>NC_091289.1:129884497-130497309 GCF_032444005.1 Ranitomeya imitator
GGTTGATGTAGTGATTTTTTCAGGTAGATTTTAGAACCCAAATCAAGCAAAAAAATAAATAGGCTTTCTATGCCCCACTGAGTGAGAGATGGCACACACAGGAGTCAGGAGTGGCACACAAGCCCTGAGGCCAATATTTTTCTCCCACTGATTGATGTAGTGATTTTTTCAGGTAGATTTTAGAACCCAAATCAAGCAAAAAAATTAATAGGCTTTCTATGGCCCACTGAGTGAGAGATGGCACAAACAGGAGTCAGGAGTGGCACACAAGCCCTGAGGCCAATATTTTTCTCCCACTGATTGATGTAGTGATTTTTTCAGGTAGATTTTAGAACCCAAATCAAGCAAAAAAATAAATAGGCTTTCTATGGCCCACTGAGTGAGAGATGGCACACACAGGAGTCAGGAGTGGCACACAAGCCCTGAGGCTAATATTTTTCTCCCACTGGTTAATGTAGTGATTTTTTCAGGTAGATTTTAGAACCCAAATCAAGCAAAAAAATAAATAGACTTTCTATGCCCCACTGAGTGAGAGATGGCACACACAGGAGTCAGGAGTAGCACACAAGCCCTGAGGCCAATATTTTTCTCCCACTGATTGATGTAGTGATTTTTTCAGGTAGATTTTAGAACCCAAATCAAGCAAAAAAAATAAATAGGCTTTCTATGGCCCACTGAGTGAGAGTTGGCACACACAGGAGTCAGGAGTGGCACACAAGCCCTGAGGCCAATATTTTTCTCCCACTGGTTGATGTAGTGATTTTTTCAGGTAGATTTTAGAACCCAAATCAAGCAAAAAAATAAATAGGCTTTCTATGCCCCACTGAGTGAGAGATGGCACACACAGGAGTCAGGAGTGGCACACAAGCCCTGAGGCCAATATTTTTCTCCCACTGATTGATGTAGTGATTTTTTCAGGTAGATTTTAGAACCCAAATCAAGCAAAAAAATTAATAGGCTTTCTATGGCCCACTGAGTGAGAGATGGCACAAACAGGAGTCAGGAGTGGCACACAAGCCCTGAGGCCAATATTTTTCTCCCACTGATTGATGTAGTGATTTTTTCAGGTAGATTTTAGAACCCAAATCAAGCAAAAAAATAAATAGGCTTTCTATGGCCCACTGAGTGAGAGATGGCACACACAGGAGTCAGGAGTGGCACACAAGCCCTGAGGCCAATATTTTTCTCCCACTGGTTGATGTAGTGATTTTTTCAGGTAGATTTTAGAACCCAAATCAAGCAAAAAAATAAATAGACTTTCTATGCCCCACTGAGTGAGAGATGGCACACACAGGAGTCAGGAGTAGCACACAAGCCCTGAGGCCAATATTTTTCTCCCACTGATTGATGTAGTGATTTTTTCAGGTAGATTTTAGAACCCAAATCAAGCAAAAACATTTTTTAGGCTTTCTATGGCCCACTGAGTGAGAGATGGCACACACAGGAGTCAGGAGTGGCACACAAGCCCTGAGGCCAATATTTTTCTCCCACTGATTGATGTAGTGATTTTTTCAGGTAGATTTTAGAACCCAAATCAAGCAAAAAAAATAAATAGGCTTTCTATGGCCCACTGAGTGAGAGATGGCACACACAGGAGTCAGGAGTAGCACACAAGCCCTGAGGCCAATATTTTTCTCCCACTGGTTGATGTAGTGATTTTTTCAGGTAGATCTTAGAACCCAAATCAAGCAAAAAAATTAATAGGCTTTCTATGGCCCACTGAGTGAGAGATATCACACACAGGAGTCAGGAGTGGCACACAAGCCCTGAGGCCAATATTTTTCTCCCACTGATTGATGTAGTGATTTTTTCAGGTAGATTTTAGAACCCAAATCAAGCAAAAAAATAAATAGGCTTTCTATGGCCCACTGAGTGAGAGATGGCACACACAGGAGTCAGGAGTGGCACACAAGCCCTGAGGCCAATATTTTTCTCCCACTGATTGATGTAGTGATTTTTTCAGGTAGATTTTAGAACCCAAATCAAGCAAAAAAATAAATAGGCTTTCTATGGCCCACTGAGAGAGATGGCACACACAGGAGTCAGGAGTGGCACACAAGCCCTGAGGCCAATATTTTTCTCCCACTGATTGATGTAGTGATTTTTTCAGGTAGATTTTATAACCCAAATCAAGCAAAAAAATAAATAGGCTTTCTATGGCCCACTGAGTGAGAGATGGCACACACAGGGATGGCACTCTAGCAGAAATGCCAATCTTAATCTCCCACAAAAAAAAAAAAAAAAAAACAGGGACTGTCCTACAATTACTATCTCCCTGCAGTAATCTCAGCCAGGTATGGCAGGCAGCAATAAGGAGTGGACTGATGCACAAATTAAATAAAAAGTGTGGACAAACAAAAAAGATAGCTGTGCAGAAAGGAAGGAACAAGAGGATTTGTGCTTTGAAAAAAGCAGTTGGTTTGCACAGCGGCGTACACACAGCAATGCAGCTATCAGGGAGCCTTCTAGGGCAGCCCAATAAGCTACAGCGCTGAGGAAAAAAAAAATGTAGCTTCCACTGTCCCTGCACACCCAAGGTGGTGTTGGGCAGTGGAAATCGCTACAGCACAAGCGGTTTGGTGGTTAATGGACCCTGCCTAACGCTATCCCTGCTTCTGACGAAGCGGCAGCAACCTCTCCCTAAGCTCAGATCAGCAGCAGTAAGATGGCGGTCGGCGGGAACGCCCCTTTATAGCCCCTGTGACGCCGCAGACAGCAAGCCAATCACTGCAATGCCCTTCTCTAAGATGGTGGGGACCAGGACCTATGTCATCACGCTGCCCACACTCTGCGTTCACCTTCATTGGCTGAGAAATGGCGCTTTTCGCGTCATTGAAACGCGACTTTGGCGCGAAAGTCGCGTACCGCATGGCCAACAACGCACAGGGGTCGGATCGGGTTTCATGAAACTCGACTTTGCCAAAAGTCGGCGACTTTTGAAAATGTTCGACCCGTTTCGCTCAACCCTAATAATGGATATGGATGTTTCTCCATTTTCTTCTTCCACCTTATTGGACCACAATATTCTGCATGTACAGTTATTTTAAACTTATTTCAATATATATTTTTTTGCTTTGGTGGTTTGTGGCTACTCTATAAGTGCTGGGTTCACAAGTTTTAATAGTTTATAAGAGTACTATATGGAGGCCAGATGCTATCGCATCAGGAGGGTGGTAATGTCACGATGGGGGCAGGCTTTGCAGTATTGAGAATCTCTCCCCCCATGTGCTCCTGCAGCGCCCCAGAGACCTGGTCGTTGCAGTATGACGCTCTGCCACTAAGGGGAGTGATGGTACATCTGATGGCACTAAAGGAGTTCATCTGACCAGGTATCACCAGCACACATTATACTTCACACTCCGGCCACTAGGGGGAGCAAAGGGTTTAATTTATTAGGCCACTCCTCACACTGGTAAAACTATGGGTTGGATAGGAAGTTAGTCAGAAGCTGACTGGGTTTTGTTCAGGCAACATCCCGTGGCAGGGGGTGTTGCGGGGAACATTCAGGGGGGTCCCTGTCAGGCGTGGGAACCTGGCAGGTACCTAGCGACTAGAACAGAACGTTACGGAACCGCGCCTGCACCACCCTTCGGCGGTATCCTAAGAAAGAGACACAAAGCGAAGGATATTGTGGACAGTGAGAAACGAGATCAAGCACAAAGGAGAGCCAGTAGGAGTCGTGCCCGGAGAACGGCAACATCCTACTGAGGCGCTTAGCCGGTGGCCGGAACACAGAGGAAGTTACTGACTCTATGCCTTACTTCAAACTCCGTAGGACAGTTAATTATAGGTTGGCTGTCTACCTTACCTCACCTAAGCAGACAAAGGGGGCAACGTGTGGAGAGGGGCGTCTCTAGGGTCCTGGAAGAACTCCGAGCCTACCCGTCAAACGGGTGCATCCTAGTCATAACATACCTGGGGGACGGAGAACTAGAAAGAGCTGGAACGAATTAGAAAGAAATGAGAATAGAAGTTGTGAGGACTATCCCGAATGCTCAACAGGGAAGCACTACAACACACAGGTGCTAGTGGTAGGCAACGATTTCCACCTGCAAAGGGAACTCTGGATGTGCCTTCGGACCGGCCGGTCTCAGACAGCCCTGTTAACCGTGCTCTGGATTGAGGAGCCTGAAGTCTTCAGTAAAGAGGTAAAGAGACTGCAACCTTGTGTCCTCGTTATTGACTGCACCTCACACCATCGCCATCCACCTTATTGCGAAGCCCTGGGGACATACTTCACCTGTGGGAAGGTTCACCATCTAGCTGCCATCACATCACCCCAGTGGGCCCCAAGCAGCGTTGGTCACCCTGACTGAACACCACAGGTGGCGTCACGAACCCTTGACAGACTCGTATCACCTTTGATTGGACACTTCTTAGCAGGGTCACGGACCGGGTCCAGCCACCGCGACAACCCCAGAACTGAGACAGAGAGGACCGGTACCGAGTAACCTGCGGCCCTGTGTCTGGGGGCGCTCCACTCCCCCACCTATCCACTCTCTCTTTCCCCATGTGCTGACTTCTCCTGTCTGTGCTCTCTTCTTTGATCTGTCTACCCCATGTGCTATCTGCTGTCTCTCTCCTTCCTGTGCTGTGTTCTCCCCTCATGTGCTGTCCTGAATGAGCTGTCTCCCCCATGCTCTGTCTCTCACCCCTGTGCGCTTTCTCTCCCATCTGCTGTCTTCTCCTTTCATGTCATCTCTTCTTTGACCTGTGTACCCCATGTGCTCTCAAACACGGTCAGACACAGACAATTTTTAAAATGAACTTTCGCTTGTGGGAAAACCCTTTTAATGTGACCGGCTTCCTCTGCCTGTAGACATGTTGCACATCTGCCGCCGGGATCAGCCGAATGATTCACTGTGCCTGAGCGTGTGTTTGTGTGTATGCAGTGTGTACAATGTATACAGTGTGTGTGTGGTGCGACGGTGTTCCGCTGGTGGTAACGCGCAAGAGGCTGATACCAGCAGTTTCCATATTAAGACATCCATCACGTGGGTGTCCCAATATGGCGGTCGGAAAACTTCTGCCCCTTGGAATTCTAGGATCCAGACACATCTTCGACGGAACAGGATGTGAAGACATTACAAGGTAAGTATATATTAAGATTCCATCCCTTTTTGTTTTGAACAGCTGACATGTGACCGGAACAGCTGCAGGTGGAAAAGCGATCCACCCGGGGCTAATAACCTATTAAATGCCGCTGTAAAACTCTGAGAGCAGCATTTAACATGTGCATCCTACAATAGCACCGGAAATCCGCCCATGAGTGATCCCTGTGACGTGATTACGGGTTATCGATGGGTTGGCATGACAACCAGAAATCTCCTGGAGACCTTTATTGTTATCATTGCTGGATTGCTATGATCGCCCCCTGGTGGTCGGCGCTCATAGCAAGTCAGCAAATCTGCTACATACAGGCAATCTGATCATTGCCTTTATGTAGCAGAGCCGATTGGACAAGTGCAGCTTTTAGTCTCCAATAGAGACTATTGAAGCATGCAAAAAGTAAAAAAAGTATCAAAAATGTTAAAAAAAAAAGTTCAAGTCAACCCCTTTTCACCCCATTCAAAATAAAACAATGAAAAGAAAATCAAACAAACACATATTTAATATCGCCGCTTTCAGAATCGCCCGATCTATAAATATAAAAAAAATTAACTTGATCGCTTAACGGTTTTAAAGAGAAAAAAAATCAAAACACCAGAATTACATTATTTGGTCGCTGCAACATTGCATTAAAATGCAATAATGAACGATCAAAAGATTGTATCTGCATCAAAATGGTATCATCAGCTCGGCATGGCAAAAATGAGCCTTCACCCAACCCAACATTATGGAAAATGGAGACACTACGAGTATTGGAAAAATGGCACATTTTTTTTGGTTAAGAAATTTGGTTTTTTTCTTCACCACTTAAATAAAAAACAACACAGACGTGTTTGGTGTCTATGAACTCGTAAGAACCTGGAGAATCATAATGTCAGGTTAATTTAAGCTTTTAGTGAACAAGGTGGAAAAAAAAAACAACCGTGGGACTGCACTTTTTTGCAATTATACCACACTTGGAATTTTTTTCCCATTTTTGAGATCACGACATAGTAAAAACAATGATGCCGTTCAAAAATACAAATCATCCCACAAAAAACAAGCCATCACATGGCCATTTTGATAAAAAAATAAAAAGTTATAGCTCTGGGAAAAAAGGGAGCAAAAATGAAAATGTACAATCAAAAATACCTCTGTTTTTAAGGGGTTAAAAAGTCTTGCGCTTAGGCTAGGTTCACACTAGCGTTGCGCCGCCCTGCGTCGGCGACGCAACGCGCGACGCACGTAAAAACGCGCGTTTTGCGACGCGTGCGTCGTTTTTGACGAAAATCGGACGCACAGAAAATGCTACAATGTAGCGTTTTCTTGCGTCCGACGCTAGCGTCGGAAACGACGCACGTGGCGAAAAACGCCACCAAAACAACGCACGCGTCCCCTATGTTAAACATAGGGGCGCGTCGCCGCTGCGTCGCCGCTGCGTCGCCGGCGCAACAGCGACGCACATTGGCGGAACGCCAATGTGAACGTAGCCTTAATCTTATATGTGAGCTTTGATAGTACATATTGTTACTTGGACCCCCCTCTGTGTTGGCTTAGTTTTTGGTGATTTGTTTGTATTTTATGATATGTATTGATATATTAATAACATTTATTTACATGGTCTAATGCACTCTGTGACCCTTTGTATTCAAATCAGCTCGTTGGGGTTTATTGGTATCTGTATTTTTTGAGTGTTTTTGACTTATTACTAACCCCATGTTTCAGTGAAATCTTGGTGTCTAATTTATTTTCATATTGTAGATTTTTTTGCACCACATACAGTAGAAAAAGCTCCATGGAATAAACTAATATAATCAACAGCTTTATGGTTATCAATTACTCAGCTTTGTGGTTACTGATCAATTGAAAATGAAAATTAAGAAAAATCTTGTGTCAAGTTAATTGGATTGTGTGAGCAAAATAAAACTTTGCGCAGGGGATGGACTATGTAAAACATTTATTCAGTCAAAATCACCTACCAGTTCCCAATCCCTTTACCTTTTCCTAACTCAACTAGTCTTGTAAGTATCGCTGTGTGATGTGCGTGCTACCATTGGCAAAAAAGTCAAAGTGAAAGTGCTGTGCTCATGATTTACCTCACATTTTGCAAAGTTTCACTTTTTTTGCAAGCTTTGAATATATATATCTTACAAAGGTTTCTACTGTCTGCCTATGTGACTGATGGCTCATAAATTGTTAGATCAGCTCATAGTGTTAGTCCAGATGACTTGGCAGCAGACAGGGTGCACACACTTCATCATCTTACATAGAATAGACTTTATAGTTATATGAATCAATGTATACCTACTATATAATGAAGTCCTTATGATCAATTAAGACTACAAGAGCTGAAATGTACCAGTAACAGAGATGAACGGATCTGACAAAATTCGAATTTGCCCGTTGAAACAGATTTTCTTTGGCAAATTTGATTTTCAGATAAGATATTCTTCATGAATGTCCCTCACAAGACCCCAGAGGATAATAAACATAAGATGTGAAAAAAAAATAGTTTAACTCACTGCGTACCATTCCGACAACTCCTCTGCTTCCTGCCTGCTGATTGGTCCTGCTTCACTTTACTACTCTTGCAAAGGTAACAGAACATCTTGTGAAGAGCAGGCCCTGAGGTTAACTACTCATGCGTTGTAAGATTCGGGGACCGGAGTGGAAGTGGCAGGCTAGTGTCATTCCGGTGACCCCGCTGCTTCCTGTCTGCTGATTGATCCTGCACGACATTGCTACTCTGGCTAAGGTAACAGGACATCTGGTGAAGAGCAGGCCCTGGGGTAAACTACTCATGCGTAGTAACATCCTGGGACTATGTTTATTATAGGCCTGGACATGTGATCATTAGTAGGAGCATGCACAGTGAAATCCAGGGCCTGCTTGTGGCCACAAATCCCAGGTTAGAGTGAACAGGGTGACAAGCATGTTGTGCAATGCAGGACTGGACAGCAGGCATGGAGTAGTTAGAATGACGATAGTGGCTAGTGGCCAGCAAAAGGTTTAAGAACATCTCACCATTCACTTTTTTGTTTATCCTTTATCCCTGCCCATTGTCCAATTCTCAGCCCCTCTGATGCATCGCATCTTCGTCTCATCAAGGTTCACTCTAGTTCAGGATTTCCAGTCGCTAGCAGGCACTGGGAATCAATTCCGTGAAGTCATTGATCAGTGTTCACTCTAGGCTAGGACTTTAGTAGGCCCCAGAACATTTTCAGGGAACTCTGGGGCCTGCATGTGGCAGGAAGTACTGACCTAGAGTGAACACAGGGTTGAGAATGTGGTTTGACAAAGGCAGAAACAATCAGATAGTGGGAAGGACGCAGCGGGCAGCAGACAGAAAAGTGAGAGGTGTGGTATATATATTTTTTCTTTTTTAATCTTTTGCAGGCCCTCTACTGTTCAGCATGATACTAGCCAAGCTAGCCAACATTTTGTTGAATTCATGCTTAACGAACTTAAAATAAATCCATATTCTCTAGAATGACAGATTTTTTGGAAAACTCAAGTAACATTCAATTCCTCTGGAGTAAGTTTTCCCCTCTCTAATCAATGACATCACTTGAATAATAGGCTTATAGTAGACATTGGGAGACAATAATATTGTGCATAACCTTTTAAGAAAAAAGCACAATGTTCCAGCTCAATAAAAATAAAATAAATAAACTATTTAATGAAAACTTGTTTAAAATACAAGATGTAGAAATACAAAATGCTCCTGAGACAACACCATAACTCCTATGGGTGAAGCAATGCATTTCGACCGTGCTGCGGTCTTTGTTACCAGCTTTGACAAAGACCGCAGCACGGTCGAAACGCGTTGCTTCACCCATAGGGGTTATTGTGTTGTCTCAGGAGCATTTTGTATTTCAACATCTTGTATTTTAAACAAGTTTTCATTAAATAGTTTATTTATTTTATTTTTACTGAGCTGGAACATTGTGCTTTTTTCTACTCTCCAACTCTCGTCAGGATCCAGTTCCGTGCCCTTCACAGAAACGGTGAGCCAGCTTTTTTTCTCTTTTCACGTTCGCATAACCTTTTAATGCAATGTAATTGTTAGCTAACACATATTTGTTGAGATGTTTGAATCAATTTGCTGCAAGATGACTTTCAGTAAAAATTCCTGAAATTCACAGGTTGCGATGATTTCAAACAATTTGCAACCAATTCCCGAGGATTTAAAAAATAATATAATGCCTGATGACAATTAAGAAAAATATTTAGAATTGAGAGTCCTCAGTAGTTGATACCTTTTAATGGCTAACTGCAAAGATGGTAACAAATTGCAGCTTTCGAGACTACTCAGGTGGTCTCTTCATCAGGCATAGACTGACTGATGACAATTAACACATTGATAAAGAGAGCAAGCTGACATTAAACATCAGACACAGAGCTTCCCATAATGCCTTTCAGCTATCACTTCACATTGTCAGGCACCGCCAATCAGTGGAAAGAGTGCACAGTTCATTACAGACATGGATAAAAATGCCTAAACCTGATTGTGGTGTACAACAGTAGTGCTGCTGAAATAGAAACTGGGAGTGGAAGTCTCAGTCTGTGAATAATAATGCAAAGAATAAAGTGATAGCAAGGTGATGGACCAACAGAGTCTGTGTGACTGTGAATTGATTGATACATGATATACTGCTGTACAGGATTTTAATAGCACCATTTCTTATTCATTCTTGATGCACTACAAAAAAGAGGGCATTTTAAGTCCCCTCAGTGCTAATTTTCATACTGAACTAAAAATGATCAATTCAAAATGTCGAAGAGAGTGTACTTCCTAGTTTGTGATACAGACAATCCATAAGTAATATCATTTTATGTATTTATTTTTTATTTTTCATTTTTTGTAAAATAAGGTGGGCTTTTTTCTGCTTTTTTATATACAAAATAAAAATCTAAAAAGGTAAGCAAAACCAGGGTTGCACCCTAATGTAGCAATGACTGAAAAGGACTGTAGCAAATGGTGAAGAAAAGATATTAATTTTTTATAGTTGTGAAAATAATAGGCACAACCCTAAGATAAAATATGTTTGGTGTCGATACACCTCCCATCAGATTTAGGCTCCTACTATATGAAGCTGAGAACTTCAGTTGTGCTACCATCAGCATCTGTAATGCAATCCAAGGTTAAACCAGCCACTGATGTATGAGCAGGAAGACGAACACTGCACTGAAAGGTATTGTCAAAGAGTGATTTGTCACAAATCGTCACAATCAGCTTGTGGGTATAAGGTGCTCTAGCAGTATAAGCATATAGCTGAGTAAATATAAATTTATATAATCACTCCTCACTGACTTTCTTTTTTGGCTATACTTCTATGTATGTGGTGTTAGGAGTTCTCTGTATTTTTCCTGGCTATCCTGTGTGAACATGTTTAGCTTCTTACCCTGGGTTCTCAAGTCTCTGCAGGATCTTCTTTCCCTTTGTAAGATTTGTGTTGCAGCCTCCCTTCTGATTCCTCCGCAGATATGAGAAACCCGTCAAAGGCATTTTAGGGAGCCAGAAACTAGGAGGTTTTTTTAGTTGCATGTTTAGGAACTTTCCTAGTCTGTACAGGAATCAGTTAGGTGCAGGTATGGCATCTCTTTTTGTAGGTTCTTTCTTTCTACCATTGCCCATGTGAGTGTGTGAACACATTCATAACATTGATGCTATATTTATAGCCAGTTCTTCACCTACAACTTCACAATTTTTCGACACGGGTTCTTTATTCAGCAATGTCATTTATGGGTACTAAGTCACATGGAGGGAGAGAGTGATCACTCAAGCAAAAAAAAACCCGATCCACAATTTCCAATTGTCAGTGTACCATGTTGCTCATGGAAAGTAGCATCCCAAATTGATGGGACACAATGACACAGTGTCGTTGCCCAATGAATGGATGGCCATCATCAATACCAGGACACTGTGTGCATCGTTAATGTAATGTATGGTCAACCAGGTTTACCATAGACCACAGGACTAGGCATGTGAAATCTGAGTTCAGCCATATGAAATAAATTTTAGTTGCTCTCATGAACTTAAAGACTATGCCAGAACGGTGATAATTTTTTAACATTTTTTTTATTTAAAAAAAAAAATCAAGAAAAGTCTATTCTGTATGCTATTAAACAGGCTCTGTGTTCCAACCAGTTACCAACTGTTTACCCATAGCCAGATATGTTGAGGTGACTTAGAAATTACTAATGCTGTATTTACATTAAAGAGCTAAAAAGTGATTTATTACAGTCCAAGAAGACATAAAAGAGTTCAATGCGTCTTTTTGAAGCAATTAGAGGTTTGTGCTATATGTGCTATTGAAATTGTTGATACAAAATAATATTTTGACTATAGTATTTTACAGTATCTCACAAAAGTGAATACACCCCTCACATGTTTATAAATATTTTATTATATCTTTGCATGGGACAACACTGAAGATATGGCACTTTGATACAGACTAAGGCTGCCGTCACACTAGCAGTATTTGGTCAGTATTTTACATCAGTATTTGTAAGCCAAAACCAGGAGTGGAACAATTAGAGGAAAAGTATAATAGAAACATATGCACCACCTCTGCATTTATCACCCACTCCTGGTTTTGGCTTACAAATACTGATGTAAAATACTGACCAAATACTGCTAGTGTAACTGCAGCCTAAAGGCCCCTTCACATTAAGCGACGCTGCAGCGATGCCGACAACGATCCGGATCGCTGCAGCGTCGCTGTTTGGTCGCTGGAGTGCTGTCACACAGACAGCTCTCCAGCGACCAACGATCCCGAAGTCCCCGGGTAACCAGGGTAAACATCGGGTTACTAAGCGCAGGGCCGCGCTTAGTAACCCGATGTTTACCCTGGTTACCAGCGTAAAAGTAAAAAAAACCAAACACTACATACTTACCTACCGCTGTCTGTCCCCGGCGCTGTGCTCTGCACTCCTCCTGTACTGGCTGTGAGCACAGCGGCCGGAAAGCAGAGCGGTGACGTCACCGCTCTGCTTTCCGGTTGACCGACGCTCACAGCCAGTACAGGAGGAGTGCAGAGCACAGCGCCGGGGACAGACAGCGGTAGGTAAGTATGTAGTGTTTTTTTTTTTTTACTTTTACGCTGGTAACCAGGGTAAAGATCGGGTTACTAAGCGCGGCCCTGCGCTTAGTTACCCGATGTTTACCCTGGTTACCAGTGAAGACATCGCTGGATCGGTGTCACACACGCCGATCCAGCGATGTCCACGGGAGATTCAGCGATGAAATAAAGTTCTGGACTTTGTTCAGCGACCAACGATCTCCCAGCAGGGGCCTGATCGTTGGTCGCTGTCACACAGAACGATTTCCTTAACGATATCGTTGCTACGTCACAAAAAGCAATGATATCGTTAACGATATCGTTATGTGTGAAGGTACCTTAAGGTGTGTCCTCTAAATAACGCAACACAAAAATATTAATGTCTGTAATGCTGGCCACAAAAGTAAGTATACCATCATAGATTAGTGATGAGCGAATATACTCGTTACTCGAGATTTCTCGAGCATGCTCGGGGGCCCCCCGAGTATTTTTTAGTGCTCGGAGATATAGTTTTTATTGCCGCAGCTGAATGATTTACATTTGTTAGCCAGCATAAGTACATGTGGGGGTTCCCTAGCGACCAGGCAACCCCCACATGTACTTATGCTGGCTAACAGATGTAAATCATTCAGCTGCGGCAAGAAAAACTAAATCTCAAGCACTAAAATAAACTCGGAGGACACCCGAGCATGCTCGAGAAATCTGAAGTAACGAGTATATTCGCTCATCACTATAGAAAATATTAAAATCTCTATGGCTCTGTAGCTAAGGCGCATTCTCCCCCCTTCTTCTTATCCTCTCTCTTTTGCAGAGGGACAATAGCTTGAAATCTAACTTACACTCTTAAAAAACACTTTAATGAGACAAGGAAAATCAAATTATCCTAATCAACATGCAGCCAACCCCTTTGTGAAGTATAGGACCTAAAGGACCCCTGCAGTGTCAAAATGGCTGTCTGCTATGCAGAGTTATAATTTGGACAGGTAATTGAAATTTAGAATAGATAGGATAACTCTTTTCAGAGGATTGGACAGTAGTTAAGGCAGAACAAGGCTTTTTAAGTTTTGAGAGGATTAAAGCAAATATCTCCCACCCTTTAGAGACAGCTATTGTTCTTCACAGATGCACATTATTTGCATCTAAACATCTTAGGCAGATGCTGAAGCATTGATAAAAAAAAAGTATGAATAGCTTGATGAAAAATATGGAGGTGATCTTGAACTTCTGCGGTCATCAGGGTAGGAGTTATCGCATAAGTTGAGAATTTCATAAAATCCTGAGGGGCTGAGAACAACCCACAACTCGGTCCACTTGAGGTCATTATGGACGTTGTGTGGGTGTAACATAGGTACTGAAGAATAGTCAAGCCAAATTATGATCATTGTTATTGTAGAGCGATACATTTTTGTGTATGCATGACTCCTGTTCGCTGGACGTTCTTCAAATGAAGAACCCTCATTCGCTAAATCATATCTGTGATCGGTGTAGTAAGTTTCTTTTGTTCTATCCATTTTATTTTATGCAACTTTATATTCTGTATTGTTTTGTCCACTTTGAAAAATCTTTTTTACATGTTTTTTAAATACTGTCTAATGTTTCGATTGAATATAAAATTGAGTAGTTATTTTACTTTTGTTCTGTAAACTGAGCCTTGAAGCCATACACTACCTACCAGGAGTCCACTCTGCCTGAATTTAAAAAAATAGACTGGTAGTGGCAGCCAGTAATTTTTATTGGGTCATTGTGGAGTTTGCAGTGACCGTATCGGAGGTATACACATATGTTCCATGTGTTGGAATCAGAGGCGTATATACCATACGTTCACTGTTAGTTTCCCGATAAAGGTACTGTCACACTAGACGATATCGCTAGCGATCCGTGACGTTGCAGCGTCCTCGCTAGCGATATCGTCCAGTGTGACAGGCAGCAGCGATCAGGCCCCTGCTGGGAGATCGCTGGTCGGGGAAGAAAGTCCAGAACTTTATTTCGTCGCTGGACTCCCCGTAGACATCGCTGAATCGGCGTATGTGACACCGATTCAGCGATGTCTTCACTGGTAACCAGGGTAAACATCGGGTAACTAAGCGCAGGGCCGCGCTTAGTAACCCGATGTTTACCCTGGTTACCAGCGTAAAAAAACAAACAGTACATACTTACATTCAGCTGTCTGTCCCTTGCCGTCTGGTTCCTGCACTGACTGCTGGCCGTAAAGTGAAAGCAGAGCACAGCCACAGCGGTGAGTCACCGCTGTGTGACTCACCGCTGTGCTGTGCTTTCACTTTCACTTTACGGCCAGCAGTCAGTGCAGGAACCAGACGGCAAGGGACAGACAGCTGAATGTAAGTATGTACTGTTTGTTTTTTTACGCTGGTAACCAGGGTAAACATCGGGTTACTAAGCGTGGCCCTGCGCTTAGTTACCCGATGTTTACCCTGGTTACCGGGGACCTCGGGATCGTTGGTCGCTGGAGAGCTGTCTGTGTGACAGCTCTCTAACTGAAATGTGAGTGAAAACAGCATGCTGTCTCCTCTGTTAATTGTCCTTCAATTGTGCAATTGCTTGTTTAGGAGGCAACAGAAAGCTTTTTGACACAAAGATCTCAGCAGGTAGTTCCGCGTGACCTTCCGGGGCTGCGTTCTTTGAAAGTTTGCCAATTAGCCATTTTCTCTTCCCATGGCATGTAACAAACTCTCACACTGACTCATACTGGTCACTGGAAGTTGAACAAGGCACATCATGGCAAAGAACGCTCTGGTGATCTGAAAAAAAAATTGATGTTGTACATATAGATCAACTCTGCAATAAGAAGATTGTCAACAACCTGAAACTGAGCTCCAGCACAGTGGTCAACACCATACAGTGGCTTAACAGGACAGGTTCCATTCAGAACTGGCCTTGCCTGGCAAAAGAACTTGAATGCATGTGCTCAGCATCATATCCAGATGTTGTCTTTTCAAGATAGACATATGAGTGCTGCCACCATTGCTGCATATGTTAAAGAGGTAGTGGGTGAGCCTGTCAGTTGCTCAGACTATTTGCCGCACACGGCACCAAATCGATCTGCATGGCTGTCATCCTAGAAGGAAGCCTCATCTAAATATAATGCACAAAAAAACCTGCAAACAGTTTTTGAGAACAAGCAGACAAAGGACATGGCTTACTTGAACTATGTCCTGCGCTCTGATGAGACCAAGATAAACTTATTTGGTTTAGATGATGCCATGTGTGTGTGATGATGACAACCAGGTAAGTAGTACAAAGACAACTGCGTCTTACCTACAGTCAAGCATGGTGGAGGGAGTGTCATGGTTTTGGTCTGCATTAATGCTGCCAGCTGTGGGAAGCTACAGTTCATTAAGGGAGCCATGAATGCCAACATGTACTGTGACATACTGAAGCAGAGCATGATCCCATCCCTTTGGAAACTTGGCCGCAGGGCAGTATCCCAACATACAGTAAAAGCAACCTGAAACAAACCTCCAAGTCAACGACTGGCTTGCTAAAGAAATGTCCCCAGATCTAAACCCTATCTGTGGAGCATCTGCTAATGGAAGATGGAGGAGCGCAAGGTCTATAACATCCACCAGTTATGTGATGTCGTTATGGAAGAATGAAAGATGATGCCCGTGGCAACCTGTGAAGCTTTAGTGAACGGCACGCCCAAGAGAGTTAAGGCAGTGCTTAAATATAATGGTGGCCACACAAAATAGTGACACTATGGGCATAATTTGGCCATTTTCCCTTATGGGTGTACTCACTTTTTGCCTGCAGTTTAGACATTTATGGCTGTGTGTTGTTATTCAGAGGGCACACAAAATTACACATTTGTACAACCTGTACACTGACTACTTTACATTATATCAAAGTGTAATATCTTCAGTGATGTCACATGAAAATATATAATAATAAAATATTTACAAAAATGTGAGGGGTGTATTCACTTTTGTGAGATACTGTATATCTGGGAATTAACTCCATAACATTTTACAGAAACTAAAATACTGTTGAATTTATCGTGCAGGTAAGTAGCATGCAGAATCAAAATAATCCACATAAGAAGGTCTCAACTTTGATTTTCACTGATTGTTGCTATTTTTTTGTATATATTTAGAGAGTATTAAAGGGTTTCAAATGTGGAAATCCTCTGGCTTGGCATCAGACAAATCCACTGATGCCCAGTACCCTCCAGATATTCTCCATTGTTTAGAATCTCAAACACAATATTTGCCAGAGGCTAAAAAATGTTTAGGGTATTGCATGGCTTTTCTCAATCTGAATTCTCGCTGAAAGGGATATAAATGGAAAATTCAGTGATGTGTTATCAGGATAAGGCTGCATTCACATATGTGTCCGACACGTCTTTGTGTGGTCCGTTTCTTTATTATACAGCACACGGGCACGTAGAATGAAATTGAGGCATACACAGATCAGTTTAAGGTTTGCTCACATAAATGTTTAAAAAATCGATCCCATTCTCATCCAGGAGAGTGGCATTATTTTTTTCTCACTTGTCATCCTTGTGCTGTGTATACAATCCGTTTTTTACTCAGCAGCTATTAATTTTTTACAGGACCACCTACAGCTCCTATGCTACAGAATTGTAAAGTATTGGTAAAAATAGGATACCATACTGATGGTCTGTATGGCAAGAGATTTTTTTTTCTCACACCTATTTCTGTGAGAAATCACTGAATGCTGTACATTTTTCTTATGTTGATTACAGCTGAGAAAAAAATACTCAGATTTGCGCTGCCTCATTCAATAACATTGGTTTGAGTGCAATCCAACTTTTTATCGGATTGCACTCGTCTGACTTATACAGCATTGTGAGCGAGCTCTTAAAAATGGATCCATGATTATGGTCTATGAGATTCAGAACATGTCCTATTCTCATCCATTCTGTGGGTCAGGCTCAATTATTGAAATCTATAGGAATCTGCATCAAACGGATGACACCTGGAAAGACATACTTTGTTCTTTAATGTTCCATCCAAAATTCATTGATTTTTTTACTGTTCCATCGCTAACAGCCAATGGGTCAAAAAAGCTCTGTCTACCTGCTTCAGTAAAAAAAATCAGCTGCAACTTGGATGACACCTGACAAACAATTATTCTTTTTCTCTTGCATTTTAACATTCACACGGATGTGTGAAATTAGCCAAAGTCATTAATATGCCAACAGTGGGAACTCAGGTATCAGGTAAAGGGGACCAATCACACACTTGAGAACGATCATTATGATATCCTGGAAACCCCTTTCATTTTCAAGTCTGCAGTCACACTTTTGAATCCCCCCAGCACCCAGACTGTGCGCTGCAGGGTTTTGTTGGTTTCTGAGCTGGGACTGGAGGGTATGTATGCATTACACATACTCCTGGCCAGAGTCCGTCCACTGGACTAAGCCTCACTCCACACACTTGTATGGAAGAAGGCCCTTCCTCTAGATAGCCATGCCCACTGGACAGCCTTGTCACTAGTCAGGATGAAGCCTCACTCAATACAAGTGTATGAAACAAGGCCATGCCCACTAGAAGGACTCTAGCCTAGAGTATGTATAACTCATACATACCCTCCGGTCCCATCTCAGAAACCAGACTTAGGAATCCCCTCAGTGCACTCATTGCACACTGAGGGGATTCACAAGTCTGCAGTCACACGGAATGACTGCAGACTTATCGATTTGGACCGGGCAACACCGTTAAGGTATGAACCTGTTTTATAAGACAACTAGTGATAAACGCAAGTACTCATTCTTCAAATTTACTGAGGGTGCTCGGGTATGCACTGAGTAGCGCGTCCCTACAGCCACATGTTTCACAGCTGTTAGAAAGCCACTAAACATTGTGGGGATCGACTGACAAACACGCGGGGACGGAAACATCTCACTCGAGCACCCGCACAATTCGGTGCATACCCAAGCGCCCTCGGAAGACTCTAGTATCGAGCACTTGCACTCATTACTAAAGACAACCTAACCATTCAAGAATGATATTACTGTATGAAGTTCTTAATGCTATATTTGTAGTAGCTTTCTTTTTTTACATTGTATATTTATGTATATACTGTATAGAATAATAAGGAAATGTATTTAGTTCCAGAATAACAATAATTAAATTTTTGTAATAGTTGGAGCACTAATACCATGTGTAAAATGTAGTAATTTGCATGAGTATGAACACAGACAATATTAGTAACATGATCCAATGGAAATATTCTCCGTAAAATATAATGCTAAAAGGCAAATAATACAGCAGCCTAAATGTTCAAAAAGATTACCGACTTGGTTGAAAAATGATTTATGAATGTTGTGATGAATAAAAATAAGATACAGATGACACAGGAGGAGACTTACCTGGATTCCCGCCTTTGCTCCGAAAACATATGGAAGCAGAGGCTCTGAGTAGTTTATCATCATTAAAAGAGGAAAAGCAAAAGCAGAAGTGTTTCTGTGGCCAAATTAATATTTCGCATGTAATAGAGATTTCATTACGAAAAACATGTCATCATATATTCACATTTAACAATATTCTAGCAAATATAATATAGAAAAAAAAATAAAATAAACATTGAAAATAACATCCCCAAATTCTTCCACAGTAAAAACTAAGCCAAAAACTGAAAGTACGGTAATTGATATATTTAAAGTAATTGGAATAAAAGTGACCTGACTTAGAACCTCTATTTTTTGTAATACAGCTTGCAAAAAAGTAGCATATAGATCAATCTCTAAAGCCTTGTGTGTACTTGCAAGAAGAGGGCCCACTCTTCAGGGAATTCGTATAATTCCTCTCTTTTAGCATTTAATGCAGTATAAAGCACTCCTAATGTCATTATTTTCAATGATGAAACTTTAAGGAACACGTTGACAGCTATCTATAAAGTTATACTGTATATGTCTATGATATGTCTAGACCCTCCTATCATTTGGATGGTCAGCATCCCCTGATGAACCCCCGTCACTCCCACGGGGGAGAAACACGTTGGGCATTGCTAGGGATGATTTTCCCATATGAGGCCTCACTGATTGCTCTGCTGAGCCCTTGCGCTAAAGATGGTGCAGCTTGGCTCGGATGAGTATAGCATTTTTTTCACTGCTTATGTGGATTCAATTAATCATTTATGGGGCAGTGTGTAGTCCTATTATGGAAATTGATGTTTAAGGTTCACAAATGGGGCACTGATAACTAAATAAGTATATGCAGGAAGCCTGATTGTTGGCCTCTGTGGGTTCTGTTTTTTTCATTACTCTCTGCTTTGATTATTACCCATTTTTTGAGGGGTCATTGGGCCATGTTGGCTGGGAATAAAAAAGGACATGGCCATCAATAATAGATATACATCTGTGATGGGTAGGATTGACCTATAAGCTACCTAAAGGTACCGTCACACTGAACGATATCGCTAGCGATCCGTGACGTTGCAGCGTCCTGGCTAGCGATATCGTTGTGTTTGACACGCAGCAGCGATCAGGATCCTGCTGTGCCATCGTTGGTCGGAGCAGAAAGTCCAGCACTTTATTTCATCCCTGGATCTCCCGCAGACATCGCTGAATTGGCGTGTGTGACGCCGATTCAACGATGTCTTCACTGGTAACCAAGGTAAATATCGGGTTACTAATCGCAGGGCCGCGCTCAGTAACCCGATGTTTACCCTGGTTACCAGCGTAAACGTAAAAAAAAAAAAACACTACAAACTTACATTCCGGTGTCTGTCCCCCGGCACTGTGCTTTCCTGCACTGGCTGTGAACGCCGGCCAGCCGTAAAGCACAGCGGTGACGTCACCGCTCTGCTTTACGGCTGTCCGGCGCTGACAGTGCAGGAAAGTACAGCGCCAGAGGACAGGCACCGGAATGTAAGTATGTAGTGTTTGGTTTTTTTTACGTTTACGCTGATAACCAGGGTAAACATCGGGTTACTAAGCGCGGCCCTGCGCTTAGTAACCCGATGTTTACTCTGGTTACCAGGGGCCCGGCATCGTTGGTCGCTGGAGAGCTGTCTGTGTGACAGCTCTCCAGCGACCACACAGTGATGCTGCAGCGATCGGGATCGTTGTCTAGATCGCTGCAGCGTCGCTTAATGTGACGGTACCTTTAAGCAGAGTTTTTTCATTTAAATATCTTGGACAAATGAGGCATGTTTACATTGTTTTGCCCAGATGGTATGCATTTACATATATTTGGACCCTATTAGGGATCTTTAAGGGCAAAAAAACAGATTTTGTTTATTTGTTTTGTTGGTTTTCCTAATTTTTTCTATTTTATTTCTTTAATTTTGCTTGTTTTTTTTTTACTTTTTTCTTTTTTGGGGCAATGGGTGTATTAGGACACAATTTTTATGACCATAGGGACTGATTAGGGTTAGCAGGGCAAGTCGCCGCTGAGTGGGGGCGCCTACCGCTGAAACTTAGGGTGCCAACCTCCACAGTCAGGCAGGGACCAGTATTAGGGGATCGACAGGGTCTGATAGTTCACATATAAATTGCTTACTTTCCCTATGGTAACCTATGTGTAGTAATGTCTTCAAATTTGGAATAATTGTTTTTAACTTTATGGATTAAAAGTTATATTTTAGGGATCCTTGTTTCTCTGGTTCTTGTTTATGTCTAGGATATGTCTACATATTTAGGGCATTCAGGTGACACCTAACTGTCACAACCCCTACATATACAGTGGGGCAAAAAAGTATTTAGTCAGTCAGCAATAGTGCAAGTTCCACCACTTAAAAAGATGAGAGGCGTCTGTAATTTACATCATAGGTAGACCTCAACTATGGGAGACAAACTGAGAAAAAAAAATCCAGAAAATCACATTGTTTTTTTAACAATTTATTTGCATATTATGGTGGAAAATAAGTATTTGGTCAGAAACAAACAATCAAGATTTCTGGCTCTCACAGACCTGTAACTTCTTCTTTAAGAGTCTCCTCTTTCCTCCACTCATTACCTGTAGTAATGGCACCTGTTTAAACTTGTTATCAGTATAAAAAGACACCTGTGCACACCCTCAAACAGTCTTACTCCAAACTCCACAATGGTGAAGACCAAAGAGCTGTCAAAGGACACCAGAAACAAAATTGTAGCCCTGCACCAGGCTGGGAAGACTGAATCTGCAATAGCCAACCAGCTTGGAGTGAAGAAATCAACAGTGGGAGCAATAATTAGAAAATGGAAGACATACAAGACCACTGATAATCTCCCTCGATCTGGGGCTCCACGCAAAATCCCACCCCGTGGGGTCAGAATGATCACAAGAATGGTGAGCAAAAATCCCAGAACCACGCGGGGGGACCTAGTGAATGAACTGCAGAGAGCTGGGACCAATGTAACAAGGCCTACCATAAGTAACACACTACGCCACCATGGACTCAGATCCTGCAGTGCCAGACGTGTCCCACTGCTTAAGCCAGTACATGTCCGGGCCCGTCTGAAGTTTGCTAGAGAGCATTTGGATGATCCAGAGGAGTTTTGGGAGAATGTCCTATGGTCTGATGAAACCAAACTGGAACTGTTTGGTAGAAACACAACTTGTCGTGTTTGGAGGAAAAAGAATACTGAGTTGCATCCATCAAACATCATACCTACTGTAAAGCATGGTGGTGGAAACATCATGCTTTGGGGCTGTTTCTCTGCAAAGGGGCCAGGACGACTGATCCAGGTACATGAAAGAATGAATGGGGCCATGTATCGTGAGATTTTGAGTGCAAACCTCCTTCCATCAGCAAGGGCATTGAAGATGAAACGTGGCTGGGTCTTTCAACATGACAATGATCCAAAGCACACCGCCAGGGCAACGAAGGAGTGGCTTCGTAAGAAGAATTTCAAGGTCCTGGAGTGGCCTAGCCAGTCTCCAGATCTCAACCATATAGAAAACATTTGGAGGGAGTTGAAAGTCCGTGTTGCCAAGCGAAAAGCCAAAAAAATCACTGCTCTAGAGGAGATCTGCATGGAGGAATGGGCCAACATACCAACAGCAGTGTGTGGCAACCTTGTGAAGACTTACAGAAAACGTTTGACCTCTGTCATTGCCAACAAAGGATATATTACAAAGTATTGAGATGAAATTTTGTTTCTGACCAAATACTTATTTTCCACCATAATATGCAAATAAAATGTTAAAAAAACAGACAATGTGATTTTCTGGATTTTTTTTTCTCAGTTTGTCTCCCATAGTTGAGGTCTACCTATGATGTAAATTACAGACGCCTCTCATCTTTTTAAGTGGTGGAACTTGCACTATTGCTGACTGACTAAATACTTTTTTGCTCCACTGTATATGTACTCTTGGTTTGACACAAGCACCCATATACTGCACTGGAGTATTATATGCAAAAGGTAGACAACACATCAAAATGGAAGTGGTGGGCGTTGTCACATATTCATCCATATTAGAAAATATTTGAATAGGAGCCAAATTGTATAATTAAAACTTTAGTCTCTCCACCTATGTCTTCAGGAGTGCACAGCTTCCCAGCCTCCTTACTGCCTTGTTGCTGGGGGGGCAGGAGTTTTTCTATGAGTGACAGTTCTGATTCAGCAACATCGTTCTTCTGTAAACTTGAATGTGCTACAGTGACATATTCTGAAGTATACAGTTTTCTCTAAATTCTACACAGAGATAATGTCTTTGAACAAGTGCACTGCTTAGCATCTAATGGGGAAATTTGGCTTTGAGAGTAATTGAGAGAACTACTTTGCCTAAGCAGCTAGGAAGGTTTGTGATTTTGCTGGACTGATAACAGCAGCTCCAGATCACGAACTAACAAAGAGCAAAGTGAGCAACCCTTCACACTAGAATTCAAATAAGAAGCTCAATGTGTGGGAAATTGAGTTTGAGTTGAGTTTCCTAAAATTGGTAGTTTTGTGTGAATTGAAACAATTGAGATTTGACTTGCAGGTCTTAAAGTAGGCTGAACGGAGCAGAAAATATCAGTTGTCAGATTCACTTTAATTCTTTGGAGAAGGAGAAGGGGAAGGAGGAGTCAGGAGCACTCAACACCATTAAACACCTCTAGACTTCTGCTGCAACTTTAGGCAACTGTTATATATTTGTACAGTGCTGCATTCACAGACACACAGCTCAGTAATGTATATGTTACTTATTGCTGAGGTACAGTATATTGTCTTACACACGGTTGCTACTTTTAAACATGTGCTTCACTTACAAAGAAAAAGAGAAATCCCTTTGTATCTGCATACTGAAAATAAGAGATAAACTGTGAAAAAGAGAAAACTGGTGAAAATGCCAGATACAAGTGGCCACACATTGTGTTATTCATCACATTCATACATATGACAACATATTTTGTATTTTGAAAAATTACAAGAAATTGCAGATTTACTTTAACCCCTTTACCCCAAAGCCTGCTTTCACCTTCCTGACCAGTCCAAGTTTTACAATTCTGACCAGTGTCACTTTATTATTATTATTATTATTATTTATTGTTATAGCGCCATTTATTCCATGGCGCTTTACATGTGAGGAGGGGTATACATAATAAAAACAAGTACAACAATCTTAAACAATACAAGTCATAACTGGTACAGGAGGAGAGTGGACCCTGCCCGCGAGGGCTCACAATCTACAAGGGATGGGTGAGGACACAGTAGGTGAGGGTAGAGCTGGTCATGCAGCGGTTTGGTCGATCCGTGGTTACTGCAGGTTGTAGGCTTGTCAGAAGAGGTCATAACTCTGGAACACTTTAATAGATCCCATGGATTCTGAGAATATTTAAAATTTCTTTGATATGAGTTGCGATAATTTTTGAAAAAAAAATGGAAAATTGGCAAAAATTTAAAATTTTTTGCAACTTTCAAACTTTTTTTTTATGCTCTTAAATTAGAGACATATCATACAAATTAATTAATAAATAACACTTCCAACATGTCTACTTTACACCAGTTTTGAAGCATAATTTTTTTGTTAGAAAAAAAAACCACACAAGTCACCTCACCTGTATTTCGATTTCTCCTTATTTCTTCCCGCAAGGAAAAAAAGGGTTCGAGCAGCCAGTAGGAAATGCAGAAAAATGAAAATAATCCAGCGGAGAAAATGGGATCTTGATTTAAATTCCAACATTTATTTGTACATGATTAAAAAATCATCCCATAAGGTACCCCACTTTTGTATTGAAACTAGCTGTTACAACATCATGCACATACCGGCGTTTATGCACCGCATTAGCCTACGCGTTTCGACATAGGTCTTATTCATGGCATGAGGCAGAGAAAACTAAGTTAAATCTTTATAGTAACTCTCGCCTACACCCCAGCTGATTTCACTCAAATAAATTGCACCAGCTGGGACTGGCAGGAAAACGCTACATAGATAGATTTACTCTTCAATCCATACGGAAATACAAACATAGATATAACAACATAATTAAAATATAATACAACCATTATGCAAGATTCAGGATAGAACAATTTATAATGCAAGTCTAGTACTGGATAATTAGATCCTGCCTATAATTCATATTGTGCGGTACTCTGGTTTCAAGGGTGAAGATCCAGAAAGATTCTCTGTTTAGTAGTAGTGTTGAGCATTCCGATACCGCAAGTATCGGGTATCGGCCGATATTTGCGGTATCGGAATTCCGATACCGAGTTCTGATATTTTTGCGATATCGGGAATCGGGATCTGGATGAATATTCATGTGTAAAATAAAGAATAAAAATAAAAAATATGGATATACTCACCCTCGGACGCGCCCTGGTTGTAACCGCTGCAACCGGCAGCCTCCGTTCCTAAGAATGAGCGAGTGAAGGACCTGCGATGACGTCGCGGCTTGTGATTGGTCGCGTGAGCGGTCACCCAACCAATCACAAGCCGCGACGTCATCGAAGGTCCTTCACCTGCTCATTCTTAGGAACGGAGGCTGCCGGTCACACCGCTAAGGTCCAGGGTCCACTGGAGGGGTGAGTATATCCATATTTTTTATTTTTATTCTTTATTTTTTACATGAATATGGATCCCAGGGCCTGAAGGAGAGTTCCCTCTCCTTCAGACCCTGGGAACCATTCCAGGATCACTTCCGATATTTGTGTCCCATTGACTTGTATTGGTATCGGGTATCAGTATCGGCGATATCCGATATTTTTTCGGATATCGGCCGATACAATCCGATACCAATACTTTCAAATATCGGAAGGTATCGTTCAACACTATTTAGGAGTTCTCTTCTGTGATCTCCACCTCTGTATGGCTTGTAACCCTCCCCCAATCCCACCAAAAGCAAAACCTGATGTATCACCCTTATGGACGGGTGCAAAATGCTTAGATACTGCGAAGGGGAAAAGGCTGCTGGGTTAGTTGCATCTGGCAGATGTCTCCTAATTCTAGTTTTTAGTGGGCATGTGGTGCAGCCCACATATTGCAGCCTGCACTTGTGCATTCCACAAGATATACCACATGCGTGTCATTACTTAGAAAACACTAGTACATAGGTTAAATTAAAGGAGAACCCTACAGATAAATTTAATCTCACATTATATGATCTTTTACAGGAGGGATTATATACAGGATCTATCAATAAGAAACTAGCAGATTATCTGTTTGTAGAACACCCAGTAGTCCCCATTTACCATGCTCTCCCCAAAGTATGTGCATGTGCCAGTATGTGCATGATGTTGTAACAGCTAGTTTCAATACAAAAGTGGTTACCATATAAGATGATTTTTTTTAATCGCATACAAATAAATGTTGGAATTTTAATCAAGATCCCATTTTCTCCGCTGGATTATTTTCATTTTTCTGCATAATTTTTTGTTAGGAAGTTACAAGGGTTACAAGTTGACCAGTGATTTCTCATTTTTACAACAAAATTTGCAAAACCATTTTTTTTAGGGACCACCTCACATTTGAGGTGACTTTGAGGGGCATATATGACAGAAAATACCCAAAATTGACACCTTTCTAAAAACTGCACCCTCAAGGTACTCAAAATCACCTTTAAGAAGTTTATTAACTCTTCTGATGCTTCACAGGAATTTTTGGAATGTAGAAAGAAAAAATAAACATTCACTTTTCTTGCACAAAAATTTTCCTTTAGGCCTAATTTTTGCAAAGGCAACAGAAGATAATGGACTATATAATTTGTTTTGCAATTTCTCCTGAGCATGTCATTACCCCATATGAGGTGGAAATCTACTGTTTGGGGTACACGGCAGGGCTCAGAAGGGAAGGAGCGCTATTTAACTTTTTGAATGTCAAATTTGCTGACATAATTAGCGGATGCAGTGTTGCGTTTGGACAGCCCCCAAGGTTCCTAAACAGTGGAAACTCCCCACAAGTGACACCGTTTTGGAAACTAGGCCCCTTAGGGAACTTATCTCGATGTGTATTGAGCACTTTGAACTCACAGGTGCTTCACAGAAGTTTTTAACAAAGACCTGTGAAAATAAAAAATATCTCATTTTTCCCAAATAAATCTTTTTTATTCCAAATTTTGCATTTTCATAAGGGTAACAGGAGAAATTGCTGCATACAATTTGTTGTGCAATTTTTTTTTCAGTGTGCAGATACCCAATATGTAGAGGAACACCACTGTTTGGGCACCCGGCAGGGCTCAGAAGGTAATGAGCGCCATTTGACTTTTTGAATGCAGAATTTGCTGCAATAATTAGCAGATGCCATGCCATATTTGGAGAGCCCCTGATGTGTCTAAACAGTGGAAACTCCCCAAAAATGATACCATTTTGGAAACTTGATCACTTTGGGAACTTATCTAGATGTGTATTGAACACATTGAACCCCCAAGTGCTTCACAGAAGTTCATAACATTAAGCCGTGAAATTAAAAAATCTAATTTTTCCCGCAAAAATCTTTTTTGGCTCCAAATTTTATATTTTCACAAAGGTAACAGGAGAAAATGGACCTTAAAATTTGTTGTGCAACTTCTACTGAGTTTACCAATACCCCATATGTTATCTAAAACTACTTTGAGGCATAGTGCACAGCTCAGAAGGGAAGAATTGCCATATTATAGTGGAGATTTTGCTGCACTTGTTTGAGGGTGAAATAGTTCATTGGCAGAGCCCCTGAGGTGCCAACACAGTAGAACCCACATAAGTGACCCTATTTTACAACTTAAACCTTTCAATTAATTCTTTTAGGGGTGCAGTGATTATATTGACACCACAGGTGTGTCACACATTTTTATTCCATTGGGCAGTGGATATAAAATAATTTACATTTTTACCATCAAGATTGTGTCTTAGCCCCAAGTTTTACATTTTTATACTGGGAAATGGGTAAAAATGGCACCAAAATGTATCTCATATCTTCTGAACATGGCAATACTCTATTTGTGACTGTACAGTACTACTTAGCCATACAGAAAGACTTGACAAGGACGAAACGTTATTTGCCTCCTTGTGGATTCCATATAAAGAGCCCCTAAGTTATAGAAAAGCAGAATCTCCCCTCAAATGACCCCATTTTTGAAATTATAACCCTTTGGGAATCTATCTACAGATGTAGAGAGCGCAGGATAAATGTGCGCCGAACCTTACTGTAATCTTAGGGAGGCAGAATGAAAAAATCAACAGCATGTGAAGAATTTATTTATTTTTTATGCTGTTCCTCATGCGGTATCAGTGATTAGGCGACTTTATTCTTTGGGTCTGTGCAATTACAGCGATACCAGATTTATATCTGGTTTTTATGTTTGGCTGCTGGAACACACTAAAAGACAGTTTTTATTGTGAAAACTAGTTTTGGCATCACCATATTTTGAGAGCTGTAACTTTTCCATATTGTGGCCGATAGAATCATGCTATGGCTTGTGTTTTTTGCTGGACAAGCTGACGTTTTTATTGGTACCATTTTCGGGCACACGACATTTTTTGATCGCTTTCTATTCCAATTTTTGTGAGACAGAATGAACAAAAATCAGCAATTCAGGAATTCCTTCTATTTTAACACCGTTCCATGTGTGGTAAAATTGGTAAGACAACTTTATTCTTCGGGTCAGTACAATTACAGTGATACCAAATTTATATCTTTTTTATGTTCTGGCGCTTCTACATAACAAAAACTTTTTTATAGAAGATATAATTATTTTTGCATTGCTTTCTTTTGAGAGCTATAACTTTTTTACTTTTCTGCTGATGGAGCTGTATGGCGGCTTGTTTTTTGAGGGGCAAGATGACATTTTCAGCGGTACCATTTTATTTACATTTGTCTTTTTTATAGCATTTTATTGCACTTTTTGCTTGTCGGTATGATGATAAAGCATTGTTTTTGCCTCATTTGTATTTATTTTTTTACGGTGTTCACTGAAGGGGTTAACTAGTCAGACAGTTTTATAGATCGGGTCGTTACGGATGTGGCAATGCCAAATACGTGTACTTTTATTGCTTATTTTTTTATTTACATAAATACATATATTTATTGGAAAAAATATTTGTTTCTTTATTTTAGGATTTTTTCAAAAAAATTTGAACTTTTTTATTTTTGTTTTTTACTTTTTTACATTGTCCCATCCTAGGATATCACTGTATAGTGTCAGATTGCTTATCAGCCTCTGACAGTCAGAGAAAGAGGCATGTCAGCGCCTGCTCTCACCAGGCACTCACAAACCACCATTCCTGCAGGATCCCAAACGACCCTGGGGCCATCTTGCGGCTGGGGGTCACCATGGAGACCATCAGAACAACGCAATCGCATCCCGGCACCATGCTCCTCTATGTCGCTGTCACTACTGACAGCCACATCAGAGGAGTTAAATGCCCGCGATCGGTGCTAGCACCTATCGTTGGAGTTGCTGCAGCGTGTCACCTCAGCAAAGGTATATTGCATGGTCACCGCTATCTTAACATATTTTCCATAAATAAACATTATAAAGGAATATAAGGAACTCTGTTATACACCTTAAAAAATAAATCTGCTTCTTTCTCCACTTGTAAACTATTTTTTAACCTCCTCATGCCTCTTGCACTTACCAAAAAAAACAGCTCAAGATACAGCATACTATTTATATAAAGAGGGGGGAGGCGTAAGGAACACTTAGCACCACTAGACACATCCAGACTTCTGCTTCAGCTTCCAGCAGCTGTCATTCCTTGGTACAGTGCTGGATTTACAGCCACACAGCTCAATAATACTGTAAAATGTCCTCATTAATGGTATATATTGTCAGGAATTACTCTGTTTCTGTGTACTTTGCAAGGAAGACATCAATTACTGAAAACTAGAGATAGACCATGAAAAAGGAAAATAATGACAATGAATCACAGATATAAGTCAAATAACTACCAAGAATGTTGTTATTCCATATGTACACACATATGACAACATATTTGAAAAGTTACTGGAAATGCCAGATACACTTTAAAAAACAATTCATAATCAAGAAATTGCTTACATGATAAACTCAGAATGACTACCCTAATAATTATTAGCACTATTGATGGGGTGACCAGTGGATTTCCAGGTTCGTTGTCTTCTGACAAACTTTCCAAAAAAGTTTGGTTCGTTTACCAGACTGGTACTCAAAATCGATCTTGAACCTAGACTCCATTCAAGTTAATGAGGTCCCGAACATCCAAAGGTTCCTACCCTGTCATCTGTGTGATAGCGCGGGAAACACTGGCTCTGATCGTTGGTAACCTTACTGTTGTTATCGTCGGTCACATTTTGTGGTTTCCAGACTGCCACACAGAGGACAGCGTGTGTGCCAACAGCTGTGACCGGCGATCAAAAGGTTGCTGCCGGTGAGGCATCAGATGATGACTACTAGTCTCATCTGCATACTCCTGGTCTTGCTGATAGCAGCAACAGCAGTCAATTCTGATAAGAGTATTCACCAACCAAGCGCCTGTGCTTAGTAAGAAATATGTCAGTGAGATAATTAGTGCAGTGCGTGTGTAGCTTATTTTACATGTATTTAGCTGATAAACAAATAAAATAAAAAAATGTTGAGGGGTCCCGCTTATTTTTAACCCCTTCATGACCTTGGGATTTTCCATTTTTTCATGTTCGTTTTTCGCTCCCCTCCTTCCCAGAGCCATAACGTTTTTATTTTTCTGTCAATATGGCCATGTGAGGGCTTATTTTTTGCAAGACGAGTTGTACTTTTGAAAGACATCATTGGTTTTACCATGTTGTGTACTAGAAAATTGGAAAAAATTCCAAGTGCGGTGAAATTGCAAAAAAAGTGCAATCCCATGCGTGTTTTTTGTTTGGCTTTTTGCTAGGTTCACTAAATGCTAAAACTGACCTGCCATGATGATTCTCTAGGTCATTACAAGTTCATAGATACCTAACATGACTAGGTTATTTTTCATCTAAGTGGTGAAAAAAAATTCCAAACTTTGCCAAAAAAAATTGTGCCATTTTCCGATGCCCATGGCGTCTCCATTTTTCGTGATCTGGGGTCGGGGGAGGGCTTATTTTTTGCGCGCCTAGCTGACGCTTTTACTGATACCATTTTGGTGTAGCTCTTTTGATCACCCGTTATTGCATTTTAATGCAATGTCATGGCGACCAAAAAAAGCGTAATTTTGGTGTTTCAAATTATTTTCTCGCTACGCCATTTAGCAATCAGGTTAATCCTTTTTTTATTGATAGATCGGGCGATCCTGAACTCGGCGATACCAAATATGTTTATTAGATTTTTTTTATTGTTTTATTTTGAATAAGGCGAAATGGGGGAGATATAAACTTTTATATTTTTTTTATTTATTTCATTTTTTAAACATTTTTTTACTTTTGCCATGCTTCAATGGCCTCCATGGGAGGCTAGAAGCTGGCAAAGCCTGATTGGCTCTCCTACATAATCACATCAGATCGCTCCTATGTAGCTGAATTACAGGCTTGCTATGAACGTCGACCACAGGGTGGTGCTGACAGCAAGCCGGCATCAGCAACCATAGAGGTCTCAAGGAGACCTCTAATTAGTATGCCGACGCATCGCTGACTCCCGATCATGTGACGGGGTCGGCATTGTGCGTATTTCCGGCCGCGTGGCAGGAGGTGGTAGCTAAATGCAGCTGTCAGCGTTTGACAGAGGCATTTAACTAGTTAATAGTGGCAGGTGGATCATGATTCCACTCGCCGCTATTGCGCGCACATTTCAGCTGTTCAAAACAGGTGACATGTCGCGGCTTTGATGTGGGCTCACCGCCAGAGCCCACATCAAAGCAGGGGATCTGACCTCGGACGTACTATTCCGTCTGAGGTCAGAAAGGGGTTAATACCCAGCTGAGAGAAAGCAGACAGCTTAGGGCTGGTGTTATTATTCTGGGAAGAAGCCAATATTCTTGAAGCTTCCCAGGCTGTTAATGTCAGCTCACAGCTGTATGCATAGACTTTACTGTTAATAAAAAGGGGGACCCCTAAAAAATGATGTAGTGTCTCCCCTATTTTAAACAACCAGAAAAGGTTAATCAGACAGCTGTGGACTGATAATAATAGGCTGGGAAGGAGCATGGATATTGTCTCCCTCCCAGACTAATAAGATTAGCCATCAGCCACCCCAAAAATGATGCATCCATTGGATGTGCCAATTCTGGCACTTAGTCATGATTTTTCCCGCTTGACCTGGTACTTTGGCAAATGGGGTAATATGTTTAGAATTGATGACAGCTGTGTAATGTCTGCTGGCATGAGTGGTTACATTACTACTGATGTAACCGATCAGCGCTGCATCTGGATGTAGCAGACTTGAGGATCGTTGTGGGACATAAGATGGATTTACGGCAGACCCCTTTGGATTATTTAATTTTTTTAAAGGTAATAAATGGGTAAACGAGGGTCTCTGAGTGCTTTGTACAAATAAATCACTTTTCTCAGTGTGTTTATTTTTTGCTTTAAACTTACGAACTTTGTAATGGGAGTGTTTTACACTAGCAACTTTTAATATACCGCATACATCATATGTAACAGGTAACATGAGGCCAAATATGAGAGATACAATAGCAGTATATTATATATTTATTTTACCAGATGTAACAAGCAGAAGGCACCCCCAATTATAATATTTAAATGTGCTGTTAAAATCTAAGGAACTGACACAGATCTGCATGAGCTTCTGCCTCCAGAGATTATTTTAAATTAACTGGGTCATTGTCAGTATGAGACATGTAATCACTGACAGTCTGCTCTTCTGAGCTACCTGTTACACATTGGTAATGTCCCCTTTCAGTTATAATAATCTGTGGTGGCAGATTCTCAGGGAGATCTATGTCAGACCCACAGATCTTAACAGCTCATTTACATGTTGAGAAAAACATGCAGATTTCAGGAATAAGCCATTGGATTACAGATCGCTACTTCCAACAGGTGGCGCTATAGAGTTTAAGCCCTCTTTTTCTCAGAAGAGGCAATTTGCATATTATATTTCCCAGAGGAGCATTACATGGTGAATAAGCCTCCTTACCCTGACAAGCCAGAGATGGTACGTCACTCTCCATAAGGAGAAACGATACCCCTTAGACCCCAGTCCAGAGCCTCTCACCTAGCCAAATCAGTTCTCATGCTTTGCACTGACGAGGGCCAACAGCCCGAAACACCGTGTCTGGGAATTGAGCTATTGATTTGGCTTTAATCCTAAGTCATATTGCACGACTCGTTAAAGGGTTGATTGTGACTTGTAGGATCGCTACTTCCAACAGGTGGCGCTATAGAGTTTAAGTCCTCTTTTTCTCAGAAGAGGCAATTTGCATAAGATATCAAGGTATAATTTTATTCATCTTCCTTTGACCTACATGCCCATATAGATGACAGGATGGTTGATCCTACTGACAGATTCCCTCTAACAAATTTGTCAGACAATAATAAGTGTAAGGGGACCTACAAATGTTCATGATTTTATTCATATACTTTGTATCCCTATTAAACACAGAACTTTCCAAGTGTATTTATTAAGAGGAACAGGATCTAAAGAAATAGCCCTTTTAGACACAGCAGCCTACATTAATGCCCTTTCCAATCCAATACTCCACTATATCGAGGAAACTGCCTTTGTTTCCAAATGTGCTTTAGCATCAGCCGCTCAGGAGGTGTATTTATGGCCTTTTTCATAAACTTGTAAAAAGATTGTACTGCTCTTAAATTCTATTCTTTTTGGAATGCACATAACCATTCAACACTGTGTCATCTTAGCAGCATATTTGCAGTTTTAGCTTGTAATTACCATAATGAGTCATTATGAACTGAACTTAATAGTAAGTTTCAAATTATTACAATTGAATAGTGCAATATATTATTTGGCAAAATGTAACTAGAAACAATTTAACTTCAAAGATTCGGTCAGTTAAAAGAATGTACAAAACAGACATACAGTGCCAGGTAAAAGTTTGGGCACCCCTGGTAAAAATTACTATTATTGTGAACTGTTAATCAAGTTCAAGATGAAATAATCACAAAAAAGTATAAGATTAAAGAATGCACTTTTCTTTTGTATTTTAGGCAAAAAATATATTTTTACATTTTAAAAATTACAAACATTAATATGGGCAGATGCAAAAGTACCTACAGTCCTGCTCACCATTATTGGCAAACCTTCATTTTTTTCATAAACTGTACAATATCTTCAGAAATAAAATGAAATGTACTAAAGTTATATCCTTAGGATTTTTTAATTAGTGGTTCAAAGTAATACAACAAAACATTGTTTTTCAACTTACATGTTGCAAATTCAAAGGAGAAACAGAATAAGCAGCATGTGCAGCAATAAAGGCACCCTTAATAAATATTTCGTTGCACACCCTTTGGCAATGGATGACAGCCTCCAAATGTTTCTTGTAGCCATCAATAAGCTTCCTGCACTTCCCAGTTGGTATTTTAGCCCACTGTTCCTTTGCAGTTTGTTGAATCTCATGAATGTTTGCATGGTTCTTTTTCCCAATGGCAGATTTCAGCTCACCCCAAAGATTTGGGATTGAGGTTAGGACTCATTGCTGGCCAGTTTAAAACCAACCATTTTTTCTTTTTAACCATTCCTGTGTAGTGTTGAGCATTCCGATACCGCAAGTATCGGGTATCGGCCGATACTTGCGGTATCGGAATTCCGATACCGAGTTCCGATACTTTTGTGGTATCGGGTATCGGTATCGGATCCATAGTAATGTGTAAAATAAAGAATTAAAATAAAAAATATTGATATACTTACCTCTCCGGAGGCCCCTGGACATCACCGCTGGTAACCGGCAGCCTTCTTTGTTTAAAATGAGCGCGTTTAGGGACTCCCATGACGTCACGGCTTCTGATTGGTCTCGTGCCGCTCATGTGACCGCCACGCGACCAATCAGAAGCCGCGACGTCATTCTCAGGCCCTAAACTCCTCATTCTAGGAATTTAGGACCTGAGGAATGACGTCGCGGCTTCTGATTGGTCGCGTGGCGGTCACATGAGCGGCACGCGACCAATCAGAAGCCGCGACGTCATTCCTCAGGTCCTAAACGCCTCATTCTAGGAATTTAGGACCTGAGGAATGACGTCGCGGCTTCTGATTGGTCGCGTGGTGGTCACATGAGCGGCACGCGACCAATCAGAAGCCGCGACGTCATTCTCAGGTCATAAACACACTCATTTTAAGCAAAGAAGGCTGCCGGTTACCAGCGGTGATGTCCAGGGGCCTCCGGAGAGGTAATTATATCAATATTTTTTATTTTAATTCTTTATTTTACACATTAATATGGATCCCAGGGCCTGAAGGAGAGTTTCCTCTCCTTCAGACCGTGGGAACCATCAGGATACATTTCTCTCTAAAATCTCTTGATAATGCTCTGATTTCATGATTCCTGTTATACGATCTAGTCTCCAGTACTAGACACAGCAAAGCAACACCACAGCATTATTTATCCTCCATTATGCTTAGGAGACCTGCTCCAAAAGCTGCAAATATTGGAGGCAGGGGATTCTGCAATATTTATAACAGCAGCTTGTCAGGAGCTGAGAGGGAAGGGGAAGGAAGTGAACAGCTAACTGCTGTATACAAATCAATGACTGTTCAATGATGTTCAGATCAGGGGACAGTGAGGGCCATTGAAAAACCTTCAGCTTGCGCATTTTGGGGTCTATTGTTGTTTTTTTACATGTGTCTAGAATCATTATTCATTTATAGATGCCATTCTCTTTTCAACTTCAGGTTTTTCACAGATGATGTTATGTTTGTGTTAGGGCTAGCAGAATGCATTGAGTAAATATAGAGGTTTTATTATAATAGATGCATTCGCAGCCAGGGGTTCACCGTGCAGGAGAACCTGCTGCTAGTAAATGGCGGAACTATATGGCGGTATGAGCTAACTCTGTTACTTCACAGAGTAGCAATGAACTCAAAGCACTGCGCCCTGTTTGACTTTCACAGTGGCACAGGCTAACTACCCAACTGAGAGCAGTCAGTGGTCATGCATGCACACAAAAAACTCCTCGCCGGAGGTGCCAGCATTCTAGGGGCTTATTTCAGCCAGGTCCCTGGATACATTCACACAAAATCTCCTCGCCGGAGGTGCCAGCATTCTAGGGGCTTATTTCAGCCGGGTCCCTGAACACAAACTCACATGACCACACTGGCGCAAAACACATAACATAGAAAGATACTAGCGCATGCCGTGCAGCCATGCGAGCCTTAAATAGTTGCAGCACATAGAGGACCTTCCTAGAAGGACCAATGAGAGGCTGCCACAGAGCGTGAGCACCTACAGGGCCTTCCTGAAGGACAAATGGCTTTAGCTGCAGCATCTGATCATGTGACTCTCGATCTCCACTGAGAGATCTTACTCTGGGCATGCTCAGAATGAGAAAAGCAGAACTTAGTCCCAGAAGCATCTGCTCGCCGCTGCCCAGCACTGACTTCAATGGCAGAAGCAGGAAAAGCAGCAGTAACTCTTTGTACAGAGTCAGACTGAGCGTGACGCTGGGACTGACGTCTCCGCTGAGCAGGCTCCACTGCGGCAGGAGACGAATGGGAGACCGCAGCGGAGATGGCCCGAGATTCCCCCTGTGCAGAGTCGGGAACTCGACCCCTAACAGTTTGCATAAAGAATTTGTTGAAATTTTGCTGAATCCATTCTTCCCTCTCCCCATGAATTGTTCCTTGTGCCAATATAACCCCAAAGAGTGAGTGCTCCACCCTCATGCTTGATGGTTGTCTAGATGTTCTTTTCCTGTGCCCTTTCTCCTCAACATAAACCTTTGATAATAAAGGCCAAAAAATTATTTTTTAACTCATCGGTCCTCAGGACTTGTTTCCAAAATGCACCAGGCTTGATTAGATGTTCCTTTGCATACTTCTGACTCTGAATTTTATGGTGAGGACATAAAAGAGGTTTTCTTCTGGTGATTGTTCCATGAAGGCCATATTTGTACAGGTGTGTCTAAACAGTAGAAAAATGTGCCACAACTCCAAAGTCTACTAAATCTTTCTGAACTTCTTTTGCAGTCATGCAGGGTTTTTGATTCTTTATCAATCTTACGTGCAGCTCTCACTGAAATTTAGTTTGGTCTTCCAGACTTTATTTTGATCTCTACGCTTCCTTTCAACTACCATTTCTTAATTATAATTTTGAATTGAGGAATCAGCAACTTGAAAACGATTTTCTATCTTCTTATAGCATTCTCCTGCTTTGTAGGTCTCCGCCATTTTCAATTTCTGAGTGCTAGGCAGCTGCTTAGAAGAACCCATGTCTGCTGTTTTTTGGAACAAGGTTAGATGAGGCTGGGTTTTTATAAAGATGGGAAATTTGAATCATCTGAATTTTCCTAATGATGATTGTAAACAAGCCATAACCTTTACAAGCTAATTAAGGTCTGAAACCTTGGTCAAAGTTAATTGAGTATACAAATATCATGGATGATCAAACTTCTGCATCTATCCATTTTCCTTTTTGTAATTTTTAAAATGTAAAAGATGAAAAAAAATATACAGCTCTGCAAAAATTAAGAGACCACTGCAACAAAACCCTGACATGGGCAGCCCAATCTCCAGACCAGAACCCCATTGAAAACCTCTGGAATGTAATCAAGAAGATGATAGATAGTCACAAGCCATCAAACAAAGAAAAACTGCTTATTTTTTTGTGGCAGAAGCAGTGTCAAAGGCTGGTGGAAAGCATGCCAAGAAGCTTGAAATCTGTGATTAAAAATCATAGTTATTCCACAAAAAATTGATTTTCTGAACTTTTCCTGAGATAAAACATTAGTATTTTTGTTTCGAAATTATTATGAACTTGTTTTATTTGCATTATTTGAGGTCTGAAAACACTGTTTTTTTCTTAATTTTGACCATTTCTACTTTTCAGAAAACATACCAAATTTATTGCTTGGAAATTCTAAGTCATGTTGTCAGAAGTTTATAGAATAAAAGAACAATTTACATTCTCAAAAATATAGCTATAAAAAGAAAATCAGACAAACTGAACATTTCGCAGTGGTCTCTTAATTTTTGCTAGAGTTGTATATATAAATATATATATATATATATACATATACTAGATTGTGGCCCGATTCTAACGCATGGGGTATTCTAGAATATGCATGTCCCCGTAGTATATGGACAATGATGATTCCAGAATTCGCGGCAGACTGTACCCGTCGCTGATTGGTCGAGGCAACCTTTATGACATCATCGTCGCCATGGCAACCATTATGACATCTACGTCGATACGGTGCCCATCGCTGAATCAGAAACGTGGGATTTCTACGTCCTTTATGACATCATCGTCGCTGTGCCCGTCGCTGATTGGTAGAGGCCGCATCGGGTATTCTAGAATATGCATGTTCCCGTAGTATATGGACAATGATGATTCCAGAATTTGCGGCAGACTGTGCCCGTCGCTGATTGGTCGAGGCAACCTTTATGACATCATCATCGCCATGGCAACCATTATGACATCATCGTCGCTGTGCCCGTTGCTGATTGGTCGAGGCCTGGCGGCCTCGACCAATCAGAGACGCGGGATGTCTACGTCCTTTATGACATCATCGTCGCTGTGCCCGTCGCTGATTGGTCGAGGCCTGGCGGCCTCGACCAATCAGAGACGCGGGATTTCTACGTCGATGCTGTGCCCGTCTCTGATTGGTCGAGGCCTGGCGGCCTCGACCAATCAGAAACGCGGGATTTCCAGGACAGACAGACAGAAAGACAGACAGACAGACAGACGGAAAAACCCTTAGACAATTTTATATATATATATATATATACATATATATATATATATATATATATATATATATATACAGTACAGACCAAACCTGAGAGGGCACACCTGTGAAGTGAAAACCTTTCCTGGTGACTACCTCTTGAAGCTCATCAAGAGAATGCCAAGAGTGTGCAAAGCAGTCATCAAAGCACAGGGTGGCTACTTTGAAGATCCTAGAAGGTAAGACATCATTTCAGTTGTTTCACATTTTTTTGTTAAGTATATAATTCCACATGTGTTAATTCATAGTTTTGATGCCTTCAGTATGAATGTACAATTTTCATAGTCATGAAAATACAGAAAAATCTTTAAATGAGAAGATGTGTCCAAACTTTGGGCTGTACTGTATATATCTATGTCTCTATCTATCTTTCTATCTATCTATCTATCTATCTATATACAGTATATATATATATATATGTATATATATATATATCCTGATTCCGGATCCATACTTACCGTATGTGACATTTTATTCCGGATCCAAATGTTTATGCATTGTTCTTCACGAGGGAAAACAACGGTATCTCCAATTTGATTGGATCTGTGCTGCCAAAATACAGTATTGTGCCAGTCCCTAAAACAAACACCATTCTTGCTGTTTCTCATTACATGAGATCTTATCAATAATAGGTGAATGAAGACATCATCTCAGCCTCCTAGGACTCGTGAACCACCAGTGACCTCCCTAGACATAAGCCTGGAGAACATCATCCCGACTAAATGTATGTATCACTCTTATCTTACATAGATTTTCCAATATGTTGCAAAATCCTCTTTTGCATTAATGAGTAAGCCTGGTGGTCCGAGCGTTGTTATTCAGCTCATGCGCTGTGTTTGTAGGCCAGCCTTAGGAGCATTGTTAGAAAATGTTATCAATCTATATATTATAAATGTGCTCCATAATATTTATGTGACAAACACTATGGTAAAATACAAAACGTTGGCATTCAGCTTCATATAAAGGAAGCCTCCAGAAATGCAGCAAATTACTTTCTTTATCTCCACACAAGCTGTTTTGTCTTCCTGAAGTTTTCTTTAGGGAAGCATTATAAAATGTCTTCTTGTTTCTTGGTAACTCCATGCGTGCAGCCCATGTAGACAATGGAATACTGAAATACTTTTAGCTTTATTATTTCAGCCACAAGGTTTAGTTTGAATATAAAACTCTTTTACATAATGGGTCTAAATGTTTCACTTCAGAGAAAAATCAATTTAGCATGATTTCATAATATTAGCAAAACATGCTCTATGTTTCCATATAATATTTTCCTATTTAAATAAGGAGTGAATAGAAAACATGGCTACTTATGACTATTAATTTATTTTACATATATTGTGCCATTGTATTACACATTTGGCTGACATTACCTTCAATGGAGCTCACTATCAAATATTTGCCTATGAGTATGTTTTAGAGTATTGCAGGAAAATAGAGAACCAAGAGGAAACCTACGCAAACACTGGGAGAACATACAATTTTTTTAATAAATGGATTGTTCAATGAGATTTGAGCCCAGGACTCCCAGAGCCCAACTGAAAGGCTACAGTACTAACCTCCAAGTCTTCATGTTGCTCCACGGTGCTCCAATAGATCTTCCCAATCTGTGTACTTTTACTAATAATTATACGCTAAAACTCGCCAGGAGGCTACCTTTTCTGCATTAAAAAAATTTAAAGTAATATATTATTTGAAAATGACCAGGTGCTTAAATAAAGTTCTATAATAATACTCTAACTTTGTTTTTGCGTTTAGCTTGCTAACTTGGCAAATACTAGTAATGGTGAGGCCCCAGTATTTGCCTCGTATATATCTGTACCTCACAACTTTCAAAGAAGATGAAGACAGATTATGAGGCCAAACTTTTGTCCATACCCTTAACAATGCCCATAGCCACTTATCATTTTATTCTACCTTGCTCACGTAGAGCTACGCCCAGAAGTGTTTGGAGAGTGCAGTGACCCTCCATGCCGCTATTTTTTTATTAAATAATACAGAGATGAAATTGAAGTGTAGACATTCAGGTTTAATTAAAGAGTTTGAATGAAAAAAAAGCTATCCTGTGAAATGTTTAGGAATTGTAGGTGATTGCCAGCCGACTCCAGCAGAAGCTTTATGTGGATGTACATCATTAGTGACATCATGCGCTCCCATCGCTTGCACGCTGAGGTCAGCTGCCAGCTTCAGAAGAGGATGCCACGTGGTAGGAGAGCGGAAGGGAAGGTGAGTAGAATTATTTGTTTATTTTTCTATGCATTAACCCCTTAGTGACAGAGCCAATTTGGTACTTAATGACCGAGCCAATTTTTGCAATTCTGACCACTGTCACTTTATGAGGTTATAACTCTGGAACGCTTCAACGGATCCCGCTGATTCTGAGACTGTTTTTTCGTGACATATTGTACTTCATGATAGTGGTAACATTTCTTCAATATTACTTGCAATTATTTATGAAAAAAACGGAAATATGGCAAAAATTTTTTAAATTTTGCAATTTTCAAACTTTGTATTTTTATGCCCTTAAATCAGAGAGATATGTCACGAAAAATAGTTAATAAATAACATTTCCCACATGTCTACTTTACATCAGCACAATTTTGGAAACAAAATTTTTTTTTGTTATGGAGTTATAAGGGTTAAAAGTTGACCAGCAATTTCTCATTTTTACAACACCATTTTTTTTAGGGACCACATCACATTTGAAGTCATTTTGAGGGGTCTATATGATAGAAAATAACCAAGTGTGACACCATTCTAAAAACTACACCCCTCAAGGTTCTCAAAACCACATTCAAGAAGTTTATTAACCCTTTACGTGCTTCACAGGAACTGAAACAATGTGGAAGGAAAAAATGAACATTTAACTTTTTTTTGCAAACATCTTAATTCAGAACCATTTTTTTTATTTTCACAAGTGTAAAAACAGAAATGTAACCATAAATTTTGTTATGCAATTTCTCTTGAATACGCCAATACCCCATATGTGGGGGTAAACCACTTTTTGGGCGCACCGCAGAACTTAGAAGTGAAGGAGCGCCGTTTGACTTTTTCAATGCAGAATTGGCTGGAATTGAGATCGGACGCCATGTCACGTTTAGAGAGCCCCTGATGTGCCTAAACAGTGGAAACTCCCCAAAGTGACACCATTTTGGAAACTAGACCCCTTAAGGAACTTATCTAGATGTGTGGTGAGCACTTTGAACCCCCAAGTGCTTCACAGAAGTTTATAACGTAGAGCTGTGAAAATAAAAAATCGCTTTTGTTTACACAAAAATGATCTTTTCGCCCACAAATTCTTATTTTCACAAGGGTAACAGGAGAAATTAGACCACAAAAGTTGTTGTGCGATTTCTCCTGAATACGTCGATACCCCATATGTGAGGGTAAACCACTGTTTGGGCGCACCGCAGAGCTTGGAAGTGAAGGAGCGCCGTTTTACTTTTTCAATGTAGAATTGGCTGGAATTGAGATTGGACGCCATGTCGCGTTTGGAGAGCCCCTGATGTGCCTAAACAGTAGAAACCCCCCCACAAGTGACCCCATTTTGGAAACTAGACCCCTTAAGGAACATATCTAGATGTGTGGTGAGCACTTTGAACCCCCATGTGCTTCACAGAAGTTTATAATGTAGAGCCGTGAAAAAAAGAAATCGCATTTTTTCTACAAAAATGATCTTTTTGCCCACAAATTTTTATTTTCACAAGGGTAACAGGAGAAATTAGACCACAAAAGTTGTTGTGCAATTTCTCCTGAGTACGCTGATACCCAATATGTGGGGGTAAACCACTGTTAGGGCGCACCGCAGAGCTTGGAAGAGAAGGAGTGCCGTTTTACTTTTTCAATGTAGAATTGGCTGGAATTGAGATCGGACACCATGTCGCGTTTGGAGAGCCCCTGATGTGCCTAAACAGTGGAAACCCCCCACAAGTGACACCATTTTGGAAACTAGACCCCTTAAGGAACTTATCTAGATGTGTGGCGAGCACTTTGAACCCCCATGTGCTTCACAGAAGTTTATAACGTAGAGCCGTATAAAAAAAAATTGCATTTTTTCTACAAAAATGATCTTTTTGCCCACAAATTTTTATTTTCACAAGGGTAACAGGAAAAATTAGACCACTAAAGTTGTTGTGCAATTTCTCCTGAGTATGTCGATACCCAATATATGGGGGTAAACCACTGTTTGGGCGCACCGCAGAGCTTGGAAGAGAAAGAGTGCCGTTTTACTTTTTCAATGTAGAATTCGCTGGAATTGAGATCGGACGCCATGTCGCGTTTGGAGAGCCCCTGATGTGCCTAAACAGTAGAAATCCCACACACGTGACCCCATTTTGGAAACTAGACCCCCCATGGAACTTATCTAGATGTGTGGTGAGAACCTTAAATGCCCAAGTGCTTCACAGAAGTTTATAATGCACAGCCGTGAAAATAAAAAATATTTTTTTTTCCACAAAAAAGATTTTTTAGCCCCCAAGTTTTTATTTTCACAAGGGTAACAAGAGAAATTGGACCCCAAAAATTGTTGTCCAATTTGTCCTGAGTATGCTGGTACCCCATATGTGGGGGTAAACCACTGTTTGGGCGCACGGCAGAGCTCGGAAGGGAAGGAGTGCCTTTTTGGAATGCAGACTTTGATAGAATGGTCTGCGGGTATTATGTTGCGATTGCAGAGCCCCTGATGTACCTAAACTGTAGTAACCCCCCACAAGTGACCCCATTTTGGAAACTAGACCCCCCAAGGAACTTATCTAGATGTGTGGTGAGAACTTTGAATGCCCAAGTGCTTCACAGAAGTTTAGAATGCAGAGTCGTGAAAATAAAAAATATTTTTTTTTCCACAAAAAAGATATTGTAGCCCCCAAGTTTTTATTTTCACAAGGGTAACAGGAGAAATTGGACTGCAATAGTTGTTGTCGAATTTATCCCGAGTACGCTGATGCGCCATATGTGGGGGTAAACCACTGTTTGGGCGCACGGCAGAGCTCGGAAGGGAAGGAGCGCCTTTTTGGAATGCAGACTTTGATAGAATGGTCTGTGGGCATTATGTTGCGATTGCAGAGCCCCTGATGTACCTAAACTGTAGTAACCCCCCACAAGTGACCCCATTTTGGAAACTAGACCCCTCAAGGAACTTATCTAGATGTGTGGTGAGAACTTTGAATGCCCAAGTGCTTCACAGAAGTTTAGAATGCAGAGTCATGAAAATAAAAAATATTTTTTTTTCCACAAAAAAGATATTGTAGCCCCCAAGTTTTTATTTTCACAAGGGTAACAGGAGAAATTGGACTGCAATAGTTGTTGTCCAATTTATCCCGAGTACGCTGATGTGCCATATGTGGGGGTAAACCACTGTTTGGGCGCACGGCAGAGCTCGGAAGGGAAGGAACGCCTTTTTGGAATGCAGACTTTGATAGAATGGTCTGTGGGCATTATGTTGCGATTGCAGAGCCCCTGATGTACCTAAACTGTAGTAATCCCCCACAAGTGACCCCATTTTGGAAACTAGACCCCCCAAGGAACTTATCTAGATGTGTGGTGAGAACTTTGAATGCCCAAGTGCCTCACAGAAGTTTAGAATGCAGAGTCGTGAAAATAAATTTTTTTTTTTTTTTCACAAAAAAGATATTGTAGCCCCCAAGTTTTTATTTTCACAAGGGTAACAAGAGAAATTGGACCCCAGAAGTTGTTGTCCAATTTATCCCGAGTACGCTGATGCCCCATTTGTGGGGGTAACCCACTGTTTGGGCACACGGCAGAGCTCAGAAGGGAGGGAGCACCATTTGACTTTTTGAGCGCAAAATTGGCTGTCATGTTTGAAGATCCCCTGATGTACCTAAACAGTGGAAACCCCCCAATTCTAGCTCCAACCCTAACCCCAACACACCCCTAACCCAAATCCCAACCTGATCCATAATCCTAATCACTAACCTTAACCATAATCACAACCCTTACCCCAAAACAACCCTAATGTCAACCCTAACCATAACCCTAATCAAAACCCTAAATCCAACACACCCCTAATCCTAATCTCAACCCTAACCTCAAACCTAACCCTAATCCCAATACACCCCTAATCACAACCCTAACCTTAACCCTAATCCCAAACCTAACCCTAATCCCAAGCGTAACCCTAATGCCAACCCTAACCCTAATACCAACCCTAATCCAAACCCTAACCCTAATCCCAGCTCTAACCCTAACTTTAGCCCCAACCCTAGCCCTAACTTTAGCCCCAACCCTAACCCTAGCCCTAAGGCTACTTTCACACTTGCGTCGTTTGGCATTCCGTCGCAATCCGTCATTTTGGACAAGAAACGGATCCTGCAAATGTGCCCGCAGGATGCGTTTTTTGCCCATAGACTTGTATTGCCGACGGATCGTGACGGATGGCCACACGTCGCGTCCGTCGTGCACTGGATCAGTTGTGTTTTGGCGGACCGTCGGCACAAAAAACGTTCAATGAAACATTTTTTTGTACGTCGCATCCGCCATTTCTGACCGCGCATGCGTGGCCGTAACTCCGCCCCCTCCTCCCCAGGACATAGATTGGGCAGCGGATGCGTTGAAAAACTACAGCTGCTGCCCACGTTGTGCACAATTTTCACAACGTGTGTCGGTATGTCGGGCCGACGCATTGCGACGGCCCCGTACCGACGTAAGTGTGAAAGAAGCCTAACCCTAAATTTAGCCCCAACCTTAACCCTAAATTTACCCCAACCCTAGCCCTAACCCTAGCCCTAACCCTAGCCCTAACCCTAGCCCTAACCCTAGCCCTACCCCTAACCTAACCCTACCCCTAACCCTACCCCTAACCCTACCCCTAACCCTAACCCTACCCCTAACCCTACCCCTAACCCTAACCTAACCCTACCCCTAACCCTAACCCTACCCCTAACCCTACCCCTAACCCTACCCCTAACCCTAACCCTAACCCTACCCCTAACCCTAACCCTACCCCTAACCCTAACCCTACCCCTAACCCTAACCCTAATTTTAGCCCCAACTGCTGTTCTCCTGCCGGCCGGCAGATGGAGACAGATGGCGGGCGCACTGGGCATGCGTCCGCCATGTTCTGCCGGCGGCCAGAAGGAGCAGCAAGAGGATTCAGGGACACAGGTGAGTATTGTAGGATCCCCGAATCCCCCTATTTCTCTGTCCTCTGATGTGCGATCACATCAGAGGACAGAGAATTACACTTTACTTTTTTTTTTTTTTTTTTGCGGTCACCGGTAAACAGTTAATTACCGGCGATCGCAAAACAGGGGTCGGTAAAACCGACCCCGATCATGCTCTTTGGGGTCTCGGCTACCCCCGGCAGCCGAGACCCCAAAGATTCTCCCGGTGCTGGCCGGCGGGCGCACTGCACGTGTGCCCGCCATTTTGAAGATGGCGGCGCCCACCGGGAGACACAAGGAGCATCGGGGGAGCTAGGTGAGTATTGGGGGGCCACCTGGGACCCCTTTTCTCTGTCCTCCGATGTGCGATCACATCGGAGGACAGAGAAATTAAAAAGAGATCGCGTTTTTTTTGTTTTTGTTTTTTCGATCGCCGGTAAAGTACCCTTAGCGGCCGCCGTTAAAAGGCGTATCGGCGGTCGCTAAGGGGTTAAAGAAAAGTGGCAGGACACGGGACATAAAAAAGCATAGGGCCCAGGATAAAGGGCATATTATCAGTATGGGGCCAAGGATAAGGGACATATTACCAGGATAGGGCCCATGATAAGGGACATATTACCAGGATGGGACCCAGGTCCAAGGACAAACATCAGGATGGGGGATATATATGCCAGGATGTTAGGGGTCAATTTCCCGCCTCTGCACGGGGGGAATCTCGGGCCATCTTCTCCTGCAGCAGTGGAGCCTGCTCAGCGGAGATGTCAGTCCCAGCGTCTTGCTCAGTCCCACTCTGTACAAAGTGTTACTGCTGCTTTTCCTGCTATTGAAGCCAGTGCTGGGCAGCGGCGAGCAGACGCTTCTAGGACTAAGTCCTGATTTTCTCGTTCTGAGCATGCCCAGAGTGAGATCTCTCAGTGGAGATCGAGGGTCACATGGTCAGATACTGCAGCTAAGTCTATTGGTCCTTTCAGGAGGGTCCTGTAGGTGCTCTGGTTTTGTGGTAGCCTCTCATTGGTCCTTCTAGGAAGGTCTTGTACTTGCTGCAGCTATATAAGGCTCGCATGGCCGCACGGCCATGCGCTTGTATCAATCCAAATATGTGCTTTGTGCCAGTATGGTTATGCATGAATGTGTTCAGGGACCCGGCTGAAATAAGCCCCTAGAATACCGGCATCTCCGGTGAGGAGATTGTACGAACGTATTCAGGGACCCGGCTGAAATAAGCCCCTAGAATACCGGCACCTCCGGTGAGGAGATTGCGTGTGCGCATAACCACTGACTGCTATCAGTTCGGCAGTAAGCTTGTGCTCCTTTGAGGCTAACAGGGCGCTGTGCTTTCTTCTCACGGCTGCTCTGTGAGGTAACAGAGCTAGTCTATACCGCCAAACAGTGCCACCATTCACTAGCAGCAGGTGCAGCAGGTTCCTCCTGCACGGTGGACCCCCGGCTGCGAACGCACCATTTATAATAAACATCTATTTTTACTTGGTGCGTTTCGCTAGCCCTAACACAGGATGGGACCCAGGAAGGGGAATGTATATACCAGGATTGGACCCAGAATAAGGGACATGTTACCAGGATGGAGGCAAGTATAAGGGCCATATATCAGGATATGGAACATATTACCAGGATGGGAGATACGTATAGATCAGGATGGGGCCCAGGATAAGGGACATATTACCAGGATGGGTCCCAGGATAAGAGACATATATCAGGATAAGGGCCATATTACCAGGAAGGGACCCAGGTTAAAGGACATACATCAGGATGGGGGATATATATGCCAGGATGGGACCCAGAAAGGGGAATGTATATACCAGGTTTGGGCCCAGAATAAGGGACATATATACGGGGACAGGATATATATATACCAGTATCGTGCCTAGGAATAGGGAAATATAAACCAGGATGGGGGATATATATACCAGGATTGAGCGCTAGGATTAAGGAAATATAAACCAGGATGGTATATATATGCATATATATATACTAGATGGTGGCCCGATTCTAACGCATCGGGTATTCTAGAATATGCATGTCCACGTAGTATATTGCACAGCCCACATAGTATATTGCCCAGCCACGTAGTATATTGCCCAACCACGTAGTATATTGCCCAGTCACTTACTATATTGCCCAGTCACGTACTATATTGCCCAGCCACATAGTATATTGCCCAGCCACGTAGTATATTGCCCAGCCACATAGTATATTGCCCAGCCACGTAGTATATTGCACAGCCACGTACTATATTGCCCAGCCACATAGTATATTGCCCAGTCACATAGTATATTGCCCAGTCACATACTATATTCCCAGTCACGTACTATATTGCCCAGCCACATAGTATATTGCCCAGCCATGTAGTATATTGCCCAGTCACGTAGTATATTGCCCAGCCACATATATATAAACCTATAATAAATTGTATGAGTCAAACCTCAAGGTACAATATAATATCAAACTTTATTAGAGTTAAAACATGACAGAAGACAATAATGATGGCGATAAATACCAATGAACAGGCACCATAGACCTGAGGCACATTAATTATAACTCTCTTTGCTACCACATTATATAGATCTCCCGTACATCAGTAATCCATTACGCCTAGTGGCATGGTAATCTTATATCCCATACTTAGATATCACAGATGTGGCATGAAAAGACATACATAGTAAGTCACGCATTACATTACCCCAGGTCTGATGGTGCCAGAGCCCCTATGCGCGTTTCGGCCGCGTGTGCCTTCTTCCGGGGTAGTGCATTTATTATAGGTTTATAGTTTGGTTTGTACGGGAGCGGTAGGATTTTATTATCCTCTGATGGTCACAGGGTGTAATTTGCATTTACCCTGTGCTGTGTTTGTCATTTTTGGTAATTGCCCAGCCACATAGTATATTACCCAGCCACGTAGTATACTGCCCAGTCACATAGTATATTGCCCAGTCACGTAGTATATTTCCCAGCCACATAGTATATTTCCCAGTCACATAGTATATTGCCCAGCCACATAGTATATTGCCCAGCCACATGGTATACTGCCCAGTCACGTAGTATATTGCCCAGCCACGTAGTATATTGGCCAGTTGCACAGTATATTGCACAGCCCGCATAGTATATTGCACAGCCCGCGTAGTATATTGCACAGCCCGCGTAGTATATTGCCCAGCGTGCGTAATATATTGCACAGCCCGCGCAGTATATTGCCCAGTTCGCGAAGTATATTGCCAAGCCCGTGTAGTATATTGCCCAGCCCGTGCAGCATATTGCACAGCCCGCGTAGTATATGGCCCAGCCCGCGTAGTATATTGCCCAGTGCGTATAGTATATTGCGCAGCCCGCATAGTACATTGCCCAGCCACGTAGTATATTGCCCAGTGCGCATAGTATACTGCCCAGTCACGTAGTATATTGGCCAGTCATGTAGTATATTGCACAGCTCATGTAGTATATTGCACAGCCCACGTAGTATATAGCAATGTGGGCATCATATCCCTGTTAAAAAAAAGAATTAAAATAAAAAATAGTTATATACTCACCTTCCGTTGGCCCCTGGATCCAGGAAGCATTTACCGACGCTCCTCGCACGCTCCGGTCTCAAGAGTGCATTGCGGTCTCGCGAGATGATGACGTAGCGGTCTCGCGAGACAATGAATGATGATGATAATGTGTGAAAAATGTAAAGCACTGCGGAATATGTTAGCGCTATATAAAAATAAAGATTATTATTATTAAAGCCTATGGAGCCTCTTTCTGGTGCTCTACATTGCAAGGTCACGTTCACACTTTCGGTATTGCATCAGTATTTTACATCAGTATTCAAAAGGCAAAATCGGGAGTGGAACAAGCGATGGAAAAATGTAATAGAAACACCTCACCACTTCTTTATCACCCACTCCTGGTTTTAGCCTACGAATACTGAGGTAAAATACTGAGCGAATACTGAATGTGTGAACGTGGACTTCATGTCATTTCTGGGTCACACGGTACGCAGCGTGACTTGAGGGAATCTGCACAGTGGTGATGTCATGGAGAAGAAGAGCGATGAACAATGCTGGACTCAGGAGAAGGCGGTGGTAAGGGAGCATATTAGCACACTCTCACTACATTGTATGCACATATATACACACTTTAAACAAGAAAACTGTTAGTGGGTGTGCTTCTGTAAATTCAGCTCTGGCCTCCAAACCTCATTACATCCTGATAACACTACTAGAGTACTGTGGTGCACACATACATTTTTTTTTATACTATCTAGTACTTATAGTACAGCACATGAAAGTCCAAATTCTGGGATTCTTAATCTTAAAGGGGTATTCTCATCTCAAATATCCTGTCCCAATATGCAGTAGGTGAAATAATAATAATGATATAAGCCATTACCGCCAATTAAAAATGTAGTAGAGTTCTTCTGATTCACTATGTCTCTTACCTCATGTGTACGGCATTGCAGTAGCTTAAGGATCCATGGTTATGACCACTAACAACTAACTGTCACTATGTGAGTGGTCATAACCATGGACACCTAAGCTGCTGTAATGCTTTACATGAGGTAAACAAAAAAGAAAAAGGAATAGGCTATACAGAGGGGATCACCAGAGGCACAGATATAGCGTTAAATCAATACAACTTTAATTAATTAAACACACACAAAACATACACATAAAAACACTTTAAAATGGTCACACGTGACCTACCACCTATTCACCAAAAGCCTATAATGGGGCTAACAACCTGAGCTAATCTCCAAAAAATGTATATACGTTATAAACAGTGGCCTGTTGCCTATATACACAGCATATCAAGTATATATAACCTTTATAAATGCATCCTGTTGCAGACGGGGATTGTCCTGACCAAAGATTTTTAATATTGCAGCAATGTGCCCACTTGTAACCAAATTCAGCAAAAGCTACTGTATGCTGGCAAGGCCCCAGCATTCAAAAATGTGATAGATCTTAAGAAAACACAATGTGTGTGAAAATAAGGCAACTCATATATACTCACACCGTTTTGTAATGCCTGCCAAATAAGGTGCATGAATATACAGAAGACACAGGTTCAAATGACAATCTTTGTTCCCTGTATAAAGACTGAAAAGTCTGCAAGAGGTTGTTAAAGAATAAATACTATGCCCCAGAATAGGCACATGTGGGTTAAAGACACAGACCAAGCTAGCCACCCTTGCCCAATAAGCTGGAGTGGCCCAGTTTAATTGCAAAAGCCCATAAGGAGTAGAGCAAAGGAAGAGCGGATGCCCAACGCGTATCGCCCCACGCAGTGGCTTCGTCAAGGGCACTAACCGCAGATTTTCTGTGGTGTTTTATGCAGAGTTTAATTAGAAATATAATGCAGCTGAGTTGCTTACCAATGCAGCGTGGAGACCGTTGTAATAAGGCTATTCATGAATCGCACGTTGTCTATGGAAATGGCGCATGCGTCGGCATCTACAACCCCGGAAACACGTCATCAAATACGAGGCATGGTTACCAGGACGGCGCATACAGAAAGACATAGTGCATGAGCTATAGTATAAAGTTGCTAGTGAACCGTACATAATTCATAGCAACCGTACATAATCCACAGCCTGCACCGGCGTATATTTCCCTAGATACACGTCGTCGAGTACAAAATATTATGGCCTTTTGGTGAATAGGTGGTAGGTCACATGTGCGACCATTATTAAGTGTTTTTATGTGTATGTTTTGTGTGTGTTTAATTAAATAAAGTTGTATTGATTTTACGCTATATCTGTGCCTCCGGTGATCCCCACTGTATAGCCTATTCCATTTTCTTTTTTGTTTGGTTTGATGCTCTCAGTATAGGCTGAGGTTGGATCCCATATTTGATTAGACTGTAGTGCCCCCACATTCTATATTATTCGCCTTACATGAGGTAAGTGGCATAGCGAATAAGAAAAACTATACAATATTTCTAATTGGAGGTATTTGTAAATATTATTACAACTACTACATATTGGCAGAGAATCTTGGAGATGGGAATACCAATTTAATCGACATAAAAGGGAATCTGGAAGAGAGGGAAAGATGGTTGTCCCCTTTGGACACCTTTTGTGGGAAGAGTCATGGATGATCACAAGCCATTCTGCTATTAGGTTCCCTTAATGATCAGCTGCACTGTTGTGAATTCTGTGGCAGCGCTCCCTCCTGTGGTCACAAGTGGTACTATCGAGATGGATCCTGTTAAGGTCAAAGCCATCCATGATTGGACTCAGCCGACATCTCTGAAAAGTCTGCAAAAGTTCCTGGGCTTTGCTAATTTTTATCGTCGCTTCATCTGCAATTTTTCTAGTATTGCCAAACCATTGACCAAGAAGGGTGCTGATTTGGTCAATTGGTCTTCTGCTGCTGTGGAAGCTTTTCAAGAGTTGAAGCGTCGTTTTTCTTCTGCCCCTGTGTTGTGTCAACCTGATGTTTCTCATCCGTTCCAGGTCGAGGTTGATGCTTCTGAGATTGGAGCAGGGGCTGTTTTGTCGCAGAGAGGTTCTGATTGTTCAGTGATGAAACCATGCGCTTTTTTTTCCAGGAAGTTTTCGCCTGCTGAGCGGAATTATGATGTGGGCAACCGAGAGTTGCTGGCCATGAAGTGGGCATTCGAGGAGTGGCGTCATTGGCTTGAAGGAGCTAAGCATCGCGTGGTGGTATTGACTGATCATAAGAACCTGACTTATCTCGAGTCTGCTAAGCGTTTGAATCCTAGTTGGTCGCTGTTTTTCGCCCGTTTTGACTTTGTGATTTCGTACCTTCCGGGCTCTAAAAATGTGAAGGCGGATGCTCTGTCTAGGAGTTTTGTGCCCGACTCTCCGGGTTTATCTGAGCCGGCGGGTATCCTCAAGGAAGGAGTAATTGTGTCTGCCATCTCCCCTGATTTGCGGCGGGTGCTGCAAAAATTTCAGGCTAATAAACCTGATCGTTGTCCAGCGGAGAAACTGTTTGTCCCGGATAGGTGGACAAATAAAGTGATCTCTGAGGTTCATTGTTCGGTGTTGGCTGGTCATCCTGGAATCTTTGGTACCAGAGAGTTAGTGGCTAGATCCATTTGGTGGCCGTCTCTGTCGCGGGATGTGCGTTCTTTTGTGCAGTCCTGTGGGATTTGTGCTCGGGCTAAGCCCTGCTGTTCTCGTGCCAGTGGGTTGCTTTTGCCCTTGCCGGTCCCGAAGAGACCTTGGACACATATCTCTATGGATTTTATTTCAGATCTTCCCGTCTCTCAAAAGATGTCAGTCATTTGGGTGGTCTGTGATCGCTTTTCTAAGATGGTCCATCTGGTACCCTTGTCCAAGTTGCCTTCCTCCTCTGATTTGGTGCCATTGTTCTTCCAGCATGTGGTTCGTTTGCATGGCAATCCGGAGAATGTCGTTTCTGACAGAGGTTCCCAGTTTGTTTCGAGGTTTTGGCGAGCCTTTTGTGGTAGGATGGGCATTGACTTGTCTTTTTCCTCGGCTTTTCATCATCAGACTAATGGCCAGACCGAACGAACCAATCAGACCTTGGAAACCTATCTGAGATGCTTTGTTTCTGCCGATCAGGATGACTGGGTGTCCTTTTTGCCTTTGGCTGAGTTCGCCCTTAATAATCGGGCCAGCTCGGCTACCTTGGTTTCGCCATTTTTCTGCAATTCTGGGTTCCATCCTCGTTTCTCTTCAGGACAGGTTGAGTCTTCGGACTGTCCTGGTGTGGATACTGTGGTGGACAGGTTGCAGCAGATTTGGACTCATGTAGTGGACAATTTGACCTTGTCCCAGGAGAAGGCTCAACGTTTCGCTAATCGCAGACGCCGTGTGGGTCCTCGACTTCGTGTTGGGGATCTGGTTTGGTTATCTTCTCGTCATATTCCTATGAAGGTTTCCTCTCCGAAGTTTAAACCTCGTTTCATTGGCCCTTATAGGATTTCTGAGGTTATTAATCCTGTCTTTTCGTCTGACCCTCCCAGATTCTTTTTTCATACATAACGTCTTCCATAGGTCATTGTTGCGGAGATATGTGGCACCTATGGTTCCATCTGTTGACCCTCCTGCCCCGGTTTTGGTGGAGGGGGAATTGGAGTATATTGTGGAGAAGATTTTGGATTCTCGTGTTTCAAGACGGAAACTCCAGTATCTGGTTAAATGGAAGGGTTATGCTCAGGAGGATAATTCCTGGGTTTTTGCCTCTGATGTCCATGCTCCCGATCTTGTTCGTGCCTTTCATGTGGCTCATCCTGGTCGGCCTGGGGGCTCTGGTGAGGGTTCGGTGACCCCTCCTCAAGGGGGGGGTACTGTTGTGAATTCTGTGGCAGAGCTCCCTCCTGTGGTCACAAGTGGTACTTTGGCTGATTCTCTCTGGGAGCTTCCGTTTGTGGAGGAAACTGGTACTGCTGCTTCTGAGTTTCCTCCCTCAGGTGATCTGGTGAGGTCGTTAGGTGCTTCTCTACTTAACCCCACCTAATGCTTTGATTCATGCTTCCTGTCAATGTTCCAGTGTTGGACTTGTGTTTCTCTGGATCATTCCTGTGGCCTGCTGCTCTGCATAGCTAAGCGCTTCTTTGCTATTTGTTGCTATTTTTTCTGTCCAGCTTGTCTATTTGTTTTGCTGGAAGCTCTGGGACGCAAAGGGTGTACCTCCGTGCCGTTAGTTCGGTACGGAGGGTCTTTTTGCCCCTTTGCGTGGTTTTCTTTAGGGTTTTGTGTAGACCGCAAAGTTATCTTTCCTATCCTCGTTCTGTCTAGAATATCGGGCCTCACTTTGCTGAATCTATTTCATCCCTACGTTTGTCTTTTCATCTTACTCACAGTCATTATATGTGGGGGGCTGCCTTTTCCTTTGGGGTATTTCTCTGAGGCAAGGTAGGCTTATTTTTTCTATCTTCAGGCTAGTTAATTTCTCAGGCTGTGCCGAGTTGCATAGGTAGCGTTAGGCGCAATCCACGGCTGCCTCTAGTTGTGTTTGGAGAGGATCAGGGATTGCGGTCTGCAGAGTTCCCACGTCTCAGAGCTCGTTCTATTATTTTGGGTTATTGTCAGATCACTGTATGTGCTCTGACCTCCATGTCCATTGTGATACTGAATTGCCTCTTACAACACTGCACTCTGCGTCCACTTATCCTACAGCGCCTCCACTGGAAATATAAAACATTACACACTGCATCTTAAAAATAAATAATCCATGTAACGATTGATGTTTTGGATCCTCCAGGAGGAAGCTAAAAAGACACTGAATGCAAAGCACGCAAACTGATGACCTTGTATTCATTATCTGGAGACCTTTACAACAAAATATTCCCATGTTATCCCTCTCAAGGAATTTAAATATTAAATTTTGGCACTAATTGTCTGCAGAATGTCAGATGACAGCAACTAACTAGTCAGCTAGCATGATGAAAATAATAACACAATAACAAACAATCGTGTGCTTCTTCTCTTAAAACTATAGTGGAATAATGGTAATACTGGTGACAACATTGTGCTGGTGTCCATAGGAATTTCTGGAAGTGGCATAATAGTGTGCAAATTGTTTCCTAAGCAAACAATAGTTCTTCTGACATTGGCAGTTCTCAGTTTGAGCAATACTTTAAAAAGCAGTATATGATAATCCATAAGTATTAGTTCCAATTTATTCATCCATGGATCTGACCTTCTAAGTTTTAAGACTTTATAGACACTGTACTGTAAGATTGATCAATATGGATTGTTCTTGTGATATGTAAATTATTTTAACTTTAGAATTCATTGCAAATAATATGAATGAGAAATACTTACAAGGCAACTTAAATGATTTAGAGTATTAATAAATGAATGCTATTAGGTTAAGATTAGAGATGAGCGAATATGTTCGAAAAATGGTCACCGAATCCAAATATGCCACATTTGTACCATATTTATGTTGAATTGATGTTTGATGATCGGTCTTGAACATATTCGTTCATTTCTACTTCCATTGACTTCAAGGACGTTCGGCTGTGTTTGGCAAATATTGCAAAAACAATATTCGGCAGAATCGGCACCGATCAAAATTGGAGCCGAATTTTGACGAATTTTCTCAACTCTGTTTAAGATGTTTAATGTTTTAAAAAAAAGTCTAAAAAATATGCAGAAAAATCAGGAAAGATGAAAAAAGTCTGGATGAGCTGACTCACCAGAATACCAGAAACTGAGGCGTTGACACAATGATAAGCTTTCAAAGTCCTTTAGAAGACCACCTCGTTTGGATTTTTAGGCTAAGCATGTGACACTAAAGTCTATTACTTGGATGAATAAAACTTAACCTGTTGGGCATTTATGATTTGTCTTGTATGTGTAATTATCTTAAAAAAGTTTCCAAATACAATTAAAAGTAGATGTGAGCATGTTCTGTGTAGAAGGAAGTGGCCTACACAAATCATTTTTGGCAGTGCATAGAAGAACACCGGATGATAATATTACAATTTTCATTTTTTGTAAATTCCAGTCAAATTGTAGTAAATATGACTAAATCGAGTGTACTGTATATTAATCATCCCCCGACAGAGTGTAAGTAGTGGTGAACATCCAGAATCAGTTTAATACTAGAAGCATATTTCCTATATTCAGCCAATAAGAATTTTTCCTCACACAGCTATTTTAGCTTCCCAAGTACCTTTAGAAATGAGACAAGTCATTGCATTGGATAGGAACTAAGAAATATTGATACAATGAAGATACTCAATGACATAAACTGGGCACCATAGATGTGGAGCTTTTGTGACAGATTCATCATTTTTTCTTGTTGTTTCTTCTTGACTTGTTTTTCTTGCTGATATTTGCAACAAATTCATCAGCATGGTCCACACAAATCATTAATTTTGCTTACAGTCCAAAATTTTATTTTTTCTGCCTTTAATTCTCTTTTTAGCTCAAAAAGTTGTGCATTTTGGAAAATGTTGAAAAAAAAAATCCACCTTTTTTTCTTGCAATACATAAAATCACTCCTGGTGGAAAGGATTAGATTTGGTCCAAATTCGGCAACATTTTAAAAAGTAGTATTTAATGAATCTTTCGAAAACATTCGGAAAAAGTCACATTGACATAAAGATCAGAAAACTAAAAAACAAAAGAACTTGAAAAATGCGCATGCCACTGGATGAATTTGTCACTAATTAAGGCGTATCCAAAAGATTGGTTGGAGTTCACGGGAATCACATGGTATTTTGCCCAATATTAGGAAACCTTTTGGGTTTTATTCTGCTCGTAGTTTTATGTCTCAACCCAGAGTCACATGCAAGTTTTGGATAAAAACATGCAAGCCTCATAAAAACTGCAACAAAGAACCAGGTTCTTTTACTTCTGACCATCTCTTGGAATTGGCTCTACTGTTAGAAAGTTTTCCATTTTAGGCTATCTTCAGTTCGACATTAGTGGGTTTGACTCCTTGTTGATGCCCAGAACAAGGATACTGTGTTTTAATAATGATGCCATGAAATCACCGAAAGCGTTTGGGCACATTATAGCCTAATCATTCTAGAATGAATTGAGATTCCTGCAAGTGGGAAACGATCAATGTATCTTCGGTCACAATGTGGAGTGAAAAGTGAACAGTAACTTAAGGACATTCTACTATTAGAAAAGCATCTTGCCCAATGTTGAACGTGCTTACTGAAAAAGAAGAACTATTTTTGACTGTCATAACAGGATTTTGTGCTTTTCTTTTATTATTTTTTTCAGTTTTTGCTTTACTTGACCCAGTATTTCTTTTAAGAAAAGAAAGGAACATTTAAAGTAAACAAGACTTGAATTTATTGATAACATTTCATATCTTTTCTGAGGTGACAGTAACATTTTTTATAGAAAAAAAATAAACAGTAAAAGAGAAAAAATGTTTATTCTATATCCTGTTAATTAAATGTCATGGGAAAATGAGCTAGTGGGATCTGAGACCAATTAATTTAACAGTTTATTTATGAAAGAGTAACACACAATTTTCAAGTCTTACATATATTATGAAAAATAATTACAAAAGAATTTTATTTTTAATGTGAAAATCTTTATCTTTATTTTCCAGCTGAAACCAGAATGGGAGGGAAAAAAAAACCACAAGAAGCTTGGAAGACTAATTTTAAAAATTTGTATGTCGAATAAACTGGCGTTACTAGCAGCCCCTCCTATTTTGCTATGCAACCAGGTAGAATCACATGACCTTGACAAAATTGTGTACATAAATATCTGAAAGCTATTCGTGGGTTTAACGGAGTAGTGATTTGCTGACCTACATATTACTGTGTCTGTTTGGAATAGCTGTAACATAAATAGCAGTCAGCGCATATTAACATATCTACTGTCCGTCTGGGATAATTTTTAGACACTGAACAAATACATAACATGACAGTTTCGCGTCCAGTTTTAATATTACGTTTTAGAAGTTGCACAAACCTCGATGATACATAAACTTAAACATACGTGCGTATGACCAATGACTTCACACAAAATTGACAAATATCTTATACAGAAATAGTTCTCTTAATACACATTTTCCCCCGACCACAAATAATAATTAAAAAAAAAAGTTATTTTAGGTATATACATGCATGTCACAACATCCTGGAATGAGGTATTAGCACCATCAAATATTGCACCAAAATGGTTTCATTTTGCAAAAGAAAAAATGCAACACAAAAAATAGTGAAATTTAAGATTATCATTTCTGTCTTCCAGTTTGGCAACCTGAGGCTTTATATATAGAGAATGTAAATATATATATTTATATAGATTTATTTTGTTTAGCAACAGCAAATAAGAGAGGTCTTCCACATCAATATATACAAAGGGATTTTATTTGGAGTCAGAAAGAAGGGTTGGAGTCCACTGGAATTACATGGTATTTTTGCACAGTACAAACACTGCATCCGGGCTAGACAGCGGGGAACCTTTTTGGGTTTTATTCTGCTTTTAGTTTTATGGCTCAACCCAGAGTCACATGCAAGTTTTGGAAAAGGACATGCAAGCCTGATAATAAGTATGCAGAGTAGCTACATGTATACAGCATTTGGTAAACCCATTTACAAGAATAGCACCTATGATGGACGAAGCCTGTTTTGGATGTTCTTCAGCACCAAAAGTTTCCCTTGAAAGGAGGACACAGCTGTCTTTAATGTATCACATCTAAGTCCTTCATATTTTTGCAACTGTTTAAGTCATGTGATTCTGCCCCAGGTTTAGGGCACATGCCAAATTCTAAGTAACTCATATGCCTTGAGTTTATTTCTATGCATTTTGTTTTTCTTCCCCTCTGCACAATCCATATTCAAAACTTGCATGTGGCGAATACGTCTCTGGTGGTATCCAAAGCCTGACGCTTTATTTTTTTTAAGAAGATTTTTTTTACACTTTTTATTAAGCTGCTTGTCCAGATTCCAGTCTCAACCTAAGAAGCAGGCCGCTCCGACCTCAAATCCAAACTTCTGGTTCTGATCCCCAAAGTCACTTATCATAACATCTGCTATTGGCAACTGATCTATCTTTAGTGTGTTGATTTCAAGGACTGTTCTTCCATATCCTTTTCTCAGCTGTAAAAAGAATAATATAGATTATTCATCAGTATATAAAGCATGAATGTCGCATATTTAGCATTTATTGAACCAATTTATGACAATGTACTCTTACCATATACATTACTGTAATTTGTATAATTTTTCTACAATTTTTTTACAGAGAAGCTATCATCAAAAAATGATTTATTGTTTAAATCAGGTTTTTGTGCTCCAAGTATTTAAAAAGGGATATTTTTTCATATTATGATCTTTATCAAGAAAAAATAATCATAATCTTGCAGCTTTCACACTGGTCAATGGAGCTTTTTTAAACTCATTGTCCAAGTCCTTTGAGGGAAGGTTTAGAGAAAGGCTACTTATCAACAGAGGTAAGATTACAGTGGCAGACCTCTATCTCACAACAGCAATGTCACAGCTGACCCCGCTCCAGCTCCCTTTAATATGACTTTTGCACATGCTCATTAGACACTTCAATGTGAAAGATAGGGATGGGATCAAACCATTGTGGCTATCATAACCTTGCTCTTTCCTGAAACAATAGGAAGTCTAAAAGAGACCCAGTTGCCAGTGTAAATAATTGGAAGATTTCTATTATTTCATTTTTATTACAGATTGTGACATGTAAAAAAACTATTGTCCACCATTTTTAAAAGATACATAACACAAAAACCAGATAATTTTCTGATAATGGCTTCCCTTTAACCCACTTATCCCATTCTTCACTATGAAGAAAGTCACAGACATCTTTGGGTAAATCAAAACTTCAGGTGTCCAAGGCAAAACTCTTCATCATCTTTAACTCCTTAAAGGGGCTTTCCAGCCTTAGAGTGACTGCAGACTTTTAGCCTATGTGACTAAAGACTTGTGAATCCTTATAGCGCTTGATCACAAGTATGCGATTTGCATACATGTTGGTCATATGCCGGCTAGATATGCTAGTGTACTGAGCAAAGCCTGCTGACACGTCTAGTCGGAATGTGGCCAAAAGTATGCAAATCATATACTTGCAGTAACATGACCACACAATTCCAGCAATGGCATCAATGAGCGCTGCGAGAATTCACAAGTCTGCCGTTACATAGCCAACTAAACATGCTAGTGTATTGAATGAAGCCTGACACGTCTAGTCAGAATGTGGTCGAAAGTAGACAAACCATAAAGGCGCAGTAACATGACCACACGCTCCCGGCAATGGCATCAATGTGTGTGCTGTTAGAATTCTCAAGTCTGCAGCTACATAGAGTGATAGCAGAATTGTGTCCAAAGATAGGCAACCACTTTAAAGTGGTTGTTTCCTTAGGATGACCTCTGTTTACATGCCCGATCAGGGCTGATGGATATCATGCTTGGTATTGTCTCTATTAGATACAATAGAGACACACTGTAAATAGCATAAGTACCAAGCATGACCATATATTGTCACCTTGTAATCTCAATTGTTTTCCACAGTAACACAATCAACCACAAAATATTGAATTCCCTGTAGGCCCATCATTGGCGTAAAGAAGCATTGCATAGTAACTCTTTAGGGTTTTGCAAATGCAATAATGCACCACGTCCCCTAACGTAATTTCTGTGGCTGCAATTTCATAGGGTACAGTCGTAACTTTACAGCATAGATTCTACATATATCTCAATTTAGACCCTTGCAATAACGTTTTTCTAGAAAACTTATACATACCACATACTCTAAAGCAATATCACACATGCTATTTTTATTTGTTTTATGTAATAAAAATTCTAACATTCCAGCCCTATGAACTTCAAAGATATTTCTAAATACTGAAAATCTAACAATTATAAAAATAGTGAAAAGCCTCCAATCCCCCAATGACATTGGAGTATGCCGTTATAATGGTCTTTTCTTAACCTGGTAACTGCTGCTTTCCCTTCATGTCAAGTCCTTTCATATTATTTTATATTATTTTTCTGTGGAATGTCAAATTGGCTTACAATGCTTATTATTCTAGATCTTATTGATTGAGAGATTTTATTGTTTGCTGATTGGAGTACGTTTTGGAATTTTTTTGCCATAAGTCATGAATGCAGCTGCATCAATAAAGATTTCCAATTTCCACATGTTGTAGCACTTGTTACTGACTCGGAAGAAATTAAAACAAATGTCCATCAAAAGCAAAGGAGATGCATTAATGCACAGCACGGCTTTGTGCTTGTTGGTGTGGAAAACCCTTTTCATTTTCATTTAGCATGGAAGAAGGATTCTTCCCGAAATGTAAGAGGAAATACAGTCTTTTCTAAAAGATTTATATTTTTTCATTCTTCCTTTTGTATGGAGGGAATGGCAGTCTCTTTGGTGCAGAATATCTTGTACATTCAGGCCAAAGTTCTAATAAGTGACAGTCACTAAGAATGGGAATTCGACTTGCTTTTAGGTTTCATCAATTAACCTCTTAGCTATAGAAAGCTACGTGAGAAGCAAGATCCAGAACATGGGTTCAGTACATTGTCTTGTATTGGAACTGAGCATCAGTGCCAGGCACAGTGCCATGTATAGAGCCACTGTACTTGTATTTAAAAAACCTCCTAATGATACATGACTACTGGCTATGATAAGAGATGGCCGAATATGTTCTGAAACGATCGCCAAATTCAAATTTGCCATATTCGTGTCATATTGGTACCCTATTCATGCCGAATTTATTTTTGATGATCATTTCCAAACATATTTGCTCATTTCTACTCCCACTGACTCCAATGACATTAGGCTGTGTTCGGCGAATAATGCTTAATACAATATTCGCCAGCGATCGTAACCCAAACCGAATATTGAAAAATTGACTCACTTCTAGTTATGATACACATTTATCATATCGTGTGGCGTCATTTTAGCCTCCAAACAGATTAATACTTTACATTTTCCACAAGTACGAGACTAATTGTCCTGAAATCAGCAGATCCTTTGAGGGGCTATAAAGGGTGTGTAGCTGCTGGTAGTGATGCAGGGTCAATCAAATAAAAACTGAAAATATTAACAACCACTACTGCAATATTGGAATTAGGAATTGTTCACTCACAGGGGAACAATTTGAAAAAAATTTTCTGTTGAGTTAGGTTTTTGAGCTGATTTATACTAAAATTGGCATGCTGATTCCAAAAATGTAGTCAGTTTTTTTCTAGCACGTCAAGTTTTTCCTACACAACTTACCTGCCAGAGAAGCACAATTGCACTGATATCTGTAATAAGACTTGTTATCTGATTACAACTCGACTCATATAGAGCTACGTGGTAACTTGTAAGAGTATTCACAACTTTGTCATGCCTATTTCTTATATATTTAATTTTTTGTTCATATTTGTACTATTTAATAAAAAAAACACTTTTTAGGTACAGTAGTTTACATAGTTTTGAGAAGACAAAAATCCTATAGTTCAAAAACTTGACGTGATAGAGAAAAACTGAGATCATTTCTGGATTCAGCAGCCAAAAATTAATTAAGAACAGTTATCTGACCTAACTCTTAAAAAATTGTGTTCCCCAGTGAATTATTTACCCCTGACACTTTTATTTAAAAGGATTTCTAACAAGAAATAATTAATTCATAAAATGTCACTGGTTTGTATTGAGACACATACAGTATTATGGGAATAATACAATATATAAATGAATAAATACTCTTAAGTACAAAAAGATAAAATATGCAAGTATAGAAAGATACATATACTTGACTGTCCAGTCTACTGATAAAGGTTACGCGGTTTCGATGCGGCCACAAGACATCTAGTGTTTTGTGGTCGCATTGAAACCCTGTAGTGTTCAAAAGTGATGTCACACACCTCTCTAGCATGCCCCTTTCACACGTGCCAAGGTACAGGAGTGCTACCGGCCGAGCGCACTGCCATCTGACTAGCATGCCATAAGGGAACATACGGGATCACACTCCCGCAGTAGACCTACTGTATTTTATGCAGGACCTTTCTTTAGAGGCATACTGCTTGATCTGAAATCACAGCAACCAGCACCATTAAGTGCATCGTTCAACCATTAGTGATACGATATGACATTTCTGTTCTTACATACATTGGGCACTGATTCAGACTGTGTTTACGGTATATAGGCGTAACCCTCTGGCATTTATCAGTAGACTGGACAGTCAATCATATGTATCTTTTCTATACTTTTGCATTGTATTATATTTTCTGCTTTTAAGTGTATTGATTCATTTATATATTGTACTATTCCAGTGCTACTATATCTGTGCCTCATTACAAACCAGTGACATTTTATGAATTAATTATTTCTTGATAGAAAGCCTTGTATATAAGTGTCAGGAGTATATAATCAGTGGGTCCTGATTCCAATAGTGAGGTCGTGGTTTTTAATATTTTCACTTTATATTTTCCTACACTTAATAATTAGTCCATAAGTCCATATGCCGACATAGCTACAGTTATGTAAGCAGGTGTTGCAGCTGCACCCATTCCCATTCCGTCTGTCCCATGTTACCAGACCAATACTATTAAAGACCAAAGATAGTTGGAGGCCATATTAAAGATTTTATACTGAGGCCCACAAGCTTCAAGTTACGTCATTGCCTGTACATATATTCATAATACCTTGTATCATTTCATCAGTATTAATATATCTTTGTTTTTACTTACCGCACATCCGTCATGCAGAGCTTTAATGAAAAGGCTGTTGTCATAGGATATTTCTTCATCGTTTGAACCTAAGAACCTCAGGGCCTTGTCATAGTTATCATTTACTGCATCATGCCAGGCTACTGACTGGTGGCAGCTGTAGGTGAAGTTCTGTCGAGCGGAGGCACTTAAAAGTTTCAAGAAGGTCATTTGAACTTGATTAATTGAGTTGCCCTCAACGTCAACATAGGACAGCTACAGAGAAGAAATAACAAAACTGTCAGTCGCAAATACATGATATTGACACCTCAATGCATCAATCTATTGAGCACCTAATTTGCATTGTAGGACTGAAAGTTAAGCCTAGAAATATGTTATGTGTATGGCTTGTTCTAAATAGTATTTAGAGTCATAAAATTGTACTTGCTTAATTGTATCACTAATGACCACTCATAACTTGTCTCTGTAAGGTATGGAACACAAGAGTTGTCTGGTGATCAATAGTTGCATCCTTCATAGAACATTTTTACGACTGGACATTCAGTTCATGTCTATATCCAGCTTAAAGTCAGATCTAGTGAAGAACTCTATTGAGTGCTTTTTCTTGAGGAGTGCAGATTTATGACTGAGGAGGAGCTTATTACAATTTATCAAAAATTGTTTTCAATTGGATCTGTCATCTAGTTATTCTTTGTGCCTAATTAACATAGTAGTAACTAGATTGGTGGACCTACCAGCTTTCCTCTTTTGAATTCACTAAACCAGGAACCAGGGTTTTCTTTTGGCCATGATGAAATCCGTACCTGTTTTCAAGATGAAGAATAAATAAATATATTACTTCGGTTAGCAAGAAAATATCATAGATCATTAGTATGAATGCAAAAAGGCAAAAGACCTATGAATATCATCCTTATTCGGAGAGGTCACTTATTCCCGGAATGTTCATCATGCTTAAAAACAAATCTAAAAACTAAAATGTTCTATACATTCACCTACTGACAATGTAACTTACTCCTTCTGACTTTTTGTCTGCAAATATACAAGTTTCTCCTCCGGCAGTGAAGTTGCAGTAGACTTTAAATGAGTCTCCAGAGCATCCCTGGTTTGGATCAATCCAATATTCACCTAAGATAAAAAAGAGAAATGCACGTTTTAAATCATAAAACATGAAGGTATTTTCTAATTGTTAACATTTGTACTCTAAGAATGTAATGCTGCTTTCTTATGTTAATGATTTGTGATCAGCAATGTCAACAGTATATATAAACAAAAAAAGACTAAAGTGTGCCCAAACACATAAATGCAAAGTCGGCCCCAACCTCACGATGATGGCAGGACCAGTCCGCTATCTTATGTCTATTGGGATCTTCCCACTCTCTCTGGATAGACAATATAAGGAGAGAGAAGCATCAGGTATTCTGGATTTTAACACACCCAACCCTTTTCTATCATGGGAGGTAAGCTGCCATCAGAGGTGTGATAGCGGGTTACTATACTCACTCTTTTGAGAACTCATGCTTGTTTGACCGAGTTAAGCATGCACGTATGGCTATTGGTTTTAAGAGCATCTGACAGTTTTTGAAGATGTCTTGGTATCTTGGAGTTATGCAATATCTTTATACCTATCCTTTTTCTATAACAAAACTGCATACCAATTTATATTTAAAGTATACTATTGTGTTTCTATAGGCCAATCATATGGCAAGATGGGTCATTTGTCCATACATTTGTATTCGTTACGTCAAGGGTAAATTGTTTGATAAAGGCAATAAGATAGTAATTTATAGTAATGTTTAAAGCAAAGCAAATAAACTTACATATTTTATAATGGAAGTCTATATGTACATAAAACAAGCCACAATGACACAGCTGTGAACTCTTAACCGCTAGTAAAAAATTAATGATGAAAGGGAAAGGAAACATAATATATAGGTTTTACTGTCTGTGGGTGTCAAACTTATACCTTGCCTAATGATAAAAAATCCTTTTAATTATAACGTTGCATTTGTAAAGTGTTAGCAAAGAACACATAGTTATATCTAGAAAAGAATAGGTTAATCTGGCTGGCATGATAGTCAGTTTGTGACTAAATCAACATGGAACTTAGCACTCAACTTGGGATGCTTGAACAGAAGAATTTTATTTTGCAGTATACTCTTGAGTTGAGTGCTAAGTTCTATGTTGATTTATTATATGGCGTGGGAGCCTAACTATAGCACTTAGTAGCTGTGCTCACGGTATTGTTTCACACAGTCAGTTTGTGACTGGCATAAATTATATCTCTGCTGACTGTCGCTAGATTATGGTAATACCAATAGCCTCTGCTTTGCACGTAGCATGTGATGAATTGGTCAAACTATTGCGTATTACATGGGAGACTGACAGAAGTAGGATAATCAGTGACTCAGATACAAGCTTTATATTTAATAAGGCTGATCACACTGGCAGACACACTATTAATGTATGTAAGGTATGTGACTTCACGTTTTCATTAACGTTCATGGAAATATAAAGTCTGTGGGGTCAATGAGAAAGTTGAAATCTGTGTGTAATATCCGCGGTGGTAGAAAATTACCATTTAGGGATCTTTAGAATACATAAGAAATGCATTACAATGCCTACTAGTTTTGCTATTTCATGTAAAATATAAAGCAATATCTCTTAGGAAAGGACATGGTACTATTTTATCTAATAAGAAAGGACATAGTACCATTTTATCTAATAGGAAAGGACATATTACTATTCTATCTAATAAGAAAGGAAATAGTAGTATTTATTTTTGCCTACATACCGTCAGGGAACTCAGGATGAGAGAGCTGAAGATCCTTGCATGTCCTAGCAGGATTGTTCTGGGATCCTTCTGGGTACTTCATGCGCTCGATATCCTGTTTCAGTGAGTTGAGGGAGTTAAAGACCTCCTCCATACCATCATAATCCAAAATATTGTCTCCAAGATCAGCCATCATGCCATCTGGGGATCTACGAGTCTTCTTAGGTGATTGGATAGGCAATGGCTGGATGACTTCTCCAGGTGGACCCTGAGCAAAAACATAGTCAAGTTAGACCTCTGCTGCCAGATGATAAGCCATTATTCTATAGTAATGTTGCAATCATATGTATGACACTCTCACAATAAAGTGGGACAGTTCCTTACTTTTAACCCACAACTATCTGTGAAAATTTGCTCCCACCTCTTTTCAACTAGAGCACTTCTATAGATTTTGAATAAATCTTCATTCAAGGGAATGTGTGATCACATACTCATCATAAAGTGACATATTGTTAAAATCACGTTTTTGTGTAAAGTTTATCTTTTAAACATTTTTGGAAATGTAAAAACAAAAGTTTTCCATATCATAGTCTATAAAAATATGAAAAATAAAAATCAGAAATCTTGAAATTTTCACACTGGCCATTGGGGCTTTTATTAGACCATAAATTCCTATTGTATCAAATAATTCACATGTAAAATTACAGCAATAGACAGACTCCAACCAAATCTTTTGTATTGAAGCATCTAATGTGGGCTACGATCTTTGTGAAGGGAAAAGGGAGCTTGGTCATCTTGGTGACATCACCTATTGTGATTGGTGGATCTGGTATTATTAGCTGTGTATAGAGGTGTTATGTGCCATTGTATTCCTTCCTCTGGTTACTAGTCTGTTAGAAACTCTTCCTCAAAGGACAGGAAGTATGACTTAAAATACCCCCAGTGGTCAGTGTGAAAATTGCAAAATTACAAATTTTATCTACTATATAATTATCTAAGGGTCACTTTTGTCTGTCCTACTTTCTGTTGCAGATATTCATTGGTCATGGCCTCTGTCTGTCATGGAAATCCAAGTCACTGATTGGTCGTGGCAAAACGCCCATGACCATTGCCACGACCAATCAGCGACAGGCACCGTCCGCCAGCAAAATGGCCGCTCCTTCCTCCCCGCAGTCAGTGCCTGCTCCTTACTCCCCTCCAGTCAGCCCTCACACAGGGTTAATGCCAGCGTTAATGGACCGCGGTGTAACACACTCCATTACCACAGCTATTAACCCTGTGTGACCAACTTTTTACTATTGATGCTGCACATGCAGCATCAATAGTAAAAAGATCTAATGTTACAAATAATAATAAAAAAAATGTTATTCTCACCTTCCGATGTGGCGCTGTCCTTGGCAGTGCAAGCGGCAGGTTCCGGTGCTAAGGATGCTATGCGAGAAGGACCTGCCATTACGTCACGATCATGTGACCGTGACATCATCACAGGTCCTGTGCTCATACCAACCCTGGGACCGGAATCTGCCGCGTGCACCGCGCACAAGCGCCAAGACTACAAGAGGCCTTCAGAAGGTGAGTATATGTTTATTTTTTATTTTAAGTCTTTTTTAACCTGTTACATACTTGGCTGGGCAATATACTACGTGAGTGGCCAATATACTACGTGACTGGCCAATATACTACGTGTCTGTGCTGTATACTATGTGGCTCTGTGCTGTATACTACGTCGATGTGCAATATACTACGTGGCTGTGCAATATACTACGTGGCTGGGCAATATACTACGTGACTGGGCAATATAATACGTAACTGGGCAATATACTACGTGACTGAGCAATGTGCTATGTCACCGGGCAATATACTACGTCGCTGGGCAATATACTACGTAGCTGGGCAATATAGTACGTGACTGGGCAATATACTACATGGACATGCATATTCTAGAATACCCGATGGGTTAGAATCGGGCCACTATCTAGTTCTTTAATAAAGATCATAATGTGAAAAACAAACATTGCCAACTTTTTGAAACAAAAACAGCACAAATAACACAAAAACCTGATTTAAACTATACGTAATATATGATGAAATAATCCCTTTAATACATTTGTTAGATTTCTTCAGAAAGCGTTCCCAATTCCAAACTACAAACTATATACAAAGACGCATAATATTTCATGATTTGATCCATATACTTACATTAAAACTATATACAGTAAGAGAGATAAACGCCATGTGAATAGCGAATAGAAATCTAGCTTTAAATCTAGATTTATATTAGCTATTCACATAGTGTTTATCTGTTTTACTGCTAAACTTGGCTTTTAACTATCTACAGAACTTCAAAGTTGAAAAGGTTCCTTACCGGTGGACCAGGAGGTCCAGGCACACCGGAATCTCCCTTTTGACCTGCAGGACCCTAAAATCAATGTTTAGAAAAGTAAATAAATGAATATAGAGTATAAACTAATGAAAAAGTATGGACGTTCATCAAATGCAAAAGAATAAATTGTGGAAAAGACCTAAAGATTTGTCTCTGTGAGTTTTAAAATAGCTAAAGGGTTGAATAAAGAGCAGAAACAATAGATAGCACCCTGAGATGGAGATGAAAGGCTTAGAATAGACTAAACGTGAGTTAGAAAATACAGAAAATGTTGGATGCCATAAGGGAAAGAAGAAAATATTACAGATGAAAATATACAACTATAAAGTGCAAAATACTCACACTTGAACCTTTGGAACCCTTAGGACCATGAGGGCCCTGACAATAAATAAGATTAAATATTAGAATTTTCAACCAGTTGCTTTAGAAAAGTTAACATTTTTGTGAATTGCAATTTTACTTCCAACAAAGACAATCAGATAATTACCCTATATGTGTTTAGATATTTATTCTCAAGCTTTTCATTCATTTAATTTTTTTAAACCATGAGCGTTTTCAATTTAAAATATATATATAATAGATGATTATCCCATTAAAATATGACTTATCCATGAGAGTGTGTTGGAAATGAATGAGGCAGGGCAATCGGAGCTGGTTGTTTTGATGGAAACAATAGACTAACTGAGGAAAAAAAAAACACCCCACATATAGATCTCAATCTATAGAATATTATATGTTGATCACGCAAAAATATTCTATTAAAAAATTAATACCTCTATTGATAACATTTGAACTTCTGACCGGCTGTGTAGTTTTGAATGGTAGTCTATGAATGTTATCATTTATATTATTTATATGACTATAACTGATGTTTTACTGGATACTTACAGGCAAGCCAGGAGAGCCAGGAGGACCGTTGGGGCCAGCAGCACCTGAAATACCCTGTTGGAGACACATAGGTAAATTAGAAGAGATTTTACACTTTAGATAATATGGTTATGTAAAAAATCTTAACATTGAGAAATGAAAAGAAAATGCTATTAGTAGGAACAATGAAGAATATAATAATTCACACATACACCATCACCCTTGGATCCATGAGCTCCCTGTGGACCTGGAAGTCCTCTGTCTCCCTTCTCACCCTGCTCTCCAGGTGGACCAATAAGACCAATCAAACCAGGATGTCCCTACAAATTGTTAAAAACAAGAAAATTGTTACCACCAATAAAGTCCATCAGGAAGATCCTTCAGTAAAAACTGTATGCACACTGTAGCATGTATATAGGAGGCATAATGTATATTTGGTAGAACAGTCCAAAAGGAACCACTAAAAGTACTGCCCAAAAAGACTAGGTAACTAGACCAAATCGAAGGACAGAGAGCTCACATATGTTAAAATCCCTTTTATTGGAAAAGGAAATTGATGACAGCTGAAAAGTTGCTTACCTTTTCTCCCTTTGTACCAGGATCACCTTTCAGACCTGGAAGTCCAGGGGGACCCTAAATAAAACAAATAGACACTGTATCATCTGTACAAATATCTTAAGACTTATTAACATATACAGTAACATAGTGTAAGATAAACCGATAAACAAAATAGGGGTAACCGGAGTATGTACAATATATTTATAAGATGACTTTATCATTCTATAATTTAAAAACATTGTATAGTTCATAGGAAGCTTTTAAATAATTCAATGTCCTTTAGGAAATACTCCAGGAATAATGTCAAATACATCTCCAAGGTCCCAGAAACCGACATTAAGGTCATGTTGTCCAGCTTATAGTATAATAAGATGATATAGCAAGTAACTATGTAAAGGCTGTCAACACACATTAGATGGTTGTCAGCCGAACAATGCTTTGGCTGATTGTTTGGCCTACAACCCTCTCAGCCGACTCTCCCATTAACAGGAGAGATGGCTCGGCCAAGGAGAGTCTTTTCTATTAAATAGCATCCAATTGACACTTCAACCAGTGACTTATCTCAGGGAGAACAATGCGATTGACAGAAATCAGACATCTCTCCCAACCATCAGTTGGCCGGTGCCCTGATATACATTAAACTTCAGTCACTAACTTGTTTGTAGTTGGATACTTTGAGACAGTGATAATACTCAGGAATTTCATGTATTATATCTTATCTATGCCTTATAAGTAATAACTTGTGTTTGCCACTTACCATTGGGCCTGGGGGTCCATCTTGTCCTGGTGCACCTGGAAGACCTTGTTCTCCCTAAATAATATTAATACATAAAAAAAAACTAAATCATATTACAATAACTTTACATTATGCCTAAACAACGATACTGGAGAACATGGAACTCATAAATGGACCTTACCATATGCAGTAAATCATTACTAACACTGACAAATATGGTTAATTAAATGTTTACTCACCACAGGCCCTGGAATTCCTCTTAGACCTTCAGGACCTGGTTTTCCTGATGGTCCTTGAGGTCCAACTGGCCCTGTCTTTCCTGCAGGTCCTTCAGATCCAGCTTCACCCTTAAAGAAATAATTTTAACAATTAAGAATCTAATCTGAGTGACTATGGAATTGAAGAGCCTAAAAGTATTGCTGAATGTATGTGCTCACCTTTGCACCTTTCTCTCCTTGTCTTCCCTCTGCGCCGGGAGACCCAGGCGGTCCCTGGAAGAAAAGATCAGACATGTAACATGGATCAAATGCAATTTTTGTTACATTGGTTTATATGTTAATATACTAAAGCTATCAGCAGCGCATTCACAAAGCCTCATTAGTGAACAGGCCTCACAGATATCCAACGTTATGGTAAAAATTATGGAGGAGAAGATATGATGCATTCAAAACTGTTGAAATGATACAAATGAGTCAATGTATTCATAATTTTCACACTATCATAGCTCTTGGCATTGGACAAAAGATAGGTGTCAGACCCCCACTGATCCCAAGTTGAGAATGCCCCATCAGATCAGTTTGTGACCATGCATGCATGCCACTATTCCATTCATTCCCTAAGGGAGAGGCTCTCTGTGAACTGTGTTCTGAGTCCTTCTATTCTTGAGTGTCTTTTATCCCGATCCCTCCCTTTACTAGTTGTTGCATTTCTCCGCACACTGTGTATTTTCAAAGGGGCAAATCAGCAGCTTATGAATATCAAGGTTTCCACAATGTGCACACATATTGGGGCTGATTACAGCACTTTTTGAGGTCCATTTATACAGAAAAAAGGCACAAAATGCTTTAAAAAAAATCAAAACTTTTAGAGCAAAGCGTAGTTGTGCAGTCACACCAGTTTCAAGAAGCTCCACCAAAATCGGTGGGACTAGGGAGGACCTGGGACAGGAAATGCCTTTGCGCATCAAATTCTACAAAACTGGCAACATTTCTTTCATCAGTAATGGTACTCTAGTCTGTGAGTGGAGTAATATTTTTGGCAAGGTGCATGGAGGCGAATGCCACTGATGAACTGTGCCAGAATAATTAAGGGGCATACGCTATTCCACATCCCTTGTAGGAACCGCCACTCTTAATGAATTAGGGCCTATGTGTTATAATCAAAAAGACAGCATAAACCCAGGGACAGGTTCCCTATAAAGTATGTTTGGAGTAACAATTATTGTTGTGTGTAGATTTAATGCCAGCAATTGTTGCCTTCCTTCATTTGTTGCTGAATCAATATTCTATTACATCCAGCTGCAATCATTTGTCTTAAAGCCATCCCTTAGTCATGATTGCTTAGATCTTTTTCCGTTTTAAAGCTTTTCATTAGTTTCACCAGGAAATACTCAGTATTACAATGTGTTTGCATTCAGCATTGCAAATTATAGGCGGCTGCTCCTGTACTTATTTGCAAACACTGAGAAACAACACTTACTCTCTTGCCTGGAGGACCTGGTGGTCCAGCTTCTCCTGATGGTCCGGGAGGTCCCTGTAGTTATTAAAAAAAACAAATGATAGTTATTTACCAATTTATGGTGGACACAATGTACAAATATATACACATATCTCTTTTTTTGAAATGTTATAGTATGCGTCTACAGAATAGTACATTTTACCAACATTAAGAATCTAAACAGTTAATAAAAGGTGCACTCATACTTACAGGCTGGCCTGGTTCACCATCTTCCCCTTTGTCACCACCCGTACCATCTTGACCCTGCAGAGAAAATATTGAAAGACAAGAAAATTACAAAGTATCTGAATAAAATAAAAATTCCAAGCAGTTTCTAAAATGCATCAGTGTCTACATGAAATGAATTTGTAAATGAAACATTCCCGATGCAGGCTGTGAGCAGGAAAACTCAGCAGAATAGAACACAATTTTTTTTATATACAAAATGTTTCTTTTTCATATGAAATATGCTTCAGCCTTTTACTGGTGACTGAATTTATATCAATAGAAAATGTAGAACTGGAAAACCAACATGTTTATGGTCATTTGTTGGAGTAGTACTTAAAAGTTGGGGATTCCAGTAGTTGAGACCTTTAGGGCAGGTGCAGACGGCCGTAGAGTCTCTCATCTGAGAGAATCGGGCCAATTATGCAAACTACACTCTGATTAAAGTCTGATAAGAAAGTCAGCAAAGCAAGATCCAGTTCTCTAAGATGAGAAGACTGAGAAAAAAAAATGTCACTCTCGATCCAAGGAACCTACATGGAAATGTAGCAGCAATCAAAATGAAATGAGAACAGCATCCAATCCAGGTGCAGAGATTCAAAAAGAGCTTTGGACCGCCATGTGAAGCATACGACGTTTCGACCTGCAGTAGGTCTTTTTCAAGTACCGTACTTGAAAGAGATGTACTGCAGGTCGAAACGTTGTATGCTTCACATGGCGGTCCAAAGCTCTTTTTGAATCTCCACACCTTGATTGGATGCCGTTCTCATTTCATTTTGATTGTGCTCAGAATCAATCCGAGTGCAGTCCAATATTTCTGCGATCCGATTACTGGATCAAAGTTGGGCATGCATCAATTTTTTTTCCTCTGACACCCCCTGTGCGCTTTCGCTTTTTCCACCTTTTCTTTCATATCTTTTTTTTTAATATATTTTTGGTGATATAGCCATCTGAAGGCTTATTTTTTTGTGGCACAAGTTGCAGTGTCCTGAAAAATGAGAAAAAAAATCCAAGTAGGATGAAATGGTGAAAAAAAAGCAGAAAAACAATTCCACCACTGTTTTTAAACTTTTATTTTTACATCATTCATTGGTCACAATTACAGCAATCCGAAAGTTGTATAGATTTTTATATAGGCGAAAAAAAATTCAGAACTTTGTAAAAAAAAGAAATTGGGCGTTTGTGTATTGATTTTCTGAGAATCAAAACATTTTTCTATTTTGATGACTGTGTAATAGGGCTTATTGTTTGCGTCTTGAGCTGACATTCAGTTTGATGCTGATTTGGGATACATATTTGATCACTTGTTATTGCATCTTTTTGTAGTAGGTGTGGTGACCAATAAATGAAATTTCTGATATTTTTTATTTTATCTCTTTAAGAAGTTAAAGCTATAGAAAGAGACTAGAAAAAAAAAACTTTATTTTTCAAAAGAAATTATAGGGCATACCAAAGAAAAATTTACATGGTTGACATGACCCAGTCGACACGTTTCGACTGCACTAGGCAGTCTTACTCATGACATGAATAAGACTGCCTAGTGCAGTCGAAACGCGTCGACTGGGTCATGTTGACGATGTAAATTTTTCTCTTGTATGCACCATATTTTCTTTTGAAAAATATAAAGAAAAGGAAAATCCAGTCCTGTTGAGCCGGACCCCATTTTTTTCTATTTTCCTTGATGTGAGGCCATGGCGAGGCCAGTGTCCGAGCCCCAAGTGGATGAGCATAGAGCAACTGGGTGCGCTGGAATCAAGCTTTTATAATAGAAAGATACTGTTCACATTCAGTTTCTGCTCCTTTAAGTGTTTTGTATGACTAATATTGACTGGTGATTACCAAAGTTTATAACGCCATTCAGAGCGTATTGAAACCATGTATTAAAGTCTAAGCGGAAACGAGTAAGTATATTTTGCCATGTAAATGAAGTTGAAAAACACAATAAAAAATGTGGGCTTATAGTGTACCAACAGTTTTAACTCATAGTACTTACACTTGGACCAGGTTCTCCGGGAGGACCAGGGTCTCCTGGGAAACCAACTGGACCCTAAATGTTTTAGATGAAGAAGTAGACATTGTTAGTATAATAGCTAATAGTTTATGAAAACATGAAAATGTTAATAAATGAATGATTGTCTTACGGGATTTCCTTTGGGACCGTCATCTCCTGGTGGGCCTTTGGGACCAGCAGGTCCTGCAGCTCCTGGAGGTCCAGCTTCTCCTTTTTCTCCTCTCTCTCCTTTGGGGCCCTACAGAAATATGTAAATATATATGTATTACAGATTACATGGTTTTAGAGTTCAGAAAGCCTTTCTGGGATTGTAAGAAGATTACGTTCTTTGTAGCCCTTTTTTTTTTTTATAAACTGACTAAAACCTTATTTTCACTTTTGTTAAGATTACAAAACCCAGAAGCTTTAAACGCCTTGTACAGTCTTTATTTAATGAATCTATGTCATCCCTCAAATCCCAAGGCTAATTTTTCTTTAGCTCTGTTCTTTGCTTGCAAAGCAATACCTAAGCTGCCAGACAGCTGAAGCGAAGTAGTCAACATGCTTGAGTAACTCAGACATGATCATAAGATATCAATAAATCAGACAGTCGCATTAAGAAAAATGATTTTTTTCTTATTAAGTGTTAACACAATACACATTTTAAATAAGTATAATTCTATTACCAGTTTCCCATTTCATCAAAAGAAGAAGAATAAAAAAAATTTGACTAATATTTAGCTATTTTACAAAGGCCCAATTTGACAATAATGACTATGACTGACCACCTGAACACCGTAGGTATTGAAACTTTCCAGAAACAATTGTTCTCTGTTCATTCACTATATAATCAAAGGTTTAGGGAAAAATTCTCATTTTTACATGAAGTAGAGAAAAAGTACTTACACCAACACCAGCTTCACCAGGTGGACCTGGATTTCCAGCTTCACCAGGTTCGCCCTATATTGGAAAAATCATAGATACATATTTACGTCATTCCTATATTTTATGCTCACTTTTTTGCTAATCTTTATAAAACCTTACAATCAAGCTTGACATTGATAAAATATTATTTCCACTCTAGTTTTTTTTCTTTGGCTTAAGATAGTGAAGTTCAAACATAGCCAAACTACATAGGTTCTGCAATTATATTTCATTCCATCCTTTCTACATAAATGTTAAACCCTATGGCACATTTAATTTAACAATCATATTTTTAAATTATGAAATAGAACAGACTGAATTTTGCCTATCCTAAAGGAATGGTCCTCAGGTATAAAGACTAAGTGTGTTTTAACCCTGCTTCCATTAGAAACTCATGAGATGGTTTCAAGGGCTGTCCCATACCGCTTATGGAGAGGAATACTTCTTCATTTAAATGTATGCAAGGCATTAAATGTTCATTTTAGGAACAAACATTTTACACTGCTCTGCAGGGAGATTTAGATTTGAAATCCAAAGCACACATTAAACCCGGTGCCATTATTTTTCTAGCTCAGTGGACTGATAAATATAACCAGGAATAGAAATTTAGCATTAAAATGTTTCTAACCCTGTAAGGCCCAGATGGGGATTTTGTAAGTAACCTATGGCCTTTGATACCAGATGTTCAAATATTAATCCATACACTGACTAACACAGTACTGGAAATTCTGTCATAAACTCATATAGTCACACTTCCTATACCACTGTTTATATAATCAAACACACAAATATGTAGGTATTGTGACAGGGTCACTGGCACGGTATATGAGGGGAGATATGTGTCACTGCGCATAATGGCGTCAGTAATGTGAAACAAGACAATTTCTCTTCAGCACACTACGTGTTGTGAGGGTTAAATTCAAGTTGCACACATGGCCTGTTTTTTGGTGGACATCTATAGACTGGGTGGGAGGATGTCCACCATATCTCCACCTAAAGAGTCGGCACAGCCGTGTGCTAACAGGACCTGTGTGGTGTCACAGTCATGTGATCAGTCACATGGTCTGGGTTTAAATGGCTGGAATTGAGAAGCAGTCTGTGTGTTGTGTTTGGAGAGGAAAGACTCCATCGGTGGCTCCAGCTGGAGCTGAAGACACATTGTGGTCGGAGAGGGCGAATCCCTCAGACAATTGGACTTTGTTATACGCTCTCTTTTTGTTTTGCCATTAGGCCAGAAAGGCTTTGTTTACTTTGCTGAACCCTGCTAAGGTTTATGCTGCTTTACAATAAACCATCAGGTGATTTACCAGAAGAAGCGTTCCTGTGTCTACCTTGGAAAGCAGCTGAGTCAGTCAACCCCTCACAGTATATATACACTTAACTCCAATATACATATCATTTTCTTTCCTAAAAGAGGATGGGTACAAGTCTGTAGTGAATCCTAGGATTCTCTGCTGCCGATGGTGGGTGTGTGACCGCAAGTATGCGTATTGCATAGTCACGTGCCAACTAGACGTGTGCAGCCTCGCTCAATACAAGTGCATTGAGGCCAGACAGAGCTAGTCAGAATGTGGCCAGAAGTATGCAAGTCTCATACTTGTGGCCACATGACCTGCCGTTCCCGATGCGGGCACTGTAGAATCCTCACGGAGTGCAGTGGACGAAGTGTCAGGATTCACAAATCTATAGTCACATAGAGTGATTTTACATTTGTGCCCTCAAGTTGGACAATCCCTTTAACAATACATATGGTAAAGAGAGACTTGCAAGTCCAATTTAATGCTCTCCTCACATTACTTACATGACTTCTGTTCTTAAAGGGAATCTCCCATCAAGTTTTTGTCATCTGCTAGAAGCATAATGTAGCAACAATGACCTTGAATGCTTGCTGCAGTTTTGATAAAATCCCAATCTTATGAGCAGGAGCTTATCACTATAGGACTAGTAAATCTGTAGTCCTCAATATTCAGAAGCTCTGTATACCCCGCCTCCAACACTGATTGGCAGCTTTCTGTGTACACTGTGCTCTGCCAATCAGTGATGTGGGCGGGGTTATGCAGAGCTCAGCATTCAGAGAAATGATAGATCTACAGTAGATAAAATGGTTATTTTGTCAAAACTACAACAATTAGCCCAGTAAGTGATACCTCGCTGGAATCAGGGTCTCCGCCTCTATATAATACTACTCTAAGATGATATGATAGCAAAAATCTGGTGACATATTCCCTTTAATAGTTCTATAAATAAACCACAGCCCATTACGTAGGATGATGGAATTGAGCTATAATGGATTCCTTTAGTGTCAATCAGATCCATTCTTTTTTAACATAAATCAATGATAGATACAGATTATTCAAGCTACACTTTTACTTGCCTTGAAAAGATCCTAGCCCCCAAAACAAAATCTGCCATCTGACCCCCTAACTTGTACATGTCAGCAATAATACTGGTTTCTTCGTATGTAGCAGATCAGGTTTCCATCCTGGATAATGAACACAGGTGTATCAGAGAAATAAATCTAGAGCCATGCAGAAAGGTGCATCTACATAGGTACATGGACTGGGACATGACCTAAACCTCTGTGTAAACTCACATGAAGGCTATTATTTTAAATTAGAGGCTAGATGAAATATTTTTAGAGTAAATGAAGGAAAAGGTATTTGCTGTTTCTATGTAAATGGTCACCAATCTGCTCCACTTACTGATACCTGAGTGATACATAAAAACTAAAAGCATTCCATTTTGCTGATACAATAAATGTGCTACATTGTGAGTGATGTTTCTTCATAGTTTTGTATGCAAAAGCGTGACTGTCTGAAACATACAGACGACACGGCCTTATTTCTATTTCCAGTATTCACTGAAATAGAAACAGTGATGTATCGTCTACAATAAATATGGAAATAATACAATTCCTTCACAGGTGTCAACAAAGACTTTGAATACATTAGCGGAGCCTACATACAATGAATAAGTGTAAGAGACCATTTGGTAGCTCTATTTTTGGGTGGAACGTTTTCCTAGATATTTTCTGAAAATTGAAAATTATGGAGCGCATAAGGCCAGAGGTGGTCAATTCTGGGCCATTCAACCATGGGTCACTGCTAACATCAGAGAAGTGTGCCTTGGCTTTTACTACCTTGGTGCTCTCCCTAACAAATACAATAAACTGATGTGCCTTAAAGAGGTTGTCCACCACCCGGACAATCCCATTTTAGATTAAGTAGTCTCCCTTGTAAAATAAATATAACAAATGCTCACTCCCCACAGCGCTGCTGTTCCAGCATTGTCGGCGCTTGGTGCCCCAGGTCTCGCATAATATTATTATGCCATGTGAACCCTGCAGCCAATCAGAGGCTGCTATTAGGCTGACGCCCTCTCACTTCTTCCACAGCCAATCGGCAGCTATTATTGAGCTGCAGTTCTCTCACTTCGTTCAGAAGAAGCTCAGACAGATGTAAGAAATGAGAGCAGCAACTCAATAATAGCTGCCGATTGGCTACAGGCAGGGCCGCCATCAGGGCATTAGTGCCCTGACTGGCGTATGAGGCCCAGTGGGCAGAGGGGGCCCGCATGTGAGTCACAGGGGGGCAGAATGTGAGACACAGGAAAGCATAATGTGAGACACGGGACAGAATGTAAGACAGGCAGCAGAATGTTAGACACAGGGGGCAGGATGTGAGTTACAGGGGCAGAATGTGAGACACAGTGGGCAGGATGTGAGACACAGGAAGGCATAATGTGAGACATGGGGGAAGGATGTGAGACAGGGGCAGAATGTGAGACACAGGAGGCAGGATGTGAGACACAGGGGCAGAATGTGAGACACAGGAGGCAGGATGTGAGGCACAGGAGGCAGGATGTGAGACACAGGAAGGATGTGAGACACAGGAAGGCATAATGTGAGACATGGGGGAAGGATGTGAGACACAGGAAGGCATAATGTGAGACACAGGGGGCAGAATGTAAGACACGGGGCAGGATGTGAGACACAGGAGGCAGGATGTGAGACACAGGAAGGCATAATGTGAGACATGGGGGAAGGATGTGAGACAGGGGCAGAATGTGAGACATGGGGGAAGGATGTGAGACAGGGGCAGAATGTGAGGCACAGGAGGCAGGATGTGAGACACAGGGGGCAGAATGTGAGACACACGGCAGAATGTGAGACACAGGAAGGCATAATGTGAGACACAGGAGGCAGGATGTGAGACACAGGAAGGCATAATGTGAGACACAGGGGGCAGAATGTAAGACACGGGGCAGGATGTGAGACACAGGAAGGCATAATGTGAGACATGGGGGAAGGATGTGAGACACAGGAAGGCATAATGTGAGACATGGGGGAAGGATGTGAGACACAGGAAGGCATAATGTGAGACATGGGGGAAGGATGTGAGACAGGGGCAGAATGTGAGACACGGGGCAGGATGTGAGACACAGGAGGCAGGATGTGAGACACGGGGCAGAATGTAAGACAGGCAGCAGAATGTTAGACACAGGGGGCAGGATGTGAGACACAGGAAGGCATAATGTGAGACATGGGGGAAGGATGTGAGACAGGGGCAGAATGTGCGGCACAGGAGGCAGGATGTGAGACACAGGGGGCAGAATGTGAGACATGGGGGAAGGATGTGAGACAGGGGCAGAATGTGAGGCACAGGAGGCAGGATGTGAGACACAGGGGGCAGAATGTGAGACACAGGAGGCAGGATGTGAGACACAGGAAGGCATAATGTGAGACATGGGGGAAGGATGTGAGACAGGGGCAGAATGTGAGACACAGGAGGCAGGATGTGAGACACAGGGGGCAGAATGTGAGACACAGGAGGCAGGATGTGAGAAACAGGAGGCAGGATGTGAGAAACAGGAAGGCATAATGTGAGACATGGGGGCAGGATGTGAGACACAGGAAGGCATAATGTGAGACATGGGGGAAGGATGTGAGACACAGGAAGGCATAATGTGAGACATGGGGGAAGGATGTGAGACAGGGGCAGAATGTGAGACACAGGAGGCAGAATGTGAGACACAGGAGGCAGGATGTGAGAAACAGGAAGGCATAATGTGAGACATGGGGGCAGGATGTGAGACACAGGAAGGCATAATGTGAGACATGGGGGAAGGATGTGAGACAGGGGCAGAATGTGAGGCACAGGAGGCAGGATGTGAGACACAGGGGGCAGAATGTGAGACACAGGAGGCAGAATGTGAGACACAGGAGGCAGGATGTGAGAAACAGGAAGGCATAATGTGAGACATGGGGGCAGGATGTGAGACACAGGAAGGCATAATGTGAGACATGGGGGAAGGATGTGAGACACAGGAAGGCATAATGTGAGACATGGGGGAAGGATGTGAGACAGGGGCAGAATGTGAGGCACAGGAGGCAGGATGTGAGACACAGGGGGCAGAATGTGAGACACAGGAGGCAGGATGTGAGACACAGGAAGGCATAATGTGAGACATGGGGGAAGGATGTGAGACACAGGAAGGCATAATGTGAGACACAGGGGGCAGAATGTAAGACAGGGGGCAGGATGTGAGACACAGGAGGCAGGATGTGAGACACAGAGGGCAGAATGTGAGACACAGAGGGCAGAATGTGAGACATGGGGGAAGGATGTGAGACAGGGGCAGAATGTGAGGCACAGGAGGCAGGATGTGAGACACAGGGGGCAGAATGTGAGACACAGGGGGCAGGATGTGAGACACAGGAAGGCATAATGTGAGACATGGGGGAAGGATGTGAGACAGGGGCAGAATGTGAGACACAGGAGGCAGGATGTGAGACACAGGGGGCAGAATGTGAGACACAGGAGGCAGGATGTGAGAAACAGGAGGCAGGATGTGAGAAACAGGAAGGCATAATGTGAGACATGGGGGCAGGATGTGAGACACAGGAAGGCATAATGTGAGACATGGGGGAAGGATGTGAGACACAGGAAGGCATAATGTGAGACATGGGGGAAGGATGTGAGACAGGGGCAGAATGTGAGGCACAGGAGGCAGGATGTGAGAAACAGGAAGGCATAATGTGAGACATGGGGGAAGGATGTGAGACACAGGAAGGCATAATGTGAGACATGGGGGAAGGATGTGAGACAGGGGCAGAATGTGAGGCACAGGAGGCAGGATGTGAGACACAGGGGGCAGAATGTGAGACACAGGAGGCAGGATGTGAGAAACAGGAGGCAGGATGTGAGAAACAGGAAGGCATAATGTGAGACATGGGGGCAGGATGTGAGACACAGGAAGGCATAATGTGAGACATGGGGGAAGGATGTGAGACACAGGAAGGCATAATGTGAGACATGGGGGAAGGATGTGAGACAGGGGCAGAATGTGAGACACAGGAGGCAGAATGTGAGACACAGGAGGCAGGATGTGAGAAACAGGAAGGCATAATGTGAGACATGGGGGCAGGATGTGAGACACAGGAAGGCATAATGTGAGACATGGGGGAAGGATGTGAGACAGGGGCAGAATGTGAGGCACAGGAGGCAGGATGTGAGACACAGGGGGCAGAATGTGAGACACAGGAGGCAGAATGTGAGACACAGGAGGCAGGATGTGAGAAACAGGAAGGCATAATGTGAGACATGGGGGCAGGATGTGAGACACAGGAAGGCATAATGTGAGACATGGGGGAAGGATGTGAGACAGGGGCAGAATGTGAGGCACAGGAGGCAGGATGTGAGACACAGGGGGCAGAATGTGAGACACAGGAGGCAGAATGTGAGACACAGGAGGCAGGATGTGAGAAACAGGAAGGCATAATGTGAGACATGGGGGCAGGATGTGAGACACAGGAAGGCATAATGTGAGACATGGGGGAAGGATGTGAGACACAGGAAGGCATAATGTGAGACATGGGGGAAGGATGTGAGACAGGGGCAGAATGTGAGGCACAGGAGGCAGGATGTGAGACACAGGGGGCAGAATGTGAGACACAGGAGGCAGGATGTGAGACACAGGAAGGCATAATGTGAGACATGGGGGAAGGATGTGAGACACAGGAAGGCATAATGTGAGACACAGGGGGCAGAATGTAAGACAGGGGGCAGGATGTGAGACACAGGAGGCAGGATGTGAGACACAGAGGGCAGAATGTGAGACACAGAGGGCAGAATGTGAGACATGGGGGAAGGATGTGAGACAGGGGCAGAATGTGAGGCACAGGAGGCAGGATGTGAGACACAGGGGGCAGAATGTGAGACACAGGGGGCAGGATGTGAGACACAGGAAGGCATAATGTGAGACATGGGGGAAGGATGTGAGACAGGGGCAGAATGTGAGACACAGGAGGCAGGATGTGAGACACAGGGGGCAGAATGTGAGACACAGGAGGCAGGATGTGAGAAACAGGAGGCAGGATGTGAGAAACAGGAAGGCATAATGTGAGACATGGGGGCAGAATGTGAGACACAGGAAGGCATAATGTGAGACATGGGGGAAGGATGTGAGACACAGGAAGGCATAATGTGAGACATGGGGGAAGGATGTGAGACAGGGGCAGAATGTGAGGCACAGGAGGCAGGATGTGAGAAACAGGAAGGCATAATGTGAGACATGGGGGAAGGATGTGAGACACAGGAAGGCATAATGTGAGACATGGGGGAAGGATGTGAGACAGGGGCAGAATGTGAGGCACAGGAGGCAGGATGTGAGACACAGGGGGCAGAATGTGAGACACAGGAGGCAGGATGTGAGACACAGGAGGCAGGATGTGAGACACAGGGGGCAGAATGTGAGACACATGAGGCAGAATGTGAGACACAGGAGGCAGGATGTGAGAAACAGGAAGGCATAATGTGAGACATGGGGGCAGGATGTGAGACACAGGAAGGCATAATGTGAGACATGGGGGAAGGATGTGAGACACAGGAAGGCATAATGTGAGACATGGGGGAAGGATGTGAGACAGGGGCAGAATGTGAGGCACAGGAGGCAGGATGTGAGACACAGGGGGCAGAATGTGAGACACAGGAGGCAGGATGTGAGACACAGGGGGCAGAATGTGAGACACAGGAGGCAGGATGTGAGAAACAGGAGGCAGGATGTGAGAAACAGGAAGGCATAATGTGAGACATGGGGGCAGGATGTGAGACACAGGAAGGCATAATGTGAGACATGGGGGAAGGATGTGAGACACAGGAAGGCATAATGTGAGACACAGGAGGCAGGATGTGAGAAACAGGAAGGCATAATGTGAGACATGGGGGCAGGATGTGAGACACAGGAAGGCATAATGTGAGACATGGGGGAAGGATGTGAGACAGGGGCAGAATGTGAGACACAGGAGGCAGAATGTGAGACACAGGAGGCAGGATGTGAGAAACAGGAAGGCATAATGTGAGACATGGGGGCAGGATGTGAGACACAGGAAGGCATAATGTGAGACATGGGGGAAGGATGTGAGACAGGGGCAGAATGTGAGGCACAGGAGGCAGGATGTGAGACACAGGGGGCAGAATGTGAGACACAGGAGGCAGAATGTGAGACACAGGAGGCAGGATGTGAGAAACAGGAAGGCATAATGTGAGACATGGGGGAAGGATGTGAGACACAGGAAGGCATAATGTGAGACATGGGGGCAGGATGTGAGACACAGGAAGGCATAATGTGAGACATGGGGGAAGGATGTGAGACACAGGAAGGCATAATGTGAGACATGGGGGAAGGATGTGAGACAGGGGCAGAATGTGAGGCACAGGAGGCAGGATGTGAGACACAGGGGGCAGAATGTGAGACACAGGAGGCAGGATGTGAGACACAGGAAGGCATAATGTGAGACATGGGGGAAGGATGTGAGACACAGGAAGGCATAATGTGAGACACAGGGGGCAGAATGTAAGACAGGGGGCAGGATGTGAGACACAGGAGGCAGGATGTGAGACACAGAGGGCAGAATGTGAGACACAGAGGGCAGAATGTGAGACATGGGGGAAGGATGTGAGACAGGGGCAGAATGTGAGGCACAGGAGGCAGGATGTGAGACACAGGGGGCAGAATGTGAGACACAGGGGGCAGGATGTGAGACACAGGAAGGCATAATGTGAGACATGGGGGAAGGATGTGAGACAGGGGCAGAATGTGAGACACAGGAGGCAGGATGTGAGACACAGGGGGCAGAATGTGAGACACAGGAGGCAGGATGTGAGAAACAGGAGGCAGGATGTGAGAAACAGGAAGGCATAATGTGAGACATGGGGGCAGAATGTGAGACACAGGAGGCAGGATGTGAGACACAGGGGGCAGGATGTGAGACACAGGGGGCAGAATGTGAGACACAGGAGGCAGGATGTGAGAAACAGGAGGCAGGATGTGAGAAACAGGAAGGCATAATGTGAGACATGGGGGAAGGATGTGAGACAGGGGCAGAATGTGAGGCACAGGAGGCAGGATGTGAGAAACAGGAAGGCATAATGTGAGACATGGGGGAAGGATGTGAGACACAGGAAGGCATAATGTGAGACATGGGGGAAGGATGTGAGACAGGGGCAGAATGTGAGGCACAGGAGGCAGGATGTGAGACACAGGGGGCAGAATGTGAGACACAGGAGGCAGGATGTGAGACACAGGAGGCAGGATGTGAGACACAGGGGGCAGAATGTGAGACACAGGAGGCAGAATGTGAGACACAGGAGGCAGGATGTGAGAAACAGGAAGGCATAATGTGAGACATGGGGGCAGGATGTGAGACACAGGAAGGCATAATGTGAGACATGGGGGAAGGATGTGAGACACAGGAAGGCATAATGTGAGACATGGGGGAAGGATGTGAGACAGGGGCAGAATGTGAGGCACAGGAGGCAGGATGTGAGACACAGGGGGCAGAATGTGAGACACAGGAGGCAGGATGTGAGACACAGGAAGGCATAATGTGAGACATGGGGGAAGGATGTGAGACACAGGAAGGCATAATGTGAGACATAGGGGGCAGAATGTAAGACAGGGGGCAGGATGTGAGACACAGGAGGCAGGATGTGAGACACAGAGGGCAGAATGTGAGACACAGAGGGCAGAATGTGAGACACGGGGCAGAATGTGAGACACGAGGCTGAATGTGAGACACAGTGGGGCAGGATGTGAGACACAGGGAGGTAGAATGTGAGACACAGGAAGGCATAATGTGAGACACGGGGCAGAATGTAAGACACTGGGCAGGATGTGAGACACTGGAGGCAGGATGTGAGAACCAGGGGCAGAATGTGAGACACACGGCAGAATGTTAGACACAGGGGGCAGGATGTGAGACACAGCGGGCAGATGTGAGACACAGGGGGCAGGATGTGAGACACGGGCAGAAAGTGAAACACAGGGGGCAGGATGTGAGACACAGGGGGCAGGATGTGAGACACAGGGAGCAGGATGTGAGACACAGCGGGCAGATGTGAGACACAGGGGGCAGGATGTGAGACACAGGGGCAGAATGTGAAACACAGGGGGCAGGATGTGAGACACAGGGGGCAGGATGTGAGACCCGGATCAGAATGTGAGACACGGGCGGCAGGATGGGAGACACAGGGGGCAGAATGTGAGACATGGGGGCAGGATGTGAGACAAGGGGAGGTAGAATGTGAGACACAGGAAAGCATAATGTGAGACATGGGGGCAGGATGTGAGACACAGGAAGGCATAATGTGAGACATGGGGGAAGGATGTGAGACACAGGAAGGCATAATGTGAGACATGGGGGAAGGATGTGAGACAGGGGCAGAATGTGAGGCACAGGAGGCAGGATGTGAGACACAGGGGGCAGAATGTGAGACACAGGAGGCAGGATGTGAGACACAGGAAGGCATAATGTGAGACATGGGGGAAGGATGTGAGACAGGGGCAGAATGTGAGGCACAGGAGGCAGGATGTGAGACACAGGGGGCAGAATGTGAGACACAGGAGGCAGGATGTGAGACACAGGAAGGCATAATGTGAGACATGGGGGAAGGATGTGAGACACAGGAAGGCATAATGTGAGACACAGGAAGGCATAATGTGAGACACAGGGGGCAGAATGTAAGACAGGGGGCAGGATGTGAGACACAGGAGGCAGGATGTGAGACACAGAGGGCAGAATGTGAGACACAGAGGGCAGAATGTGAGACACGGGGCAGAATGTGAGACACGAGGCTGAATGTGAGACACAGTGGGGCAGGATGTGAGACACAGGGAGGTAGAATGTGAGACACAGGAAGGCATAATGTGAGACACGGGGCAGAATGTAAGACACTGGGCAGGATGTGAGACACTGGAGGCAGGATGTGAGAACCAGGGGCAGAATGTGAGACACACGGCAGAATGTTAGACACAGGGGGCAGGATGTGAGACACAGCGGGCAGATGTGAGACACAGGGGGCAGGATGTGAGACACGGGCAGAAAGTGAAACACAGGGGGCAGGATGTGAGACACAGGGGGCAGGATGTGAGACACAGGGAGCAGGATGTGAGACACAGCGGGCAGATGTGAGACACAGGGGGCAGGATGTGAGACACAGGAGCAGAATGTGAAACACAGGGGGCAGGATGTGAGACACAGGGGGCAGGATGTGAGACCCGGATCAGAATGTGAGACACGGGCGGCAGGATGGGAGACACAGGGGGCAGAATGTGAGACATGGGGGCAGGATGTGAGACACGGGGAGGTAGAATGTGAGACACAGGAAAGCATAATGTGAGACACAGGTGGCAGAATGTGAGACACAGGGGGCAGAATGTGAGACACAGGGGGCAGGATGTGAGACACAGGGGGCAGGATGTGAGACACAGGGGGCAGGATGTGAGACACGGGGCAGAATGTGAGACACAGTGGGGCAAGATGTGAGACACAGGGGGCAGAATGTAAGACACAGGGAGAAGGATGTGAGACACAGGGGGCAGGATGTGAGACACAGGGGGGCAGAATATGGGACACAGGGGGCAGAATGTGAGACATACGGACAGGATGTGAGACACAGGGGCAGAATGCAAGACACAGGGGGGCAGAATGTGAGACACATGGGGCAGAATGTGAGACACAGGGGGCAGGATGTGAGACACGGGGCAGAATGTGAGACACAGTGGGGCAAGATGTGAGACACAGGGGGCAGAATGTAAGACACATGGAGAAGGATGTGAGACACAGGGGGCAGGATGTGAGACACAGGGGGGCAGAATATGGGACACAGGGGGCAGAATGTGAGACATACGGACAGGATGGAGACACAAGGGGCAGAATGTGAGACACAGGGGGCAGGATGTGAGATACAGGGGGCAGAATGTGAGACACAGGGGGCATGATGTGAGACACGGGACAGAATGGAGACAAATGTGGCAGGAATATGGGGCAGGATGGAGACAGATGGATCAGGATGGAGACAGACGGGGCAGGATCATGCTGCATGATGGAGACACATGGTGCAGGATTACAGGGCAGGATGGATGCGATGGAGAGATGCGATGGCGGTAGGATCATGGGACACATGGGGCAGGATCATGGGACAGATGGGGCAGGATCATGGGACAGATAGGGCAGGATAGGGAGATCATATGGGGCCAGAATGGATACTCATGAGGGCAGAATGGGAGAACATATGGCTGGAGCTAGGAATGAGATACACGGGGCCAGGATGGGGGATATTATTACCATAGGGGCTAACTATTACTGCAGTAATGTATTTATTTTAGTTTTTGGGAATACTGTTTTAAATTGGGGCGGTCTTCTTACTGTGCAGAGCGACACTATGTCGCCTTTTTTTCTTCATCTGGTGTAGTGTAGAAGTTGGGAGAAAAGTAAGTAATGTGTTCTGCAAGTGGAGCTCTAGATAACTGTGTTATTTCCTGCAGGGGCGAGTCCCGGCTGGAAGACTTGATGGCGGTCAGTGCTGGATGAAGATGAAAAGCGAAGCTGAAGGACTTCACCTAGAGACGTCACTGGTGAGTCAGTGTGTTACCTGTACACTGACACTATGTGGTGGTGATATGTTGTCCGGCCATGGTGCGGTGGTATTTGCTTCTTGTATGTGATATTATTCGGCACTGTGGTTGTAATATGTGGTCTGGTCATGGCGTGGCAGTATTTGTTCCCTGTATGTGGTATTATTGGTCACCATGTGGTGGTAATATGTGATCTTGACATGGTGTGGTGGTATTTGCTCCTTGTATGTGCTGTTATTCAGTCACTGTGGTGGTAATATGTGATCTGGACATGGCGTGGCAGTATTTGTTCCTTGTATGCAGTATTATAGTTCACTATGTGGTTGTAATATGGTGTCTGGTCATGGTGCGGTGGTATTTTTCCCGTTGGATGTGATATTATTGGTCATTTTAAAAATTGAAAAATAAATAAAAATATACCTAAATTGTATTGCATATTTTAGCACATTTTTTAATAGGTTAGCGTAGAGTAGGCAGATTAGAAAAATCTTTTGGCCAAAACAAAAGCTGCTGGATATATGTGTGATCTGGTGATGGGAACTGTTAATGTGTAATTGGTGAAAAGTGGAGTTTTTCCAAGAGAGAGCGGTGGGAGTGTGGACAGTTCAAAGGGTGGTGGCAGGGTAGGGGTTGGAGCCTGGGCAGAGTCTCAAGGGGGCCCCAAAAATTTTGTCAGTGTGGGGCCCCGAAACTCCAAGTGGCAGCCCTGGCTACAGGGTTCGCGTAACATAAATGTCACTTGAACACTGGGATAATTAACTTCAATTTTGCTGGAACAGCGTCAGTGCAAGAGGTGGGAATCTGTTATTTTTATTTTACAAAGTGGAATAATTCAATTATAAAGATGTTTTCCAGGTATTGGACAGCCCCATTAAGATTTCCTAAGGTTAAGGAGAGATGACATTAAAACTGCTATATTGGATTTAAAAAAATAATCTAACTGCAAACAAAGTGGTTAAATGAAAAACAACCAATAATTTCCTGTTAAATCTCTCACTGCTCCAGTGTCAGCGTTTAGTTAGTTCCCATCAGTGTGTTTTACTAGGTCTGTAACAGTGATTTAAGGGGTTACCAGAGATGGTGCTGGTGCAGTTCTAATGGTATCAACACTGGCTTCCCAGGGATTATGTCTCGTTGTTGTGTCATGCGATCCCTATGGCCAATTAGCACTGGTACACTTTCCCTTCCTTTGGGCAAATCAAGTCAACTGGAGAAAGTGAGAGTGCAGCCACAGCTGTCACTTCTTTTCACTTCGTCCAGATGTAATTTATTTCCGTAGAAGAGGAGAGTGAAGCCAGAGCTGATTGGCTGCAGGGATAATGCGACACAATAATGGGGTGTGATCCCTGGGAGAGCTAGTGCTGACACAGCTGAAATGGTGCCAGCACTGGAGGTGAGTATAAGTTATAGATGTAATTATTTTCCAAGGGAGGAAACAGGGATTGAGAATGGGTTGTCAGAGTAGCGGACAATCCCTTTAGGAAAAAAAAGTATCTGTTCTGTAATAAAAACCATGACACTTGAAATGCAGTCAGCTGGTAAAAAGGAATGAAGGCAAAACTAGACATAGTCTCAGATGCTGGACTGTTAAATCTAACAAAAATATTGGTGCTTGCATTTACATGCTTCATTTACACCCTCATCCAAATCCTATCTGTGTGAGGCCATAAAAAGGCACACAAATATTTATTTGGAGCCATAATATAGCTGTAAATACCTCCTGTATCATATGAGGTTAAAATATAACTATTTGGCCACAATGATCAAAAGGTATGTGTTGAGAATAAAGGGTACATAATTTAAGTAAAATAACATCCCACCAACCATTAAGCGTGGTGGTGGATCCATCATACTTTGTGGTTGTGTTGTAGCCAATGGCACAGGGAACATTTCACGTGTAGAGGGAAAAATGGATTTGATAAAATTTCAACAAATTCTTGATGCAAACAACATTATTTGTAAAAAAGGTGAAGATGAAAAGAGGATGGCTTCTACAAATGAATAATGATCCCAGACATATGTAAAAATCCACAATAGACTTCTTCAAAATGTGCAAGTGGAAAGTTTTACAATGGCCTTGCCCTCACAGTTCCCTGATCTGAAGATCATTGAAAATCTGTAGCTAGACCTCAAAATAGCAGTGCATGCAAGATGGCCCAGGAATCTCACAGAAATGGAAGAATTTTTCAAGGAAGAATGGATGAAAATCCCACAAACAAGAATTAAAAGAATCTTGGCTTGCTACAAAAAAGTGTTTACAAGCTGTGATACTTTCAAAAGGGAGTACAACTAGATAATAACCATACAGGGTGCCCAACCTTTTGCATCTGCCTATTTTCCTTTTTTCAATTTTTAAAATGTATTAGATGAACTATATATATTTTTTGTCTAAAATAAAAAACTAATTGCTATTTTCTGTAGAGACGAGTCCTGGCTGGAAGAAATGATGGCGGTCTGAGCAGGATGAAGATCAAACAGCAAAACAAGGCAGAGCTTCTTACCTGCCAAGGCCTCTAAACAAATGCACTATCAGGATGCAGTGGACCCATGTGGTTAAGATGGAGACAACACAGGTGCAGCATAACCGATGAGGCAGCCACTCTCAACCTACCAAACTAATGGAGGGGGTGGCTGCTTGGCACAATGCTGCACATAAAAGACTTGTATGTGGCGCTGTTCACACAATGGAGATGCACAGCATCCAGGCAAGCCTAGTAGTGACACCCTTCTATTAGATCAGGCGGGCCTGCCCAGCGCTATCCAAATGCACCCCATGTGAACAGACACCACAGTTTACAAGACAAAAATGGGCCCAACTGCACCCCGAAAAAAATGCAAAAAACACAAAAAAAAATATAAAAAATTTTTTTTGTGAGGTATTAGTTTATACTTTGGCCAAAATACGCAAGCTCGTAACCCGCGTCAAGGGTCCCCACGCTTACGAGTCCTAATTCTAAACAGCAAGAGCACAAGAAGAGGATTCAGAGATCCTCCAAAAAATAGAAAAAAACAGCAAAACAAGGCAGAGCTTCTTACCTGCCAAGGCCTCTAAACAAATGCACTATCAGGATGCAGTGGACCCATGTGGTTAAGATGGAGACAACACAGGTGCAGCATAACCGATGATAGTGCATTTGTTTAGATGGTTCCACAGATGGAACCATAGGTGCCACGTATCTCCTCAACAACGACCTATGGAATACATTATGTATGGAAAAGGAGTCTGGGAGGGTCAGACGAAAAGACACCGGATTGAGAATCTCAGAAATCCTATACGGACCAATAAAACGAGGTTTAAATTTAGGAGAGGAAACCTTCATAGGAATATGACGAGAAGATAACCAAACCAGATCCCCAACACGAAGTCGGGGTCCCACACGGCGTCTGCGATTAGCGAAAAGCTGAACCTTCTCCTGGGACAAGGTCAAATTGTCCACTACCTGAGTCCAGATCTGCTGCAACCTGTCCACCACAGAATCCACACCAGGACAGTCCGAAGACTCAACCTGTCCTGAAGAGAAACGAGGATGGAACCCAGAATTGCAGAAAAATGGAGAGACCAAGGTAGCCGAGCTGGCCCGATTATTAAGGGCGAACTCAGCCAACGGCAAAAATGACACCCAATCATCCTGGTCAGCGGAAACAAAACATCTCAGATATGTTTCCAAGGTCTGATTGGTTCGTTCGGTCTGGCTATTAGTCTGAGGATGGAAGGCCGAGGAGAAAGATAGGTCAATGCCCATCCTACCACAAAAGGCTCGCCAGAACCTCGAGACAAACTGGGAACCTCTGTCAGAAACAATATTCTCAGGAATGCCATGTAAACGAACCACATGCTGGAAGAACAAAGGCACCAAATCAGAGGAGGAAGGCAATTTAACCAAGGGCACCAGATGGACCATTTTAGAAAAGCGATCACAGACCACCCAAATGACCGACATTTTTTGAGAAACGGGAAGGTCAGAAATGAAATCCATCGAAATTAGTCCACCTATCAGGGACGAACAGTTTCTCGGCCGGACAACGATCAGGTTTATTAGCCTGAAATTTCTGCAACACTCTCCGCAAATCAGGGGAGATGGCAGACACAATGACTCCTTCCTTGAGGATACTCGCCGGCTCAGATAACCCCGGAGAGTCGGGCACAAAACTCCTAGACAGAGCATCCGCCTTCACATTTTTAGAGCCCGGAAGGTATGAAATCACAAAATCAAAACGAGCAAAAAATAACGACCAACGGGCCTGTCTAGGATTCAAGCGCTTGGCAGACTCAAGATAAGTAAGGTTCTTATGATCAGTCAAAACCACCACGCGATGCTTAGCACCCTCAAGCCAATGACGCCACTCCTCGAATGCCCACTTCATGGCCAGCAACTCTCGGTTGCCCACATCATAATTACGCTCAGCAGCAGAAAATTTCCTGGAAAAGAAAGCACATGGTTTGAACACTGAGCAACCAGAACCTCTCTGTGACAAAACCGCCCCTGCACCAATCTCAGAAGCATCAACCTCGACCTGGAACGGAAGAGAAACATCAGGTTGACACAACACAGGGGCACAGCAAAAACGACGCTTCAACTCCTGAAAAGCTTCCACGGCAGCAGAAGACCAATTAACCAAATCAGCACCCTTCTTGGTCAAATCGGTCAATGGTCTGGCAATGCTAGAAAAATTACAGATGAAGCGACGATAAAAATTAGCAAAGCCCAGGAATTTCTGCAGACTTTTTAGAGATGTCGGCTGAGTCCAATCCTGGATGGCCTGAACCTTAACCGGATCCATCTCGATAGTAGAAGGGGAAAAGATGAACCCCAAAAATGAAACTTTCTGCACACCGAAGAGACACTTTGATCCCTTCACGAACAAGGAATTAGCACGCAGTACCTGGAAAACCATTCTGACTTGCTTCACATGAGACTCCCAATCATCTGAGAAGATCAAAATGTCATCCAAGTAAACAATCAAGAATTTATCCAGATACTCACGGAAAATGTCATGCATAAAAGACTGAAACACAGATGGAGCATTGGCAAGTCCGAACGGCATCACCAGATACTCAAAATGATCCTCGGGCGTATTAAATGCCGTTTTCCATTCATCTCCCTGCCTGATTCTCACCAGATTATACGCACCACGAAGATCAATCTTAGTAAACCAACTAGCCCCCTTAATCCGAGCAAACAAGTCAGAAATCAATGGCAAGGGATACTGAAACTTAACAGTGATCTTATTAAGAAGGCGGTAATCAATACACGGTCTTAGCGAACCATCCTTCTTGGCTACAAAAAAGAACCCTGCTCCCAATGGTGACGACGATGGGCGAATATGTCCCTTCTCCAGGGACTCCTTCACATAACTGCGCATAGCGGTGTGTTCAGGTACGGACAAATTAAATAAACGACCCTTAGGGAATTTACTACCAGGAATCAAATCGATAGCACAATCACAATTCCTATGCGGAGGTAGGGCATCAGACTTGGACTCTTCAAATACATCCTGAAAGTCCGACAAGAACTCTGGGATGTCAGAAGGAATGGATGACGAAATAGACAAAAATGGAACATCACCATGTACTCCCTGACAACCCCAGCTGGTTACCGACATAGAGTTCCAATCCAATACTGGATTATGGGTTTGTAGCCATGGCAACCCCAACACGACCACATCATGCAAATTATGCAGTACCAGAAAGCGAATAACTTCCTGATGTGCAGGAGCCATGCACATGGTCAGCTGGGCCCAGTACTGAGGCTTATTCTTGGCCAAAGGTGTAGCATCAATTCCTCTCAACGGAATAGGACACGACAAAGGCTCCAAGAAAAATCCACAATGTTTAGCATAATCCAAATCCATCAGATTCAGGGCAGCGCCTGAATCCACAAACGCCATGACAGAATACGATGACAAAGAGCACATTAAGGTAATGGACAAAAGGAATTTGGACTGTACAGTACCAATAACGGCAGAGCTATCGAACCGCCTAGTGCGTTTAGGACAATTAGAAATAGCATGAGTAGAATCACCACAATAGAAACACAGTCTGTTCAGACGTCTGTGTTCTTGCCGTTCTACTTTAGTCATAGTCCTGTCGCACTGCATAGGCTCAGGTTTACTCTCAGACAATACCGCCAGATGGTGCACAGATTTACGCTCGCGCAAGCGACGACCGATCTGAATGGCCAAGGACATAGACTCATTCAAACCAGCAGGCATAGGAAATCCCACCATTACATCCTTAAGAGCTTCAGAGAGACCCTTTCTGAACAAAGCCGCTGTTAGGACTGGCGGAACGCACCTAGACAGATGATAAAGGTGCGTTCGCAGTCCGGGGTCCACCGTGCAGGTGAGAACCTGCTGCTAGCAATTTGCAGACAATATGGCGGTACACTAAAGTATACACGCGTGGGTTAAACCTCACCCAGCGTGAAGAAAGCGATCCTGTTAATTCACAGGACCGCAGTACCGCACTAGTGCGCGAGCAAGTGGTCAGCGGACTTAACCCCAGAAGGGATTAAAGCCCGATTAGACCCTTGCTGGCGTAACACCGCAACTGGGTGTGTAGAGAACCTTAAGAAATATAAGTGCACAAGAGTGCAAGCGATGCCGCACTAACGGACGCCACTAACCACCCAGACTCGGGTATGGAAAGCGCAAGGCAGGCGCACGGCGCCGTACTGGCAGGCACAGCTACAGGACGCTGAGATGTGTGTTTAGTGCTGTAGGCTAAGTCGGGCGCTAGATAGCAGCCATACACCTTCCGCGAACAGACATTCAATAGGGTAGGGGTTTCCAAGGACGACTTGCACTCACAACATACACACATAAGCAATTGTCAGATAATACTAGCGCATGGCCGTGCGGTCATGCGCAGTTTATATAGCAGCAGCACAGGAAGAGGCCACAGCACCTTTGCCCTTCCAGGGCCTGCAAAGAGGACCAATGGAATGTGCTGCAGAGCCTGAGCACATGACCCTCGATCTCCAACGGGAGACCTTATGCTGGGCATGCTCAGTACGTGCAGACAAGGACTTAGTCCCAGGGAAGTCCGCTCGCTGCTGACCAGCATTGACTTTAATGGCAGAGACTGGAGAAGCAGCAGTAACTCTCAGAACAGAGTGAGGATGAGCAAGACGCTGGGACCGACGTCTTTGCTGAGCAGACTCCACTGCGGCTGGACAAGAATGGGAGACCGCAGCAGAGGCGGCTCGAGATTCCCCCTGTGCAGAAGCGGGAACTCGACCCCTAACATTACCCCCCCTCCTAGGGCCCCCCCCTCCTTGGGCCTCGCTACGTTCGAAGGCAGCAATGAGCTGCGGAGCCCGAATGTGCTCAGCAGGCTCCCAGGATCTATCCTCAGGGCCGTAACCCCTCCAGTCCACTAAATAAAATTTTTTGCCACGAACCACCTTGTACCCCAAGATCGCGTTCACCTCGTAATCGTCCGTAGACGAACCCGACGTCTCAGTAGATGACTCAGAAAACCGGGACATGTAGACGGGCTTAAGGAGGGACACGTGAAAGGTGTCGGTGATACCCAGGCGTGGAGGAAGGGCCAGACGGTAAACCACAGGATTAACCTGTTCGAGGACCTTAAAAGGACCTAAGTAGCGAGGTGCAAACTTGGTGGACTCAACTCGCAGCCTGATGTTACGGGCGGAGAGCCACACTAAGTCGCCAGGAGCAAAGGTTGGAGCGGGGCGCCGATGTGCATCGGCGGAGGACCTCATTCTCTCCTTGGAAGCCTGAATAGCATCCTGAGTGCGATCCCAAATGTCCCGTGCCTCCACAGCCCAGTCTGCCACCCTGGAATTGGCGGAAGACACGGGCATGGGCACAGGTACCCTCGGATGCTGACCATAGTTAAGGAGGAATGGAGTCTGTCCAGTGGAATCAGCGACAGCATTGTTAAGAGCAAACTCCGCCCACGGTAGCAAAGATGCCCAGTCATCCTGCTTAGCAGAAACAAAATGTCGCAGATATGTGACCAAGGTCTGGTTGGCTCTCTCTACCAACCCATTCGTCTCGGGATGATAAGCCGAAGAGAGATTCAACTCGATACTGAGAAGACGACAAAGCTCTCTCCAGAACCGAGACGCAAACTGGGGACCTCGGTCACTGACAATTTTGTCTGGCATACCGTGAAGACGAAAGATGTGTTTGACAAACAACGCTGCCAAGGCCCGTGCAGAAGGTAACCGGGGAAGTGGCACCAAATGCACCATTTTAGAAAAATGGTCGGTGATTACCCAAATAATGGTACAGCCACGAGACTTGGGCAAACCCACAACAAAATCCATCCCGACCATTTCCCAGGGCCTGTCTGCCACCGGCAGAGGGTATAACAAACCAGCTGGCCGTTGTCGGGAAGACTTATTCTTGGCACAAGAGACACATGCCCGAACGTAGTCTCCGACTTCACGAACCATATGTGGCCACCAGTACGTCCTCGCCAGTAGCTCAGAGGTCCTTTTAGCCCCAAAGTGTCCACCCACTCTGGACGAATGAGCCCAAGAGAGAACCTCCGGACGCAAATTGATGGGAACAAAAGTCTTGCCCGGGGGCACAGACTCCAGCGAAACCGGAGCTACAGTTCTCAGACTCTCCGAAGGGACAATGAGCCGAGGCTCGTCCTCCTCCTCCTCAGCTGACACGAAGGAGCGAGAGAGAGCGTCGGCACGAATGTTCTTCTCCCCGGCGAGATAATGTAGGGTAAAGTGGAACCGGGAGAAAAACAAGGACCATCTGGCCTGACGAGAATTCAGCCGCTGGGCTGTTTGTAAATAGACCAAATTCTTGTGATCCGTGAAAACCTGGAATGGGAATCGGGCACCCTCCAAGAGATGTCTCCACTCAGAAAAGGCCAACTTCATTGCCAACAACTCTCTATCCCTGATGGAGTAATTTCTCTCCGCTGGTGTGAAGGTCTTAGAGAAAAAGAAGCATGGATGCTTCCGACCCTGAGCATCCTTTTGATAGAGGACTGCTCCAGCACCAACGGATGAGGCATCCACTTCCAAAAGGAATGGCTTACCCACATCGGGACGATGTAAGATAGGAGCGCTGGCAAAATGGGTCTTTATAGAAGAGAAGGCCTTGGAGACCCCTTCGGACCACAATTTGGGATTCGCTCCCTTCTTGGTGAGGGATACCAAGGGAGCTACCAAAGTTGAAAAGTGGGGAATGAACTGGCGATAGTAATTTATGAACCCCATAAAGCGCTGCACCGCTTTAAGAGAATGGGGTTCCTGCCAGTCCATCACTGCTTGTAGTTTGGCAGGATCCATAGCCAATCCCTGGGCCGAGACAATATAGCCCAGGAAAGGCAAGGACTCCTGTTCAAACACACACTTCTCCAACTTTGCATACAAGGAATTTGCCCGTAAGAGTTCGAAGACTCTGCCAACATCTCTCCGGTGGGAGTCAATATCTGGAGAAAAGATGAGAATATCATCCAGATAGACTACGACCGAGGTAGAAAGCATATCCCGGAAGATATCGTTGACGAAGTCCTGAAAAACGGCTGGGGCATTACAGAGCCCGAAAGGCATCACCAGGTACTCATAGTGCCCATCCCTGGTATTGAAAGCCGTCTTCCACTCGTCCCCCTCACGGATACGAATCAGATTGTAGGCACCCCGCAGATCTAACTTGGTGAATATTTTAGCTCCCCTTAACCTGTCAAAGAGCTCCGATATCAGGGGCAACGGGTATTTATTCTTAATGGTGATAGCATTGAGACCCCTGTAATCGATGCAAGGACGTAACTCTCCGTTCTTCTTCTGCACGAAGAAGAATCCCGCCCCTGCCGGAGACACTGACTTCCTTATAAATCCTCTGGCTAAATTCTCCTGAATGTATTGAGACATAGCCTCCGTCTCAGGGAGAGAGAGGGGATATACCCTTCCCCTAGGAGGTTCAGCTCCCGGCAAGAGGTCGATAGGACAGTCGTAAGGGCGATGGGGCGGTAGAGTCTCAGCAGCCTTTTTAGAGAACACGTCTGCATAACACCAATAATACCTGGGAAGCGACGAGAGATCTGCGGGTACCTGGGTAGTAGAGACCTGTACACACTCACTCACACATCTGCCCAAACATGACTTACTCCAGCCCAATATTTTCCCTGAGGACCACTCAATATGTGGCGAGTGGAAACGGAGCCAGGGTATTCCCAGCAAAATCTCATCCATTCCCTCAGGAAGGACAAGAAGGGAAATAATCTCCTGGTGGGAAGGAGACATGGACAGCGATAACGGGACTGTCTGGTGCGTGATTTGCAGTGGGAGTGTTGCCCCATTCACAACTCTAACCGTTATTGGTTTGGCGAGCATGACCAGTGGTATAGCATGACGTGTAGCAAAAGCAGAGGACATGAAACTTCCCTCTGCTCCTGAATCCACACAAAGGTCGACTGTAAGAGTGGAGGAGCCTAACAGGATTGTCCCTTTAAAGGACAGTTTGGAGGAGAATGCTGCTGTGTCTAGTGAACCTCCCCCAATGGCCACTAGACGCGATCGTTTCCCGACCGCCGCGGACATTTATTGGCGTAATGTCCATGTTGTCGACAGTTATTACAAACTACGGGTACTCGAGCGGCTAGAGATTTAGGTCCCGCTCGAGAAACCTCCATGGCCTCATGAGAATCTGACGCCAAGACAGGAGATTCCAGAGGTCTGGCGAAAGTTGGAGCCAGCCGAAACCTCTGCCTACACTGGGTCCGCTCCAACCTCCGCTCGTGAAAACGGAGGTCGATGCGGGTAGACACGGAAATAAGTTCCTCCAGTGTGGCCGGTATCTCCCTAGTGGCCAAGGCGTCTTTCACGTGGTCTGCCAGTCCCCTCCAGAACACCGGAATAAGAACTTTGTCTGGCCACTCTAACTCTGAAGCTAGAGTCCGGAACTGAATGGCAAACTGGCTGACCACGGAGGTACCCTGTGTAATGGACAACAATTGGAGTGCGGTGTCGTGGGTAACCCGAGGCCCTAAAAAGACCTGCTTCAGAGTGTCCAAGAAGAGAGGAGCACTCTGTACCACACGATCATCTCGCTCCCAGAGTGGCGTTGCCCACTCCAACGCCCTGCCCGACAAGAGAGATAGGATAAATCCCACTCTCGCCCGCTCCGTAGGAAAACGTGACGCCAGGAGCTAAAGATGTATAGAGCACTGACTCACGAATCCACGACAATGTTTGCTGTCGCCAGCAAACTTGTCAGGTAGTGGGAGACAGGATAAAGTCGGAGCAGGGGTGGCAGTGGACAAACTGGCTGCGGCTACACTTGCAGCCTGCACAGCTACAGCAGTGACATCCACAGCTGAGGTTGTACGCTCAAGAGCCGCCAACCTTCCCTCCAGCTGCTGGATGTACCGCTGTAAACGCTGGTCGTCCGCCATTTTTACTAGCCAGACCCTGGCGCTAGTATTCTGTTAGGACTGGCGGAACGCACCTAGACAGATGATAAAGGTGCGTTCGCAGTCCGGGGTCCACCGTGCAGGTGAGAACCTGCTGCTAGCAATTTGCAGACAATATGGCGGTACACTAAAGTATACACGCGTGGGTTAAACCTCACCCAGCGTGAAGAAAGCGATCCTGTTAATTCACAGGACCGCAGTACCGCACTAGTGCGCGAGCAAGTGGTCAGCGGACTTAACCCCAGAAGGGATTAAAGCCCGATTAGACCCTTGCTGGCGTAACACCGCAACTGGGTGTGTAGAGAACCTTAAGAAATATAAGTGCACAAGAGTGCAAGCGATGCCGCACTAACGGACGCCACTAACCACCCAGACTCGGGTATGGAAAGCGCAAGGCAGGCGCACGGCGCCGTACTGGCAGGCACAGCTACAGGACGCTGAGATGTGTGTTTAGTGCTGTAGGCTAAGTCGGGCGCTAGATAGCAGCCATACACCTTCCGCGAACAGACATTCAATAGGGTAGGGGTTTCCAAGGACGACTTGCACTCACAACATACACACATAAGCAATTGTCAGATAATACTAGCGCATGGCCGTGCGGTCATGCGCAGTTTATATAGCAGCAGCACAGGAAGAGGCCACAGCACCTTTGCCCTTCCAGGGCCTGCAAAGAGGACCAATGGAATGTGCTGCAGAGCCTGAGCACATGACCCTCGATCTCCAATGGGAGACCTTATGCTGGGCATGCTCAGTACGTGCAGACAAGGACTTAGTCCCAGGGAAGTCCGCTCGCTGCTGACCAGCATTGACTTTAATGGCAGAGACTGGAGAAGCAGCAGTAACTCTCAGAACAGAGTGAGGATGAGCAAGACGCTGGGACCGACGTCTTTGCTGAGCAGACTCCACTGCGGCTGGACAAGAATGGGAGACCGCAGCAGAGGCGGCTCGAGATTCCCCCTGTGCAGAAGCGGGAACTCGACCCCTAACAGCCGCTAGTGCAGATTCATTCCACTGAGTGAGTACTGACCACTTCCTAAATTTCTGACAATATACTTCTACATCATCCTGACCCTGGCATAAAGCCAGCAGATTTTTCTCAGCCTGATCCACTGAATTAGGCTCATCGTAAAGCAATCCCAGCGCCTGGAAAAATGCATCAACAATACTCAATGCAGAATCTCCTGGTGCAAGAGAAAACGCCCAGTCCTGTGGGTCGCCGCGCAAAAAAGAAATAATAATCAAAACCTGTTGAATAGGATTACCAGAAGAATGAGGTTTCAAGGCCAAAAATAGCTTACAATTATTTCTGAAGCTCAGGAACTTAGTTCTGTCACCAAAAAACAAATCAGGAATCGGAATTCTTGGTTCTAGCATCGATTTCTGATCAATAGTATCTTGAATCTTTTGTACATTTACAACGAGATTATCCATTGAGGAGCACAGAGCCTGAATATCCATGTCCACAGCTGTGTCCTGAAGCACTCTAATGTCTAGGGGAAAAAAAAGACTGAAGACAGAGCTAAGAAAAAAAAATGATGTCAGGATTTCTTTTTTCCCTCTATTGGGAATCATTGGTGTGGCTCCTTGTACTGTTATGGCTGGCAATCAGGCAACACAGCGTGCAGTAATCAGCGCACATACAGAGATCTGGCAATAACCAAAAACAATAGGACGAGCTCTGAGACGTGGAATCTCTGTAGACTGCAGTACCTGATCTATCCTCACACAACTATAAGCAGTAGTGGATTGCGCCTATCACTACCTATGCAACTCGGCACTGCCTGAGGAGCTGACTAGCCTGAAGATAGAAATACAAGCCTGACTTACCTCAGAGAAATACCCCAAAGGAATAGGCAGCCTCCCACATATAATGACTGTTAGCAAGATGAAAAGACAAACGTAGGAATGAAATAGATTCAGCAAAGTGAGGCCCGATATTCTAGACAGAGCGAGGATAGCAAAGAGAACTATGCAGTCTACAAAAAACCCTAAAACGAAAACCACGCAAAGGGGCAAAAAGACCCACCGTGCCGAACTAACAGCACGGCGGTGCACCCCTTTGCTTCTCAGAGCTTCCAGCAAAAGTTAATAGCAAGCTGGACAGAAAAAACAGAAAACAAACTAGAAGCACTTATCTAGCAGAGCAGCAGGCCCAAGGAAAGATGCAGTAGCTCAGATCCAACACTGGAACATTGACAAGGAGCAAGGAAGACAGACTCAGGTGGAGCTAAATAGCAAGGCAGCCAACGAGCTCACCAAAACACCTGAGGGAGGAAGCCCAGAGACTGCAATACCACTTGTGACCACAGAAGTAAACTCAGCCACAGAATTCACAACAGTTAGAGTAGAGTAGGGACCGGCCAAAAGAGTCTACCTTGTTGTGATGGCAGCTTAAAAAATCTTTTGGCCAAAACAAAAGTTTCTGGCTATATATCTAATGTTGTGTTCTTGAGAACTGTTAATGTGTGATTGGTGAGGATATGGTGCAGAAGTGAAGTTTTTCCAAGAGTGGGCAGTTGGACAGTGGAATGTTCGAGGGGTGGAGTCGTAGCTGGGGTGAAGCTTGGGCAGAGTCTCTAGGGGGCCCAAAAATGTTGCCAGTATGGGGTCCTAAAACTCCCGGTGGCAGCCCTGGTTCACAATACCTGTAATTTTGACCAGGGGTGCACAAAATTTTACATGCCACTGTATATTTATACATTTGTACATTGTATTTATCTTTGGGTCTATGGTTCTTATTATATTGACATACATGCAATGTTTTGGAAACAACTAAATAAAATTGCTCATGCTCATGTCAATATTAACCTCAGGGCCCATTCAGACATGCATATTATATGGGAGAGCACACACACCCATTATAGCCATATTTGCTAGTGACCATGGCCGATTTTCCATGTGGACCAATGATCCACATGGAAAAAAATGCAGTGTGCATTACTTTACATCGGGGTCAAACAAGCATTGATTCTCTCACGGAAGAGAATCAGCTTGGTTGTGCTAATGACAATCAGCTTAACTCTAATCAGAGTTTGTTCCAAGTTTCACCTTAGTACAATCCAATTCTCTCAAAAGAGAATCACAGCACCGATGCGGAGAAGATGGAGAACTTAATTTATCCATCTTCTCCATTGTCTGTGTCTGCATTAATTGGACTGTACTGAGATGACATCCAAGTGCAGTACAAGTCTATGATCTGATTTTCTGAGCCACTCGCAGCAAGCTGAGATTTTTTTCTCATGCCTGAATTGGCATGAGACAAAATGCAGATCTGCACTACCCATATTGGGATATTGACCAAATGCTAGCCGATAAAACACTGCATGGTACTCGTCCGAGTTATATGCTAGTGTGAGGGAGCCCTAATTCTGATTTATGGATCAGGCTAATGCATGTAAATGGTAGGCGGCACATGTACTCGTCCGATACAGAGCTGAGCACATTGAGCTAAACACAGGGCCAGGCAATTGCCATCTTAGGAGGGCTCCATTTTTGTAACTAAGCCTGGTTTTTGGCATATGGACTTGTTGACTTATTTGGTTATATCATGTTCTCAGTTTGTATGACATTGATTCGATAGAACCAGACATATCTGCAATTTGCAGTTCTGACTGGTTGAAGTTTCAGTAAGGCCTTCTGAACCCAGTCTTACAATCAATATCATAATGCCAATTTACTCAATTAATTATTTTATAATGTTTGTAGAATTGGGCTTTTTAATATAATATCTGTGCATTTCATTTTATGCTCTTATTACACCTGTTTAGCAGTTATGTATCAGGTGTTAATGTTGTCTACTGTGCTCACGTATTGATTCTACCTTCTGTTAATGAAATAAATCATTTAGTTTATTCATTCTCTTCCCAGCAATAGTCTGTGAATGCCGATACATGATCCTGTTCAGAGGGGATAGTAAACCCATTTTTACCACTTTGTAAAGGAGAAAATAGAAGAGGCTTCCCATGTAGAACCTTCGTCTGTCCAACTTCTCCCAGTCCCTTGTGACTTATCCTATATCTTTGTAGTTTTTTTTTTTTATTATTCCTGATCTCTTATCATTACCATGACCAAGTTGCCGGAGGTGGAGCTGCAATAATCAGTACTCAAAGAAATGGATAAAACTGTGGCGTTGGCTCATTGATGCACAACTTGAAGTCCGGTGAGGGTAAAACCACCTCATCTTTGTATGTACAGACTCCAATCTAGACCCACTACCTTAGATGAGCACCGCTGCTTCTTTTCTTTTTTCTACTCACTGATTGTAAATGGCAAGATGGTAGAGATTCAGGAAAAGTGTCCACTTGCTGCCAAGTTCCCCGCAGGTCACAGGTCATTGCTAAGTGTCTAAGCAGCGACTTATTTTATGGTCAGCTTATTTTTTTTGTATTCGGACCCATATCTATGGCAAACTATTTAAGGTTCCGATCTACAACTTTCTTTTAGGGTTACTCAGGTCTAGGAATTTGTGAGAATGAAGCAGAAATGAAATGAATCAGGCCAAGTATGGAGCACTGCAAAACCTAAATTCCATGAATGGTCACTTGCTAGGTATAAAATTCATCCAATTTTCCCTTAAAACAGTCAGTAGATCTTTTGATAAACCACCACTTTTAGCTTTAGTAACATGGTTTTCTCTTCTTTTATTTGTTAGACCTGTCTAAACGTGGCACTATACTGCTGGTACAGTATTTATGGTCCACATAACATCTTGAAGGTTGCTGCTATCTAGCTGGAGCCAAGATAGCAGCACATAAGTATTAATTATACGTTAGTAATTAATATGTTTGCATTGAGTGTTTTTGACTGCCTTCGGTAAGTAAGGTATGCTCAATCTTAAGTAGAGAGTTTAGTAAAAGCTGATGTTGTTGGCTTCCCAGTCATGGGTTAACATAAATGTATATTAATGGGTAGAAAACCAGCCCTTGGTAATAGGATTCTAGCAGTACAGAAAAATGTTCATCATTTAATGCAATAACAAAACTGTTCACCGCTGTCCCAATAGCTCAACATATCCGAATTGTTGTCGAGTAGCTGACGTGAACATGCATTGTAATGCTTCTGAGGATAAAGGCTGCGCAGGAAACGTAAAAATAAAGATTTCATCACCACTTCGATTTTAGTCTACACAAAAACAATCCATAAAAAATATTTCTACTTGGAGATGATAAACCCGCAGAGCGTCTGCCTGATAGGACTGCGCGCTTCCTTAGGAACACAAGCCTGCATTTGTCTGATTTAAGATGACAGCTATTATTATACAATACGTCTGTATGCAAACACTGCAGGCACAATCCTTCTAATGTATGGGAAGTCTGGAGAGGTGGAGAACACTCTGGAGACACAATGTTCCCATATCACAAGGTACAGAGAAGCACAAAAATGGATTTCTTTTATAATGCAGTCTTGTAATAATACTAATGTCCATTCATTTGAAACTTGGTATTCTTGCATACTTCCATATGTTTTTGGCACTGATGTTTCCCTGGCAAATAAATATGTAAGAGCTAGTCTGCTCTGCAACGTTTCTGGCATGGTACTTTGGGGATACAATATATGTACATTTCCTCCAAAAGATGATGCGATCACGTTTACTTTAGTAGATACTGAAGTCACTAATCACGATAAATATGTATATTCAAGAGACGGCATAAAAGTGAAATAGGCAGTAATCTATAGGTGTGTGGACTGGACTACAGGGCATTTTCTCTTGTAAATTTTTTGTAACACATGGGGTGGGAACATGTAAGTCAAGCATGGTCATCTTACCAAAGCAAGTCAAGCGTGGTCATCCTACCAAACCAAGTCAAGCGTGGTCATCCTATCATACCAAGACAAGCGTTGTCATCCTACCATACCAAGACAAGCGTTGTCATCCTACCATACCAAGTCAAGCGTGGTCATCCTACCATGCCAAGTCAAGCGTGGTCATCCTACCATACCAAGACAAGCGTTGTCATCCTACCATACCAAGTCAAGCGTGGTCATCCTACCATGCCAAGTCAAGCGTGGCCATCCTACCATACCAAGTCAAGCATGGTCATCCTACTATACCAAGTCCAGCATGGTTATCCTACCATACTAAGTCAAGTGTGGTCATCCTACCATACCAAGTCAAGCGTGGTTATTCTACCATACTGAGTCAAGTGTGGTCATCCTACCATACCAACCAAATTCCAGGGACTTCCTAGTGATTTATGATTGCTTTTAGCTTTTTATACACTAGACCACATCATTGCATGAGATGCATTAATAAAACCTCCATGGGCAGCACAGCGGCTCATGAATAAGAGTTGCTGAAATGCGACGTAAGCTTACGGATCCTAATCTTTTTAAACATTTATTTGTCCTCTGTACATTATGTTTTTAATGACAGAGTAAACGTTACATTTTATTTCTTCCTGGTCCTGGAGCTCAGACCCAACTGACTTTTTCTCATTTATTTCCTACACTCTGTACCCCACACCCTGACCATGGACTGTCTTCACCAAAGGTTTATACATTTAATTTACATTTTGATATATTTGATTTCTTATTGGCCATTAAAGCTTTTGAAAAGTGAGCTGAATTCCAAATTTATACATATATTTTTCCTACTTGTGGCTCAGTGGTTAACACTGTAACTTGGAGCGGACACAGACAGAAGAGGGCCACTATGCAAGAACACCATGGGCCTTTTACAATCCAATCACTCATCATAATGCACAATTCTTCTTGCTTTGGAGGCTGTAGTGGCCCCCTTACTTCAGGAGCCCCTGTGCAGCTACATTTATTGCATCAATGGTATGTCCATCCCTAACTGTAGCCTTGCAGTGCTGGAGTCCTGGGTACAAATCTCACTTAGGACAACATCTTCCAGGAGTTTGTATGCTCTCCCCGTGTTTGCCTGGGTTTCCTCACACACTCCAAAGACATACTGATAGGGAATTTAGATTGTGAGCCCATATGAGGACAGTGATGATTATGTCGGTAAATCATTGTGGACATTAATGGGGCTATGTTATCAAGTAAACTAAATAAATATGTTGTTTGTTTGGCAATGTTCTAATATTCTGATAGAATGAACATTACACTCTATAATATTTGTCAGATTGATGCTTTTACCAACCTTAAATTTATTGTGTATGTGTTTTGGACCAGGATTAAGGGACAGCCCGAAGAGGGACAGCATTTACCTATAGGCAATAGTAACTTTCCTCCTTAGAGGTTTACATTTCTTTACTAAATCTAACATGATGTGTATAAACTCTTACACAGCAACGTTAATGAAAAGGAAGAAAAAAAGTTTTATTTTCACCTACCTTCTCACCAACACCACCAAGAGAGCCAATAGACCCGGGTGGACCTTGCGGACCCTAAAGAAAGATTTAAAGTCCGATAAGTCAGTAAGAATGACAATGTTTTTCTTAGGAAATCCTGAATCCCTACAATGCCAAATACTTACATCTGCACCATTAGGACCTTGAGGACCTCTAGGACCAGGAGGACCAGGTGGACCCTGTCAAAAGAATCAGAGAATTAAATCTGTTTATGACACCACCATTCGATAGAGACATACAGATAGGGGGGACATTGTTTCCTAAGTAAAGGCAAACATCGCATATTGTACATATGTACAGTACATAATGTTTCTTACCATTGGACCAACATCACCATTTTCTCCCTTTTCACCTGGTGGTCCAGGTAGACCCTGAAATAAGGAAAAACACAGAAACATTGTTCTTCAATCAGTATTGTCTCTCAAGAGCAGACCATATTCTTTGCAGGTTTTTAGTGTTTCAGTTATCATATGAAGATGTTTCAGCACGGTTTTCATTTAGAATGACTGTGATCATACCTTATAACTGTTGATTATACAGTGCAAGTTTTAGGATGGCCATTGCATAAAGCAGCAACATGATTGAAGATTAAGGATGGCCATACACATTTGATGAATGTCAAACTTAGACAACGATCTAAAGCATAGCACCAGATGTCAAGGAAAATAAGGAGTGAACAGTTTGATTTCAACATGACCAATCCTTTGGTCCTCCGGGTATATATGCCACCACCAAAGGAGTCTGCCAGCAACTTATCTCCCAGTGAGCACACATGTATGCATGACTAAGCCAAGTATGCATGGAGAGTCGAAGAAAATTTTGGTCTTCCATATCCAGAATAACAGGTGCACTGTCTAAATGGGTGCACAACTTCCCCAAAAGAAACAAAAACATCCAAAAAAAGGAGGCAGCACATCCAAATGGTGAAAAAGTAAGGTTTCTTTATTTACTAACACCAGCACTTATTTTAGATTTGCATATACTGTATAGTCCAAAAAATGGAGGCGCTCCTCCAGATTGTGAACAAATAAGATTCCTTTATTAGTACATATCCGATAGCAATTAGTGCTATTCGTGTATTTTTTCACATACTGTAGGGAAAGCTGACATTTTTGGATAATACAGTATATATATATATATATATATATATATATATATAAATATATACTGTACATCTATGATAAACCTCTGATCTGGACTTACATTCTAGAGTTCGACATTTCTGCTTCTATTTTGATATTTTGATCAAAAAAAAAATATATACATATATACACACACATTTACTGTGTATATATATATATATATATATATATATATATATATTATTTTTATCAAAATATCAAAATAGAAGCAGAAATGTCGAACTCTAGAATGTAAGTCCAGTTCAGAGGTCCATCATAGATGTACAGTGTATATATATATATATATATATATATATATATATACATTATATACTGTAAAGTTGAGTGTATGTGTGTGTGTGTATCGAGCCGCACCCACTTCGCATAGCAGGCACAAGCCACATCCAGCTCCGTCGTATCTAGAATGTAGTTGCTCCTTTGAGGCATGATGTCAATTGAAAGGGAGGAGCCTCATTGATAAAGAACTGAGGGGCAAAATGAGAGATGTTAGGGAAAAATGAGAGATGTCAGGGGGAAAATGAGAGAAAAAAGGTGCTGCTGCAGTATGAGCCTGTGTATAGAGAAGAGTGTGGTGCTGCAGGTGGAGGCTGTGTATAAGGCCACATTCACACGTTCAGTATTTGGTCAGTATTTTACCTCAGTGTTTATAAGCCAAAACCATGAGTAGGAGATGACACACAGGTATATACCATATACAGGAGGAGATGACATACAACAGGTATATACTATATACAGGTAGAGATGACATAGATGTATATAGTATATACAGGGGGAGATGACATACAGCAGGTATAAAATATATACAGGTAGAGATGACATACAGGTATGTACCCTATACAGGGGAGACATACAGGTATATACTATATACAGGAGCAGATGACACAGGTACATACAATATACAGGGGAGATGACATACAGGTATACACTATATACAGGAGGAGATGACACACAGGTACATAATATATACAGGAGGAGAGGACATACAGATATATACTATATACAGGAGGAGATGACAAACAGGTATACTCTATATACAGGAGGAGGTGACATATAGGTATATACCATATACAGGAGGAGATGACATACCGGTATATACTATATACAGGGGAGATGACATACAGGTACAGTACAGACCAAAAGTTTGGACACACCTTCTCATTTAAAGATTATTCTGTATTTTCATGACTATGAAAATTGTACATTCACACTGAAGGCATCAAAACTATGAATTAACACATGTGGAATTATATACTTAACAAAAAAGTGTGAAGCAACTGAAAATATGTCTTATATTCTAGGTTCTTCAAAGTAGCCACCTTTTGCTTTGATGACTGCTTTGCACACTCTTGGCATTCTTTTGATGAGCTTCAAGAGGTAGCCACCGGAAATGGTTTTCACTTCACAGGTGTGCCCTGTCAGGTTTAATAAGTAGGATTTCTTGCCTTATAAATGGTGTTGGGACCATCAGTTGTGTTGTGCAGACGTCTGGTGGATACACAGCTGATAGTCCTACTGAATAAACTGTTAGAATTTGTTTTATGGCAAGAAAAAAGCAGCTAAGCAAAGAAAAACGAGTGGCTATCATTACTTTAAGAAATGAATGTCAGTCAGTCCGAAAAATTGGGAAAACTTTGAAAGTGTCCCCAAGTGCAGTTGCAAAAACCATCAAGCGCTACAAAGTAACTGGCTCACATGAAGACCGCCCCAGGAAAGGAAGACCAAGAGTCACCTCTGCTTCTGAGGATAAGTTTATCTGAGTCACCAGCCTCAGAAATTGCAGGTTAACAGCAACTTAGATTAGAGACCAGGTCAATGCCACACAGAGTTCTAGTAGCAGACACATCTCTACAGCAACTGTTAAGAGGAGACTTTGCAAGGAAACCACTGCTAAGGACAGGCAACAAGCAGAAGAGACTTGTTTGGGCTTAAGAACACAAGGAATGGACATTAGACCAGTGGAAATCTGTGCTTTGGTCTGATGAGTCCAAATTTGAGATCTTTTGTTCCAACAACCATGTTTTTGTGCGACGCAGAAAAGGTGAATGGATGGACTCTATATGCCTGGTTCCCACCGTGAAGCATGGAGGAGGAGGTGTGATGGTGTGGGGGTGCATTGCTGGTGACACTGTTGGAGATTTATTCAAAATTGAAGGCATACTGAACCAGCATGGCTACCACAACATCTTGCAGCAGCATGCTATTCCATCCGGTTTGCATTTAGTTGGACCATCATTTATTTTTCAACAGGACAATGACCCCAAACACACTTCCAGGCTGTGTAAGGGCTATTTGACCAAGAAGGAGAATGATGGGGTGCTACACCAGATGACCTGGCCTCCACAGTCACCAGACCTGAACCCAATTGAGATGGTTTGGGGTGAGCTGGACTGCAGAGTGAAGTCAATAGGGCCAACAAGTGCTAAGCATCTCTGGGAACTCCTTCAAGATTGTTGGAAGACCATTTCCGGTTATCAAGAGAATGCCAAGAGTGTGCAAAGCAGTCATCAAAGCAAAAGGTGGCTACTTTGAAGAACCTAGAATATAAGACATATTTTCAGTTGTTTCACACTTTTTTGTTAAGTATATAATTCCACATGTGTTAATTCACAGTTTTGATGCCTTCAGTGTGAATTTACAATTTTCATAGTCATGAAAATACAGAAAAATCTTTAAATGAGGTTTGTCCAAACTTTTGGTCTGTACTGCATATGCTATATACAGGAGATGACATGCAAATATATACTATATACAGGGGAGATGACATGCAGGTATATACTATATACAGGAGGAGATGACACACAGGTATATACTATATACATGGGATATGACATACAGGTATATACTGAGGGGAAAATGACAGGTGTGAGGTCAAAATGACATGTGTTAGGGGGGAAAATGAGAGGAGTGAGGGGGAAAATGAGAGGAGTGAGGAGGAAAATAAGAGATGTGAGGGGGAAAATGAGAGATGTGAGGGGGAAAATAAGAGAAGTGAGGTATTATAACTAACCACAGTTATTTACTATGCCTGGGCAACGCCGGGGTCTTCAGCTAGTATATATATATATATATATATATATATATATATATATATATATATATATATATATATATAAAGAAAAAAACTTGTTTTCTTTACATGTGTGGATTTGTCCCAATCTGCTTTCCGTGTGAACTGTTACCACAGGTTGGATGTATTCCTGTTTCTTCAAAGCGGTGAGCTGGCTTTGCCAAAACTCTTTGTAATATATATATAAATCTGGCTTTAAACTTCTCCACAACAGTATCATGGACCTGCCTGTTGTGTTCCTTGGTCTTCATGATGCTCTCTGTGCTTCAAACAGAACCCTGAGACTATCACAGAGCAGGTGCGTTTATACGGAGACTTGATTACACACAGGAGGATTATATTTATCATCATTAGGCATTTAGGACAATATTGGATCATTCAGAGATCCACAATGAACTTCTGGAGTGAGTTTGCTGCACTGAAAGTAAAGGGGATGAATAATATTGCACGCCCCACTTTTCAGTTTTTGAATTTCCACAAAAATTAAAAATAACCAATAAATTTCGTTCAACTTCACAATTGTTTTCCACTTGTTGTTTATTCTTCACCAAAAATTTACATTTGGTACTTTTATGTTTGAAGCATGATATGTGGGAATAGGTTGAAAAGTTCCAGGGGGGCGAATACTTTCGCAAGACACTGTGTATATATATATATATTTATGGAAAAACAGAAATAAAATGATGCAGGTTGCAACGGACCAACTTATATACACACTCGTCCTCCAGAAATACGGCAAAAATCAGAGCAATAAATATACAGGTTAACACAGGCCTCACGTAAACCTTTTATATCACCTGAGTGTGAAGTGGCGAGCTGCATGCTGCGCTTCTACAATATTTAGCTATCAATCCTTCAACTCTAGTTCTGCTAAGGGATACAAATGCCATGTTGGCCGCAGGATGTTGGCGGCTGTAAACGGATGATGAAAACTGTACACAGCAGTTGTAGTGCGAGCATGGTTAATAATTTATGTCCTGCTGGGCCAGACTGATGATATGCGAAGCTGCTACTAGCAATCCAGAAAGGAACATCATTCATTTTTCTCTGCCGCTACCAGCAAGAAATTATATTTAAAAATGTAAATGTACATTGTGCAGAAAACGAAGTTTATCTTCATCACAGAGTCAAAATTACATTTGTAAGATGTGCTTAAGAAAAACCTTACATTGCCTTAAAGCTCAGGATTCTTAGGCCAAAATCGATGTACAATCTAAAACTTCAGGGGATGTGGATATTGTAAGTTTATAAAAATATACAACAATACTTAAAAACTGTTACTGAAATGTGGTTTTAGATTTTCAATAGTGGGTGCAGGCGTTACTGTCGCACTCAGGCCTTGAAGCATAGGGGAAAACATAAGGTCCCTTCAGCCCATATGAGAAAACACAACTGTCTTACCCTACGTTCACATTTGCGTTGTTGGGGGCAGCGTCATCGACAGATACCAACGCATGCGTCATGCGCCCCTATCTTTAACATGGGGGCGCATGGACATGCGCCGGTATGCGTTGTCATGCGTTGTACGGCGCATGCGTCATTTGGGCGCACCAGACAGTGCGCACCCGACGCTACATGTAGCGTTTTCCCTGCGTCAAATTTCCTGTACTTTTCTATTTTTGGACAACGCATGCGTCAAAAAACGCTGTGTTGTGTATGTGCGTTTTGGGTTGCGTCGATGACGCTGCGCCCAACACCCAAATGTGAACGTAGCATTAGTTGGTGATCCTGTAGGAGATTTTGCATTGGGGCCCACAGGCTTCATGACATTCCACAAAGATTCCTCCATGCAAATTATATGGAGGTGGTGGCAGATAAGCGTCTGACAGATGTCTTTGTAGCTACTTATTGAAAACCAGATTTCAATCAGATGGATGGGTTATTCAGCTGTGCCCATAGATAGGGCAAGGGTTTGGTAAGGGCAATCTGGGCATGTTCAGATGAATGAAATTTCATACAGATTGAAATCGGTGTCAAATCTTCTTCCATTTATTTATTAATTTATTTTATTTATTGTTTTTCATTTTAATGGGACACCATTCTGTGGTTTATACTGTGATGACGTTTTTGCACATGGATTTAAAATCTGCATTGTAAAAACAATAAGGGTCATATCGATTCTTGAGGCAGACTCAGCACGGAAGCCATGGTTGGTAGTCCCGTCCAAATTAGCCTTATTGTACGGGGTTATTCAGCATGTAAATCCAATGTAGTGCCTACTGCATACCTGTGGCAAGAAAGTGTTGGATTTCTAACACAGAGGTTTTGTTTGAGTTGGATATTTTTACAGTCTGAAATTCATTTAGTGCCTTGGTGTTACATTGGATATCAATGGAAGGAAAGCTCTCAAGTATCTTTTTATTTTCCTAAAAATCACGACTAAATAAATAATGTACATTAATTTAGCTGCACGTTATGTAAGTTACACTGGAGGAAGCCCACACCAAGATTTTGTTCAAGGACCTTTGCCAACTTGCAGTTCTTGACCAAAATAGGGGATTTTCACCAGTCTTTTGCTTATCAGAGCATTTTCATCCACATTCTAGCTGTCTCCCTTTCATGGCATGTGGAAGAAGGTGCTCTGTTCAGAATACACAAAAGTAGAACATTTTGGACTAAATGCTGAACACTATGTGAGGCAGAAAACTAACTGCACATCACCTTAAGAACTCCATCCCCACCATCAAACATGGTGGTGACAGTATCATGCTGTGGAGATTCTTTTCTTCAGCAGGGACATAGCAGCTGGTCAGTGTTGATGGGAAGTTGAATGGTACTATATACAGGACAATCCTGGAGGAAGACCTATTAGAGGCTGCAAAAGCCTTGAGACTGGGGCGTAGGTTCACCTTCCTGCAGGGCAACGACCCTAAACATACTACAAGAGCTACAAAGGATGGTTTAGATCAAAGCATATTCATGTGTGTGAATGGCCCAGTCACAGTCCAGATCTAAATCTGTGAGAAGACTCTGCAAATGATTGTTCACAGATGCTCTCTCTCCACTTTCGCTGGGCTAGAGCTAGTTTGCAAAAATGTCACCTCTAGATGTGCAAAGCTGGAAGAGATATAACCCAAAACACTGGCAGCAGTAATTGCAGCAAAAGGTGGTCCTGCGAAGTATTGGCTCAGGGGAGCGGAATACATCACAATTTCCAGATTTATATTTTTAAAATATTTAGAAAACCTTGCATCATTTCCTTTACACTTCATAAAAAAGTGCAACTTACTGTTGTTATATGAAATAAAGTCCCAATAAAATAATTTAAGCTTATAGGTGTAATAGGAAAAAATGTAGAAAAGTTCATGGGGTATGAATATTTTTTCAAGGCACTATAACTATATGATTCAGTAGACAATCCATGCATGTAATGTAATGCAACATTTAGCTTTCACATTATATACAAAAAGGTATAATTTATGCCCTCTAGTTCTCTGACAAGGCAGCCTAAGGCTACTTTCACACTAGCGTTTTTTTAAATCTGTCACAATGCGTCGTTTTGCAGAAAAAACGCATCCTGCAAAAGTGCTTGCAGGATGCGTTTTTTCCCCATAGACTTCTATTGACGACGCATTTGCGACGGATTGCCACACTTCGCATCCGTCTTGCGACGGATGCGTCGTGCTTTGGCGGACCATCGGGAGAAAAAAACCATACTTGTAACGTTTTTTTCTCCTGACGGACCGCATTTTCCGACCGCGCATGCGCCGCCGGAACTCCGCCCCCATCTCCCGGCACCTTACAATGGGGCAGCGGATGCGCCGGAAAAATGCATCCGCTGCACCCATTGTGCAATGCAGCAAACGCTAGCGTCGGAATCTCGCCCCGACGCATTGCGACGGGGAGATTCCAACGCTAGTGTGAAAGTAGCCTAACTTGTTGGCAACCCTCTGGGCATATGCCCTGCCAGCCTGTCCCTGCTTGTACTCCTGGATGTACAGAACACTGTGTGCATGTCTCCATCCTGAGCAGAGAGCAGCATATTTAATCATATATCCAGAAACTGAGATTTTTTTTTCTATGCTAAGAGCATTGCAGAAATGTCTTCTGTGCTTCATAGCGATCATCTTAGAGAGTCCATCTCTGTGCAGTAGATACATGAGCCACTGATAGAGGAGCGGTATCTCCTGCACGTTCCCTCGCCCGGATTTGTAACATCAGTAACTTTCTGCACTCTCTGCTTGGAGCACAGTGGCTCATGAATAATCCCTGCCAGCTGGCACCGTACTGATTACTGAGCTGATGGCCCATTTATTCAGCCTGCCAAGACTGCTGACAGAGGCAAAGCCAGACTGATGCCCACAGATCTGGACTGTGCCATCTCTTCATGCACACATTTCATCTGCTAAGGGCATGGGGCACCTCCGGTGTCCCTGTAATATGTTCATCAGATGCCAAAAATGCCAGCACTCATTCACTGCTAATGAATATATACATAAACATTCACGCTGCTCTCTGTTTGCTGAGCAGATTGTCTGGATACCAGGGGGCACAGTATTTTTTTAACAGGGTGGGCATCCTCTGTATACTCTGCACTGCAGCACCTGTCTGTCTTAATATATAGTATTAATATTTTATTTTAATTCTTCCTATAAAATATTATACGATTGCATTTCGATAAGAGATTTCAGGACAGCGGATAAGGTAAAGGTTTATGGAGGACGCATTATAAAGAAGACCATATACTAATACAAGACTGGATGAATAGATATGGCATGATGTTGTGTTTGGAGGATATAGTGGAAATGTCTGCAGCCATCAATACTCACTTGAAGACCGATTGGACCAGGGGGACCTGGGAATCCACGAGCACCTTCATCGCCCTTTTGCCCGAACATTCCCTGTTGACCTCTTGGGCCGGGTTCTCCATCAGATCCCTGTAAAAATAGGAATACACAAGTCTTATCAGAAATATCAAGAAACCAAACAAGTATTGAACAGAGCTTTATCTGACCTATGGGAAATGGAAAACTACTACTGTAGGTCTCCTATAGTCATAGTTTCATCACACGGCTGCATGGACTATGGAATGATAATTTGAAGAACCATGTGTATGTTCAGTCATCAGTTATCCATGAGAAACAAAATCTCATGGACTGTAGTTTTAGTTTACTCATCCCAAATTTTAGATTTTAGTATAGAGAGGCCGTACTGGGCCCCCAGCCTTCAAGGGAGGCCGACATGACAGGGTAACGTGGGAGTGTATAGAGCTGCAATTGGGGGTTAATAGTTTGGTATAGGTGGAGCCAGGTTTAGGTCATGGGGGATAGGAGGTGTTAGAGGTGGGGTCAGAGGGTTTGTATATAGGGGATCAGCCATTTTGCATGGCAACCATTTTAGCTACCCCTGGAGAGAAGAGTAAGAGTTTCTACCCTTTAATATGATCTGATTATAGATATAAGGCCGGGGTCACACTTGCGAGTGCAGTACGAGAAAGTCGCACGAGTCTCTCACATCAATACCCGGCACTGCCGCCGACACTCGAGACCGGAGCGTTCAGCTGCATAGAAATACATACAACCGCATGCTCTGGTCCCGAGTGTCGGCAGCAGTGCCGGGTATTGATGCAACAGACTCCTGCGAGTTTCTCGCATTGCACTAGTAAGTGTGACCCCGGCCTAAGTCCAATACTCTTTGCTATGCTTAGGTCCACATGCCCCCTTTGGAAGAAGCCAGCCAGCGAAACGGCGCTGTCGGGGGCGGTAGTTGGGGTACCACAAGCCAGGCACACACTATTGTAAGTAGAGTGCCACCAATGTGATTACTTTGCAGCACTTTCCATTTGTAGGCACATGCCTTGTAATATCTTACCTGGACGTGGCACATTGCACTTTATCCGTAGATTTAGCCCAAGTATTTTTTTTTTTTAGGTAGATTTCTCATTCTATAGACTCGGTATAATTGTATCTTTAAGCTGCTAAGTCTCCGCTTTGTGTACTTTGTTACCATCTACCTCTCTCTAATCCTTACGTTTGAATTTTTACATGTATTCTTGTTTTACAATAATTATAAATAAAATGTTTGAATTTTAGTTCCTGATTATGCCCCGTATTTTCTCCAGCACCAGTATTTGGAGAATTGTGTGTAAACTATGCTTAGGTCTACGTGTACTGTGTGATAAGGGAGGTTCCACTGTACATCATCATAGATAGGGCTTCTTTACTGTTAGAGCATGAAACTCTTCGCTAGAGAATATTCTGACGGTTTATTCATTAACAAAAGTTCAAAAGGTTTTTGACAACTTTCTCATAAGTTAAAGTACTATAAATTATGGAGGTTAGCCACTACTTTTTTAATTGATGGACTATCCTTCGGCCACGTTCATATATTCAGTATTTTACCTCAGTATGTGTAAGCCAAAACCAGGAGTGGGTGATGAATACAGACGTGGTGACGTGTTTCTATTATACTTTTCCTCTAATTGTTCCACTCCTGAGGTAAAATACTGACCCAATACTGATCATGCGTAACTAAAGGATAGACCATCAAAATCTGATTGGTGTGGGCGCGAGACCCCAGCTGATCAGCTGTTACAGGCAGTGGTCAGAAGTTCTTGGGTGCCCCCGAAACACGGCAGCTCTGTCAAAACTATAGTGTCTGCGATCAGGTATTGCAGATCCACCCCGTATTCATTGTGTTCAGACAGTATCCAAGAAGTTCTCGTCATCTCCAGTAACAACTGCCGGGAGCGAGGTACTGCAATAGATCAGATATTGATGGGGTGTCCAAAGTACCCCTTTACGGGTATTATATTACTGGAGCTGACCATCTAATCTAGGTAATTATGCTAATTATTTTATACTCATTATAGCGTTTTACACTTATGTGTATTTCTTGATATTTTTGCCCAGGGATATAATACATAGCATACATGGAGAAATAGATGGGAATGTGCTATATTCCACAAATCCTCAGTTCCATCAAAATATCATTTTTTTCCTAACTGTGTGAAACATAACGATTAAATGACTTACAGCTGGACCTGGAGCTCCAACTGGGCCTTGCAAACCGGCTGGTCCAGGAGGACCCTAGAAACAGGAAAAGAAAAATAAATGTTATGAGAGTCAATTAATTTTCACCTTACAGTGGTCAAGAAGATACTGCCCAGAGGGCTCCATATTTGCTTGGTGAACTGCAGAAAATAACAATCCATTGCAATTAGGTTTTACAAGCGTGTTGCGTTTTTAGCTGTGGCTGAAATAAAATTGAGTTTGCTAGATGTCTTCACACAAATATAAATTATAATATAAAAAGAGACATTTTTATGTAAAGCTGGTTTCACAAATCTACATTTCGCAGTCCAGTAGGAACTAGATTGGGTCTCTTGATCCAAACTCGACAGTTTCATGAGACTGTGGAATCTGGATCAGGAGATCCGCAGCCGGTCCGTACATCATGGTCCGTACATCACAGTCCGTTCATCATGGTGTATACATCATGGTCTGTACATCACACTCCGTACAACACGGTGTATACATCGTGCTCCATACATCGCAGTCCGTACATCATGGTGCATACGTCAAGGTCCGTACATCACAGTCCGTACATCACAGTGTATAAATCATGGTCTGTACATCACAGTCCGTACATCACAGTGTATAAAATCATGGTCTGTACATCACAGTCTGTACATCACAGTGTATAAAATCATGGTCTGTACATCACAGTCCATACATCACGATGCATACATCAAAGTCTGTACATCACAGTCTGTACATCACAGTGTATAAATCATGGTCTGTACATCACAGTCCGTACATCATGGTGCATACGTCAAGGTCCGTACATCACAGTCCGTACATCACAGTGTATAAACCATGGTCTGTACATCACAGTCCGTACATCACAGTGTATAAAATCATGGTCTGTACATCACAGTCCGTACATCACAGTGTATAAAATCATGGTCTGTACATCACAGTCCGTACATCACAGTGTATAAATCATGGTCTGTACATCACAGTCTGTACATCACAGTGTATAAATCATGGTCTGTACATCACAGTCTGTACATCACAGTGTATAAATCATGGTCTGTACATCACAGTCCGTACATCACAGTGTATAAATCATGGTCTGTACATCACAGTCCGTACATCACAGTGCATAAATCATGGTCTGTACATCACAGTCCGTACATCACAGTGTATAAATCATGGTCTGTACATCACAGTCCGTACATCACAGTGTATAAAATCATGGTCTGTACATCACAGTCCGTACATCACAGTGTATAAAATCATAGTCTGTACATCACAGTCCATACATCACGATGCATACATCAAAGTCTGTACATCACAGTCTGTACATCACGGTGTATACATCATGGTCCGTACATCACAATGCCTACATCATGGTCCATACATCACGGTCCGTACATCGTGATGCATACATCATGGTCCATACATCACAGTCCATACATCACGGTGTATACATCACGGTCCATACATCACAGTCTGTACCTCACGGTGTATACATCATGGTCCATACATCACAGTCCATACATCACGGTGTATACATCATGGTCCATACATCACAGTCCGTACATCACGGTGTATAAATCATGGTCCATACATCACAGTCCGTACATCACGGTGTATACATCATGGTCCATACATCAGAGTCCTTACATCACGGTGCATACATCATGGTCCATACATCACAGTCCGTACATCACGGTGTATACATCATGGTCCGTACATCACAGTCCGTACATCACGGTGTATACGTCATGGTCCGTACATCACAGTCCGTACATCACGGTGTATACATCATGGTCCATACATCACAGTCCGTACATCACGGTGTATACATCATGGTCCATACATCACAGTCCGTACATCTCGGTGTATACATCATGGTCCATACATCACAGTCCGTACATCTCGGTGTATACATCATGGTCCATACATCACAGTCCGTACATCACAGTGTATACATCATGGTCCGTACATCACAATGCCTACATCATAGTCCATACATCACGGTCCGTACATCCTGATGCATACATCATGGTCCATACATCACAGTCCATACATCACGGTGTATACATCATGGTCCATACATCAAAGTCCTTACATCACGGTGCATACATCATGATCCGTACATCACAGTCCGTACATCACGGTGTATACATCATGATCCGTACATCACAGTCCGTACATCACGGTGCATACATCATGGTCCGTACATCACAGTCCGTATATCACAGTGTATACATCATGGTCCGTACATCACAATGCCTACATCATAGTCCATACATCACGGTCCGTACATCCTGATGCATACATCATGGTCCATACATCACAGTCCATACATCACGGTGTATACATCATGGTCCATACATCAAAGTCCTTACATCACGGTGCATACATCATGATCCGTACATCACAGTCCGTACATCACGGTGTATACATCATGATCCGTACATCACAGTCCGTACATCACGGTGCATACATCATGATCCGTACATCACAGTCCGTACATCACGGTGTATACATCATGGTCCGTACATCACAGTTCGTACATCACGGTGTATACATCATGGTCCGTACATCACAGTCCGTACATCACGGTGCATACATCATGATCCGTACATCACAGTCCGTACATCACGGTGTATACATCATGGTCCGTACATCACAGTTCATACATCACGGTGTATACATCATGGTCCGTACATCACAGTCCGTACATCACGGTGCATACATCATGGTCCGTACATCACAGTTCATACATCACGGTGCATACATCATGGTCCGTACATCACGGTGCATACATCATGGCCCGTACATCACAGTCTGCATATCGTGGTCCGTACATCATGGTCCGTATATTACGGTCTGTACATCACGGTGCATACATCATGGTGCGTACATCACGGTGCATACATCACGGTGCATACATCATGGTGCATACATCACTGTCCATGCTCGAAACTAAGATTTGTGAATCTAGCCTTTGGGATAGAAGTGTTGGGGTAAGGTCAAAGAAGACATGTCACCCTCTTCCTATTTTATTTTGGGTCTCTTCGGATCAGAAAAGTAGCTTTAAAACAAAAAAAACATAAAATAGAAACTAATAAACTAAAAATTGTTAAATATTGGAACAGAACCACCAGCGCCAATTACTAAACAGAGAACTATGAGGCTATGGATCTAGGAAGTCATTGATAGCCTTTTTGTGTTAGTTTGCAGCTTTGCTTGTGATAGACCATTGGGTCAGGTTCAGATGAGCACATTTTACATACGTGTCCTGTTCATATTAAAATTGGCGAGCACATATACCAATGTTATTGAACAGAGCAGTTCATAATTCGTTGCGTGCACTATAAAGATCAATTTTTCGGTTCAGACTCACCCATTATACTCAATAGGTGTGTAAAAAAAAAATGGATGCCAAGTGGTCACAATCAGCATAGTATCTGTTTTATTACGGATCCATTGAAATTACTAACACAGAAAAGTGTATGGGGTCTTGTAAGTGTCTTTAACTATTGGGATTTAAAAGCAGATGCCATCCAGAAGTCATATGGATGGATAGATGACAAGTCTGAGTCCTTCCTTACTGGAGGTAAAGCCGATGAGTTTTCATACACTCGTCTGGACCCGTGTGAAGCAGATTTACACACTCACCTGCTCGCCTTTATCTCCCTTGCCTCCCTTTTGACCGGGTTCTCCTATTTCACCCTATTAAAAAAAAAAAAGAAACAAGAAAGAACAGTAAATTATTCACGGGATTCCTAGCAGCTTGTGTGAATGTCACATTACTGGGACGGAGCCGGCGTATTGATTACTCTTCATATTCTGACAGCTTAATCCCAGCATTGATTAGCATGGCACTTGCTGGGATTTGCAGCAAACTCTCCTCGAGGTTTAAATAGATGATCACTGAGTGGGAGAATGGGAGACGAAGGGCAGGAGGTGATTACTAAGAAGATCACAGGAGCTGACATCAGTGGCTCACAAGATGACTGGCAAGTACAGAGGAAAACAGCCCCCCTAGCACATAAAAGCACCTACTATATAAAAGTACATTTTATGAGCCGGGGTATGGCTACAAATCAGATGGCTTAGACAGTGCATTTAGGAGGTCATTGGTCTCTAGCTGCAGGCCTACTGGACCATTTGGATGCGATATGTATGCCTAATGGCTCATGCAGATGACAGTATTTTTGGTCCAAGTGTGATCAGAACAAAAACTGGATCGCACTGCGACCAATGTTATTCTATGGGGCCGTGCAAATGTTCGATTTTTCCCTAGAACAGTCTGTCCGGGAAAAAAAAGTGACAGCATGCACAATTTGTATCCGATATTCAGATCCCACTCAGCCATGCAAGTCTACGATTCTGTGGAAAACATCAGACTGCACTCGGATGACATCTGAGTGCGGTGCAAATTTCACAGACTGACAGAATGGAGAAGTTGGAGTCAATGGGAGTAGAAATGAACAAACATGTTCGGAATCGATCGTCAAACATAAATTCGGCACGATTAAGGTACCAATATGGTAAGAATGTGGCAAATTAGGTGTCAGGTGACAGATTCCGAACATATCCGCTCAACTTTAGCAGAAATGGATCTAAAATATATAGGATGACCGATGCACTAAATTACTCAACCAAACAAAAGGAGCACTGAACACCTGTCAACACTTAGTTTGTGCGGACATATTAAGCTTAATTATATTAATATGCTACTGTCTTAAATTTGTATGTTTATTTTAAATGAGTAAAAATAAAGAAAATGATTGTAGAACATCTACTATATACGTCTGTCCTTCTGTCTTTCTTTCTGTCTGGCACGGATATTCATTGGTTGCGGCCTCTGTCTGTCATGGAAATGTAAGTCGCTAATTGGTCTCGCCAGCTGCCTGTCATGGCTGCCGCGACCAATCAGCGATGGCCACAGTCCAATTACTCCCTCCCTGCTCTCCCGTAGTCAGTGCCCGGCGCCCGCTCCATACGCCCCGCAGTCAGTGCCCGGTGCCCGCTCCATACTCCCCGCAGTCAGTGCCCGGCGCCCCGCTCCATACTCCCCGCAGTCAGTGCCCGACACCTGCTCCATACTCCCCGCAGTCAGTGCCCGACACCTGCTCCATACTCCCCGCAGTCAGTGCCCGATGCCCACTCCATACTCCCCGCAGTCTGTGCCCGACACCCCCGCTCCATACTCGCCGCAGTCAGTGCCCGGCGCCCGCTCCATACTCCCCGCAGTCAGTGCCCGACACCTGCTCCATACTCTCCGCAGTCAGTGCCCGACACCTGCTCCATACTCCCCGCAGTCAGTGCCCGATGCCCACTCCATACTCCCCGCAGTCAGTGCCCGACGCCCCCGCTCCATACTCGCCACAGTCAGTGCCCGGCGCCCGCTCCATACTCCCCGCAGTCAGTGCCCGACACCTGCTCCATACTCTCCGCAGTCAGTGCCCGACACCTGCTCCATACTCCCCGCAGTCAGTGCCCGATGCCCGCTCCATACTCCCCGCAGTCAGTGCCCGACGCCCCCGCTCCATACTCGCCGCAGTCAGTGCCCGGCGCCCGCTCCATACTCCCCGCAGTCAGTGCCCGATGCCCGCTCCATATTCCCCACAGTCAGTGCCCGTCGCCCGCTCTATACTCCCCGCAGTCAGTGCCCGGTGCCCGTTCCATACTCCTCGCAGTCAGTGCCCGGCGCCCGCTCCATACTCCCCGCAGTCAGTGCCCGGCACCCGCTCCATACTCCCCGCAGTCAGTGCCCGGTGCCCACTCCATTTTCCCCACAGTCAGTGCCCGACACCCACTCCACACTCCTCGCAGTCAGTGCCCGACGCCCGCTCCATAGTCCCCGCAGTCAGTGCCCGGCGCCCGCTCTATTCCCCCCGCAGTCAGTGCCCGGTGCCCGCTCCATACTCCCCACAGTCAGTGCCCGACACCCGCTCCATACTCCCCGCAGTCAGTGCCCGGCGCACGCTCCATACTCCTTGCAGTCAGTGCCCGGCGCCCGCTCCATACTCCCCGCAGTCAGTGCCTGGCACCCGCTCCATACTCTCTACAGTCAGTGCCCGGAGCCCGCTCCATACTCCCCGCAGTCAGTGCCCAGTGCCCGCTCCATACTCCCCGCAGTTAGTGCCCCATTTTCCCCGCAGTCAGTGCCCGACACCCGCTCCATACTCCCCGCAGTCAGTGCCTGGCGCCCGCTCCATACTCCCCGCAGTCAGTGCCTGGCACCCGCTCCATACTCTCTACAGTCAGTGCCCGGAGCCCGCTCCATACTCCCCGCAGTCAGTGCCTGGCACCCGCTCCATACTCTCTACAGTCAGTGCCCGGAGCCCGCTCCATACTCCCCGCAGTCAGTGCCCAGTGCCCGCTCCATACTCCCCGCAGTTAGTGCCCCATTTTCCCCGCAGTCAGTGCCCGACACCCGCTCCATACTCCCCGCAGTCAGTGCCTGGCGCCCGCTCCATACTCCCCGCAGTCAGTGCCAGACGCCCGCTCCATTTTCCCCGAAGTCAGTGCCCGATGCCCGCCCCATACTCCCGCGCAGTCAGTGCCCGACGCCCGCTCCATACTTCCCGCAGTCAGTGCCCAGTGCCCACTCCATACTCCCCGCAGTCAGTGCCCGGCGCCTGCTCCATACTCCCCGCAGTCAGTGCCCGGCGCCCGCTCCATACTCTCCACAGTCAGTGCCCGGTGCCCGCTCCATACTCCCCGCAGTCAGTGCCCAGTGCCCGCTCCATAGTCCCCACAGTCAGTGCCCGGGGGCCCGCTCCATTTTCCCTGCAGTCAGTGCCCGACACCCGCTCCATACTCCCCGCAGTCAGTGCCCGGCGCCCGCTCCATACTCCCCGCAGTCAGTGCCCGGCGCCCGCTCCATACTCCCCGCAGTCAGTGCCCGACGTCCGCTCCATTTTCCCCGAAGTCAGTGCCCGACGCCTGCTCCATTTTCCCCGAAGTCAGTGTCCGTCCCCCGCTCCATACTCCCGCGCAATCAGTGCCCGACGCCCGCTCCATACTTCCCGCAGTCAGTGCCCAGTGCCCGCTCCATACTCCCCGCAGTCAATGCCAGATGCCCGCTCCATACTCCCCGCAGTCAGTGCCTGGCGCCCGCTCCATACTCCCCGCAGTCAGTGCCTAGCGCCCGCTCCATACTCCCCGCAGTCAGTGCCTGGCGCCCGCTCCATACTCCCCGCAGTCAGTGCCCGGCGCCCGCTCCATACTCCCCGCAGTCAGTGCCCGGCGCCTGCTCCATACTCCCTGCAGTCAGTGCCCGGCGCCCGCTCCATACTCCCCGCAGTCAATGCCCGATGCCCGCTCCATACTCCCCGCAGTCAGTGCCTGGCGCCCGCTCCATACTCCCCACAGTCAGTGCCCGGCGCCCGCTCCATACTCCCCGCAGTCAGTGCCCGATGCCCGCTCCATACTCCCCGGAGTCAGTGCATGGCGCCCGCTCCATACTCCCCGCAGTTAGTGCCTGGCACCCACTCAGTGCCTGGCACCCGCTCCATACGCCCCGCAGTCAGTGCCCGATGCCCGCTCCATACTCCCCGGAGTCAGTGCATGGCGCCCGCTCCATACTCCCCGCAGTTAGTGCCTGGCACCCACTCAGTGCCTGGCGCCCGCTCCATACTCCCCGCAGTTAGTGCCTGGCACCCGCTCAGTGCCTGGCACCCGCTCCATACGCCCCGCAGTCAGCGCCTGCACCATAATCCCCTCCAGTCACCGCTCATACAGGGTTAATGCCAGCGGTAACGGACCACGTTATTCCGCGGGTAACTCACTCTGTTACCGCCGCTATTAACTCTGTGTGACCAAGTTTTTACTATTGATGCTGCCTATGCAGCATCAATAGTAAAAAGATCTAATGTTAAAAATAATAAAAAAACTAAAAACCTGCTATTCTCACCTTCGATAGTCCGATGATGTGCTCGCGCCTGCCGCCAGCTTCCAGTCCCAGAGATGCATTGCGAAATTACCCAGAAGACTTAGCGGTCTCACGAGACCGCTAAGTGATCTGGGTAATTTCACAATGCATCCTGGGAACGCAAGATAGCGGCAGCCGCGCGCGCATCGCCAGAGGTTTGCTGGATCTACGCTGGATCCTGGCGGGTGAGTATATAACTATTTTTTATTTTAATTATTTTTTTAACAGGGATATGGTGCCCACACTGCTAAATACTATGTGGGCAGTGTTAGATACTGCGTAGCTGCTATATACTGCCTGGCCAGTGTTAGATACTATGTGGGCTGTGTTCTATACTGCGTGGGCTGCGTCGTTATATACTACATGGCTGCTATATACTATGTGAGCAGTGTTATATACTTCGTGGCTGTGTTCTATACTGCGTGCTATATACTACGTGGCCACTGTTAGATACTATGTGGGCTGTGCTATATATTACGTGGCCAGTGTTACATACTTCGTGGGCTGTTATATACTGCGTGGCTGCTATATACTGTGTGAGCTGTGTTATATACTACGTGGGCTGTGTTATTTACTGCGTGGCCTATATTAACGCATCGGGTATTCTACAATATGTATGTATGTATATAGCAGCCACATGGTATATACCGCAGGTCACGTAGTACTCCTATATACTACGTGGCCTGTGCTATATACTATGTGGCTGCTATATACATACCTACATATTCTAGAATACCCAATGCGTTAGAATCGGGCCACCATCTGGTATATCATAATGTCGCACATATAATGGTATCACATAGTGCTTGCCTGCTTCAATGATATTGTCTTTGGTCACCCAGAGGGCAAATCAGTGGGATTTGATAGTGATGTATATAACTGACTAAATGCATCCTTCCAGGAATGAATTAGAATATAAAATCCACAATTTACTGCTGATTGTTATCTGGCTGCTTGAAGGAGTTGTCCGGCCTTAGATTACAAGTCTGCAGTCACTCTATCTGACCGCAGACTTGTGAATCCTCACATCATGTGCACTGTGCGATGTGATGACTCTCCACTGCCAGCGCCAGGAGCGATATGCATACATGCGGTCACATACCGACTAGATGGGGGTGGCTTTGCTCAGTGCAAGTGTATTGATCGACGTTGGACATGTCTAGTCAGAATGAGGCCAGAAGTATGCAAATTGCATACTTGTAGTCGCATAACTGTGACTCCTCACATTGCGCACTGCACGTGATGTGAGGAGTCATAAGTCTGCAGTCACTGTCTGCAGACTTGAACCCTAAACAGACAACCCCTTTAAGTATATTGTGACACCGTTATGAAGCTGGCTATGGCTGTCTTAACACACAATATTGTCCATAAAGTACCACAAGTACTATACTATAATTATTCTGTACATCAAATACTTTTTCACTTGGGGCCTGGACTTCTTCTCCCCGTATAAGTTGATATCTTATAACACTTGGACTTAACAAAAGTTAACTTTTAACCCCTTCATGACCTTGGGATTTTTCGTTTTTCCGTGTTCGTTTTTCACTCCCCTCTTTCCCAGAGCCATAACTTTTTTATTTTTCCGTCAATTTGGCCATGTGAGGGCTTATTTTTTGCGGGATGAGCTGTACTTTTGAACGACATCATTGGTTTTAGCGTGTCGTGTACTAGAAAACGGGAAAAAAATTCCAAGTGCGGTGAAATTGCAAAAAAGTGCAATCCCACACTTGTTTTTTGTTTGGCTTTTTTCCTAGGTTCACTAAATGCTAAAACTGACCTGCCATTATGATTATCCAGGTCAGTACGAGTTCATAGACACCTAACATGACTAGGTTATTTTTTATCTAAGTGGTGAACAAAAATTCCAAACTTTGCTAAAAAAAAAAAAAATTGCTCCATGTTCCGATACCCGTAGTGTCTCCATTTTTCGTGATCTGGGGTCGGTTGAGGGCTTATTTTTTGCGGGCCGAGATGATGTTTTTAATGATAGCATTTCGGTGCAGATATGTTCTTTTGATCACCCGTTATTGCATTTTAATGCAATGTCGCGGCGACCAAAAAAACGTAATTCTGGCGTTTTGAATTTTTTTCCCACTACACTGTTTAGTGATCAGGTTAATGCTTTTTTTAGTTGATAGATCGGGCGATTCTGAGCGCGGCGATATCAAATATGCGTAGATTTTATATTTTTTTATTGATTTATTTTGATTGGGGCGAAAGGGGGGTGATTTAAACTTTTATATTTTTATTTTTTTAACATTTTTTTCAACTTTTTTTTTTTACTTTTGCCATGCTTCAATAGCCTCCATGGGAGGCTAGAAGCAGGCACAACGCGATCGCCTCTGCTACATAGCAGCGATCTGCTGATCGCTGCTATGTAGCAGAAATAGAGGTGTGCTGTGAGCGCCGACCACAGGGTGGCGCTCACAGCCACCGGCGATCAGTAACCATAGAGGTCTCAAGGACCTCTATGGTTACAATGGAGACGCATCGCCGACCCCCGATCATGTGATGGGGGTCGGCGATGACGTCATTTCCGGCCGGATGCGGTAGTTAAATGCCGCTGTCTGCGTTTGACAGCGGCATTTAGCTAGTTAATAGGTGCGGGCAGATCGCGATTCTGCCCGCGCCTATTACGGGCACATGTCAGCTGTTCAAAACAGCTGACATGTCCCAGCTTTGATGCGGGCTCACCGCGGAGCCCTGCATCAAAGCGGGGCTTCTGACCTCGGACGTACTATCCCGTCCGAGGTCAGAAAGGGGTTAATCAACATTTTAATCAATAGATTTTGGAATAATAATAATTTCCACAATTGGATGTGTTTAATAAAAATGTTCCTGTGCTGAGATAATCTTATAAATGTCCCCTGCTGTGTACTGTGTAATGGCCGTGTCTGACTGTACAGGAACATGGTCTGATCATACCACAGCTCCTGGGCAGGGGGAAGGAATAGAAGATACAGACAGGACAGCACAGGATCACAGCTGATTCTTTTTTGAGTATAATATTACTAAAAAAACAGGTAGGAAAATGTTTTAATCCCAAAAGAATCAGCTGTGATCCTGTGCTGTCCTGTCTGTATACTCTTACCTTCCCCCCTGCCCAGGAGCTGTAGTATGCTCAGATCATGTCCCTGTACGGTCAGACACGGCCATTACCCAGTACACAGCAGGGCACATTTATAAGATTATCTCAGCACAGGGACATCCAATTATGGAAATTACTTTATTCCAAGTCTACTAATTAAAATGTACTTGCTTGTGGGACAACCCCTTTATGTAATTCAAACAAAAGTCGGCACAATATTTGACAAAAGTGTCTGAAGAAATTCCAAACTGATCACCCAGCAAATGTCAAAGTAATACATTTTGCACCTGTTGGCGCACTTCACTCAGATTCCAGCCATTTTTGACTAATTTTGAAAAGTGGACGGAGCTCAGTGGGGCGAGGCCAGGCTGTACATAAATTATCACAGAAATGTATACACTGGCACATGACAATTGAAAGAAGTGCCAAATTCATTAAGAGGAGCACCCGTCTTAATGACTTTGGCACAAGTTACTCACGACAGTCTTGATGAAATGGGGCTTTAGTCTACTTTTAAGCCTTCTAAAGCTAAGACAATACACTAATAATTCTACCCTATAGAAAATATACTAAATAGATCTTGGAAATCAGGGAAGTCTGAAAATATGACTTAGTCCACAGTCTAAGGTTAATACCTTGTCACCGTCTTCACCAGGTGATCCTTGTGGGCCAGCAGGGCCTGGAAGTCCTACCGGTCCTTGTACTCCATCTCGGCCAGCAGGTCCTTGAGGTCCCTTTTCTCCCTATAATAGGATAATTGAGAAAAGAGAAGCCTTTAACAAACTGACTATATACTAGAAAGTTATACAGAATGTTTTAGGCTGTACGGTAATGCGGGTATAGAAATTCAGGCTGCTCAATGTTTTCAGCACATCTTACCTGTTGATAATAAAACTGTCAATCTGAAAGCATTGACCCTTAATTACTATATTACTCAATATGCCCCGAGATAGTGTATATTGCGCTAGAGTAATCGTACGATAAGTTATCTATCAAACCTCTTCTAATAAGATTTTACTTAATCTTAGCTTTCGATTTGGGCACTATTTTTCTATTAGTCAGAATGCGCCTTGTAGAGTCTAAAAAGCATCTCGATTTGTTTATTCTTACTGGTTAGTGCAAATATTCTCCATGTATACAGCTATTTAGGCGACGCTCATCTCGATGTAATACATTAGGGGCTGAAAGGATGGTTCATTTTCTTGTCAACGGGAAACATCCATCATTATGATAAATCCAAATAGTAATCCTCATAATCTGTGTGTCATCAGTTTTCGTAAAATACTATCCTTATATGTCACATCATGCATATTAGTGTGAAGAAGCTGTAAAGATTGAATGAATGTGTCAGCCCAGCACTGCATACAGTGGATATACGCAGACCGTGGGAGTAGAGGTCAGTGTTTAGCCAAGGCGGAGTGTAGACAATGGTAAAGAGCAGAATCATGGGAGCTACCATCCACATATCACGCTATTAATCAGGAGAATTACTGGACTTAATATACTATTTGTTCTAAATAACTATTTCTTGTTTTTTATCTTTTATGTGTGAGAGTTTAAACTGTATGTGCAAACTTAATTCTGATAATGTCTTCACTAACGATCCATGCACATGGTAATATTACAGATCTGTGGTAATACATAGAGGATGGACAGCTCCGAGCCAATACTCTATGTGTGTGGGCAAAATGATTCCAAATGTGCAAAAGTGTTGTTGAACCCATAAAAAAAACTATTGTATGGGGTATGCCATATCACAGAGATAGTCTCCTTTTGATATATTGCTCAGGGGTGGTGCCTTTAACAGCACATGGTTAATCTTTGGGTTTTTGTGACTCAATGGGAAAGAAATGATGGTATGTTCCAATGCATGAATACTACATGGTATTCTTCTTTAGACGCCTTGTTTTTATGGCTGGCTATGGTGTCTTCCAGATACAATATGCAGTGGCACACTGTCTCATTGTGCCACCATGCAGGTAAGACAGTATAAAATCGCCATGTGCATGGACCAAAATTTATTGATCTCGTTTCTGCTGCTAAAGCTATTTGTATTTTATTTTGATTATTTAGCTTTACAGAAATTCTTATCAGGCAATCACTGACTCACAATCAAAGGAGTATTCTCAAGTTCTTAAATTGCTTTAATTAAACATGAAAACAGACACGTTTGTAATTGACTTGCTTTTCCAATCTGCTGTCATTCTTCTGCAGTGAGAGATTATATTTTTTATAGTGTACAGAGTATGGAGCCCGGGCTCTAGGGCCTGGCTGAGAATGTGCAGAAGTTGCAATCGAGGAGAGGGGTTGACTCTTAACATCCCAGACAGCAGTCTCCAGCCCCTATATATAGCAGTAGCAGCTCACCTCCCTCCCCATCCTTCCTCTCCCCCTCATCTTCTGAAGAGATGCCGTTATAAATTACAAGCCAGCAGCTTTCACAGCAGATCTCCTTATCATGTCTCCCTACTCTCACTATCCCAAGCTGTGTGATTGTTCAAATGCCCTGTTGTCTCTATGACTAAATACAAGGATTCCACGGTAGACTCAACACAAACCACTGATAGCTGAATGTGCCCTATCAGAACATGTGCTGAGCTTTATAGTTCTACTAATACTACAGTTCTACTATTCACCGGAGTTGTCACTCAAGAATGAAAGCCTACCCTTCTAGAAACTAGGCAGTAAGGAAACATAGCTGTGACCTGCTGTAGAGGAAACTTGAGAATACCCTTCTAAGTTTCTTATCTCACATGCCACAGTACATTCACACTAGTGACAATGTCATAGTGCATGCTGGATTCACTAATTCTTATTACGTTTTCCATAGCCTTAAAACTTGGACTTTCATGGAGAATATTTACTCTAACAATTCCCTTTTGCTACCCTTTGGAATAATTATAAAGTCACTGTTTGTGCCTAGAGGCTTCATAAAGTCTTTCCAGAATTGCTTGGATTAGAGAACCTAATAACTGCAAGACCCCAGAAGCTGAGACACAGAAAAAGGTCGCCTAGAGATGAGACTCTAACAGCATCAGTACAGAGGACGAATCTGTGCTAAATAAATTGGCTTCTGCGCTTTCAGACACATCTTAAAAGTCTTAATCATGTAGGAGAATTAATTGCACTTTTATCTAAACTAGGCAAACATTGCCTCAGAATAAATAGCTGTTTTGTTAACTCTTTCATATTTGCTTTCAGAAATAATTTCACTACCTCCTACCTGTGCCGATTGTTACTTACGGATCTTTGTCTTTTTGCATAGTTTAATGTGACGTTATTCTTTTTATGATATTACTTTTAATTTACATGGAATTACTGTCACATGATGAGAATAGAACCTGGCACTCTGGAGAGAAGGTTCTGGTTCTCGAGTGGGAACCAGTAGAAAGAACTGTGTACTCAATTATCAATGCGAATTGGAAGGAATTATTTAAAAAAAGGATGTTACATGTGACGTTTCTGTCATCTTTTGTGGCCTTCATCAAACATCAGATTGCAGATTGTCAGTCTTAGCGCATGTAGGATGGCAGATATATTGCTAAAAAGTAATGGCGCTACATATAGTCAGTTTTTTGCTATTGTGTCACACATGATGTTCACAAACAGCATAATACTTACAGGAGCTCCCTTTTCTCCTGCTGGACCTGGTGGGCCCTGAGGACCAGGTCTACCTGGAAGACCAATGGGTCCAGCAGTGCCGGCTGCTCCTCTTTCTCCAGCTGAACCCTAAAGACAATACAAGAATAAATATACATAATTTATATGAACTAACAGTAGAGATGATTAAAACTGTTTAAATTCACCACAAATTGCAATACTGCAAACCCTCTAATTGCCTTGAGGACAGATGCCTAACACTCAGAGGCCTCCGAGAACTGTATTGCAACCCTTTTGAACTCATCTGTTAATGTCCAAGAGACCTCAACCTATCTGGCGAGAGAAAAAATGGATGATATCCAATGGTAAATAACAGGCTATTTAAATACACATAGCCACAAAGTAGTATCAAACAATCCAAAATGTATCCCTTTTGGGGGGCAGATGCCTGCCTTGCTGGTGCTTAATTATTATTACTTTTTTTTTAAGTTATCGCCTATTTAAACAAATATACAACGTAACTCAAAATTATATGATGCTAATTCTTACCAGCAAATTGAAATAGGGCTATAGCGTGTAGTATGGTCAGAGTGTGGGAGGGGGGTGTTGTTGATTGGTCTATTAAAGTACTTATCAAGAAAGTTACCATGCATCCGTGATATAAAATATATATTTTTTAAATTACACCCCTGGTACATTACAAAATTATAAGAGGTCAAAAATGGTTGTTAGCTTCCTGTCCCAAGAGCAAGCATTTGTGATTTCTACGTAAAAAATAAATACCTAAATGAAATTATAGCTACCCTGCCTGTGACACACAAGCCTAGGTTTCAGGATTCTACTTTATGAGTAAAATTAGGATACATGGTGTTAAACTGCCATCCTGATTTGCAACTGCAGTGAAGATCAAAAAAGTACTGTTACTGCTGTAGATCACAGATCAACGAATTCACAATTAAATAGTTATGCAGGTACAGCACCTCCTTTTCTTGAATTCTTGGATTATTATTTAAAGGCTGACTTCCACTCAAGTTTTCAATGTTCTTCAGCATTATTTATGAAGCACAATGAAAATGTGAACAAAAAGCAATTTTAGGCTGGTTTCACATTTGCGTCTGTGCGTGCAGCGTTTGATCCGCATACATATTCATGCGTCATGCGTACATACAGTATATTCAACATATGCACGCGACATTTCGCGGTGTGCGGTGGCATCCGGTAAACACAAAATGTGTTTTTGGAGGCGTGAAAAATCTGTCAAATATGTGCAGGCATGCGCATGCTGAGTGCGTTAAAAAACGCATTACTGTCTATAGGAACGCATGCGTACGCATGTCCTTGCGTACACATGCGTTCGATGAGCTTGCGTACTTCGGACTGTGCATGTCCCGGAACACACCCATTGAGACACGCCCTCTTTGAAACATCAAACGCATGCGCATAAAAAAATGCAAACACAGGCAAAAAATGCATACAAACGCATGCACACGCAGCATTTTTGTTGGCTTTATGCGTTAGCTGATGCGGATAAAAAACACTGCATACACATGCGTTTGCATGCATTTGCGTATGCAGATGATACGCTGTGCACACAAACACAAATATGAACCTAGCCTTAGCCTTTTTCTATCTGTTTGTCTAATGAGCTGTTCATTCTGACCTCCTATGTCTAGTCTGTAATGTCCTAAAACGCTGCTTCTTGGCGGGCCATCCTCTTTTATATTGGCTGGAATAGTTCCTCCCTCTTCTAGACCATCATGTGCAGGACATTATGGGGAAGACCATGTGGTTGTGCCTGAGTTCATTAGCTCGCTCTCTGACTCTTCAGGACTGTGTGCGTTGGGAGTTTTTTTTCTTTTTGCCAGTCTTCAAAAATTGAATCGCAAAGTGTTTAAATTTGTTGGAAACTGGAAATCCAACTCAAAATCGATTTTTCTCGGATCGATCAGCTCATCTCTAGCAGTCATGATCCAGATATTTGCAAGCATAATAAATACAGATGTATCAGCTAGCAAAGTAGATGAGAACTGACGCATTAGGCAGTGAACAGACCATTAAATTAGGCTAGATTTTATAAAACTCTATATGCAAAGCATTACTTAATCATACTTAATACATCATGGATTCTTTAGGGATATTTTAATTTCATATATTTTTCTCTGCTACAAATCTAAAAAAAAAAAAACATTAGCTTTATGAATATGTGACGATGAATAAATCTTTATAAATTCTGATTGATTTTCTACTTGCTTTAATACCCTGCCGTTCTTGATCCCAATGAACCAATTCTACTATTTCTAAATGTAGAAGTACAAGTGAAATTACAGATTAAGTTCCTAGTGTGTTCATTTAAGACGTGGAAGGAATAATAAAGAATATGACTACTTACGATTGGACCAGGTGGACCCTGTGGGCCTTCTCCTCCTTTCAAGCCTGCGGCACCCTAAAGTACAGTAAGAATAAACATAAATCATGCTTTACTCGTGTATGAGTATGGGTCTAGCAGTATGGTTAGGCAGATAGGGGTAAATGTAACCAATCGGCCATTTTTTAGACTTAAGTTATCAAAGTGTCTGAAAAAACCTCTGGCTAGACAGAAAAAAGGCTAATCATGGTTCTAACATTTTATTAAACATATTTCATTTTCCGTTGCTCTATTATTTGGTGCAGCATGTCTAGTCTACTTGAAGACTATGAATAGAATAGTTGTCTATGGTTTCTAAATGTTTTGGCAAAGTTGTTTTCTATACATTTATGAATATAAAGGTTTTAGATTCCCTTTATGAGATTAAGTCTTACCGAAGCTCCCGGAAGTCCTCTCTCTCCGGAGAATCCACGTAAACCTGGAGGACCATCTTTACCAGAAACTCCTGCAGGACCTGGGTCTCCCTGAGTTGGAAACAAAAATAATTGTGATCGAATGACATTCATTGTATGTATTACAATCATTCTGAAGAACAATTAAAACATTTTATATGATGCCGTTATCTATGCATATTACCAAACTTGATTGGATTTGTGCTTTTACCATAACTGCCATCTTGGCAGTACCTCATCCACTGAGGTTTAATATTATTTGTTGAGAGTCAAAGGTTTTATTGCGGTTTTGCCATGAATTTTAGAAATATGGCCTGCTTCAATAAACAGTCCAACTAATCCACTTATCACTCATCATGTCACACAAGTTTCTGTGTGACACACTCATTACTTTGAGTAGTAAACTCACCTTTGCACCCTCTTTACCAGCTGCTCCGGGTAAGCCTTGTTCTCCTGGTGGACCAGGAGGTCCAGGGTGGCCTCTCTCTCCAATAGGACCAGTCTCTCCGGTTGGACCCTAGATAAAAAACGGTGTAATTGCAAAACAGTGATTGTTATTAAAGTGTACCAAAATGAGGATAATGAGCCTCTAGTTTTCTCAGTCCACTAACTGTAGACTTTAATACAAAAAATACATAATTTCTACCATCTATTTCAGCTTATTAATGGTGTTTACAAAAAAGGGGAAAGCTGTATGATTGGGTAGCATGAAATAGATGGCGGAGAGATTGTTTTGTATTGATTTTAGGTTCAAACGGAACTACAGCATAGATGTACAGAGCATGCTTTGCTCTTACAAAAGTACGAATGTGTTTTCCATAGTCAATTTGTATTTTTTTCTCCTGAAGAAAATAAAATTGACCTAAACTGGATGTTAAATATGTCAAACACATTAGAATACTGGGCAGGGAGGGTGAAGAAGTAGTAGTGAGATATTGAGTGAAGACAAGAGAGACAATTGTGCAAAACATCGTTTGGTGAAGATTTTTTATACTGACCTGTGGACCTACAACGCCTCCTGGACCTGGGGGACCAGTTTTGCCTTGGAAACCCTACAAAATGAATATTGCGGTTCAGACAAATTTTACAAATTAGAAGAATTTCTACAGCCAAAATGCTATAGAAAAAAGTCTAAGTAACACCACACAAGGTAACCCCCAACTAACATCAAAAGAAAGCTAATTTCCCAGGAAATGTCCGTAGGCATTAGTGATTGAAATGGACACAAAATACTAATTGGATACTAGATCGTCTTAACTGACGTACTTTTAATTTGTGGTCAGAAGTAGAATAAACTTTTTAAAATTAATATTTCAATTGTATTTTGGAACAGGCAGAAATCTTTATACGCATTAAAGCATCAATGACCTTACATGTCTACTTACCAAGACTCCAACACAGTTAGGACACGTACTAGCAAGCTGAAGCATCTAGCTCGTGCCAAGCTATATGATCTCTTTCAGCATGGTACATAGTGCAGCTTCGATATGAGATGGTTAAAAAGAATAAAATAAAAAGCATTTAATCTGCCTAGAAATAAGAGTTATTGGCATGGGTGATGACAATGTCATGAATTGCATGATAATCTGTGTGATGAATGCACAGCTACTTGTTAGGAAGCAATCAAATCCGGTATGTTAATAAAGGCCATAATAATAAGAAACACATTGCAGAATCATTTCTTTGTCTGGCGATTGTAACAGATGCAATATATCCAGTGAGGTAATGAAAAAGCAAGAGGAAGCAAATAATGTAATTGGCTGTTATTTTCCACTTTTTAGATCACACTTCTAATACTCTTGTCTCCACCTATCAATATCTACTTGATTGCAACAATTTGGAAAACAAAAGATCAAGTATTTTGCAAGCCTGATTCCACTAAAACGAGGTATCTGTCAGTGGAGCAATCGGGAGGCCCCTAATGCTGAATGACTGCCATGAGATTTTGTCACTGGCATACTGCCAATAGCAGCAGACCAAGTAGCCGCTATAGGGCTCATAAATCACACTTTCCACTGTACCAGCATCCTGGATTATACTGTTTTGAGGGCTAGTGGGGGCCATTATAAAGTTTAGAGGGTTATGTTGGGACCATCATACTGTGAGAACGGTTGTGTTCTGGCTACTAGACTGTGAGGAGGGGTGTTGGGGCCATTATACTATATGGTGAGCTGTTTGAAGGCCATCATAATGTGAGGAGGGCTGTGTTGTGGCAACTCTACTGTGAGGAGCGATGTGGGGGCCATTATACTATATGGAGGGCTGTTTGAAGGCCATCATAATGTGAGGAGGGCTGTGTTGTGGCTACTATATTGTGAGGAGAGATGTGGGGGCCATTATACTATATGGAGGGCTGTTGAGGGCCATCATATTGTGTGGAGGGCTGTGTTGTGGCTACTAGACTGTGAGGAGGGGTGTCGGGGCCATTGTATTATATGGAGAGCTGTTTGAAGGCCATCATAATGTGAGGAGGCCTGTGTTGTGGATACTATATTGTGAGGAGGGTTTGGGTGGCCATTGTATTATATGGAGAGCTGTTTGAAGGCCATCATAATGTGAGGTGGGCTGTGTTGTGGCTACTGTGTTGTGAGGAGGGATTTGGGGGCCATTATACTATATGGAGGGCTGTTTGAAGGCCATCATAATGTGAGGAGGCCTGTGTTGTGGATACTATATTGTGAGGAGGGTCGTGGTGGCCATTGTATTATAATGGAGAGCTGTTTAAAGGCTATCATAATGTGAGGTGGGCTGTGTTGTGGCTACTATATTGTGAGGAGTGATGTCGGGGCCATTATACTATATTGAGGGGTGTTTGAAGGCCATCATAATGTCAGGAGGGCTGTGTTGTGGCTACTATATTGTGAGGAGGGACGTGGGGGCCATTATACTATATGGAGGGCTGTTGAGGGCCATCATATTGTGTGGAGGGCTGTTTTAGGGTAATAGTTGGGGCATCATAGTCGAGTTCACCATACTTTGCGGGTGGTACTAAGAGTAATACGTGCGTGGGAAGGGTACTGCAGAAGAATTCACTGTGGGGGTATCCTACTGTGTTTGTGGGGCACTTTTGTTGGCATCATACTTTATGGGGGCAATGAAAAGGGAACCTTATTGTGTGGGAACACTAAGGTGTTTCAATAGGAGGTACATTACTTTGTAAGGGCAGCAAAGTTGTGAGACATTGTCTTCTGTGACCCCTCTGAATATTATTTTTATTCTCTTTTGCAGGAGAGCCCAATTAGGACTTGTGTTATGGGGCCCCATGATTTTTATATACTCCCCAGGATTTGTCTGTTCTCGTTATTTTAGGTTTTTTTGCACTAACTCACAATACCCAAAAGAAACAGAAATATTATTTTCTTTAGGAGTCAGTATTCTCCCACCTTTAACATGGATTTTATCAACACTTGTCAAAAAAGAAAATCTTTGCAAGGTTATTATGATACTCCATTGTCTAGCTGGAGCTGTGTATCTTTGTATTTAGTTATTATTTCTCACTTGGAGAGACATCGGCACTTGACATTTCTGGTCTTCTGTGTGTATGTAATACTGTAATTATATCCAACCTTGAGCTGATGGGCATCAAATAATCACTGGGGAGAAAATTACTGGTTTAACCTCACCAAGAGGCTAGTTATCGAGTTGGAAGGAATATTTATTAGCTAGGAAAGACACCCTGAATTTCTGCTGTAAAATGAATGCTGTATCTCCAGCAGTGCAGCAAATATGTGCTAACAGCTCTGCAGCTCTATAATCAGGTGCACAGCGGTATAATGACTATCATTAAAATTATTTAGAAAACGGGGAAAACAATTACAACTAAGTTAACACAATAAAGACAGATGGTAATTTTTTTTTCATTAAGTAAATGTTATCTAATCAAATAGCTTATAGTAAACTTTTTAAAAAAAATGTTTTTCTAGCAATATCTACGCCTTATTTGTCTTGGGTTATGTTATATTTTTGCGGTAGATATGAAGTAAGGCTTAACTCATTCACAAAATTCAGTGTTGACTGAAACTCTCATTGATATTTTTGGAACATATTTATTGGTATGTTCAAGAGATGATCAAAAAGATTCATACACCCTGGTCCAGTGACCACTTTGGTAGTCTGTGGCCACCAGACCAGAGCTCTTCCCAACCTCCTCCTCCCTGCCGACACCCCTTCTAATTTCTAAGCCCAGTGAGATACCATCAGATGAGCAGCAAAGGAATCTGGTAGGTAGGATGTGGCTGGCAGGGCTCTGGTCAGGCAGCCATGGACTACCGACATGGGTACAGTGGCGGACACAGACAGAAGAAGGCCTGGTGCAAGAACACAATATGGACCCTTTTCAGTCCAATTATTCATCATAATGCACAATTCCACCCGTTTTGGAGGTAGAAATAGGTCCCCATACCTCTTGAGCCCCTGTGTGTGGCTTCACAGGTTGCATCAATGGTATGTTCGTCCCTGGAGCTGGACATGGGTCCTCATATCTTGTGACCATCTCTAGTATGTTGTCTTTAAACTCATTTGTTTATATTACTCCAATATATCTAAAATAAAGCATAAAACAACATATGTCTACAGATTCAATGCCTATGTGTATCCATGGAAACATCTGTTGCAGTTTGTAACCATAGAGACACGTTTGTCTTCATTGGAGCTGCAGACACATAATGGAAGGAGATTCTCAATCTTAAAATGGAAGGAGATTCTCAATTCTCTGATTCTTAAAAATGAATCCGAGAAGATAAGATATTAAGGAGGATCCAAGAACTAATCACTATTAATTTACCAGTGACTATGCTCTTCTAATAAAACAATGTCAACGAATAGGTTGTAAAATTGAAGGCAATTTCTAGTAATCAACAGTTCTCCAAATTGAAGAAAATGTCAAACAAGCCCTCAAAATAAATGCCTCTACGTATTAAAGTCTCACGTGAATTTTCAGGTAAGGAGTTAGCCCTTAATGATTGTCCTTACCTAGAAACCATCATCAAATGCCACATCTTTATTTCATATATAATGTACATAATGTAAAAAAACATTTATAAAAGCTTATAAATACCTTCAGCAGCGTTTTAAAAATTGGAGAATAACTTAATTAGAGACGAGCAAATATGTTCGGAAACGGTTGCCCAATCCAAATTTTGCCATATTCGAGTCGTATTGTTCCCCTACTTGTGCCGAATTTATGTTTAACGATGGATTCCGAACATATTCGCTCAGTTCCACTCCCATTCACTCCAATGGCGTTCGGTTATGTTCGGCGAATATTGCAAAACCAATATTTGCCGCCGATCGTAATCCAAATCGAATATTGTAAAATTTGCTCAACTCTAATCTTAATTGTTTGGAGTTTTCAGCCGTTATTTCTTTATTTAAAATGGTGTCCAGTTTTGGAATGAAAACTCTTCATATACCGTATAATAATAATAGACTATGGAGGGTTGTGAAATAGAAGTGTATGATGATGATGGCTTCTCTAAAGGATTTAAATGCTGATGAAAATCGTGATGATTACGCATTCGTGTGAAGCTACTAGCGAGGATCCATATGTGCACCTGCAAGGCAACTATATGTTTAAAGCAGCACAGGCGACATATTGAGGAAGGGGAAGCAAATGGTTAGTGAAATGTAATTACGGTTGTCACAATGAGAGTTATTGCAATGTGCCAAACTTATAAAGCAACTATACAGAAACTTCTGCAGCAGGTTTAATAGCTGAGGCGGGTAGTCTAGCTGTGGACGTCTGGTAATGACCTAATGTCGGCAGCTATATGGACATGTTACAATGGAGTCTATAATCAGATTTGTAATTGTATCATTTACAAAAAAAAGACTTTACACCTGATATACAAAGACTAAATTAGGCCTTATCCACTCCATGTTTTTCCTAAACAGTGAAGGGTTACAGATTTTATTGTTCACTACTAACCATGTAACTCTATGGCAGAAAGTTGGGTAACATTTCCTAAGAGAGTAACTAAACTTTCATTTTTTTATAATTTTGTCCAGCGTGGAGAGTTATGAAATTGCCAATCGGTTTATTAGGGAATTTGTCTTAATTCCTGTAAAATAATTGCATCTACGTTAAATCCTTAAAGGGTTTGTCCGGCACTTTTATATTGACGGCCTATCCTCAGGATAGGTCATCGGCATCTGATCAGCTGTTCCCGGTGCTGGATGTGCTGAGTTGTGGACCTACATGGCACAGCTCCGTCTGCTGCATAGTGGCCGCGGCCAGGTATTGCACATCCGCCCCCATTGATTTGATTAGGGGGTGGATCTGCAGTACGGCAGCAGTAACTATTTTGATTGCAGAGCTGTGCTGTGCAGCTCCACAACTTAGCACATCTGGTCATCACAAGCAACAAGACATGTCGATCATCAGCGGTGTTGAGTGTCACACACCCGCTAATCAGATATTGATGAGCTATCATAAGGATAGGCCATCAGTATAAAAGTCCCAGACAACCCCTTTTATGTGTATCAATAAACAGTACATCATTGTCCCTTGTATACTATAATAGCATTTCTTCCACAAGCACCATGTATGTATTGTATCACTGGGGAATGGGGCATAACGATAAAAGGATGGTTGAGGAAGTAAATGCAATGTTCCTATTACAGAATACTATAGGGGGTAATGGGGGTCTGCCAAGCCTGCTGCAGTACATCCTTCTAATAACCTCAACACTCAACGGAGGAGACAGGCGCTAACCCTATCACTGCCAGCATCTGTACTCCAAACAACTATGTTCTTACATCAATGCAGCTAATGGCAGACTTTGGAAAAACAGGAATTTGGGAATTTTTTTTTTTTACAGGAATGCAAACACATCCAATAAAAAAGGGATTTGCAAAGTTTTATAACTTTCCATTCTAGACAAAATTCTAAAAAAAATGAAACTTTTGTTACTCAGTAATATTTTTTATACATGTGCCTAGTTTACTGAACATTTGTTATAGTTGAAGGGAATCTGTCAGCAGTTTTTTGCTATGTAATCTGAGAGCGCCATCATTTAGCAGCAGAGACCCTGATTGCAGGGATGTGTCACTTACTGAGCTGTGTTTTGCTGTTTACAAACAATCAGTGGTATATCAGCAGGAGATTATCAATAAAGGACACCAAGTCTTGTGCATCCTAGTCCAACCACACTCCCAGCAATGAATGGCAGCTCTGTCACTATACAATGTGCACAAAGCTGTGGTGTGGGCAGCTTATACACAAGTCAACAACTGACCTCTGCTAGATCTGCATCAGAAAAAACTGTGACACATCACTGGAATCAGGGTCTCTGTCCCTACATCATGCTGCTGTCAGATTACATAGCAAAAACCTGCAATAGATTCACTTTAAAGGGAAAGTGCTTAGTTAATATAATACGACTTGTAAATACATTTGTAGTTGTGTCCCTGTGGAAAATGCTAGTTTTACCAGGAGGGAGAAAGTGAAGTTATAAAAACCTCCATAGACCGTTCACCAAGAGCTTTTTTGTGGAGTTGCAGTGGTGACTATTCATTCTAGCATGCCCACTTTATCCTGCTCAGCAGAGATAGCATGTAAATTCAGGTGAGGAAGACAATCAATCCAGGCTGACAATGCTAGCAGTGAGTAGTGATGAGCGAGTGTGCTCGTTACTTGAGATTTCCGAGCATGCTTGGGTGATCTCAGAATATTTTGGGTGTGCTCGGAGATTTAGTTTGTGTCGCCGCAGCTGCATGATTTTCGGCTGCTAGACAGCCTGAATATATGCAGGGATTGCCTGTTTGTTAGGGAATCCACACATGTATTCAGGTTGTCTAGCAGCTGCAAATCATGCAGCTGCTGGAACTCAAACATAATCTACGAGCATGCCCAAAATACTCGGAGATCACCCAAGCATGCTCGGAAATCTCGAGTAACGAGTACACTCGCTCATCACTAGTGAGGACGCCACTTAAGCTCCATCCAGATGACTGTTAGTGAGCGGTTGGTTTTCTAACATTACTTCCCACCATCTAACAAAGCCGAAGTTTTCAATGGAGACATGCAATAGGTATTTACAAGCCGTAAGGCATCATCTTAGTGGTCTAATCTCCACTTTACTGACCCTTCAAACTCAACAACGGTAGAATTGTACACTCAGCTTGTTAGGCAGCTCACATGACCCATAGCGTAGACACAGTAAACTAGTCCAACTAGCTGAGTACATAATTATGTAGTTATATCCATGGATATGTACAGTTGTTGACAGCCACACCTCTGTATGTCAATGTTTGCTACTTGCCATAAACAGGTCCAGCCAGGTACGAGAACACACGTTCAGTGTAAGCTAGGAAGTGTCTTCTCCTACCGGGCCAGAAGTGTTTAGAGAAAGTAACGTCCAGAGGGTAAACTGGCTGTGGAACAGCTGCCCAGGAAGAGAAAGACTGGCATACTTACAGTTTCACCACGTTGTCCAGGGTGGCCGGGCAGCCCATCCTTTCCAGGAGGACCCTTCAAAATATCAAATATAAGCCTATTAGTATTTTACTAATCGTGATCATCGGCTTGTCTACATTGCATGATTGTTGGGATCTGATCCAGTGTTCCTAGGAACTCTCTCACTAAGGCAGGTGCAGACGCCGTAGATTCCCTGAGCCGAGAGAATCGGGACGACTATGCAAATGACACTCTGATTAGACTGATCAAGTGTCGGCACAGTGTGATCTGATTCTCTTGGATGAGAAGGTGGAGAATCCGAGTGCAGTCAGATTTTTTTCCATGCATTCGTTGACTTGCATGGTCAAGTGCGATCCGAATTTCAGATCAAACTCGGCATGGCCCCATAGCCTAATATTGGTCCCGTTGTGATCCCATGTTTTCTCGGATCAAAAATATGCTCATCTGCTTCTGCCCCAAGGAACATTATTAGAACAAAACATGGATGTGCCACACTATCAAACTAATTCTGTCTTAGTAACGTTAGACAGTTGACTCCACATCGGATCACTTGGCCATCCACATAGCCAGTTTTTTGTAACTGCAGCCAGAAGAAGACCTCTCACTGCCCATACTAGGAGTAAGTGACTCTGTGTGGCCAAATTTAAGGGCCATGAGCTATCACATTTGTCAAATACCCTTTTGAGTGCTGGCATAGTATATAAAGTATCCTATAAATCTGTAGAAGCTTCACAAACTTACAGGGGGGCCCTTTGGTCCTGGGAATCCCACTGGGCCCTGTGGTCCTTGAGGTCCCTATGTGCAATGGAAAAAAAAGGAGTTCATTTAAACGTATTGCAAAAGTCATTCAACAAGTTAGTAAAATTGCAAATAATGAATGTATCAAGAAAGGAAATGATACTATGGTTAACATTTCCCTCTAACCACTGAAGTAAATGATGCCCTTGACACTGGAGTAATTAGAGTAAATGAAAGATCAAACAGCAATAATGTGTATCGCAGTGAAACAGACGGGAACACGGCACATTCCAAGAACGGCGCTCGATTAGATCTCTGCACTCCATGATCCGCAGCAAGGATCAGAAAAAGTCCAAGAAATAGCAGAAATACATCTTACATACACATTACAGATCAAAGTGCGGGTCAGCTATGCTAATGATCCAGAAGTATGTCCGCAGGGAATAAGGGTAAACTGCGTCACCTTGTCCTCTTATCTGACCATTAATTCTCCGAACAGCGGGTGCTGACCTGCAGCGCGGAACATGGAAGGGCAAATGATTTTGGCGTCAACTCCTGGCCGAGGTGTTCGATAGTTAATAAGAGGCCGTCCGCAATACGGCTTAGGTAGATGGTTAATTGAAAAAGCATGTTTTATTTCCTTGTAATATTATTCATTCCATAAACGGTCTACTTTTCTCCTTTCTAACTAGTAACTAGCTGTTTGGTTTAATGATGAGTTGTGTGGACTCCTGGAATCTCTTGGGCTTTTTACAGTATTTATTATTACTCTTCGGGAATATCTGTAAACTCCAGGGACCAGAACACTGGAAACAGCCAAATGGGTTGGACTTTGTATAGGAGAACAGACACAGTGGTTATATAACCCTAAATAGTTGTGGCCAGCAATTAGAGACAGATATTCCCTACCAGTGGCAGAAACAGGCAGAAGAGGACCCCTGTGCAAGAACAGTGTATGGGCCCCTCTTTGTGTCACCTTGATTGCAGGTGAAAGTGGCCCCCTTACCTTTTGGTCCCATGTGCGGCTGCACACATTGCGCCAATGATATGCTCGTCCCTGTTCCCTACCCATCCAGTTATGAATAAGAGATCATTTTTATTTTTCATGAAGTGACTAGAGGTCAGCTTAATGTGACTGTCCCTATAGAATTGTATTAAAGGGAATATCTCATGGTTTTCAGCAGGAGCGCACTGCTCCCCAGCCTCCTGACGTTTGTTGTTGGGAGGCGGTGTGCTCCTGATTGATTGACAGTGTGGACCAGCAACATTGCTGCACCACAGACTTGGATTTTATGCTCTTCGAGGCTGCTGCAAGAAGCAGCAGAAGAGCAGAGTCACTGACGATGGCCACAACAAGAGCAATTAGTGCTTACAAACTCTATAGGAAAGAGCTTGTAAGCACTGCACATGTTCAGCCACTGCTGCTAGTTCTCAACAACGTAGCCATGAACAAAAAAGTTGCAAATCCCCCCATTCTTGAAAGTAAAGAGGATTTTTAATGACAGGTATGGTTTTTAAAGGAATGTTGCAATTTTACCTGTATGGGAACATAGGAATAATCCTTCATCTTGCACTGAAGGTTAACAAATAATTCAATAGCAATAGCAGCCAATTAGAACTGCATTTTTTTTTAAATAACAGATAAATAAAAGCTGCTCTGTAATTGGCTGCTATGGCCAACAAGGATTTTTTTAAACAGTTTTGATAATGAAGATGAATTTTTTTATTTTTCAAGACTTCAGTAATGGATGTGATTGTTAAACATTTCTGTGCTACTTCAGCTTCAAAGTCTCTTATGCTAATAATCTGTTGAAAACAATTTGATGTAGTATAATCTACTATATAATTGTCTAAGGGTCACTTCCATCTGTCTGTCATGGATATTCATTGGGCGCGGCCTCTGTCTGTCATGGAATCCAAGTCGCTGATTGGTCTCGCCAGCTGCCTGTCATGGCTGCCGCGACCAATCAGCGACGGCCACAGTCCGGCGGAAAAATGGCCGCTTCTTCCTCCCCGCAGTCAGTGCCCGCTCCGTACTCCCCTCCGGTCAGCGCTCACAGAGCATTAATGGGAGCATTGACCGCAGTGTAACGCACTCGGTTAACGCTGCTATTAACCCTGTGTGACCAACTTTTTACTATTCATGCTGCCAATGCAGCATGAATAGTAAAAAGATCTAATGTTAAAAATAAAAAAATAAAAAATAGTTATATACTCACCGTCCATCAGATCAGGAACAGGCCTTTCCCGCTATTCGCGACGCCCCGGTGACCACTCCATGCAATGCGGTCTCGCGAGATGATGACATGCGGTCTCACCAGACCGCTATGTCATCATCTCGCGAGACCGCAATGTACTCTTCAGACCAGAGGGCGCGAGGAGCATCGGTAACCGGCCACTTCGATCCGGGGGCTCCGTAAGGTGAGTATGTAACTATTTTTTATTTTAATTATTTTTTTTAACAGGGATATGGTGCATACTGTGTGACTGGCCAATATACTACGTGTCTGGGCTGTATACTACGTGGCTCTGTGCTGTATACTACGTGACTGGGCAATATACTATGTGGCTGGGCAATATACTATGTAGCTGGGCAATATAATATGTGGCTGGGCAATATACTATGCAATATACTACGTGGCTGGGCAATATACTACGTGGCTGGGCAATATACTACGTGGCTGGGCAATATACTACGTGGCTGGGCAATATACTACGTGGCTGGGCAATATACTATGTGGCTGGGCAATATACTACGTGGCTGGGCAATATACTATGTGACTGGGCAATATACTATGCAATATACTACGTGGCTGGGCAATATACTATGTGGCTGGACAATATACTACGTGGCTGGGCAATATACTACGTGGTTGGGCAATATACTACGTGGCTGGGCAATATACTACGTGGCTGGGCAATATACTACTTGGACATGCATATTCTAGAATACCCGATGCGCTAGAATTGGGTCACCATCTAGTGTCACATAATCATCAATGATGGCTTGCAACTTTCAGTTGTATCATATTTGCCCAATTGTCATTTAGTCAGAGGTAGTTATCAAATTATAGGAAAAGGATCAGATTTTAGCTTCTTGTACTTTAAAGGAAATGTAAACACAATCCTATCTGTTTTCCATGAACAACCTCTATTTTCTCCAAGAACTAGTTTTGATGGTCGCTCCCCACTGTGTCAAAACTAGGGAAGGGAAAAGTGGGGCAAATTCCCAATGAACCTGCAACTTCTCATGTTTTAGATACTCCTTGGAAAAAAGAAGCAGTATCTGCTCCTTTTTTACTTTGTGCTGATTTGGAAAAATCTACATGGCACTTGCATGAAGACTGTGATCTAAGGGGTAAGGTTTCTCCTTGTGGAGAGTGACATGCCAGGACTGGCATGCCAGTTTGAGGAAACTTAAACACTTGCATGCTACTCTGGCAGATTCCATATGGAAATTGTCTCTTCAGAGAAGAAGAGGACTTGACCTCTACTGTCACCTATTGGAAGTAGTAATCCTACAAGTCAATATCGACCCTATAACGAGTCTTGCAATATGACTTAGGACAGAAGCCAAAGTAACAACAGCAAAACACATTTTGGGGGACTGTATCAAAACATTACTAGTCTTAGTAAATTCCTCCTACTGTGTTGTCAACGTCATAGTGAACCTTTGGTATTAAACTATTGAGGCCAATTAAATATAGTTAATCCAAAAGTCACAGATGGGAGGAAGGTGCATATGGTCCAATTATGGTTACCGTCAACTTTGCCTTGGCTGGAATATTTAGATATGTGACTAGGTCAATAAGCCTAAGGTCCCCATATTCATTGTCGGGATTTCGGGCTCCCCGATGCCATGTGTCGGTGGAGAGAAGGCTCAGCATGTCGAAATTTCAAAGAAGAATCCTTTACTCTACACAGAGATGAATCACTGTTAAAGATGTCTGATTGTGGCTCTTACAGAGAACAAAGAAATGTGTTTTGGGAAGAGTTGGGGAGATAGCTGTCAGCCGAACGGTCATGGATGGGGTGCCTTTAGTCTTTACCAGGTACCAGGTGAAGAAAAACCTAGCTAGATCTTCATTATCTGTAGTAATGTGTCAAACCTCGGTCAAGACTTAAAAGTCACAATGGACCTAGAGATAAGCAAGGGGCTTGTTTTTCTGCTAATCTCATTCGTGACTCATTTGTGATTCGTGACTTGTTTTTTCTTCGAAACTCTCATCGATATGACAAAATTGCTGGAAGAGTAAAAGCTTATTTCCTCTTTTCACAGAGAACGCCTATTTTCAGCTGCTTCTCAGTATTAACATCAGGCTCCTGCAGGAAGTTGCTGCTTCCCAGTGTGTCACTGAACACTATGCAGATAATTACAATATTCTGCATTTTAATGAGGACTGTTGTGAAGCCGCAGATAAACTGTTCCGTGACACAAGAAACTACAACACATTACAAAGCATTCTGTCTCGATAAGGGAAAAGCAACTGCATCCTGTGACATAAATACATTAGTGCAGGTTCAATATTCAACGCTTAACAGAAGTAACGGAAGAAAAATAAAAAGGCCAACAAAGGAAAAGCACAATTGGTTTTAGATAGGAAACCCTGGAAATTTATACTAAAGTCATAGGCGTCTTAAAATCTCATTTGGCTTTCTAGCCGCTATATTCCCAGTGCTGCTGCAAGTGTGTACACTGTTTTATTTCAACAGGGTTGAAGAAAATCAAATGTAGCAGAATTGAATTTGATGTTTTATACTCTGGGATTCAACTTCTAAAGTTGCCCTAGAAGAAGCTAACCAGCGAAACCCAAGCTAAAGCAGGAAACTGGTCTATCATGTGAATTTACTTGCTTATTTTATATCCTTAGTTTGTGAGTACAATAAACCTGATTTATGTACAAATCTCATTTGGCAGTGCTGTCTTATGTAAGGGACCCATTACTACTGAACAGAGGTGTGAAACTGTTTTTCTTGAGGCAGTATTGGCCCTTGCAAAATCTGGAAGGATAGCTAAGGCTACGTTCACACTAGCGTTATGCTAGTTTGCGTCGGGTTTGCGTCGGGCGGCGCAGCGGCGACGCATGCGTCATGCGCCCCTATATTTAACATGGGGGACGCATGCGTTTTTGTTTGTTGCGTTGTGCGACGCATGCGTCTTTTTTGCCGCAAGCGTCGGACCAAGAAAACGCAACAAGTTGCATTTTTCTTGCGTCCAAATTTTGGCAAAAAACGACGCATGCGTCGCAAAACGCGGCGTTTTTGCGTGCGTTTTGGTGCGTTTTTGCGTGCGTTGTGCGTTGCGTCGCCGATGCAGCGGCGCACAACGCTAATGTGAACGTAGCCTTACAGAGTTACTTAAGATAAGACAGACCAAACTCTGTACCTAGATAAAAGAACTGAAGGTTAAAAAAAATTATTGTGAGGATTTGATATGTTCTGAACCGGTTATCATTCTGGAAGGTCAAGAACATTCATCATCATCAAAATATCATGTAGTTGTTTTACAGACAGTCCTGTGTTGAATCTCATATAGCGTATATTCAGTTTTGCCACCAAAAAAACTGAACTTTGATGCATTTTACAAACTAAAATCACAAGCAATCAGGCATTGTTTAATTACCGCCAGCAACAATACCAGCAAGTACCACTCACCCTTTCACCAGGTGGGCCGGGAGGACCATCATTTCCTGATGTGCCCTGAAAAAAAGGATATATGTCAGGCCATAAGGAATAGAAAATAACAACTGAAAACCTTCAATTAATGATTACAAGGCATGAAACTGCAATTATTCTGTTTCTTCAAATAAACATGTGGCATCTACTGTTATATTTCTGCTCTGTGTGATATGTAATATTCCTGTACATTCTCAATCATATTGTGTCCCTTACTAACCCCTATGATTAAAGATACAGTCTCAAGTTTGGAAGTTATTCCTTATGAATGGGATAGGTGATACGTTCCGGAGGTCTGAGCACTCTGACCTTAACAGATCCCGAGAACTGGGGCTCTGGTCAATCATAAACACTGTTGCTCCATTCATTCTTATAGAATTGCGGAAGACCACCCAAGCACAGGGATAGGATATACTTTCCAAACTTGAGACTACCTCTTGCATCTATTACCCAATACAGAGCTGTAACCCTCAAACAACCCTATCTGCGTAATAACGATGTAACAACAGAGTTGTGATATTCACCTTAGGACCTGGCTTTCCGGTAGGACCTCTAGGACCTCGAGCTCCTCGTGGACCCTAAGTAAGGAAACAAGGTAACCTTATGAGACTCTTTTCAGCGTTGCTACTACAGCATTTAAGATAATATTAGAAAAATCTATATATATATGAGTTTATGATCTTATTATGTGATCAGAGTAACCAAATTAATGTAGAATGGAAGCACACTCACCGTCGGACCTCGTTGTCCCCTTGGACCCGGCTTGCCCGCAACACCCTAGTGGGATACAAATATTAATAAAAAACAGATAGAAGATGCGAATGTGACATCTTCTGACCTAGTATGACTGACATCAAACATCTTCTAATCCAAGCTGTGGTATATATTGGTACTGAGATGAACTGTGGTGGAACTACAAATGTTATCGGCTTGTGACATATACAATATTTTTGCATTTAGGGGAAAATTATTATTTATTACATTATAATATTGTTATAATATAAAATGCTAATAATACTTAGTATCTTTAAATAGAAGAACCTAAGCTTGAAGTAAAACAAAATGGATGATATTTTTTTAAAAGCATACCCGAGCTCCTTTCTCGCCGTTGGCTCCAGCAAATCCGGGGAAACCTGTAGATCCCTATTTAAATAGAAACATAAGATAAATTGGTTTAAGAACATTCAAAGGGAAAATAATGCAATAATCTTGTTCCGAACTGTCTGCAAATATACATAGATGATGAGAATACTATGATTGACCTTATATAGTTTGGGACTTAAATAAGTAAGTCTTATTTGTGTTCCGCGGCTATTACGGAAGAGCTGATTGGTCTTCCCGGTTTTGCTGATTCGCAGGTTTCTTGATCTGGCGACCCTCAGAATACAATACCAATATTCTCATCTATATTTTTATATTTACTTAATGGAAAAGGAAACTTAGATGTCAAATCAAACTGTTCAATTTAACATAACGGAAAGCAAATTCCAATTTGATTCTTCCATTGAAGCTGTCGGCACATGAACTCATATTAAATAGGATTATGACACAGTAAGATATACTAAAGCATATCATACTCCGGAAGAATATTACATGGTTGGTTAACGCTCCATCTACTGATCTTACAGGTTCCTACAAGAGGTGAATTCTATTACAGGCAATATGCAGACTTTGCTTCCTAGAACATTGTATCTATAACCATATCTGTAACTGAAAATGAGACGATGTGACCTGCACATTAAAATGATCTCTTACCAGAATTTTTCAGATCCAGAAAGCATGGGAAAGATCAGAACATTTAATCAAACGAGCGGTAAGTCAGTGGAATCAATGAGTGTTTCTCTGAATGCTACTCCCGAAAACTCATTAAAAAAGGATAGATTTTATCCTAAACTTCAATTTAGGTTGAATGTGAATAAATTCAGTGCAAATATCTAAAATGGTCAATAAGAATGGCTGTTAAAGTTGAACTGTCAAGTAAATTTCTCAGTAAAAATGATATACGTTACTAAAGAGGACCAATCATTGGATTATTTTTACTTAAACTGAGTTATTCCTTTGATTGCTGCTGCTCCTCTAATTCTGGAACAGTTTTTCTTTTTCTTCTACACTCCTCCGTTCCAAAGTTATGCCCCTCAGAAATAATGGAGCAAATGTTCCTTTTAAACAACTGGGCGTACACCACAGAACTTCTATGTGGGTGTTTCCTTTTTCTCCTCTGACGCTGTCCAATCAAAACTCTGCCACACCCACAGAGAGGTTTTGTGGTATACACCCAGTTGGTTGAAAATTTGGGAACATTTGGGAAAGGGAAAATTTGCTCCATTATTTCTGAGGGGGCATAACTATGGAAAGGAGGAGTATAAAAAAGAAAGAAAAACTGTTCCAGAATCAGTGGAGCAGCAGCAATCAATGGAAGATCTCAGTTTAAATTAAAATATCCAACGATTGGTTCTTTTTATTATTGCGGGGGCATAACTGGGCAAAGAAGACGGCTAGAAACTTCTAAAATTAGTTGAGCAATGACATTTTTAAGAGGTAGTTTAAATTAAAATTCTCAGTGAAAGGTCTTGTTTAATAGTGAGTGCTTATGAGGATGGTGTACTTACTTTGAAATTCCATGTCCGAATGGTTGAACATTTGTGGTCCTGCTGCTACGATGAGTATTTTGAGTTTAGCTACAGTTGGACTTATAAAATGCTCCTTTTGGTATAAAGTAGGAAAGCTTTCTAATAGGATTATGCAACCATTTTGATATGGCTTGCAAGGTAAGTATACCAGCCTCATCAGGTCTAATAGATCTATTTAATAATGTATGCAGCAGCCTGTATTGTGAAAACTGGTGACAGATTCACGCTGTTAGTTGATTTATTCCCATTGACAATAAGATAAATCTGCATGGTTTTGGCTGGAGAATATGCGCTCTGCCTCTTTTCAGAACATAATAGTGTTGCAGCACTAATGAACTTGGCCTACTTTCTCAATCTCTTCTTTTAATTAAGCAATAAAAACTGCTTCAAACACATTTACGTGTAATACTCGTAATCAGAATTATATGAACATTTACCAATATAAGTCAAGGTCTGAGCAACCAAATGACAGCATCATAAGGACCTTCTGAGAAATCGGCCTAAGGCTGAGATCAGACAGGCATATTTCATGTTCTGTATATAGACGGCAATGCTCAGTCTGACCCCAGGTCTCCAGATGTGATGTGGCATGCCTATGAGGCTGTAAATTCAGGTCAGGAGGCCCATGGTCAGGATGCCCAAGATTAGGAGGCCCAAGGTCAGGAGGCCCAAGATTAGGAGGCTCAAGGTCAAGAGGCCCAAGATTAGGAGGCCCAAGGTCAGGAGGCCCAAGATTAGGAGACTCAAGGTCAGGAGGCCCAAGGTCAGGCTAGGCATTTTAATATGTACATGGACTGTGAATCATTCCTGTCCAAACCCGCCCTTAAACTGGATTAATACACAGCATTTTGCTGAAAAATATGATATGTAGCACTTCTAGCCTAATTTGTGACTTTAAAGGATTTATCCAGTTCGATTTTATTTTTTTACCTAAGGACCTAAGAACTAACAGGCAGGTAATTGCTAACTACCTGCCCCTTCTACTCGGCCCTAGATCAGAGTGGTACCTGACTTCACATCAACAGACCAGCTCTTCTTCTTTATGGGCTGCTCACCCAATGAGGCGTGACTGCCAACGTCATACTGATAGACAGTTGGCTCCCCGCAGTTAGTCAGCGGGGAGTACTCCGAGCTGCAATGCAGGACTGTGAGGGAAGACTGTTTTAACTTGTGCCACTGCTAAAGGTGTGTGGTCTTTTGTAATAAATCATTGACTCTGAAAACCATAACTAATGGTGACATGTGCACTTTAGTCGGAATAGAACAGCTTCAATACCGGACTGTTTGAAAGCCCCAAAGACTTAGATGGTAGAATCTGTAGAGACAGGAATGCACTTCATCCTACTCATCCCCGTTCCTACAATAACTGAAGCAGTAAATTAAGCTTTAGGGACAAAGAGAAAAGTGGCAGAGACTCGTGAGAAGAAAGTGCTTTGTTCTCAAGCAAGAACACGATTGCGAGGAAGCAGAAAGGATTCAGCGTGTTGTTTTATGCAAAGCAGAAGCATCTGGAGTAACCTCCCAATACACCGCTCTGTTTGTTCAATGGCAAAACAGCAGAAAGACTTTGATCTCAGGATGTGGCAGAAAATCTCTGCAGACTATTGAAGAACAAACACAGAATGGAAAGCAATCGATGTGACAGTCATGGTGAAAATGAGGCCGATTTGCAGCGGGTTCGGGTGGTTGTACAAATAAAGAGAGGAGCCTGTGTGACACAGCGTCACGTAATGCTGCCGGAACACATGACATTTACAGGAAAATCTCATCTCATACCACTGGGAATTTCAATGTTATCATGTAGGCGACTGGTTTGGAGCTTCCTTCTGTTTTTTTTAGTATCAGCTGCTCCAGGAAAGTTACGCTGCAACTACTATGGCTGCCAAGCCCAAGGACACGTCCCTACAACACTAAGGAGGCTCTCGGCTGTGGAAGCTGCCATGACAGTCATAATGTTTATTGCTCCACTTTCCTAAAAAATAATAACGGTGAAAACGCTCTTTTACAAGTTACAAGTTAAAGGGACTCTGTGACCAGGTTATTGTTGCCTCATCTGATAGCACCATGATGTAGAGAAAGAGACCCCGATTCCAACGATGTGTCACTTTGTATCACTTTGTATCACAGCTCTTGCACCCAGTAAACTATCAGAGTTTTTAGATGTAGCATGTAGCAGAGCTCATGAAGCTAACCTCGCCCACACCCCTGATTGGCAGCTTTCTGTGGAACTTGTATATTGACTGTAAGCTGCTAATCACTGCTCGGGGTGTGGTTGGACCAGGATACACATGGGCAGCTAGTCCGGCAGTCATAATCTCCTGCTGATAAAACACTGATTGTATTAAAACCAGCTACAGCACACAGCCTAATAAGTAAGACATCACATAATCAGTGTCTCAGGCACTACTTCATGCTGCCCTTAGATTACATAGCTAAACATGCTGACCGATTCCCTTTAACGACTCAAATAAATAGTTTTTAGTTTTCAGTTTTTGCATTTCTTTGTTACGGGAAATGCTCTTTAGGCTTAATTCAGAAGTCCAAGTTTCAGGTGTGTTTTTGATGGATAGACCATATAACCATGTACTGTAAGTTTATGGGGCTTTACATGGAAACATGTCCTATTTTGAAATGGATCAATATCATACATTCATTCCTGTGTGTCTATGCATTGCTCAGCACATTGTTGGTATCCATTGTATCCTGGGACGGTCTAATTTTCACTGACTGATAGAAGTTTGAAAAACCTCTATTAAGGGATGTGCACACTGAGTCTTTTTCAGGGTTCTCAGAGAAGAATCTCCACGTTTTTGAGGAGGATATGAGGAGTTTCCGCTCAGTTTCTGCTCCAAAACGTCCCCCATAATTTGTATGTGCACAGGAAAAAAAAAGCCGCTTGCGTAAGGTTGATCCGATATTCGGGTCACCTTCGACCATGCATATCGGTGAGTTTCTGGACTCCATCAGGCTGCAGTTAGATGACATCTGAGCGCAGTCCAATTTGTGTGGACTGACAGAAAGGAGAAGACAAAGACATTTTTTTCTCCATCTGCATCGGAGAGAATCGGATCACACTGTGATCACACTCTGATCAGAGTGCGATCAGAGTGTAATTTGCATAATCAACCCGATTCTCTCAGATGACAAGACACAGTCACTTGCACCTGCCCTTATGTTATGTATCTAAACTGCACAAATGAAGAAATCCAGAGTGCCTCAAGTTTTATTCCTTACCTTTGGACCCTGTCTGCCAGGGTAACCGGGCAGTCCTGGTACACCGAGTTTGCCCTAAGGTACAAAAAAGACAAAAACAGCTTTAGAATTAATATGATGATACAGAATTTATTATGATGTTAACATCACATTTCGATGACTATTCCAGCTTGTCCTTAGCATAGAAAAAGAGCGCATTGCTATGAATCAGTGCTCTCATTCCCGTCGTTCCTGACCCTGAGAAGCACTCGTCTTCTTTCTACATGTATGTCATTCATAACTTTGCAGCAGGATAAAAATCCCACCACTTCCCATAAAAGCTAAAACCACCATTCCCGAGTGTATTTCTGATGACTGAGTTTGATGTAGACACTAAAATATTTATTTCGAATGTTTGATGCCGACAAGAAAACAACCGCAGAGTTAAATCCCCCGGTACATGCCCGTGTTGACAGTAAATAAAGCTTTTTACTATTAAAGATCTAAGCTGAAGAAAATTTCAAGGCATTTCACATTTACAGGAGTAAGACGCTGAGGATTGTACGGCTGTGACTAAATGCTCCTTGACCACGCAACAAAAGCACAACGAGCCCACCGGATACATCCTACGACTCCAGGTGGCATCAAATGTCATCAGAACTTTAAAATTGCCATTCCCCAAATGTAGGTTGTCATACGAAATTTTTCCTTTTCTTATCTGCTCATGTCATTATCAGCTATTCTTTTCCTTAGGATGGTAATAGACGGGTTGCTTTACCTTCTCACCGGCAGGACCTGCAGGTCCAGAGTCTCCTGTTGGACCAGCTCTTCCTTTAGGACCTTCAGGGCCATCTTCTCCTCTTGAACCAAGAGGACCAAATTCTCCCTGAAATTGAAGTAGAAGTTAGAAAAACAAACATATTTATCCCCGATAAGGAATTTGTAAGATGCTAATATTTTATATAAACACTACTTGTTACTAAATGCTTATAGATGTGATATATTCCTTCTCCTTTATGTTGTACACTATCTGATTGCCAAAGCAAAGAATAAAATAGTAAAATTTAATGCGTAAACAATGGGCTCAATTCATCAAAGCTGTCACCAACAATTTATAGGTGTAAGAGTTTTAAAAAGTCGCAAAATTAAGGCATAACTCCGAGTTGCGTCTACATTTTGTGACTATTGTCATCTTCACATTAGTTTCTCCCAGTTCCACTGAAATGGCCAGAGCTGGTGTGGGATGGGAGCTTGGAGACCGCTGCTCATCAAATGCATGACAAGTGGAAACGTTTGCTATGCCACTAGTCTTAGGGGCTGCAGTCGAATTTGTGGCAAGGGGCACACAGAGGTATATGATGCTCGTCTGAAGATCCTGATTCATGACGAAGGAGATGCCTCTTCAAATCAGGAGCGTCTGACTCCAGCAGGGCACCTCATCAAGACCAGCACTAACGACGTTGGTCTTGATGAATCAGGCCCAGTGTATTTATTTGTAGAGTTAAAACAGACTTAAATGAGAAATACTCACCCTGTCGCCTTTTAGTCCCATGTCACCCTTAAATCCTGGAAAGCCATCTTCTCCCTAAGATGTAAGTAATTATCAGTCAATAACACTGGATAAGATGTTTGCACAAATACACAATACTTTATCATTTACGTTGCAAAACTAAAATGGACAACTAGAAATACATGTTTGTATGTATATAATGTTCCAAATTTGATGTAATGCAAAAAGCATGAGAAATAGACACAAATCTGTACACTTCACCAAAATATTTTGAGTATTTTGATTATACTGTTGATTTAGAAGACGGCAGAAGCCAAATTTTTGCATCTTATTCAGTCTTGTGAAAGAGTTGTCAAATCCCCTAGACACAATGGAAGCCCCTCAAGTAAGCAATGTTCTCATGACCTGTCACACTGCTGTGATGAGAGTGACACTCAAGGAGGGTGGGCTTGTGGCGTGTTGAAAAGGAGGCAATGGCAATGTAAAAAAATAACTAAAGTGTATTGCGTTCCCCTATAGCCCCCTATATTGAAAATTTTTCACTTTGATGCTGACTTCAATTTTGCCAAAATTTTGCCATAAATTGCTTTGAAAAATCAAAAAAATTTGTAGCAACTCAAAATTGTGCAACTTTTGGTGTTTTCACAACAGTTTAATGAGCTCTGTCAAAATGGGATGAGCTGGAGTGGGTCATGGGTCAAGGTGGGGGCATGTCACCAAAGCTCATCTAATTGATGATGAGAAGCTGGAGTGGGACATGGGTCAAGGTGGGGGCATGTCACCATAGCTCATCTAATTCATGATGAAGAGCTGGAGTGGGACATGGATCAAGGTGGGGGCATGTCACCAAAGCTCATCTAATTCATGATGAAGAGCTGGAGTGGGACATGGGTCAAGGTGGGGGCATGTCACCAAAGCTCATCTAATTCATGATGAAGAGCTGGAGTGGGACATGGGTCAAAGTGGGGGCATGTCACCATAGCTCATCTAATTCATGATGAAGAGCTGGGGTGGGACATGGATCAAGGTGGGGGCATGTCACCAAAGCTCATCTAATTCATGATGAAGAGCTGGAGTGGGACATGGGTCAAGGTGGGGGCATGTCACCAAAGCTCATCTAATTCATGATGAAGAGCTGGAGTGGGACATGGGTCAAGGTGGGGGCACGTCACCATAGCTCATCTAATTCATGATGAAGAGCTGGAGTGGGACATGGACCAAGGTGGGGGCATGTCACCAAAGCTCATCTAATTCATGATGAAGAGCTGGAGTGGGACATGGGTCAAGGTGGGGGCATGTCACCAAAGTTCATCTAATTCATGATGAGGAGCTGGAGTGGGACATGGGTCAAGGTGGGGGCATGTTACCATAGCTCATCTAATTCATGATGAGGAGCTGGAGTGAGACAAGGGTCAAGGTGGGGGCATGTCACCAAAGCTCATCTAATTCATGATAAGGAGCTGGAATGAGACAAGGGTCAAGGTGGGGGCATGTCACCATAGCTCATCTAATTCATGATGAGGAGCTGGAGCGGGACATGGGTCAAGGTGGGGGCATGTCACCAAAGCTCATAGAATTCATGATGAGGAGCTGGAGTGAGACATGGGTCAAGGTGGGGGCATGTCACCAAAGCTCATCTAATTCATGATGAAGAGCTGGAGTGGGACATGGGTCAAAGTGGGGGCATGTCACCATAGCTCATCTAATTCATGATGAAGAGCTGGGGTGGGACATGGATCAAGGTGGGGGCATGTCACCAAAGCTCATCTAATTCATGATGAAGAGCTGGAGTGGGACATGGGTCAAGGTGGGGGCATGTCACCAAAGCTCATCTAATTCATGATGAAGAGCTGGAGTGGGACATGGGTCAAGGTGGGGGCACGTCACCATAGCTCATCTAATTCATGATGAAGAGCTGGAGTGGGACATGGACCAAGGTGGGGGCATGTCACCAAAGCTCATCTAATTCATGATGAAGAGCTGGAGTGGGACATGGGTCAAGGTGGGGGCATGTCACCAAAGTTCATCTAATTCATGATGAGGAGCTGGAGTGGGACATGGGTCAAGGTGGGGGCATGTTACCATAGCTCATCTAATTCATGATGAGGAGCTGGAGTGAGACAAGGGTCAAGGTGGGGGCATGTCACCAAAGCTCATCTAATTCATGATAAGGAGCTGGAATGAGACAAGGGTCAAGGTGGGGGCATGTCACCATAGCTCATCTAATTCATGATGAGGAGCTGGAGCGGGACATGGGTCAAGGTGGGGGCATGTCACCAAAGCTCATAGAATTCATGATGAGGAGCTGGAGTGAGACATGGGTCAAGGTGGGGGCATGTTACCATAGCTCATCTAATTCATGATGAAGAACTGGAGTGGGACATGCGTCAAGGTGGGGGCATGTCACCATAGCTCATCTAATTCATGATGAGGAGCTGGAGTGAGACATGGGTCAAGGTGGGGGCATGTTACCATAGCTCATCTAATTCATGATGAAGAACTGGAGTGGGACATGTGTCAAGGTGGGGGCATGTCACCATAGCTCATCTAATTCATGATGAGCTGTGGGGTTTCTTATGTCACAAATCTTACTTCAGTCATGGCCTTGAGTACAATTTCTGGCGCAGCATATGGAGGCGCACAACACTCGTCAGAGACTCCTTCTTCATGAAGAGGAGAAGGTTTGACACTCCTTGTGGGCATGACATAGGTGTGCAGCTCCTCATAAATTAGGAATGTCTAACTCCACCATGCCGCCTTATCCAGACCGCCAAGAAAATTGCCAATCTTGATGATTTACTGTATATCTATTACGTTCAATCAATGATAGTTATTAGCTTTTAAGACTGAATCAACATTGGGGATGTTTTCATTCTACTTTTATTGTCGAAGGTAATTAAAAAGATCTATAAACAGAAGAAATTGTGAGAAGTCCAAAATGAAGTGCAGCTAATGATCTGGGCTCATAATTGAATGTTGCCGATAATAACACATCTCAAATAGTAAGTCCTTGCCCGCAGTTCCTGGGACAGCTCGAACTCTAATATAGAGAGGATGGAAGAGCCAGCGGGATTACGGTGTGTTTGCTCACGTCTAATGACCACTTGTAGATGGATCAGTCCATGGAGCATCTGCCAGCCACACGGAGCACATCTCTGGATTAAGTGTTATTAGCTTTGCTAACAAAGTAGAGCTCTGCAGTTTGTCTTGAATTACAGACGAGAAGTGCGAAGAGACCAAAATTCCTCACGTCTCTGAGCAATCTGCAGTCAGCGAAAGTCCTCAAACAATAACAAAATAAACTCTAGAGTGCTGACTACATGGAAAACCCTCACCATTAATTACTCCACTATTATATACCCGCTTTACTATTGGAAACTGATGGCGTGATAATGCTGCTGAGAGCATGGACGTGATACCTTCTCCAGCAAAATAAAACCAGAAAGTGAATAAAAATGTAAATTATTTTCAAACTTCACTTCCTGTTTATAGAATATACAGCATATCCATACTTTAATTGTTAAATCCATTTCGGTTGTTTTTGGCCAAAATATAAGAAGGCTCAGGAGACTGTATATTGTAGGAAATATAGATATGTCTGGAAGGTTTTAGAGAGGTATGAGCTGCAGAATGTTAAAATGTTCAGTCGATGCACTTTCAGCAAAACGCTTATAAAATCTTTAACGACATAGTGTATGATGATAAGAACACTCTCTCGCTTTCAATTAATCATGTCTGAAAATGCTAGGGCATCCTGATATTAAGCAGATACTGCTATGTAATGGCTTATATAATACCAGTAACTTGCAGTTATTTCTTTTTAGTTTGGTCTATAGCCTTTCAGTGCTGAAACGGAGGACGACTAATACCCACTTTCACTAAGGGCTCACTCACACTATCATGGATTCTCTCATTCAAGAGAATCGAACCGATTATGCTAATGATACTCAGCTCAATCTCTAAGCAAAGTTTGAGCAGAGTGTCGTCTTAGTGTGATCAGATTCTCGTGCATGTGGAGCACAGGTGTGGGGAAGATGGAGAACCTAATTTCTCCATCTTCTCCATTGTCTGAGTCCACAGATGTCGGACTGCTCTCGGATGACATCTGAGAACAGTCTGATGTTCCACACGCACACACAGACTTGAATGTGTGCTCTTGATCCAAATTGGGTAGTCATTCGCAGAATTCAGCATATCTGCTCTGCCCCATAGTATAGCATTGGAGCGAGTGCTATCTGATAAAACATCAGATAACACTCGGCTGTGTTATATATACGTGTGAGCTGAAATGAAAGCCACCCAATAGTATCTAAATTCTTCCACAAGTTGTTTGGTCCTAGGGCTACATTGTGATACTAAACATATTTGGAGGCCACGCTAAAAATGGGATATTTCCTTCTGTGACATTTATGAAATATCAAAAATATATACAATAAATGTCTGATGGGTACAAATTCAATTTACAGGATGCTTACATCCACCAATCTGCACTGTAATGGTACGTTCACAGGTTTCTGATGAGGATTTAGAAATAGCTTCTGCTCCTAAATCCTCATCAAAAAAATGCGTCAAATACTCTTTGAATAAGTTTCCCACTGTTTTTAATGGGAAAAGCTACCTTAGTGTGCACAGTGAATTTTTTTCATATTATTTTGAGTATTCGCCACTAAAACCAGTAGGAAGATTATTCAAAGAGTATTTGAAGGATTTTTTTTTAAATGTGGATTTACCGTAAAATTTGCTTTTACATCCTTGTGAAAAATTGTGTGAATAGGCCCTAAGAAGGAAGAGGTGATGAATGCACAAGCTCTCTACAATAGATCACGAGGTTTTTGCTTACTGCATAATGTTTCACAATTCCCATAAACTATAGAGGAGATAGTCACAGGCATGGAAGGCCACCTATTTCATTCACATACTGCTTTATGGAGTGCCAGAGTTAAGAGACCCCATGTATGAGGGTCCAGAGATGTCTAGAGAGGGCTCCACTAGTACTTGCCAGTCACTGCTCCTCAGCTGCTGCCACTAATCTTCTGTGCATGGTTGCCCACATTTAGTTAATCTGTCAGCAATTTTTCAATCCAATTGTTGGGGGCCACACCGAATGGAAACACTGTCCGCATGGAGACCTCAGGCTGCAGGTCGTGCAATCCTGCTCTAAACCAACTAACTTAATTTGATGGAGACATTTTATTGGCGGGAACTTATCAGTTCCAGTGTGCCAGTTTTCTGGCATAAAAAAGTGGCAGAATTCTTGCCCAACCCACATTTGTGATTGTTTGGATTTTGCACCAGCAAAATTGGCGATAATTATAGTGGAAATTTATGCCTCCTCATAGTTGGAACAGATTAAAGTTTGTGGATCCAAATTTATTAAAAGTCATGAGCCTCTCAATAATTCTGGGACATGTCACCTTAGTGGGATTTCCTTTGCATTATCTGTTATCCTCTGATCATTTAATGGTTTTTAGAAGGCAACTACCGATGGGCGAGTGTACGCGTTACTCGAGTTTTCTGAGCATGCTCGGATGTTCTTCGAATATTTCGGCGTGCTGGTAGATTATGTTTTTGTCTCCGCAGCTGCATGATTTGCGGCTGTTAGACAACCTGAATACATGCAGGGATTGCCCGTTTGTTAGGGAATCCCCACATGTATTCAGGTTGTCTAGCAGCCACAAATCATGCAGCTGCAGGAACTCAAACACAATCTGCGAGCACGCCCAAGATACTCGGAGACCACCCGAGCATGCTCGGAAAACTCGAGCAACGCGAGCACACTCACTCATCACTAACGGTAACCCAAATTAAATTCCCTAATCATTTTTGAGAAGTAATCCTGTATTAAGCACCTTCTTTTCCCTTGTATACAGGAATAATTACATGAAATAAATATACCGTAATACTTTTTTGATCTAGCAAAATGAGAAAGTGCCGAAAAGTGTAGAGAGTATAAATATGTGTTTATTGCTACTGCCTGAAAATGAAACTTTATGGTTGGTTCATGTGTCAATGAAGATTTCTCTAACAGTAAGATGGTATCTTTCAGCAATACTAGCAGTAGATTTATTCCAGTCCACACAATTCTGTTTAGATTTGGATTTGGATATGGAAAAATCCAATTTAGAATTATCCTTCTATGTCCACACACATGTAATGACAAAACAGAAACACACATATTGGTATCTGCACCTTTTCTCCTTTGCCTCCCTTCAGTCCTCTTACACCATCAGCCCCCTAAAACAAAAATAATAATATGCATTATTACATGGACTGCAATAGAATTCGACTTTGTTAAAACAAGTTGAATGTAAATTGCCTCTCTTTTTCTAACTTATTTTCTTTAAAAGGGGTTCTTGGTTTAGTAAAGTAATTGAATTCATACAGAGGGTTCCTCTTTTAGGACTCCCATATCTTCTCCAGAGTATATCTCGCATTTTAAGGCCAAGCATGTCCTGACATTACATGCACTGGTCGTTCATTTAAAAACAAAACTGTGTAATGCTTAATTTCTCCTGCGGTGGCGCTGTGGGTAAATTAAAAACTTGCTGCTGAATTCCACCACAGATTACACCAGTTTATTATCAAGAGATTATCTAACTCAGAAGTCCACTGTTAGGACCTTGCAATTTTAACTTATCAAATTCCTCAAGGTGTCTATAAATATAGTAATAATTTGGCCTATCCTACTAACCTTTGTGACTATATTAACCTTAAGACAAGATTGACCCCAGTCACGATCACAGTTTCTTTATAGTGACTTATATTATGACTTATAGTGATAGCTTGGCAAATACAACTGCCTGGTATCTGGTGTAATTGTTCACATTAGCCTTCAAGGGATGCTGTCACGTCATTTTTCCATTTTGAACTGCCCAAATGCCATAGAAATCATGTAAATTTCATCCCAATCAAGTCTGTAAAACCAAACATCCAAGTATATGAGTAAAAAAGAATTTTTAATCTTTACTTACCTTCCAGTGATATGGGTAGCATTGGAAATTGGTTTAGGTGCGCTCCTCTGGCCAGTAGTTATGACCACCACAGTTTGAGTGATGGGCTGTCATGGCCCTCTCTATAGAAATCCCACACCTGTGCGCTGACAGTCAGTTTACCGGGCATGTGAATTGGAAATAGATGCCATTCTCAGCTTCGTTGTGCATGCTCTGGAGGCTTCTGGAACTCGTAGGCTTCATGCATGACCTAAGTGCCTGGAGCAGCAATCAGGATCCCTCTGAGTAACAGTGGCTTCCGAAGCATGTGGAGATCACAAATGAAGCTAGGAACATACACCCAGCTTCAATGCTGATGCCCTGGGAGTTGAATGTCAGCATGAAGTTGTGAGATTTCCTCTGAGACGGCCATGACTTTGGAGAGGTGCAGTCCATTATTCAAACTGCGGAGGGCATGGAGTACTGGCTGGAAGAACGTGACTGAACCAATATCCAACACCACCCACGTTACTGGAAGGTAGGGATTTACATACAAGGTAAGTGAAGATTAAAAGTATTTTTTAATTATATACTAGGCCGTTTAGCGCTACAGATACATGTTAGGGATGAACATCACATGACTTGTGCAGCATTGGGGGCAGTTTGGTATGGCAAAATTACATGAAAGATTCCTTCAGAGAACCCAAATAAGTATAGACTTTAGCAATGCTATTTCGAAACTGCCATAAACTATCTCTCCATGCTTCATAGAGGAAATGAGAATCATTAAAAAAGCTGAATGGCTGAGATGCAAGCCAGATAGTTTACTAAGCTGGAAATGGGCAAATTCACACAATTATGAATCAAGCACTTAACCAGACAATGGCTCACAGACTTGAGCGGTGACATCTGTGCCTGACAAATGTCCCATAAGTGAGTATAGAGCTAAGTCAGCTTATTAGACATAGGTAACTTACCTTGACACCACGAGGTCCAGGATAACCAATAGGACCCTGGGGACCATTTGGACCCTGGAAATGGATGAAAACAAATAGTATGAGTGCATCATTTAAGAGTAGAAATAAGGAGAGTAAAAAAAAGGACTACAATGAAAAATGGTTCCCATTCTTATCAGAAACATCAAAGACATGCTGGGATTTTTTTTACGACAATAAGTACAGCATTTACTGTGCTACTATTGCCATAAAAAAAGAAGGAAAAATCCAGGAACCAAAAAGAAACTTGACATATGGTCAACTCAATGCAATTGTCAAAAGCATAACCTATTGAAAGAGTTTTGAAGATACAGAACCCAGTTACTTATATAGTTCCTAGTGGAACATGCAAACATATATACAGTGTATATGTATATATATATATATATATATATATATATATATATATATATATATATATATATGTATGTATGTACAGTATGTTCCACTAGGCATTAAGAACCTCCTAGGGCCACATCATCTGTTATGTATTCACACATAGGACCTTCATTGTTTGTAAGGTTTTAGTAAATGAAATCAATATGCAGGTAATTTCTAACATTCATCTATAATTCCCAAGTTTATCATTGCAGGGAATCCATTTAGACCACTCATAACTCCAAAACTCTTGATGTTGGGATGGGTTAACGAAAACCTAATTCTTGTCCAAGTCCATAATCTGATTCAAGTTTATTGCTTTGTAAATCAATTTTAAGCTGAAATCAGTGTATCTTCTTTATTGTGAAAGTTGGTCTTGCTGCTGCTAATACTTTCATTCAAAATTATTGATCAGGACTCAAGGAACACCAAACAAAATAGCAAATGCACAGGTGCAATACCTAATGAAACAGCCAGCCTTCAATAAGGGTTTGGCCGTGTGGTACACCAATGCACAAAGATAAAATACTCTGTATGTGGCGTGTTCACACAAGGAATACAATCCTTGTTCGCACGGGATGCATTTTAGCACTGGGCAGCCCGCCATATGGCGTCATTAATAGGCTGTAGCCAGATGCTTTGTATTCCTTGTGTGAACACGCCACATACAGAGTATTTTATCTTAGTGCATTGGTGTACCACACAGCCAAACCCTTATTGATGGCTGGCTGTTTCATTAGGTATTGCACCTGTGCATTTGCTATTTTGTTTGGGTCCGCTGCACCCTGCTTGTGCATTTGTATTGAGGCCTATTTAGACAGGTAAGCATCTTTGCCTGTTTTTTGGTGTTTTTTCTTGAATGTGTCCTTTTTTGGTGTTTTTCATATTAGAGTAGGACTGGCAATACGTAAGGACCCTTGGCGTGGGTTGCCAGCTTCCATATTATGGCCCTAATATCAACTAATACCTTACATATATTTATATGTTTTTTTTGCACGTATATTTTTTGCAGGGTGCAGCTGGGCCCAAATTGTTCTGTACACTGTGGCCTCTGTTCGCACGGGATGCATTTTAGCACTGGGCAGCCCGCCATATGGCGTCATTAATAGGCTGTATCCAGACGCTTTGTATTCCTTGTGTGTGCCACATACAGAGTATTTTATCTTAGTGCATTGGTGTACCACAAGGCCAAACCCTTATTGAAGGCTGGCTGTTTCATTAGGTATTGCACCTGTGCATTTGCTATTTTGTTTGGGTCCGCTGCACCCTGCTTGTGCATTTGTATTGAGGCCTATTTAGACAGGTAAGCATCTCTGCCTGTTTTTTTGGTGTTTTTTCAGGACTCAAGGAACCAGAGGAAATTCTGATTTGAAACATTTAGGGTCTAGCGTCTTGCGTAGAGTATTGGTCTACATGTCGCATGCATTGCAAATGAATGTGACAACTTTGGTTGGTCTTGTGTCTTCAGCAAAAAAAGCAATATATCATGAAGACACAGTTATCACATGTAAAAATTCCTAAGCCAAGTCATTTCAACCAGCAGGTGCTGTTACCTAGAGACTAGCGCTTTATAGAAAATTTTTCGTTTTTCAAATTACAAATTACATCTTTAAATGTTGGAAATTACTCAGCAGAAACACAGCGCCAATTTTGACAATAGCAACTCTTTAAAGTGGTCTACAAAATTCACATAAATATCTACTTGATAGCGGTGGAGAGGTAAACAGTCATACTCGCTGCAGATGAGAATCTAAAGTGGACTTATCCATTCAGATAAGTTTTAAGAATAAACTGTTAAGCTGTCATGTGTGTGTACATGGCAAATAAAAATATTTCTGGCCACTAGATGACTTGTATCCTTTATTTTCCACTAGTTTTCCCCTCCGTTATCTCTAACTCCTATTTTCAGTTTTCTCTGAGCTAGTGAGTGGAGACTAGCTGCTCTTATGTCTCCTATACGCAACACACACATAGATAGATATCTTCCTGAGAAGAGGGGGAAAAGTGTCTCATAAAGGGAGAAAAAAACACATTTCTATCATACTACATATTACAAAGTTTAATAAATTCAAGCAAAGTGTATTGATTAGGTGCCAATTTAACTCATGACTAAGCACGGCAACATGGAGGCCTGAAAACAGAAGAAGATGGAATTTCCGCAGATTCGCTCTACTCTATTCGCTTATACTATGGATTTGTGCAAGCTTTCTTAAATTTTCAGTGTTAATACACAATACTGTTCAAAATTTTTAGGCAAGTGTGGAAAAAATGCTTTAACCCTACGTCAGGAGCAATAAGCCTGGCAGGCAAAGCTCACATGTTTTTGTTCCCCCTCCTCTCCAAGGTGACAGGGGATCCCACCCCTCCAAGGACCTTTCTATCTTTAGGTGCCACTTGAAACTCCCTCTCTGTTTTACCCCCATCCTTGAGGAGAGCAGATGTGACCTAAGTGGCCTCTCAGGCTCATTGCGCCTGAAATTTCTCACTTTTGAAGGTTCGCACTTTCTAGATTTTTTTTTCATGACAATTTTTTATTTTGCTTGTTTTATGAATGAATAATGCAAAGTTTGTGAATATTTTGCAGAAATAGTAGGATTTTCATAGAAATGGCCTCTCGGGCACATTTCTCTTGAATACTTAAACGTAATTTCTGGTATGATATGATAATATGATCTGCCAACCTTGCTTTTCTCTCTGCCAATGTGCTTCTTCTGCTGGGCTTTTACTGTCTGAATCTGAGTGAACTTAACTCCAGTAGCATCTAAGTGCCTTACAATTAAGTTTTGACCTAATATTAATGTTTAGTAATAGCTATGTCCCGAAAACTGGAGGCTATTTGGCAGCGGTTGTGAAACTTGGGAACTTTTTATTTTATTCATTTTATGGTTATTAAATGATTTTTTTGCTTCTGATTTCATACAGTCTCTTTTAATACATCCATATGAAGGTCACTATTTACTTTTGGAGAACCGAAATTGAGAAAATTAGATAATATAATATAATGTGCTAATAGTTTCTATTTTTCAACTAACAAAATTCAAAGTGAATGAACAAAAAGGAAATCTAAATCAAATCATCAATTGGCGTGACTGCCTTTTGCCTTAAGTAGAACATAAAAGCATCAATTATTCTACTGTAGGTACAGTTGCACACAGTAGGAGGCTGTTCCAAACATCTTTGAGAACTAACCACAGATCTTCCGTTGATGTCGCTTGTGCAACTATTTCTCTCTCTGCATGTCACCCCACAAAGATGCTGAGATCAGGGCTGTATGGGGGACGGGGGCAGATCATTACTTCCAGGATTCCTTGTATTTACTTTACACTGTCGATAGTTCTTAATGACATAGACTGTATGTTTGGGGTCGTTGTCCTGCTGCAGAATAAATATGGAGCCAATCAGACACCTCCCTGATGGTACTGTACGATGGATAAGTATTTGCCTGTGTTTCTCAGCATTGATGACACCATTAATCCTAACCAAATCTCTAACCTCGTTTGCTGAAATGGAGCCTTAAACTTGCAAAGAACCCCCCTGCTTCACTTTTGTCTGCAGACACTTATAGTTGTACCAATCACCAGTCATTAAACGAGCAAACTGCCTTTTCTGTTACAGTCAAAAGGTTCACATTCATCAGTTCAGAGCACCTACTGATATTTTCTCCACACAGGTTCCTATGTTTTTATCCATACTTTAGTGGCTTGGGCTTTTTTCCATGTCAAAGATATTATTTGGGGCTTCAACCTTCCATGAAAACTATTTTTGGTTAGATTTCTCTGTAGCCTGGACCCACTGGATTTTGCCAGTTCGGTGATGAATAGCTTTCAATTTAGAAGAAAAATAAGCATGAAGTGTCTCTCATATGCTGCACCAAGTTTCCTTGGCCAACCACCTCCATAGTCCTCAACATGGCCCATATCTTGGAGTCCTCAATGTTGTGATGTATATCAAGATATTTATCCATCAGGCAATAAGATCAGGCTGCAATCTGATTGACCTCAAATTTATTCTACAGCAAGACAGAGATCCCAAACTTACAGTCAATTTCATTAAGAACTATCTTAAGGATAAAGAAGAGTTGGGGAAGTAATAATATGGTCCCCACAGAGCCCTGATCTCAACATCATCAAGTCTGTCTGGGATTACATGAAGAGACAGAAAGATTTGCACAAACAACATGAACAGACGATCTGTGGTCAGTTCTTCCAGATGTTTTGAACAACTTCCTTCCTTGCCAAATTTCTTCAAAAACTGTGTGTAAGTGTACCCAGAAGAATTGGTTGTGTTTTGAAGGCAAAGGGTGGTCACAGCAAATATTAATTTGATTTACATTTTTCATTTGTTCATTCACTTTGCATTTCCAACATCTGCCTAAAACTTTTGCACAGTACTGTATATATGTCTTGATTCAACTTTGCTGTGATTATCAATGGCTTTTCAAAGGATTTGTTTAGGAAAGAGTTCCTAGAACTGCTTCTATGAAAAATCATGATTGCAGAACTATATGGAGCAAAAATAGCAGATTTTGTTTGCATTCAGTTTTGTTATAAGTCTTTCCTCACTAAAAGGAATTATACAAAATGCCAAAGATATGGTCTGCAAATGTTTAGAGAATCATGTGCGACCTATAATAAAGTCTTTTTTAGAAGGCTAACCAAACTTTCAGACAAATTTGTTTTTGGAGGAGCAGTTGTTTAGAAGAATAAGGGCTGCTACACACATATTCCATGACACTGTACATCCATTAAACACCTATTGCAGTATCCAAAAAATGGTCAGGATATGGTATAGTTTTCTCATTGGCTTTTCAGAGCAATAATATTGTCACCTGGGATAACACTTAAAGGTGTCCAGGATTATTTTATTTTTTTACTATTGGCTTAAAAAGTAACATTGAGGAAGTTACTAACAGAGGCAATGACCTGCATCTTCTACTCGGCGGCAGCTCAGAACGGTCACCGACCACTCCTGTTGGTGTTTCAGCTGTTCCATATCAACAGAGCCTCCCTTTTTCTTCTGGGCTGCAATATCAATGGGGAATGACTTCCAACGTCATGCTGATTGACAGCCGGTGCCCTACAGTAAGGTATCATAATGTCGACAGCCAAGCCCTGTCAACAGAGCAGAGCAGAAGAGAAGTCGCTGCTCTGTTGAAAGTGACGTCAGCGAAAGCTACTCAATTGCCGGCAGGAGCGGTCTGTGACCAATTAGCAACTACCTGCCTGTTAAATATTACGCCCATTGTAAAAATAATAAATAATCCTGGATAAACTCTTTAAACTCTTTATCTTCTAATCAAAGAGGTCAAAAGATTCTTTAGGGTGTGTCCCAATGTTTTGGGCATCTAAAGTTTTTTTTATCTCCATTATTTTGTTGCCATGATACTGCTACTACAATTTTCGCTGTTTGGCTTTACTTCTCCATTTGAGCCTTTGTTGTTTCAAAAATGTATTTTTCTGCATAACAAATCAATGAGAACACTCACATGGGGAATAACGTGGCTAAAAGCTGTATTTATGAAAGCTGAACATAGGTGCTGTATTGGAAAATCATTAAAGATTGTTTATGACATGATGTTGACAACATGCATTCTGCGTTAGCTGCTGTACATAACCTAGATTTATATATACCTGGAACTAGCTAGAAGAAATCCTCATTATATCAGAACAGTGTGGACAGTGTGTTCCATAGCAGTTCATCATCTAAATTGTTGCATTGAATTTTTGAAACTATGTATATTTTGCAAGCAAATAGTTACCGCTAGATACAAGAGCAGGCACTACTCTCAGATGATACAAATAAGTTCTTGGCTATTGGCTTTTTGCTGGCGTTACATAATCCACATAATTATAAATCAAAAATGCTAGCATGCTAGAATAATTTATCTGTGTGCTAATATTAATAGGAATGTTGCAATCAAGTACAAAAAGAGGATGCTAAGCAACTGTGGCAAGGTCAAACTCAGCGTAAACTGAAGCCTTTCCAAATACACTTGGTTTGGGTTCATATATTACATTTGAGGAGGACATGGTGTTTGCTTGGAAGTCTCTTTCACAGTGTCCGCCTATGATCCCTCGCTCTGACGCTCCTTAGGCTTACATTTTAAAAGCCATTTCTGAGTCACGTACAGTGCAGTGTGACTTAAAGGTTCTGGAGAGTGGTGACATCACTGAGAAGAGGAGAAGAACAGCGCTGGATACCAGAGAAGGTGGCGGTAGGTGAGTATATTAATACACACTACACTATATACACATATTTAGTGAAACAAAAACTTCATGGGAGGGCTTCATTAACTGATCTTAAATAGTTTGTCCACTTTACCATTGATGACCAAGCCTTGGGATAGGTCATCAATGTCTGATCGGTGGGGGAGTGGCACTCAACATCTGTTCTCGATGTTATGAACCTGCACAGTACAGCACATAGTGGCCATGGCCGGATACTGCATATCAACCCCTTATTCAAATCAATAGGCGGCAGATATGCAGTACCTGGCCATGTCTACTATACAGTAGATGGAGCTGCGCTATGCTGCTGCATAACTGGTCAGTTAGGGTTAGGGTATATGGACTCATACATATACTACTGAGCCCATACACCACTCGTTCTGTTGATGCTCGCAGAAGTGTTTGACCTTTTGAGTGACTGGTGGGGAAGAAAGGTCTCATGAACCAGATCCCCTGGTCTGTAGAACATTTAAAGATGTACAACATATGAAAATATTAAAATGAAAAATCAGGATTTGCCCATGTATGGCCAATCTCAAGATGTCCATATTTCTTAACCATATTTATAAACATGAATGTCCTGTTCAACAAAAGTTTTAAAAGGAAGAGAACATTAAGCCACTACCGAATTGCTCTGGCGATGGCTTATCTCCAAGGAGAACTAAAAATAAAACCTTCTCTAGTCATCATCCGAGTTGAGAGACCCCCCATACACGTTAGATGGTCACTGGGTTTGGCTAACTTTTGTATTTATGAGTATATTAAGTGTAAATTCCCATAAAATCATGGGACTAAATGAAAAATATCATTGTACGCTTACTGAAATAAATCCTTCCACATTACTGAAAAAGAACGACTTTGAAGGAAACTTACCACTGCACCCTTTTCTCCAGCCGGCCCTTCTTTTCCAGGGTGTCCCTAAAATGAGTAGGCAAAGTTAGATTAGATACCTCCTTTACTTTTGTGATAATGAAACATATAATTAAAGATCCATAATATGCACGGCCCTAAATGATGTTACTAGCTTGCCAAGCACACATTCTGCTGAAACAAGAACTTCAGTTCAATGTCCAGCGAATGTATCTCTCCATAGGGGCCTTTGTGAGAAATGGAGGAAAATGGAAAACTGCAAACCAGAATTGATAGCAGGCGTACGGATTGAAGTCATATTAAGGTAATGTTTTCTACGCTGCTTGGAATTAACCCAAGAAAAGAACAGATCTAGGAGGAGGTAATTGGGCATGATTCACCAAAGGTCAATAAAATGTTAATTCATTTCTGTGCTTTGTTTCTTATTGTCATTTGATTAGTAACTGGCACTAAAATAAAGCGAAGCCATAATGATGAAAAGTGAAGAGCAAATTATCGTAATGCAGAGAGAAACAGAACTATATTAGCAAGTGCGCATCTCGTGTCATCGCTGTATTTATTTCCTAGGCAATAGCACTCATCTATAATCGACATTAATAACATACAATATATTGTGGCTCCCTATAACTGATAAATGTTCATCTAAATTATTATTTTTTAACCATGATCTGAAATGCAGGTAGCTTTATGAGTTAAAAAACGCAGTTAGTGAACATCTACAATTAGATACAGGAAAGATATATATTTTGGTACCATGTTAGCCAGTTAGTAGTAGTTCTACTGGCCATCTACAATTATGCATTTATTCACTGTTAGAGACTGTAAGATTATTTGTTCAGCTACAATTAAAATGCGTGTAATGTACTAAATTCTTCAAACCTACAGTTTGTTTGACTCCTTTGACTCCTCATATTAAGCAGTCTGCTGATTGAAGGGGTTGTTCAGGACATGGAACAGTTCATTAATAATCTGTCACCGAAAACTCCGACTGATCAGGCTAAAATCTGTTCCAGCAGCGGCAGGAGATTAGCGATGTAGGGGTTGGAACATGGCATCCCTATGCAGCACTTTGTGGTCAATATTGAGTACTGATCTTTATCTTTGATCTAATTCTATTTCCCTTCACGTGAATGGGAGATAAAGTACAGAATAAGGAAAATGAGTAGGGGTGAGCAAATATCTTCAGCTGCGGTGCCGGACAGCTGATTATTGGGAGCACTCCAGGTACTTGGATTCCCACTGTAGCTATTCGGTAAGCGCTACAGCTAGTAGGATAAGGAGTTATCCAAAGCTATTCTCTCACCCCTACAAATGAGTAATTTACAGGGTTGTTGTGTTCTGCCCGTTAAGTCACTACTGCTGGAGCAGATTTTGGTTGATCTTTAGGGACCCACTCTGATCTGATATTGATGACCTTGGATGACCCAATGGATGAGCCAATTGTTGACCACAAGTAGATCAACAATTATTAAATTATAGACAAATCCCTCTTAGTAATGTATGGCAGAGGGTTAGAAATGACTCTTTCACCATCTTGCAACCTCTGCTGCTTACCCCTCTGCTTAAAACCATCCCTGGGTGTTCACCACGTCTACATTGTAAGTGCCCAGTTAAAATGTCAATGCACATAATGTACATATGAATTCTGGCTTACTGTAAATACTTTTCTTTGAGCTAGATATGGCATTCATTTTGTTTCCCATGGTTGGGTTTCCATTAGCTGAGTCTTAGTCCTTCTCAGCCCTTATTCATATGTACGTCATTAGACGTATGGTAAGGTTTTAATACTAGAGGTTAGGACCATCCTGAATAGGGTCACCATGACGTGGTTTGATGGCTTTTAAGTTTCTTTGATAAAAGTGATGTTAACTAAGTACCCTATATTATTTTCATGCACTATTGCTAGTTATATCTTTACTGCAGGTTATTTATGCATTTTATTTTTATCTTAGGTTTTGTTAGTTTAGTGGCCAGTGTGAACATGCGCCAAAACGCTGCATATAGGCCAACGTATATTCTAGTTCATTTCTTTTACTGTTAGTGTAAATACAGGTAGATCAATTAGCACTTTGTGACATATTTAGGTAAGATGATAATCGGCAAAGGAACATTCGTAAAAATGATCATTCGCAATTATTAGCCAATGTAAACACACTGGGGGATGACAAGAACAATGAGCAAAATACTCATTCATTAGGTGATCAGGTCATTTATGGCTAAGTGAAAGCAATCGAACATCAGAACATCGCCTAGTACAAATAGGGCATGTACAGCCAACAATATTATGCTGCATGGCGACAGAGCGATTGCAATAAAGAACTGTTCACATTGTTTTTTCTCAAGCCATGTAAAGGCATCATTAAAGGATAGACGATCAACTTGTAAATGTTTAAAGGGCCAAGATTAGCCCATCTAAATGGGCCTTTAGTTAGGATGGGATTTATATACAGTGATAATTATTTTTTTCAATAAAAATATAGATGACGCATGCACTAACAATAAAATTAGGATACAGAGATTGTGGGATATGTCTCTGCAAATCATCTCCGATGGATCTCGGCAACCCCAGACCTTTGCTAGTTTCATTGGAGATGAAATGCTATGAATCTCACATCTATAGTGCTCTTCAGACTATTGTGATGATCATTTTTATAAGATTTCACTTTTTTTTATGTAAAAATAAAATTGTTCATGTTATGCCGCAATATAGACTGGTTATGTTGACTGAAAGCATACCGCACCTACAGTCCATATTTTTCTACTCACCGGGGGTCCATCAGCTCCAGGTAATCCAGGCAGACCAGGCTTCCCGTGTGGTCCCTAAGTACACAGAGTACACAAATATGAATCATGTTTGGATGACAGAGAAGAAAGCAGATGAAATGCTCATTAGCAGATAGATTTGTTGTGTAATTATATATCTCAGCATCTTCCCTTCCATAAGATTTTTTACTGAAGTAATACACAGTTATGAAGCAATTAAATATGTAATCCACAGAAAATGCAGCTATAACACAGAAACAGAATCCTTCTTTCATCTCGAGGACAAATCTGTTACAAAGTTACAAAATAGAGGTTTTAGCCTCATTTATGAGAATGCACAGAATCATTTTCATATAATTTAGTTATTTTACATACAAACCTTTGAAGATTTTCTAACATTTTACAATTAGACAATACTCAATCTACAGCAAAATATCCTGTAATGAAAGCTCTACGATATTCAAGCTGTCTGCATAGTGAAGGTTTCTAAATGGGGAAAAACTGATGATGTTGATGTAGGGGGAAGTTTCTAATTTATTCCCACTCGTTATGACATTACGATTAATTTTGTTGAGTCTGACTTAGGACTTCATGGAAGTTCTGAGCGTAATCATGATGCACCAATGAGTTTGAAGAGTTTCTCTCTACTAGAGTTGAGCGAATTTGTTCGGATTCGGTCACCGAATCTGATTTTGCCATATTTGTGTATGTTTGATGATCAGTTCCGAACATATTCGGTAACTTCCACTCCCATTGACTCTAATGATATTCGGCTGTGTTCAACGAATACTGATAAAACAATATTCGCTGCCGATCGAATTTGGAACCAAATCCGAACAAATTCGCTCAACTCTACTCTCTACTACACCTGTAAGGCTTTGGTCACATCTGTTTGAGGATATTGATGAAAATGCCAATCAAAATAGCAGTATTTTGTCTAGTGACACCGACCAAAATGCGATAGACCCATTGTGGTCAATAAAGAGTCCATTGGATGCCACCATTGTAGAGCAAATCAGGAGTCCGCACCACCAATAAATTTGTTGGACTGCTTCTTTGATGGGGCAAAACAATGGAACTAAATAAGCATGGACTAATTGTAGTGTGCTGATGATTATGTTATAGCATTTAATGTGGACTTGTAAATTAACCCTTCACCCTTCTTGGTGCATATGTCTGGGTTAGACAAAATTGGAGTTGTATATTTTTTCATTATGCTATAAAAGTGTATAAAAGTACAAGAGATAAGTCACATTGATGTGCATTTACCACCTCACCAGATGCCGGCTGGTTATACAATATGTCTAGTCAAATTTTCTATTAGACACGATCACATCAAGAAACTGCTACTTTCTCAAGTAAATCAACATAAAAAAGGAAGAAGGAAAAGCCTCGCCATGCACCTGTATTACGAAGAGTCTCAGCACTTGGTGTGACCTGCATCTACAACCCTTGGTGACCAGAACACGTTTTTTTGAAGGACAGCTCCTCTGTGCTTAGAATTTTTGAGGCTACCGCATGGTCTGATCATCGAGTTTTCATTACATGTGATATTATCAACTGTTACTGATGCATTCCACATACAGCAATCTAGCTTTAGAAGTTGTCACATTTCATTGAAATACTGTAAATATAGTTACGGTAACTTAATACTGAACTTCAAGAAATGGTCCTTGAGCCACTGATTGTCTTCCAAAACTAAATTTGTTCATGTTCAACATTGAGGATTTTTTTTAACAAATAAATCTAAAATTCAATCTTTCAGGATCCAATATTGAAATGATTGCTTTGGTATTTAAATCTAGAAAGTAATGCCAATACAGGAAAAATCCATTGCTCCAATTTTTCAAAAACCTGTCAACGGTAATGCTACATTGCGGGCTGATTGTTACCATCCTGCCCACGCTATACATTCAATCCCATACTGAGAATTTATCAGGGTAAAAGGAACATGTTCTGATGAAATGAACTTATTATAGAAAATCAAGTCATAACAGAAAGAACAAAAATGAGAGGTTTGAAAAAAGTAATATTGAGAAATATTTCAATAGAGAAAAAAACAATACTAGAGCCAGTATATTACAATCCAAAAAAAGACAATGATATTGATAATGACAAAGTTACGTTTAGTACTCCATACAGTTTGCCACATAATGAAATAAAAAAATATAATGACTAAATACATCCTCGTCTTATTTTAGGAAATTTTCAATAAGATATTGAATAAAGGCCACAGAAGTGTAGCGAGCAAAGGGTCGTCACTAGGAAACATTTTGTCACCCAGTTTATCACAAGCTTCCACTTGGCTGTCAGTCAAATGTTTTTACAAATGTGTTGGCAATAAATGTAACTTGTTATCTGCCACAAAAGTGCAAAAAAAAACTAAACGATGAGTTGTGGACTATAAATTCATTCATTAACTGCAACTCAACAACATATGATTTATTGCATTTTCTGTCATATCTGTAATTTAAAATCAATAGGATGCACTAGTCGCAAACTAATAAAAAGAACTTCAGAACATTTACAAAATATTAACCTCAAAAACAGAACGTATTTTGGTGCAACAAAACATTTTTTAGACTTTCATGAAGGAGCAATGGATACTTTTTCCTTTTTTGGCATCAAAAAAAGTTAACTCACCCGTTAGGGGAAAGGACTGAATTTGAAGACTTTACAAGGATGCGATAATTCACGTTACTTTTGGTTACTTTCTCAGGTATTTTCCCTATACGCTCCTGATGATATTATATGATCTTTCTATACTAGTTCTGGAATGACTCTCTGGATTTGATGCTGCTGATTTTATGCACTATAAAATGACACATTACTGTAGGATTTTCTGCAAACTTATACCCTACTCCAACTAAATATCAGTTTCTTCTTGTTTTGAATTTTTCTATGCAAATAAAAATGAAATAAGCCAAGATTTCACAATAATACTTAGCAGAATAAAAAATTACCTTGTCACCAGGTGGCCCAATCGGACCTTGTGGACCAGGCAGACCCTGTGCAGAAGGAAAAACATTACATTTCAGGGTCTCATTCATTGCTGTGTGCTGAGAACAGACCTGCACTTCATGACATTGCCTCACGGAGCCGCATTCCAGAACCCACGCTCTGCAGCCGGGAGTCAGATGCACAATCCCTCATTATTCCCCAGCCTCCCTGCTCAAACCTGTACAGAGCAAAAGTGCTGATGTGTCCATGGCGGACACCTTCCACCTCTTAGGATCATCTCACTTATTCAAATTAATTCTGCTTTCATTTTTCAACAACATTAATTCATAAAAAAGGATGAGGGATTATCCCCCAAAATATTGCTAAGCTCTTACTACTAAGTCTCCTACTAATCCCCCATTTTTTCTTTACAGGAATTTGTCAGTAAGATCAACCTCCATAAACTGCATATATGTAGCATGACGGTCTTTGATATGTAAGTCCATCAACCTCTTTATATCTTCCATCTGTTGCTGCATTCCTGTTAAATCAGAAGTTTCATACAAATGAAAATGAGGCGTTAAGTGATCTGGGTGTGACAGAACATTGGCCAATACTCTGCATCCACAGCTTATTTCTCCACCCAGCACCAGCTTTTTTAGCTTGAATGTTAACTCGTTGTCTGTATGACGTCAGGCAACAAAATCAGGCAGCTGACAATCCAGCTAAAGAGGCTGGCGCTAGGTCACGGAAAAAACCTTGGGAGGCAGTGACTTGTTAAGTACGCTGTCACATCTAAAGCACTTAATGCATTATTTCCATACATCTCAAAATGCAAATTACTCTATAATGCAGCAACAAATAGAATATGTCGATTAATTAACATTTCAAAGACCTGCTTGCCCATATATGCTGACGATCAAGTTAAAGAAGCTGGTGCAAGGTCGCAGAAAAAACCTTGGGAGGCAGTGACTTGTTAAGTTTGCTGTCACATCTAAAGCACTTAACGCATCATTTCCATACATCGCAAAATGCTAATTACTCTATAATGCAGCAACAGATAAAATATGTCGATTAGTATACATTTCAAAGACCTGCATGTCCATATATACGGTTTGGGAGGGATGATCTTGCTAAAAATTCCCTCTAAATAGTGAAACATAGAATTGCTGGTGCTAAATGTAATGTGTATTTGGCTGATGGAAATAGTCAAGAAAAAATATAAAAAAAAATCTTTAAGGATCCTAAAAATTAACTTCATAGAAAACATGGCTTCACCAAAGAGCAGCCACATTAAAGCCTTCTGTTTTATGGCTAATCTCTTTAAAAAGTGCCATCTAAAATATTTGGTTAGTTTGTTACTGCAAGTAGTAGACTAAAATGTTTGTGTTACAATCATGGCTCCTTTATGACTTGCTAGAGACATGATAGACTTAGTTTGGGTTAACTAACTGCATTGGAAAAGCACTTTTTATTTGCATCTTATTTGCAAACACTGCATTCAGCTGTGACTGATGTAACTGACTATTTGGCTATTGGCCGCCTTTGGCTTCGGGTCTCTAGGTCTTCCCCAAATATTGAGTCTACCCATGGTTACTGAAGTCTCAGGCTCTGATTCATGAAAACAGATGTTTTTCACCCCAGTCTTCACCTTTTCGAGGCGAAAAAAGTTGACCCTCATGAAAATTAGCAAAAAGTGACTCCATCTGCTTTAATATAGAAAATGGCACCAGTGGATGGAAGCCCTGACAGAGCCGCCGTTGTGTGGCAAAAATGTCTTGTGAATCCGGCCTAAGCTCAACCCACCTTTGGAAAAGTTGGCGAAATTGGCCGGGGACTGGCATAAGACCAGACAAATCTCAAAATGTTAGGGCAGCTATGTGCTGAAACAACATTTTGTGACTTTTCAAAACAATTTTATGCCAATTTTGGCACAATCTGATGAATAGAGCAAAACACAGATGTGTCAAACTGACCTAACTCTCGAATTTCTGCCAGAGATGTGAATATGTACAATTATTATCCTCATTGTCATTACATGCTGAATAATTAATATGATTTTTCTGCTCTGCACATAAATGTGATTGGGAAAACCTAATTGATTTGCATTGTTGGTGGAATAGCAGCAGATATGGTGCAGATATCGGAGAAGAATCGGCAGCGAAATCCACGTCAATTCCGCAACCTGTGAACTTAGGCTGATACTTGATTCTATGGCATTTTGCATGCTTACCGTGTCCCCAATCCTTGTACTGAGCATTGACAGGTACAATTATTGTTATCCCTCAGGACTGAAATGTCATTATGTTTATAACAGAAATTAATGAATTTGACCAAATAGGTAATTCTATAGAAAGCATATATATAGAAATATATGGAAAAGTGCAATGTGAAAGTAGTAGAAGCCTAGACAATTACATTATCCTAAGAAATCATTTACCGATATATTCTAATGAAAGTCAATGGAAAGAAAATATTATTAATGAATAAAGCAGGTTTCTATGCAGTAGATAGAAGAAGCATAATTAGTAGGTTGTGGCACTTCTCTTATCTTTATACAGCACATACTTGTGGTCCGGGAATTCCTTGTTGACCTCCTGGTCCAGGTTCACCTTGAGGCCCCTAAAATGCACAACAGTAAATTACAATATGGTTCATCTGAAAAACATTTGTGATTGTTACCGTGTTAAATGATAAAATGTATAGCTGTTAGTTATTGCAGGAAAACCCATGGCTGTATTGTCACATTGCTTCAAGATATCATGCAACTACTACAGCTAGGGTTTCGCCATTTAGAGGAGGTTGTTACTAGTGATGAGCGAGTGCACTCATTGCTCAGGTTTTTCCAAGCACGCTCGGGTGGTCTCCGAGTATTTGTTAGTGCTCGGAGATTTAGTTTTTGTTGAAGCAGCTGCATGATTTACAGCTACTAGCTAGCCTGAATACATAGGAAGGTTGCCTGGTTGCTAGGGAATCCCCACATGTATTCAAGCTGTCTAGCATTCGCAAATCATGCAGCTGAGGCAACGAAAACTAAATCTCCGAGCACTCGCAAACACTTGGAAACCACCCGAACATGCTCGGGAAAACCCAAGCAACAAGTATACTCGCTCATCGCTAGCTGTTACATGTCACTTCAGTGGGTTAGATCCTGAGGGTGGACACACCTTTGTGTGATCTACCCACCAAAAGTGATGCTCCAATAACGAATATTATTATCAATCTGACCATTTTTTCAAAGTCTTCATATCTGACTAAAGCATTGAGGTTGACAATACAGCTTTCTCTATGTGCAGCTACCGAGAGCTAAAGTGGTTTGCTCACTTTTGTTCTTCAGGAGCACACTGCTCCTCTGTCTCCCAGCCTCCTCCTTGCCTTGGAGCGGTGAGCTCCTGATGAGTCACAGTTTGGGCCAACAGCATGGCTGCGCAGATGGCCCACACTTTGTGCTCTCTAACAATGGGGATTTCAGTGCGATTGGCGGAGATCAGAAGATAAAGTGGGAGACGGGAGGAGCAGGGGGGCCAGAATGGTGGGTGGTAAGGTGAGTACAAGGAGTGATTTTTTTTTTACATGCTGTCTTTATTATACACTGGGGTCTGAATAGTTTCCAGAACATCATAAGGGACATTAAATTTGCAAAAAATAACTTCTCCGTGAAACAAATTGCCCGAAATAATCTGCATGAGCAGGCGAATTTAAATTTTGCCTGATCCGCTCATCTCTATTATTAAACCACTGTTTTTATCTCCTATAGAGAAGTACTGGCTGTTTTGGGATTTATGTTGATGGTGACATCCCCAACCCACGGATAAAATGGCTTGCACCCTAATTATTGTCTCTGACTAGAGCTGCTACACTTTCTTTCAACATCTACAATCTATCTGTCTATGCATTATCTATCTATCTATCTATCTATCTATTATCTATCTATTATGTAACTATCTATCTATCTATCTATTATCTATCATCTATCTATCTATCTATCTATCTATCAATCTATTATATATCTATCTATTATATATCTATCTGTTATCTATCTATATATCTATCTATCCATCTATTATCTATCTATTATCTATCATCTATCTATTATCTATCTATTATCTACCTATCCATCTATCTATCTATTATCTATCATCTATCTATCTATCTATCTATTACCTATCTATTATCTATCATCTATCTATTATCTATCTATTATGTAACTATCTATCTATCTATCTATCCATCTATTATCTATCTATTATCTATCATCTATCTATCTATTATCTATCTATTATCTACCTATCTATCTATCTCATAAATCACATAGTTTTGGTGATAATACTACACAGCAATCCCAAAACAAAAGGTACTTTCTAATAAAATATAGTTTATTATACAGAAATAAAACATACATAGACATCAAGTGACAAAAAATATATAAACACAAAATCACAAAAATTCACAAAAAAAGGGTTCAAAAGACCATTAAAAAGAGGGACATATCCATAGGAGAACCACTAAATACTATGATGCTGCGGTGCTGTAAAGTAAAGAGAGGCAAAATACCTCACTAATAGAAAAAGGTCATAGTCTAGTATGGCCCATATGTAGTATCATGTGTTCCTGTCTAAGTTTTTAGACCATCCTATATTGTACAAGTGATACATATGGTACTCTAAGGGGAGAAGCCCCTATGACTAAAGTGATAAGTGCCGATATCGGCATAAAAAGATGCCGGAAGAGGCCTGAAGAAGCCGTCAGTGAAACGCGCGTTGGGGCAGAGGGACGCCGAGGAGAGACTACACTGCATACTGCGGGTAACTAGCATCTTTTTATGCCGATATCGGCACTTATCACTTTAGTCATAGGGGCTTCTCCCCTTAGAGTACCATATGTATCACTTGTACAATATAGGATGGTCTAAAAACTTAGACAGGAACACATGATACTACATATGGGCCATACTAGACTATGACCTTTTTCTATTAGTGAGGTATTTTGCCTCTCTTTACTTTACAGCACCGCAGCATCATAGTATTTAGTGGTTCTCCTATGGATATGTCCCTCTTTTTAATGGTCTTTTGTACCCTTTTTTTGTGAATTTTTGTGATTTTGTGTTTATATATTTTTTGTCACTTGATGTCTATGTATGTTTTATTTCTGTATAATAAACTATATTTTATTAGAAAGTACCTTTTGTTTTGGGATTGCTGTGTAGTATTATCACCAAAACTATGTGATTTATGTTCTAGTATCTAGTGGTACTTATATCCCCAATTCAGGGGTATCCTACTGAGGGGCAACCTATGTGAATTCTATCTATCTATCTATTATTTATCTATTATCTATCATCTATCTATTATCTATATATTATCTATCTATCTATCTATTATCTATCTTCTAACAATCTATCTATCTATCTCTCCATCTATCTATTATATGTTTATCTATCTATCTATTATCTATCTATTTATCTATCTATCTATTATATATTTATCTATTATCTATCTATCCATCTATCTAGTATTTATTTATCTATCTATTATCTATCTATCTATCTATCTATCTATCTATCTATCTATCTATTATCTATCATCTATCTATCTATCTATTATATATTTATCTATTATCTATCTATCCATCTATCTATTATATATTTATCTATCTATTATCTATCTATCCATCTATCTATTATCTATCTATCTATTATCTATCTATCTATCTATCTATCTATCTATCTATCTATCTATCTATCTATTCTAATAAGTAAAAACAAGAAGCAATGATTGTTAGTGTTGCAGATGATCTTTAATTATTCCGGCAGTCTCATGATTAATACATTTTTATTCTGGTGCTGAGAGGATATACTTTCTGTAATCAGCACTGAGCAATACATTTCTCCCAATACAATAGGCTATAGTAGGAACATGATTCCCTCCACTTTCTCTCCTTCCTACATACCTTCTAATGCTGAAAAAAGGTAAGAGGAAACCATAATAACTTGACTAGTAAAATCTTGCGATGAATCCATCACATGTGCCGTGTAAACTGATTTCATGATTATCCCGAACAACAGCCCAAATAAAGCAGGCGTGCTTATGAATTTCCAGCCCATTGACTCTTAATCATGGATGATTAAGAATAAATACTATTAGCTTTTACTCTGAGCCGGTCATCATCAATTTCCTGGAAGAGTTCTATTCAGAGGAAGCAAAATAGAAACCCATTTACACATCATTTTGTGGAACCCATGGGGATTTTTAGCCTGAGGTTCTAGTCAAGCCTGCGCTGTGTTATCTCCATCTTCTGTGCCATGACAGCAGACAACGGGCCTTACAGCTAAACCTTACTATAAACCAAAGACTACAAAATGTTACGTATCCACTCACATGTTAATATCTCAATATTTTCATAAACATTATACAATAAAAAGGGTTGAAATCATACATACCAAGTTTCCTTTGGGTCCTGGAGGACCATCAACACCTGCAACACCCTGAAAAAAGAAAGATCAAAGTTCATGTCACATGAAAATTAAACAAAATATTAATGTAAAAAATGATTAATACATGTAAAAAAAAATCTATTATCAAAAAGTCATTTGTACCACTTTCCCACTCACCCATTTTTTTATGAATGGGTGAGAGCCATGAGCAAAATTAGAGCCATCATTAGAAGAGTGAGTTACAGCCCATATCTGTTATTAAAAAATGGTAGAGCAGAGAAAGTAATACATATTCTGGACCTTAATTATATTGAAAATACTTTTACTTTCCAACCCCCAGGGCATCCAAGAAAATAGGTCCAAATGATCAGAGTGATCAGAGTGTGATACGATATTCTCGGAGGTGGAGAGAAAGAAAAAAGTTTCTCCATCTTCTTTATTATTTCAGTCTGCGAAAACCAGACCGCAATTGGATGTTAACTGGGTGTGGTCTGATTTTACTTATGGACCCATAGTCATTAATGGGCGAGTGCCATCCAATTCTCCAAGGCAAATCTTGCATGCTGCGATTTTTTTCCTTGAACCACTTGGTCCAATGAAAAAGTCGGACATGTGCACAGCCTCATAGAATAACATGGGTATGAGTGCTGTCCCTCAAAACCACGGATAACACTCGTCACCTGCAGCTCATCAACATTCCGTCCGGGCGGAATCTTACAAATGCTTTGTGCAATTGCCAGAAATGTTACTCCAGCCAAGGGCTGGCATATATTTCTGTTGCACCCCTTAGCGCCCCAGCTCTGCCTACATTGGCAGAGTTGGCCAAGACTTAAGCCAAGAGTTGCAAATTTTTTGAGTAACTTCAAGCTGCATAAAAAAGTTTACAGGATTTCGGGGCGCTTTATGCCAAAACACTTTGATGACTCGGCCCCATGAGTCTGCTTCAGGCTAAATCAAGATTAATAAGAATGGAGGAGATAAATACTTACGTGTTGGCCTGGAGGACCAACAGGACCTCTTGGTCCTAACAATCCTCGTTCGCCCTGGAAGAACAAAATTCTGTTACAGTACTTAGTTTTCCTTCTTGATTATCATTTTATAGGGGTAGCACAATGATTACAGGCTATTACTTATCCACAGGGAAGGTGATAATTTACTGATCACCGAGGGTTTGATCCTTCGGAACGCCACCATTAACAATGGGGATAATACTATTATATACTACATTATGTTATAATGGTCTTACACTGGAGGGGAAAACATAGTATAAGGTAGTTTCAGTAATCTGGGATGACAATAACAGATATTATTTCTGCAGGTAAGAATAAATCCAGTAGCCAATAGTATATATTGTTATTATAGTATAGGTTGCTATGCTCTTCCGTTGTCGACTAGCGAGAAGAATGGGAGTCCAGGGCTGACAAGAGGAGATATTGCGGGCCCTCTGGCAGGGTAAAGGTTAGGTGGGAGCTGTGAGTGATTCCTCCGGCAGGGACAATGCGCTGTTGTGAAATTGTACAGATATAAAGTGAGAGCTCTGTACACAGCAGATTAATGTGTCACTCACAGGTTCACCGGGCAGCCCTCTGGGTCCAACCTCTCCATCTTCTCCCTGTTACACAAAAGAAAAAGCTGTTTCTCCTGTTATTTAAACCCCCGGCACGTAAATTGGGACAAGCGAACAATGTGTTTGTCAAATTGTAAAATATACGTAGTGTGGTGTAACCTTTCCCGAAATGGACGGAAAAGGCTAATTGTAGAAAGTCGCTGCGAGAAGGGACTGCAAATGTGCCCGCAGTGCTAAGCAGTGAGAGAAGGTGTTCTGCCGTGGAAATTAGCTAGGGAAATGTGCACTGTAATGTCCATGATGGTATGGGAATATCATGCCTGGCAATTCTCTTCCTTTTCCTCTTAGCGCTGACAGGAGGACACAATATTGTGACATATATGTCTCTAATGTGACACGTATTTTAGGGCGTTGATCCAGGGAACTAGTCTCATTGCCGTATGTGGAGTCGGGAAGGAATTTTTTTCCCCAATGTGGAGCTTACTCTTTGCCACATGGGTTTTTTTTGCCTTCCTCTGGATCAACATGTTAGGGCATGTTAGGTTAGGCTATGGGTTGAACTAGATGGACTTATAGTCTTCCTTCAACCTTAATAACTATGTATTTGCTTAAAAATAACAAATGGCCAAACAATTATACCAGATAGCCCGTACAAGCAACTAATACGTCCAAAAAGAAAATTGCAAATTACTTCTATTTCTCGTCATGAAATATTTATGGCTGCCACTATTCCATATTTATTTATTATCTATTATATCTATTATTATTATTATTATTATGCTTTTCTTATATAGCGCCATCATACTTCACAGTGCTTTATATACATCATCATCACTGTTTCCATTGGGGCTCACATTCTACATTCCCTATCAGTATGTCTTTGGAATGTGGGAGGAAACCCCCCATAAACACAAGGAGAACATACAAATTCCTTGCAAATATAATTGGTGGCATTTGAACCCAGGACCCCAGGGTGGCAAAGCAACAGTGTTAATCACTGAGCCACTGTGCTGCCAACTATGTATAGCAGTGTTCCCCAACTCCAGTCCTCAAGAGCCACCAACAGGTCATGTTTTCAGGATTTCCTTAGTATTGCACAGGTGATTGAATGCTTGCCTGGCCAGGTGATGCAATTATCATCTGTGCAATACAAAGGAGATCCTGAAACCATGACCTGTTGGTGGCTCTGGAGGACCGGAGTTGGGGAACACTGATGTATAGCAATGATGTCTTTACTAGAGTAGTAGGAAGACAACCCTCCAGGACGACCCCCAGGACCCAGAGTGGGGATCATCTCCATCTCTGGAACACTTCACTCAGTCATGAACAGACCTTGGTTTTAATGAGAAAAGTGTGATGCTTTCAATATGCAGCAATCAGCTTATTATGGCAACTGGGGTCTTTTACCGAATGGGTGGTCCAAGCCACGCAGCCTCTTTAAAGGGTTTAACAATGTACAACCACTGTGTATAAGTCTTATTAGGGCAAAAGATCTCAGAAGATGCCCTTTTACATCAATCTGTGAAAGCTGCTCCCAATCTTGCCGATTCCAGCCATCCTTGTATAACTGTGAATGGATGACTAGAATGCGTAGAATGCTACATTTCTACGCACATGCCACTACTGTGGAAATGTCTACTGTATGTAGGTTTTGCTGCAAAAATCATCTGTCCCATGTGTTAGAAGAGGGATCCATGAGAATCAGCTCTTCGGCAAAGTGTATGAATGGGTTGCATGGATTTGTGTCTGATGGAAAAACTCCCATAAAGGAGACTTGCTGTCACTTGGGATAACTATATGATTGTTTTGCCTGGTATAAATGACGCTGTTCTCCTGAATCTGGAATTGTCTACTTTCTTTGTTCCTGTACTTCCCCAGTCATGAGAAATGGCTCTCTCTTCCCGGTATGTACAGTAGATGCCTTTTTAGCCACTTAGGCGAGGTCATCATAAATAACCTCACAAAGAAAAGTTGAAGGCTATATCCACTTGGTGAAATCTACATACTGTACAAGGAACAAGAAGGACATATCTCATATAAAGAGAGGCACAGGAACAGTATAGGAACAATAGGAGATTCAGGAGAACAATGGCTTTACACAAGGTAAGTTATTAGTTCTTTATGGCAGGTCCTTTTTAAAGGGAATCTGTCAGTAGAATCAACCCTCCTAAGCAATCTATATGGGCATGCAGGTCATAGGAAGTTGAATGAAATTATATATTGATATAGGTGATCCGATATCTTATTCCAGAGAAATTCACATTTTCCTTGTAGGTAAAAGAGCTGTTAACATCTATAGGCGGGACATTGATCTTCCTGAAAATCTGTCTCTAGAGATTATATTAAATGAAAAGTGGGTTTACCAGTGTGAGACTTGTAATGGCTGACAGTCTGCTCTCCGGATCTACTGTACATGTATCACACTTATTTCTCATTTAAAATATGCTCTGGAGGCAGATTCTCATGGAGATCTGTGTCCCACCCATAGATCTTAACAGCTCATTTACATAATAAGAATAATGTGGATTTCTCAGGAACCATTAATCGGATTGCAGATATCAAGGTATGATTTCATTCAACTTTTTATGAGCTATTTACCCATATTTACGGTTTAAGAGGGTTGATCCTACTGACAGATTCCCTTTAAAAGGGGATTTATAGCATTATGAATTGAAGATTATATATAATAAAAAAGTGTAACAGCTTTCTAATCTACTTTTGAGTAAAATTGCTATGAAAGATCTCTGCTTACTATCAAAAAATGGAAAATACTTGTTAACCTTTAGAGGAACCTGTGCTGACGATTTTCAAAGGACCGTTTTTCCATATTTGCATATAAATAAACAACATTACCACTGTAAATTATCATTTATATGTCCGAGGAAGAGATTTGGACATATTTTTGACTTTTGTCAAGTGTTTTCTTTCCAACAAGCTTCTGGAAATATCTGTCTACTATTTCACGCTACTACCTTTACACCCTACATGTACAGCGAGAGTCAATCTATCAAGCGTTCAAGCCACATAGTAAAACTTCAAGGACATGTAATTTGCATATAGGCCTTAATAACGGACATCCATCACTGTTGCCAAATTATTCAGAACGTGGAACAAATGATTTGTTAATGTGTCCGAGAGCTACAGTTATCAGTAACGCAACAGACATGGCTGAAAGCAACTGCCTGATATTCATCTGTTTAATAGCGGAAAGTAGAAAACCCGAAGACTCGGATGTCAAAAACCAATGACTTGGGCCCCGATTCATCATTTGCCTTTTTTTTTAAGGTCACTTTCCTTTTTTTTCTTGGGGTATTAGTTGCCATTTTTGGCCCAAAATTCATGAAAATGGTTCATGAGATTCATGAGTCAAAAATGGGTTTTCAATCTTTCTTGAGCTGTTTTTGAAACTTCTGGCGCCAAAAGTTACAAGATTTGCTCTAAAATTATGGCGTAATCAAAAACACACTAGGGGGGACTGAAGTGAAGTTGCACCAAATTTTACAACTTTTTAGAAGTTGATAAATCTGGCTAAAACATCTGGAATTTCTAGACTTCACCCACAAAGCGTAAGAGCACAGACAAGCACATATAAGGCACAAATAAAATAACGAATGCCAAAAATGGCACAAAACACACAAAACTAGATAGAAAAACAGGCACAACGGCAATGATGAAGCAGGGATTTTATGTGTATTGCGGCAATGGTGCGCTAGGTCTATAGTGGTAGCAAACTGGTCAATGGGCCAGGGTCTTATTTATCTAGGGCAATACTCACCAAATCCTTCTTCTAGTGACTGGGACCACCAGCAGAGTGTAGCGAAAAACAAGGTCAACTCCACTACCGGTTCCATAAGTGCCCATAAGTGCAACAAAGCCAAGATTATAGGGCAGTGTTATTTGGATACCGCATTATTTAGGCATTGCATGGTGGTGTTATTTGGGTTCTTATTGGCTCTATTGTGCGGCCATTGTGTGGCTGTATGGATGTGTCGTGCATACCAGTATTCAGATATGTTTTATTAGAATATTTATTATTATGTATTGGTGCTTAACATGTCCTGATTCTTCAGCTACATGTAAGGCCATCTTTACAACACTCTTTTAATGAAATTTAGAAGTGTAACATATATTGTAATTCATTGTGCATATATCTTATGAACACATCGATCGGCCTCTCCGGTCCCATTTTCTTACCCTATCTCCATCTTCACCGGGGGGACCAGGTGGGCCCTGTGGACCTTTGTCACCCTAAAAGAAAATAAAAGAGAGAAAACGCAAAGAGAATTGTATCATTTTTGACCAACACTGCAAAGGAAACTATTTGAGGCACTGCACATATAAGAACAACTTGATGAGGCATAGCAACCTAGCAAGCTATAAAGGAACGCGTCAGCCATACTTCATACTCCATAAATCATGACAGGCCACCTCATTGTTCCTGTATTAAGCGTGTATGAAGCATGATACAGGGGAGTTTTTCTATTTCAAAGGTAATTGATTGCATGTGTATAAGAAATTACATTAACAATCAACTCAAAAGGGCAATTCCTCAACAACCCAAGAAAAAGCCGTGTTACTTAGGACAACAAGTAAGATATAGTGCACAAACATACTGTAGGGTTATTCTAAACTAATACACCTGTCCTCGTATGGTAACTACATACAGAAGTGTTTGCAAATGGCTGAAGATACAATGCCAAGAATTCTACAGCAAGAAGTAGAAAGTGCCCTCTGCTGGATAACCACGAGAAACAGAGAGAAAACGCAAAATCAACGATGCGAATGTAAAATCAAAAACAAAGGTTCTCCTTCTAAGTCGAGGAGTGACTCACCCTGTGACCTTTCTCACCGGGAAGACCTGGAAGACCATCAAACCCTCGGTCGCCCTATGAAATGATGAAAAATACACCTAATTAATCAGCTCATTAGTACAACTACACCCAATAAATATATCCCCCCAAATGAGTCTGTCCATTTTAATTCTACCACCTGACTAGTGTCTACTATACATGACAATCACATGAGTAAGGTACACGTGTATCTAATCATACCTTGGACCCGGATTCTCCAGGCATTCCACGGGCTCCATCAGTTCCTGGGCGTCCCTGAAAATAATACAGCAATTCATAAATGTTATATTTTTTTTAAGGCAGCGAAACTATTAAAGTCACAGTAAAGTATGGTTGGCATTTAAAGGGAATCTGTCAGCAAGATTTTGCTATGTATTCTGAGGACAGCATTATGTAGGGGCTGAGACACATATTTTAGTGATGTATCACTTATTAGGCTGTGTGCTGTTGTTTCCATACAATGAATATTTTATCAGTGGGATGTTATCACTGCCTGGACTAGTGCTCTTTGGCCAAGTAGTCTGACCACGCCCCCTCTGATAAGCAGCTCACTGTTAATAGACAATGTACACAGAAAGCTGTGGGGTGGGCGGGATTAGCTTTCTGAGCTCTGCTACATAAATCTAAGAACTCTGATTGTGTCACAACTGCTGCACCCAGTAAACTAAGTCATACATAGCTGGAATAAGGGTCTCTTTTCCTACATTATGCTGCACTACTCACCACTGAATTAAAAGTGAGTCTATCTATTTATCTGTATCTATCTCATATATATCTAACATCTATCTATTTATCTATCTATCAACTATCTATCTATCGATCTATCAATCTATCTATCTATCTATCTATCTATCTATCTATCTATCTATCTATCTATCTATCAATCTATCTATCTATCATCTATTATCTATCTATCTATCTATCTATCTATCTATCTATCTAACATCTATCTATCGATTTATCTATATATCATCTATCTATCCATCTGTCCTTCTATCGATCGATCTATCTATCTATCTATCTATCTATCTATCTATCTATCATCTATTATCTATCTATCTATCTATCTAACATCTATCTATCGATTTATCTATCTATCATCTATCTATCCATCTGTCCTTCTATCTATCTATCTATCTATCTATCTATCATCTATTATCTATCTATCTATCTATCTATCTAACATCTATCTATCGATTTATCTATCTATCATCTATCTATCCATCTGTCCTTCTATCTATCTATCTATCTATCTACAGTATCTATTATCTATCATCTATCTATCATCTATCTAACATCTATCTATCGATTTATCTATCGATTTATCTATCTATCTATCTATCTATCTATCTATCTATCTATCTATCTATCATCTATCTATCCATCTGTCATTCTATCTATCTATCTATCTATCTATCTATCTATCTATCTGTTTATTATCTATTTATCTATCTATCTATCTATCCATTTAATCAAGGTTAATAAAATTATGTCAAACATTACATACAACTAAGTTTTCTAAAGCAAAATGATCCATATTCACACAATGGCACACGTCGATAAATACATTTGCTGATGTCCACGCACCAGAAATTGCCGGCACAAATTTGTGTTATAATTTATGATTTATCCCAAGATTTGTGCCCTCTTCTTCTGCAGTCCGTCTTTTGTTCCCAGATTCCAGCATTTCATGTCCTGTACATACACATTCACCCACCAGGATGCTTCTATCTGAACGGTTTCTTTGCTATGTGCTATTTACTGTGACTAATTACATTTCCATTTATCCATATAACATATGTTGAGGCGGGAATACTGTGGAATATAGAACTCATTACTCACTCGTTTGCCAGCTTTACCCATTGGCCCAGATGTACCTTGAATTCCTCTAGGACCCTACGAAACCGAAAAATAATGCAGTGTTTGTCACTGTTTATGAAAGCTACCAAGGCTCGAATGTGAACTTACATAGTGTACAAAAGCAGTGATGGATACAGCGGGATCACAGCAGCAGATGTGCGAGCAGATGACACTCACATCTTCAGAAAATCATTTACCTGAGGGCCTGGATCTCCTGATTCACCCTTAATTCCTGGAGCACCAGGTGAACCCTACGATGGAAGAGAGAAAGAGAAGTTAGAATATAAGAGACTTTCTCAGTCTTGGAGAAAGCTATTCTGTTCATGGCCTGAAAAAGACCCCAGCAGTTCTTAATAAAAGCCTTCAGGATGCTCAATTGTAGGAAGATGATGGCGTGGGGGTCATGGAGGCATGTAGATACCCATCTTTCACACGAGGCTGTTATGTCATATGACAAATAAACATAATAAAACATAGCATCGTTGTTGCAAGAGAAGATTTCTTTGCTAATAAATGTGCTGTATATGATAAGAAAAAACATGGCCAATGTCCACAGATTGTGCTTGAACAAGCCTGAGCTGCAATACCAGACACGACCCATAGACAGGTGTGGCGCTGCTTCTCAAAGGAACTACCCATGTTTCTAAAACCATGAGTAACTCTTTAATCCTGCATATAACTGAGCAGAGTTGTCATCACTCATGTTGACAATATATACTGTATGTATCGGTAATGTGCAGTGAGCATGTGCGATGGGAATGGCTTCAGATGCATCCATTGGGCGCAACTCACCCCATGAAGGCTAAAAGAGTGTCAGATTGGGGCACAATGGTAAAAAAAGGGAATGGAATAGCATCCTCGTCCAGAGGTACAGTGCATGCGAGGAGGTTTTTCTGATGTACACGACAAATGAAGAACCATCGTGTACCGTGAGCAGTCTTATATGGCCCTGCTGGTAGACCTGCAGCATCACCATCAGGGCTCGTGTAGACGACCATATCTTTGGTTTAATGCAATCTGACAAAACCATGTCACTCTATGGGCCAACGCGCATGTCCGATTTCTGGTTGGATCCCATATTTGGGTCACACTCAGCCATGCAAGTCAATGAGTCCATGGAAAAAATCGGATCGCACTTGGATGATGTCTGACTGCAGTCCAACTTACAGAATAGTGAAGATGGAGATATTTTTTTCCCATGATCTCCTCATCCGAGAAAATCAGATCACGCTCTGATCAGAGTGCGATTAGCAAATCGTCCCGATTCTCTCGGATGGTGGTGTGACCCCGGCCTCTTTACATATTTATTTGTCATCTGTTTATTCAGCCATTCCTTAAATTCTAATTTATTTTCTTAATTTCTCCATTTTCCAAATATGGCTACATAAAACGGCCATGACACTTCCTGTATGGGTGTTGCCTATTCTTACCAGACTCCTAGCTGCTGGTTAACACCAGAGATACATTTGCCTGGTTGATAATTTTGATTACAATCCTTGGGAGAATAAGCATTTAGCAGTCTGGGAGACATACTGGGGATGGCAGCCCCCTCAGGAGATGTCATTATTGCTATTACCTGTGGTCATTTTTTGAAAACACACAGGGGACAAACAGTTGCCATTTGGAAACAGCGAAATAGAATTTTCAGGAAGATGGAAGAAAACAACTGAACGGGTTTCATTTGTTCATGTTTAGGTTTCTTTATGTGTTTAACAAACTGCACGGTTCTAAAGGCAAAAATGGCACCATCAGCTGTGTGATCAATGAAAACCAATTGGGTGTTGTGCCTAAATCAGCGAGCTTTTGGGGTCTGTTTCGTGACAATCTGTTAAATCATTCCACCCTACAAGTCAGGATATTACACTGACACCATTCTCAGATCTTTACCATACGTATCACAAGAACAGACGAGGAACGTCGTACTAAATACTTATGGCCAGCTATAGGGTAATTTCTCCTTGAGGACTTATATATCATTTTTAGAAATGCAGGAGAATGTTTCCCAAAATAATGAAAGAGAATAAAACCCTCAAATGTTCTCTAAAATGCCATAGATGCGGGCCTGCGGCTGCTTTGTTCTCTGGTCCTGAAGTTTTCCTCAAGCGACTACAGAGTAGAATAACTGGACGTCTACAGCCTCCTTGTGGTGTGAGAGGTAAACAGCTCACAGAGGGATCCTCGCTGGTTTCTAAACATGTATTAATATCTCATATCTCGGCAGCTGGAGGCAGCAAAACTGCAGAACTAATCATCAAAACGCCTCACGCCTCTTTATGCACCCAGAGCTTCAGTTTTTCATCAATTTTTTTTGTAATTTCTTCTACTTTTCGTTCTGTTACAGCCACTGTACGAAGGGGATCTATGTACAGCCATGTCTCCAGGTTATGTCTTCAGACGCCAGAGTCAGACTTTTCTTTGTTGGATATGCATTATTCTGATTTATGCTGGTCAGGTGCGGTGTTTTAGGCCACGTTCACACGTTCAGTATTTGACCTCAGTATTTGGAAACCAAAGCCAGGGTGGAGAATCCAGAAGTGGTGACATGTTTCCATTATACGTTTCCTCTAAGGCTATGTTTCCACGTGGCGTATTGGCTGCACTTTGGATGCAGCACATACCCCACTCCGCCCCCAAAGCGCCGCCCCCCTTTGTACGTGCGGTGATTCCGCATGTGTTCATTGAACACATGCGGAATCACCGCATCCTATCCATAGACTGGGCTATTTATCTTGCAAAGACTGAGTGTCTCCGCAAGATAGACATGCTGCAGTCTGTCTAGAAAGACGTGTCGCATGTCCGGATACGCAGGGCCACCGGATGCGGCCGTGCACACATAGTGGAGACAGGATTTAATAAAATCCCCTTCACTATGCTGCAACATCTGGACACTGCGGATTGGATGCTGCAGCTGTACAAAGTGTCCAATCCGCAGCAAATCCTGATGTAATACACCACGTGGAAACACACCTTAATTGTTCTTCTGATTTTGTCTTACAAATACTAATGTACAATACTGACCAAATACTGAACGTGTGAACATGGCCTTTCATTGAATTCCGGTATATTAGGCTGCCATCACACTAGCAGTATTTGGTCAGTATTTTACATCAGTATTTGTAAGCCAAAACCAGGAGTGGGTGATAAATACAGAAGTGGTGCATATGTTTCTATTATACTTTTCCTCTATTTGTTCCACTCCTGGTTTTGGCTTATAAATACTGAGGTAAAATACTGACCAAATACTGCTAGTGTGACGGCAGCCTAATATACAGGAATTCAATGAAAGGCCATGTTCACACTTTCAGTATTTGGTCAGTATTGTACATCAGTATTTGTAATCCAAAACCAGGGGTGAAACAATTAGAGGAAAAGTATAATAGAAACATATGCACCACTTCTGTATTTATCACCCACTCCTGGTTTTGGCTTACACATCCTGATGTAAAATACTGACCAAATACTGCTAGTGTGACTGCTGCCTTATAGTTACAGATCTACAAATACAGGCAGCCGTCAGGTTAACCCCTTTCTAACATATGACGTGCTATCCCGTCAAGGTGGTATGGGTCTGTATGACCACCGACGGGATAGTACATCATCACCGATCAGCCGCGCTCACGGTGGAGCGCGGCTGATCGCGGCCGGGTGTCAGCTGACTATCGCAGCTGACATCCGGCACTATGTGTTAGGAGCGGTCACAGACCGCTCCTGGCATATTAACCCCCGGCGGCATAGGGAAGCATCGCGCAGGGAGGGGGCTCCCTGCGTGCTTCCCTAAGACCCTCGGAGCAACGCGATGTGATCGCGTTGCTCCGAGGGTCTCCTACCTCCTCCTCCCTGCAGGCCCGGATCCAAAATGGCCGCGGGGCTCCTTCCGGGTCCTGAAGGGAGTAGACTTGCAAGCGCCTGCTCAGAGCAAGCGCCAGCAAGCCTTCCTGCAGTGCCTGTCAGATCGCTGATCTGATACAGTGCTCTGCAAAGTGTCAGATCAGCGATCTGACCTATAACATGATGCCCCCCCCCCCCCCCCGGGACAAAGTAAACAAGTAAAAAGAAAAATATTTGCATGTGTAAAAATTTTTTAAAAATCGTAAATAAAGAAAAAAAAAATGTATTGTTCCAATAAATACATTTCTTTATCTAATTAAAAAAAACAATATAAGTACACATATTTAGTATCGCCACGTCCGTAATGATCCGAACTATAAAACTGTCCCACTAGTTAACCCCTTCAGTGAACAGCGTAAAAAAAAAACTAGGAAAAAAAACGCTTTATTATCATAACATCGAACAAAATGTGGAATAACACGCGATCAAAAGGAGGGATATAAAAAACATGGTACTGTTGAAAGCGTCATCTTGTCCCGCAAAAAACGAGCTGCCATACAGCGTCATCAACAAAAGAATAAGTTATAGTCCTCAGAATAAAGCAATGCAAAAATAATTATTTTATATAAAATAGTTTTTATCGTATAAAAGCACCAAAACATGAAAAAAATTATATAAATGAGGTATCACTGTAATTGTACTGACCCGAAAAATAAAACTGATTTATCAATTTTACCAAATGTGGAACGGTATAAACGCCCCCCCCAAAAGAAATTCATGAATTGCTGGTTTTTGGTCATTCTGGCTCAGAAAAATCAGAATAAAAAGCGATCAAAAAATGTCACGTGCCCGAAAATGTTACCAATAAAAACGTCAAATTGTCCCGCAAAAAACAAGACCTCACCTGACTCTGTGGACCAAAATATGGAAAAATTATAGCTCTCAAAATGTGGAGATGCAAAAACATTTTTTTGCAATAAAAAGCGTCTTTTAGTGTGTGACGGCTGCCAATCATAAAAATCCGCTAAAAAAACGCTATGAATAGTTAATCAATCCCCCTTCATCACCTCCTTAGTTAGGAAAAAATAATAAAATAAAATAAATATTTATTTCCTTTTTCCCATTAGGGTTAGGGTTGGGGCTAAAGTTGGGGTTCAGGTTAGGGTTCGGGCTAAAATTAGGGTTGGGGTTAGCGTTTGGTTGGGGCTAAAGTTAGGGTTAAGGTTAGGGCTAAAGTTAGGGTTAGGGTTGGGGTTAAAGTTAGGGATGGGGCTAAAGTTAGGGATGGAGCTAAAGTTAGGGATAGGGTTTGGATTACATTTATGGTTGGGATTAGAGTTAGTGGTGTGTCAGGGTTAGGGGTGTGGTTAGGGTTATGGTTGGGATTAGGGTTAGGGATGTGTTGGAGTTAGGGGTGTGCTTAGGGTTGGGATTAGGGTTAGGGGTGTGTTGGGGTTAGGTGTATGGTTGGGATTAGGGTTAGGGGCGTGTTCGGGTTAGGGGTGTGGTTAGGGTTATGCTTGGGATTAGGGTTAGGAGTGTGTTTGGGTTAGGGTTTCAGTTAGAATTGGGGGGTTTCCACTGTTCAGGGGATCTTCAAACACGACATGGCGTCCGATCTCAATTCCAGACAATTTTGCATTGAAAAGTCAAACGGAGCTCCTTCCCTTCCGAGCTCTGCCATGTGCCCAAACAGTGGTTTACCCCCACATATGGGGTATCAGCGTACTCAGGACAAATTGCACAACAACGTTTTAGGTCCAATTTCTTCTGTTACTCTTGGAAAAATAAAAAATTGGGGGTGAAAATATCATTTTTGTGAAAAAATATGATTTTTTATTTTTACGGCTTTACATCATAAACTTCTGTGAAGCACTTGGTGGGTCAAAGTGCTCACGACACATCTAGATAAGTTCCTTAGGGGTCTACTTTCCAAAATGGTGTCACTTCTGGGGGGTTTCAATGTTTAGGCACATCAGGGCCTCTCCAAACGCAACATGGTGTCCTATCTCAATTCCAGTTAATTTTGCATTGAAAAGTCAAATGGCGCATCTTCCCTTCAGAGCTCTGCCATGTGCCTAAACAGTGATTTACCCCACATATGGGGTATCAGGGTACTCAGGACAAATTGCACAACACCTTTTAGGGTCCAATTTCTCCTGTTACCCTTGGTAAAATTAAACAAATTGGAGCTGAAGTAAATTTTTTGTGAAGAAAAGTTAATTGTTAATTTTTTGTTAAACATTCCAAAATTCTTGTGAAACACCTGAAGGGTTAATAAACTTCTTGAATGTGGTTTTGAGCACCTTGAGGGGTGCAGTTTTTAGAATGGTGTCACACTTGGGTATTTTCTATCATATAGACCCCTTAAAATGACTTCAAATGTGATGTGGTCCCTAAAAAGAATGGTGTTGTAAAAATGAGAAATTGCTGGTCAACTTTTAACCCTTATAATTCCCTAACAAAAAAAATGTTGGTTGCAAAATTGTGCTGATGTAAACTAGGCATGTGGGAAATGTTACTTATTCAGTGTTTTGTGTGACATATGTCTGTGATTTAAGGGCATAAAAATTCAAATTTGGAAAATTGCAAAATTTTCAAAATTTTCACCAAATTTCCATTTTTTTTCACAAATAAATGCAGGTAATATCAAAGATTTGTTACCACTATCATGAAGTACAATATGTCATGAGAAAACAGTGTTAGAATCATCAGGATCTGTTGAAGTGTTCCAGAGCTATAACCTCATAGAGGGACAGTGGTCAGAATTGTAAAAATTGGCCCGGTCATTAACGTGCAAACCACTCTTGGGGGTAAAGGGGTTAATGGGCAGAAAAATGAATTACAATAATGAAGTGGAGGATAGGGGATTCTTGTTTTGACACTGCATTCTCGAAATATCTACAAGTGAAATTAGGCTATATATACTGATGGTGAGCTAGTGAAAAACTCGTGAAAAATAAATTCCCCTAAAAATGATTAGCCTGGGTCATAATGGTGGCCATGGCCAACTGTCACTGTGGTCTTGGGCCTCCTCAGCAGAAAAAAAATGTAAAGTTGTGTGAAGGGATGAAGGATCAGCAGTGCACCTCAGGTGCAGCAGGAAAAAAGCTCTCACTTTTACTGGAGCAGTTGATGATGATGATGATGATGATACAGCTCTCCACAGTTATTCAGTACACTCAGCCAACAGCCCCTCATTGTGTGATGAACCAGCTCTTGTCCGCCAATGTGCAGCAGCTCTCCGCACTCCCGCTGCATATAGCACTATAAGTACCCTAAACCTTCTCCTCTCTGCCTGGACCTTGGCATCCATAACATTTCAGGCTTACAGGAAAGTCTCTCAGGTCTCTTCCCACCGCTGACAACAAAGGATCGTGTCAAGACATCTCTCCTCTCAGATGGCATCCTAGTGTGGTTGTTTTTTTCACAGACCACTTGACCTTTATTGCCAATTTTGATCCGACCCTCATGTCAAAATCGGACATGTCTCTGTGATTTTCGAGTATTGCTCAGTTCGCAAAAAATCATGAACAGCCCCAGATGCTAAGAGCCTCACTGATTATGACCGGTATGGTGCTATCTGTGAAAACCATGGATAGCACTCGTACGCGAAAATGCATCATGTGAATAAGGCATAAGACTCTGTGTGCACATTCCATAACTCTTACTCATAAAAGCAGCCACCAAAATCTATCAATTTCACTGACTGGTCAACTGTTTCAAATGTATGAGGTTCTGCTGATTCTCTCAGTGTCAGGGATCAAAGTATTGGCCTGTTGACTTTCAAGATCAGCCACTACCAGAGAGTCCATCATCAGTAGGTAATTCGTTATTTAGAAAACAGGTAGCCTAAACGCACATGTTGGAGGGAGGGTCCTTCAGAAAAAAAAGTTCATCCAACAATCATGAAAGATTCATTGAAATATCTATGAGAGGTCATAACATATTAGCCTGTCCTGTACACCGTAGGGCCTTGTTCATATGTATGAGTTTTTTTGGGGGGGTTGCATAATTGCATTCACAGTTCCCGTCAGTACAGCATTCGTGTTTCCTGTACGCAAAAAAAATGTCATAGCTTCTTCTACCCATAAAATGTTAAATAATTGGACAGCACTTGGATGACACACGGATAGGATCATTGTGCTGTCCATTTTTTCAGCCACCCATTCACTTGAATGAGAAAATTAGATCCACAAATTGATTAAAAAACAAACATATCTCCTTTTGTTATGCAGATAACTGTGGCAAAAAAAAAAAACAACACATGTGAACATGCCCATAGAAATGTAATGGGTACATGCTGAAAAATACAGAGACAATATACGTCAGACATGGCCACCTGAAGAAGGCTTGTGATACAGGGGAAAGCTGACAGTCCCTGGTATAGATGATAGGGTGATACATGTTTTTAGAAATCCTTCAAATGGCGTAAACCTACTTAATAGAGAGCTCAGCTGCTAAATATCTATCATGTCGCCTGACGGGTTCTCGTGAAGAGCTGTCCTCTTTCAGCTAGCATGTATTATGCTGGGATGAAACCAGCCTTATATTAGATTTAGTCTGGGAAAGCTGAAAGACAAACGTGCGGTAGATGCGATGTCGCTCAGTTTTCTTACAAGCACAAAGAACAAGAAAGCAAAAAAACATTTCCAACTTGACAGAAGAAAAGTGAAGAACACCCTTGTGGGAGGACAATATTCTGCCCCTCTTCATAATGTAGGATCTGGTGATATCAGTGAGGTTAGACCTTCCTATTTTCAGATCTGTTTTTGGCTCTTTCTCCCTCAGTAATGATATAATCTCACCATTGACATAGATATAAGATTTTCTCTGCCTGGTTGGGTGATTATGTGCAGTGTGTGTGTGTGCAGAGGGTGCCCCTTAATGCGCTACTACAGAAATGTCAAACAGTAATTGAAAAATACCTTTTTTTCAAAGTGATTATATTTAACACAAGTATAATGGTCATACCCGGAACTAGAAAGCTTCCATGCTTAACGCGGTTTTAGGTCATCTTTGGCACATGATAAATTGAAGAGGCAACCAGATGAGCATCAATCATATTATCTAGCTCCTTAAAGATTTTCTGTGGTTCTTTTTCACCCGTCTTCTATGTACAGAAATGGACTCTTAATTATTTTCCATTTACATTTTATGTACAGTGAAGGAAATAAGTATTTGATCCCTTGCTGATTTTGTAAGTTTGCCCACTGACAAAGACATGAACAGTCTATAAGTTTAAGGGTAGGTTAATTTTAACATTGAGAGATAGAATATCAAAAATAAAATCCAGAAAATCACATTGTATAAATTATATAAATGTATTTGCCTTTTTGCAGTGAGAAATAAGTATTTGATCCCACTGGCAAACAAGACTTAATACTTGGTGGCAAAACCCTTGTTGGCAATCACAGCAGTCAGATTTTTTTGTTGTTGATGAGGTTTGCTCATAAGTCAGGAGGAATTTTGGTCCACTCCTCTTTGCAGGTCATCTCTAAATCATTAAGATTTTGAGGCTGTCGCTTGGCAACTCGGAGCTTTAATTCCATCCATAAGTTTTCTATGGGATTAAGGTCTGGAGACTGGCTAGGCCACTCCATGACCTTAATGTGCTTCTTTTTTTTAGCCACTCCTTTGTTGCCTTGGCTGTATGTTTTGGGTCATTGTGTTGCTGGAAGACCCAGCCACGACCCACTTTTAATGTCCTGGTGGAGGGACAGAGGTTGTCGTTCAGGATTTTATGGTACATGGCTCCATCCATTCTCCCATTGATGCAGTGAAGTAGTCCTGTGCCCTTTAGCAGATAAACACTCCCAAAACATGTTTCCACCTCCATGCTTGACAGTGGGGACGATGATCTTTGGGTCATAGGCAGCACTTCTCTTCCTCCAAACATGGCGAGTTAAGTTAATGCCAAAGACCTCAATTTTTGTCTCATCTGACCACAGCACCTTCTCCCAATCACTCACAGAATCCTCAAGGTGTTCATTGGCAAACTTCAGTTGGGCCTGCACATGTGCCTTCTTGAGCAGGGGGACCTATGGGGCACAGCAGTATTTTAAACCTTTACGGCGTAATGTGTTAGCAATGATTCTCTTGGTGACTGTGGTCCCAGCTGCCTTAAATTCATTAACAAGTTCCCCCATGTAGTTTTAGGCTGACCCCTCACCTTCCTTATGATCAAGGATACCCCACAAAGTGAGATTTTGCGTGGTGCTCCAGATCGATGTCGATTGACAGTCATTTTGTATTTCTTTCATTTTCTCACTGTTGCACCAACAGTTATCTCCTTCTCACCCAGTGTCTTTCTTATGGTTTTGTAGCCCATTCCAGCTTTGTGCAGGTCCATGATCTTGTTGTTGACATCCTTATAAAGCTTTTTGGTCTTGCCCAAGTGGTAGAGGCTAGAGTCTGACTGATTAACTGAGTCTGTGGACAGTCTTTTATAAAGGTGACTATGTAAGACGATGTAGCTGTCTTTAATGCAGGTAACGAGTTGATTAGGAGCATCTAACTGGTCTGTAGGAGCCAGAACTGGTTGATAGGGGATCAAATACTTACTTCTTACTGCAAAATGCCAATACATTTATATAATTTATACATTGTGATTTTCTGGATTTTAACTCTCAATGTTAAAATTATAAAATTTAAATCACCCCCTTTTCGCCCCATTCAAAATAAAAAAATAAAAAAATAAAACCTACACATATTTGGTATCGCCGCCTTCAGAATCACCCGATCTATCAATTAATAAAGTAGTAACCTGATCGCTAAACGTCGTAGCAAGAAAAAAAAACCAAAATGCTAGAATTACGTTTTTTGGTCGCCGCAACATTGCATTAAAATGCAATAACGGGTGATGAAAAGATCGTATCTGCACCAAAATGGTATCATTCAAATGTCAGCTCAGCATGCAAAAAATAAGCCCTCACCCGACCTCAGATCATGAAAAAATGGAGACGCTACGGGTATCGGAAAATTGCACATTTTTTTTTTTAGCAAAGCTTGGATTTTTTTTACCACTTAGATAAAAAATAACCTAGACATGTTTGGTGTCTATGAACTTGTAATGACCTGGAGAATCAAAATGGCAGGTCAGTGTTAGCATTTAATGAACCTTGCAAAAAAGCCAAACAAAAAACAAGTGTGGAATTGCACTTTTTTGCAATTTCACCACACTTGTTTTTTTTTCCCGTTTTCTAGTACACAACATGCTAAAATCATTGATGTCGTTCAAAAGTACATCTTGTCCCACAAAAAATAAGCTCTCACATGGCCATATGGATGAAAAAATAAAAAAGTTATGGCTCTGGGAAGGAAGGGAGCGAAAAACGAAAACGCAAAACCGAAAAAAGCAATTATAGACTGTTCATGTCTTTGTCAGTGGGCAAACTTACAAATTCAGCAAAGGATCAAATACTTATTTCGTTCGCTGTCTATCTCTATTCTACTATGAACAATGAATATTAAATATGGGCCAATAGCGTAGCTACCGAGGTTGTGTAGAGGGTGCAGTCACCCCGGGCCTCATGCTCAGAAAGGCCCACCCGGAGCTACAGGTGCTTCTCACAAAATTAGAACATCATCAAAAAGTTAATTTATTTCAGTTCTTCAATACAAAAAGTGAACCTCATATATTATATAGAGTCATTATAAACAGAGTGATCTATTTCAAGTGTTTCTTTCTGTTAATGTTGATGATTATGGCTTACAGCCAATGAAAACCCAAAAGTCATTATATCCGTAAATTAGAATCATTAACAAAAAACACAAAGGCTTCCTAAACAGTTAAAAAGTCCCTTAGTCTGATCACTCTGTTTGTAATGACTCTATAAAATACATAAGCTTCACTTTTTGTATTTAAGAATTGAAATAAATTAACCTTTTGATGATATTCTAATTTTGTGAGAAGCACCTGTACGATAACCCTTAACTGTATCGACGTGCATATCGTGCACAGTTAAGCCTCTTGTTAGAGCAGGCATACATGGTCTTCCTGCACTACAGTTACCGCTCTCCATTCTGTAGACCACAGGTCTGCGGTCTATAGAATGGCTGAGGCGTCGACGCACGCGCAGAATGTCAGATTCGTGGCACGGTGAAATCATCACTCCGCACCGCGACTCTGACATCCTGTGTGTGCGTCGGAGCCATGACAGTATTGGTCTGCCTTGAGGACTCAAAAGGGTATGTTTCCATGTTAAGGATTCGTTCAGGATTTGCTGCGGATTGAACGCTGTGTACAGCCGCAGCGTCCAATCCACAGCGTCCAGAGGTTACAGCATAGTGGAGGGGATTTCATGAAATCCCATCTCCCCTATGCGTGCAGCGCCGCTGATGATGCCATCTCTGTTTTGAATTTTACTAATTTTTGATAATAAAGGTTTTTCTGAATTTTACCACATATGCTTCGCTGGATTTCCAATCTTTTTCATATTGAATGCTGAAAATTTTGCCTTGCTCCAGTCCATCCGCGCGGGCTTCTCATCTGTATTCCAACAACATGATGAGCTGACTTTTCTTATTTTTTCATTATACAGTTTGGGGGCTAATGCGAGGGCAATAGAGTTTGGGTGTTATTATGGGGGCCATTATACAGAGTGGACGCTAATGTGAGGGCCATTATACAGTTTTGGGCTTACTGTGGGGGCCATTATACAGTTTGAGGGCTAGTTTGTGGATTACTGTGGAGGCCATTATGCAGTGTGGATTCTACTGTGGAGGCCATTATACAGTGTGGAGAGCATTATACATGTATTGTGTATTATGTAGTGTATTGGCTTCTGTGGGGGTCATTATACTGTGTTTTGAGGGAAAAGTGGGGACATCATACTTAGTAGAGAGGGTCTATGGGGGTATCAAACTGTGTATAGGAGACCTGTGGGCCCATCATACTGTATATAGTGGAGCTGTGGGCCCACCATACTGTGTATAGAGGAGCTATACATTGGGGGACTCTTAAGAAGTATTATTGTTATTCGGACACTCAGAGTATTGTGGCCGCTAAAGGGTAAAAATGTGGATACAGAGGAGCGCTGTTATTGTGCCAAACAGCAGGTGCAGGAACATGGACACATATGACAGCAGTTGCTCACTATTGGGGTATCAGCCATATGAGGAGTTTGTGTAGGTTGGGGATAGATGGGGATGGTGCTGGAAGTGTGAGAAGTCAAAGGTGTCTTTCTTGTAATCTCTGCAGATGAGTCCTGGCTGGAAAAGTTATCATGGTCTGTGCAAGATGGAAAAGATAGGAAAAGTGACCGACTCCATCAGAAAGAACGTCATCTTTAAGTTACTATATTTAACTGTACCGTAATCTATCATTAGTTCTGCAGGACTGGTATCTACCACTATATGTCATTGTCTGGCATATGGACAGGTATTGTATATATTGTTCCTCTTTATTGCTGTCAGTTCTTGAATTTTGGGGGGAATTTTAGTTCCTTTTTCTGTATTGTTGCTTTTAATTTTGGTGTAAGTACTTACAATTATGAGTACCCTTGACACTGGTTGGAAGCTTGTATATTTTGGCCAAAATATTGACCAATACCTTATGCATAATATAATTATATTTTTATTCAGGGTGTAGCCAAGCCCATTAATGTTGGCCTTGTAAACGAGGGTTTCTGTCCTCACAGGGTGACTTATATAGTGCTGGGCAGCCTGCCTAATCTGTTAGTATGGGCATCACTAATAGACTGTAAGCCAGACACTGTGCAATACATCTGTGTGACCAGCGCCCTGAACAAGCCTTTTCTTGTGTTCAATTTTAATACTAAGCAATCACCCCCTCCATGAATTGGTAGGTTGTCAGTGGTTATCCCATTAGTATTTTACAATCAATTACTTTGCAACCAATTTATTGTAATCAGGGTTACTGGTTAGGGGCCACTCAAATGTTTCGCCCCCTGAGCTGAATGCCTAGCTATGCCTCTGGGCTACTACAACTAGTATGAGGCTAGAATCATTACATCATTCATTTCAATCCCCTCAATAGCTCAATGTTAATAGGGTTTTTAGAACTTTTATATTTTGGCTTAACCAGATCTCTAGGTGTCGGTACTCCAGCACTCACACCGATCAGCTGATTGAAGGGACCAAGGCAATCCTGCCCTGCACTGCAGTGTTTTCCCTGCTTACCAGGCACAGCTCTGTACATTTTGCAGTGGTAAAGCCTGGTGCAGTGGGTCAGTCCCATTCATTTGAATGACACTGTTATTACGCCTCTGTGGGCGTGGTAACATAACTTGCAAGCACCGGCGTCATCGCCTGCTCTATACCCACCTTGAGCACGTTCGCGGCTTCTTTCCCTCACTGCATTGCTCCTCTGAAGCTGAGGTTATGTGTGCCGGCTGCAGAGAGGAGCACTGTGCATGATCGGAAGTGCAGAAAACTTGCAATCATGTGCAGCGAACCTCTCTGCAACCGGGACACATCGTACCCCAAGCTTCAGAGGAGCAATGCAGTGAGGGAATGAAGCCATGCACATGCGCAAGGTATGGATAGAGCTGGTGACTAGGCTGGTGCTTGCAACTTATGTCAGGGGCGTGATAACATGCTAAGTGGGCCGACTAGTCTGGGGACTCTAACGCCCCATCAACTACTCAAAGTCCTCACTTACATATCATCAACAGACTTTAGAAATACTTTTTATAAAGATCTGTTTATGTGTTTAAAGTAATAAAGGGACTGTTAGGCAGGGAATTTAGATATGTAGACACAACTGCTGGTGGTTTTGGGGTGCGGGGACCTGACAGGCTCCCTTTAAGGCTAAATCATTCATCTTAAAATCGCAGAAAACTTCATTAATTGCAACAACTGCTGAGATTTTTTATTTTGGAAAAAGAATTTTGTCACTTTCACATTCTGAAGATTTGCTGTAGACATTTCTGCAATTCTTATATATCTGAAGAAAGCCATGCACGTGCTGCAGAGACAACCCTAGTCGCATGGATTTATGAAACTGATAATCTGTCACAGAGATTCCTGCAATAAATCTGCTGCGTATGAACATACCCTACACCTAACAAATTCTTTCAATTTGATTAAAACTTTGTGAGAAACGCTCTTTCATGACCTCTAAGACATTCACTAATTTGAGGATATTGTTCAAGCCAATGGGATTTTCCATCATTAATCTTATGCCGATGGTTTATTTTTGCATCTACAGGGTGGGCCATTTATATGGAATATACAGGGTGGGCCATGTATATGGATACACCTACAGTAAATAAAAAGGGAATGGTTGGTGATATCAACTTTCTGTTTGTGGCACATTAGTATATGGGGGAGAAACTTTTCAAGATGGGTGGTGACCTTGGTGGCTATTTTGAAGTCGGCCATTTTGGATCCAACTTTTTAAATGGCCCACCCAGGTGTATTCATATAAATGACCCTCCCTGTATTTCAGTAATTCCATAATGAGGCTATTAAAAAATTACATTTCGATCTACTATAATGTGTACAACCGAAGCCCTAAAAACAACTAGTAATTCCAAAATAAAATCAAGCTGTAATTACATATGTTGATAGATAAGATGAGCGACAACCAATATGGCTGCCATCATAGCCACCATCTTAGTAGACTATCCAATTTCATCTAGTCTATAAGGCTCAGTGATGAATAGAAGAACAATAACGTAAGCTTTATTCACCTCTCCTAAGGGTACCGTCACACAGTGGCATTTTGATCGCTACGATGGCACGATCCGTGACGTTCCAGCGATATATCCGTGACGTTCCAGCGATCTCGCTGTGTCTGACACGCTCCTGCGATCAGGGACCCCGCTGAGAATCGTACGTCGTAGCAGATCGTTTGAAACTTTCTTTTGTCGTCTAGTGTCCCGCTGTGGCGGCATGATCGTATGGTGTAAAAAAGGTGTGCACGATATTGTATACGATGTGCGCATAGTAACCAACGGCTTCTACATCGCACATACGTCATGAAATTATCGCTCCAGCGTCGTACATTGCAAAGTGTGACAGCAGTCTACGACGCTGGAGCGATATTGTTACGATGCTGGAGCGTCACAGATCGTGCCGTCGTAGCGATCAAAATGCCACTGTGTGACGGTACCCTAAGTCCAGTGCAGCTCCTCCACCGAAGCTCTGCCCTTTGTTGATCGGCTGCAGTGTTGATGTTACATCAACAGAGCTGCAGCTAATCTTTGAGCTCATCAGCATTGCTGATGTAGATGGCACAAGCCACTGATCTTAAGGATTGACTGCAGCTCTACAGATGTGGAATCACCACTGCAGCCAATCAACAAAGATGGGAGTAGAGATGAGAGGCAGAAGTGGACCTGGAAAGCGTATGTTACGATCAATATATATTTTCACTAGAGTTGAGTGAATTTTTCAAAATTCGGTCCCGATTATGATCGGCGGCTAATATTGTTTTTGCAATATTTGACGAATACAGCCGAACATTATTGGAGTCACTAGGAGTAGAAATAAACTAATATGATCATCAAACAGAAATTCGGCATGAATAGGGTGCCAATATGGCATGAAAATGGCAAATTTAGATTTGGTGACCGATTCCGAACATATTCGCTCAACTCTAGTTTTCACACATCACTGTGCCTATTGACTAAAGTTTGATGAAACTGGGCAACCGATTTAACCAAAGCACATAGACCAATGGGAGTAATGTGTGTGGCTATACGTGGCTCTCTACAAGGGCCAAAGAATCTGCAGCATGTAGTAGTGTCTGCTCCATTATGTGGGTGAGAGAGCACTTGTTTCAATGATGCCAAATGGCACAAAGTACGCATGCACTAGTGTGAACTGAGCCCTAACCAAACAACAACATTACTCACATAGTTTTAATCAAATTTCATTTCACTCTCTGAAGTTTTGTTAGATGAGTCAAATGCTGCCATTTGCGAATAATAGTAACGTGTTTTTCGGCACTCGATTGCCTGTTTCATTTCTTTCAAGCTCATAAAGTTCATTAGACAAAATGTCTAATCATAACATTGTAGCTGCAATCAATGCGGCCTGCACGTCTACATTTTAATGGGTCACGGAATTGTTTTCAATACAATAGGTTCTCTCCGATAAAATATGCAATCCTACATACGCTTTACCAAAAGTGTTAATTAAATGGCTAAAAAAAAATGCTAATTTCACATCTAACGACCACAATCAATAACTTTCTTTATCTTTTTTTTTTTGTAGAGAGGGCTCCAAAAATAATATATTTTGTTTGGATGCCGACAGACCTATTAAAACTTTGTGAAAATAAATTTTCTATTATGAGTTAATAGACCATGAAAAGGCAAGAGAAAACTGGGCCAAAGCTGAATGCATAGTTCATTCAGTTCACGGAAGGCAATGGGATATTTATTCAGATTATGGCGGTGGCAAGGAACGGTATTATCTGTACTGACAGTTTAATGTTTACTAAGCAGCTACAATGTGGCGGCACTATATAGCGGGAGCTCCTAATGCTAAGTGGGAGAAATTGAAATCTGTTGGCTTTATTTAACCATAGTGTACATGTTACTAAGAACTTATATTGAAAAGTTACACTAAAAATAATAATAATTTCAACATAATCATCATCATAATTATGCCAATATTTTTATTATTATATAAGTGAATCTAACTCTTCGGGGCCGTTGTAAAATCTTTGAAAAGTCACAAAATATGGGACTTTTGGCGTTGTCATATCAGTTTGAATCAGCTCAGCAAAAATGAGCTGGAGCTGGAGAAGAGACAGGGTCGGATGGGGTGTTATAATAGATCTTTCACCATTGGGAAGGAGTCAAACGGCCGTATAACTCGGATGAAAATCGCAACGTAATGCTCGGACTGGCCGGCGGTTCTCAAGACCTGAGTGTGACAGCTGCATAGAAATACAGGCTGACACGCTTGGGTCGGGAGAGCCATCGGCCAGTCCGAGCATTGCGTTACAGTCCCCAGCTGAGTTTTATGACTCTTTCCTTAGAAATGGTACAACGTTTTTGAATTGTGACGCCCATCAGTCAAATTTATCATGAGTGCACTCTAGGAATAATACTGATTGACTGACGGAGGTGCACGCCACTCAGAAGTGGTGCCAAATTCATTAAATGGCAATGAATTTGGTGCCCTCTACTCCAGTATGACTGGCATATGATGAGGGCGTGCTACTTTAGCCTTGATGAAGTTTTCTTGCCTTGTAGCTGACTACTCAATTTGGATATTTAAAATCTATGTTATTGGGAATGGTAAATGACAACTATTCTGATCATTGTTATGAATTCCCATGTCAGGTATGTTATGTTCACACTAGCATCACGGTTGCTACTTGTAAGGGAAGGTTCAGCACTCTGTTGGGTCTTCCGTACAATGAATGGATGCCACCAATCCCAACGGAGCTCCTTGGCTTATGATGGGGATTGTTGCATTTTCTGTCATTTTGATGTGAATAATATGAAATAGCTTTATGCAGTATTGTTTATATATATATATCTATATATCTATATATATATATATATATATATATATATATATTCAAATATGCTTAGACTCTCACTGCAGTGTGAACAGGGCCTTATCACATAGCTTTCACAAGCATTTTTTGCTATAATTTCCTATTCAGGACTGTGGGTAAGCTTCATGTTCTTGAGATATAATGCTGGTATTAATATTTATCATCCGGATATACAGGAAAAAAACATGATGTTAAACCATTTATCATCATTAGACATAGTAGTACAACTTTTTGGAATTGTAGCATTTTGAGGAATTTTTGGATCACAGGAAGCAAGGCCTTTTCTGTGTTCTGATGGATGCACCAGATGGCAGCAGAAAGAATGATTACAGCTCCCTAAAGTACCCTGTGAACGGAATCCATGGACATGGATTTTCCATATGTGTGGACCCATATGTATATATATATATGCATGTATTCTGCATTATAACGATGCCATATTTAGCAAGGCCAAATCACAGATTTTCCAGTGTCCTTCTAAACGCCACCCTTACAGTTATCTGTGTCAAAGGAGTTTTGTGGCTAACTCCGATTTAATAAAGACATCAATCCAAGGGTTTTCTTTAATAAATTTGCATTTTTTTATTCAACGCGTTTCAAAGTGACAAGCACTTCTTCTTCAGGAAACAATCACAAGTTGTGTTTTTATGTGTTTTTTTTTTCCTGAAGAAGAAGTGCTTGTCAAATTGAAATGCGTTGAATTAAAAAATGCAAATTTATTAACGAACACCCTTGGATTGAGGTCTTTAATAAATTAGCAGCGCGGGAGTTATGCGCAAAACTCCTTTGAAATAGATAAGACCCTACTTTTCGCTACTTTCTCCCCGGTGTTTTATCCTTACAGTTAGTCATTGTTCCCCATGCAAAGGTCATATGATTTAAAGGGTCGTCTCACATTGCTAAAACAAGTAGCATTTCAGTTTTCTTCTCATTAAAAATCCTCTCCTGAAAAATACAGTTTTTTTTATTTTTTGGCGTACTGTTTATTGCTTTGTTACCAAAGAGCCTAAGAGTGGACGGATATGTAGACAAGGAGCACATGCTGCTTGGAGGTTTTATGTTTTAAAACCTGCAATCCTGAAGCCGGTTCTAGCCAGCGTCGGTGACCCAGCACTCTTCCATGCTATACTGGTAAGGCTACATCTGCTAGCAGCATAAGAGAACGCTCAGTTGTGAACCATCGCCAGCGCCATGCTGCTAGTCTGAACTGTCAATCTTCAAGTCTTCAAGAGGGCATCAACCTACTGCAACCAGTTGGAAGGCGGAGGAGCAATGTCCTCCTGAAGACAGAAGATTGCTGCTCCAAAGTGTCAACACGCACAACATAAAAAAATGGAAATGACAACAATAAAAATTCAATGTAAAAACAACTAATAAGTTACTTACCACGGGACCAGACCTTCCTGTAAGGCCCATTGGACCGGCAGGACCTCTCATAGCAATCTACGTAAAAACAAAAAATATAATTACTAAATTGAAGTGTATTAAGATACAAATAAAAGTATTTCATTACTTGTTTGGTAAATGTTTGTTTCGCAACGCTACCAGGTCATATTAATTACTCACACGGGCCTGTTGGAGAATAGCCTGAGCTTGAGCTTCCTGGGCAGATATGGGTGGTCCTTTTTCCCCATCCCCAGTATACCGGAACTAGAAGACAAAATAAAGAAAATGTCAGAATGGACACATGTTGGTTCACCTATCAAGAATATGCACTTTTTTTTCCACAGTGTTTTTTATACTTTGGGAGAAATAGAGTATCTTTTCTTTGTACATGTGATAGACAGAATGAGACAATAGACTTAGGCTACGTTCACATTAGCGTTGCGCCGCTGTTGCGTCGGCGACGCAGCGGCGACGCAGCGGCGACGCGCCCCTATGTTTAACATAGGGGACGCGTGCGTTTTTTGGGTGGCGTTTTTCGCCACGTGCGTCGTTTCCGACGCTAGCGTCGGACGCAAGAAAATGCAACAAGTTGCATTTTCTGTGCGTCCGATTTTCGTCAAAAACGACGCACGCGTCGCAAAACGCGCGCGTCTTTGCGCGCGTTTGCGCGCGTTTTTCCGTGCATCGCGCGTTGCGTCGCCGACGCAGGGCGGCGCAACGCTAATGTGAACGTAGCCTTAGAGTGGGATTACACTAGATGATGGCAGCCATTAAATGATTGACGATTGGCTACCTGTTTACCGATAAGCGACTGCTTAATGTCCTGTTTAGACAGGCATACTATGTTTATAAGACCACACATAATAGACCGCTCCCATTATGTGGCTTTTAGCCCCTTTGGTTCCTCCTTGCCTTTTTTGCACCTTTTTTGCATTCTTCTAGTTGCCTTCGACTCTCATATATATGCAATAAATAGGTGGTCATTGCATGTATTATTTCTCAGCAACCATTTTTTGCCAATTTGCTAGTTTTTTTTACCGTGTGGTGTAAAGCTGCAATATTGGCTGCTTCGGACAATGTTTTTCAATTTTTCTGGCAAATGTAACTTTTGTATTTTGTACCATTTTTTGATTTTTATGTGTAACATTATTTGGGTTCATTTCTGTACATAATAAACCATGCCTACGGTAATTTGATCCTTCTGTACGCATAGACAGTCAGCAGCACGTCATGTTTACACAGGATGATGTGCTGCCGAGAACGATGATATTTAAGCAAGCTGAAAAATCAATTTACCCAACTAATGAGCACTATGCTTGTTCTGACGCCTGTTTACACTGCCGACTTCTGGGAAATGAGCATTGCCATGAACGATTGTTCACAACATTCAGCCAATGTAATTGCACACTCCTGTCCATGGACTATGTCCGGTTTCACAGCTCAGCCTTTTCCAAACAACGTTTGTAGTGGAAAGTAGTGGCACTAGATTATGCAGGTATTAGCTGGATCAGAAATATCTCCTATAAATAATGTGTGGACTTTGGCTATACTTTATTACACTTCTTAACTATGTAAGTTTTTTATATATTGTGAACAAATAAAAACTGAAAAAAATATAATAGTGGAGTATAATATGCGAATATATTAACTTACAGGTAACATTAGCATGGTCCCAGGAGGTCCAGGTAAACCATCCGCACCGGGAAGTCCGGGACGTCCAGGTGGACCCTAAGGAGGAAAAGCATATTAAGTCACACCGTAAGTAAGAGTTTACAACCAGAAGTAAGGGTTTATATTGCAAGTACTGTATAAGGACCCACAATTATAAAGTACTTTGTCCCAGTTTTTAGTGTAAACCGCTCAAAAATGTCATCAAATCTTGACATGTGCCACAATTAGTTGTTAGCTTCATGAAAAAAAAAGAGAATTATGAAAATGATGTGAAGCATGTGTGTGGCCTCTAAAGAGTGGCAATGATCTCTGATGAATGGGCTGGTGTAGTCTCTAAAGGGGCTGTGATTCTAAAGGGGGTGTGGCCTCTAAAGCATGTCTGGTCTCTAAAAGGGTGTAGTCTCTAAAGGGGTGTGGTCTCTAAAGCATGTGTGGTCTCTAAAGGGGGTGTGGTCTCTAAAGCATGTCTGGTCTCTAAAAGGGTGTAGTCTCTAAAGGGGTGTGGTCTCTAAAGCATGTGTGGTCTCTAAAGGGGGTGTGGTCTCTAAAGCATGTCTGGTCTCTAAAAGGGTGTGGTCTCTAAAGCATGTCTGGTCTCTAAAGGGGGTGTGGTCTCTAAAGCATGTCTGGTCACTTAAAGGGTGTGGTCTCTAAAGGGGTGTGGTCTCTAAAGCATGTGTGGTCTCTAAAGGGGGTGTGGTCTCTAAAGCATGTCTGGTCTCTAAAAGGGTGTGGTCTCTAAAGCATGTCTGGTCTCTAAAGGGGTGTGGTCTCTAAAGCATGTCTGGTCTCTAAAGGGGTGTGGTCTCTAAAGCATGTCTGGTCTCTAAATGGGATGTGGTCTCTAAAGCATGTCTGGTCTCTAAAAGGGTGTGGTCTCTAAAGGGGTGTGGTCTCTAAAGCATGTGTGGTCTCTAAAGGGGGTGTGGTCTCTAAAGCATGTCTGGTCTCTAAAAGGGTGTGGTCTCTAAAGGGGTGTGGTCTCTAAAGCATGTGTGGTCTCTAAAGGGGGTGTGGTCTCTAAAGCATGTCTGGTCTCTAAAAGGGTGTGGTCTCTAAAGGGGTGTGGTCTCTAATGGGCGTGTGGTCTCTAATGCATGTGTGGTCTCTAAAGAATGTGTAGTCTCTAAAGGGAGTGTGGTCTGTAATGCATGTGTGGTCTCTAAAGGGGTGTGGTCTCTAAAGAATGTGTGGTCTCTAAAGGGGGTATGGTCTCTAAAGAATGTGTGGTCTCTAAAGGAGGTGTGGCTTCTAAAGCATGTGTGGTCTCTAAAGGAGATGTGGTCTCTATAGAATGTGTGGTCTCTATAGGGGGTGTGGTATCTATAGCATGTGTGGTCTGTATATGGGGTGTAGTTTCTAAAGCATGTGTGATCTCTAAAGGGGATGTGGTCTTCATGTTTAAAACAAGTTTATTAACCTGCATGCCAAAAAAAATTGACAATAAAGCAGGTACAGATTTAATTTCTGACTTTCAATTAATTTCAGGCAAACCACTCCAACTATCATTGTTCTTATAACAGTCTAAGAAAATGTGGGGCAATGTATTTTTTGATCCGAAATGCATATTATGTAAGCACATGCCAGTAATTGTTTATGGTACTTACTCTCTCACCAGTGTCTCCAGGTGGGCCAGATGGTCCTTGCAAACCAGGAGGTCCGGTAAGACCCTAAAAACAACAAAAATATAAATATCATACCATACAAATGGAAACTGAAATATTATCCTATAATGTCCAGACATTATGGAAGTTTTAACAATAGTTCATGCTAATAGAAAATACATCATTAAAAACTTTCTCACAGTATAATAGAATTAGGAAGCTTCATCCTATTTCCAGCCTCTTTGTAAGAAAGATGAAACACACCAAACGGAGCCAATAACTATAGTGTAAAACTTTGGCCTCCGTTTAAACTGTTTTTCTGTAATTTACGTTTTTTAAGTCAGAACCAATAATGTAGAGTACTATTGTGTCCATCTTAGAAGACAGATGTCATTAAAGAAAGGTCAAAAGAACTCCAAAGTTGCAGGTGTGGATTCTGTTTGCCTAAATATTCTCAATGGCTCCATTGGGAGTTCTGTCTGAATCCCACTTTTTACGATGGAAGCCCCTGACACACAGCAAAGAGAGTTTAAACACGGTGTGCAGGGAGCCTGAGGCTGTAGCTTGGGATCAGTACAAGATAATTAATATAAAGTGTTTACTCAACATTTTATCTACGGGAATATAGCAATTTATTAAATTCTGTTCTGATATATTACAAGCTATAATAATGTATTTTATTTTTAAGACATCATCGTTACATAGGGTGGATCCAATGACAAAATGGGCAGCAGGGCCCCCCTCAAGCCTGACATCTGGGTTTCAATGGTATCGGCATCCCCTCATTTTCCATTCAGCCTGTGCGTCTGGAGATGAACGCAGCAGTTGCAATGATTTCAGTAGATCATGCCAGCTGTGCAGAGCCTCAGTCCACACGCTGCACAAAGCCGAGTAATGAGTTGGGGGAACAAAGCTAGATATTGTTTTTACTTATTATTACTTTGTCAGTCATTTTGTCAGTCAGTACTTGAAGATGTTATTGGAGCCTCACAATGTGCAAAGGAGTCCTATGGGGCCTTCATACTATGTATAGGGGGCTGTGGGGTCATCAAATTCGGTATAAGGGGTCTTTAGGGCTACCATACTGTGAATAGGGGAGCTATGGGACCATCATATTGTGTATAGATGGGCTGCGGAGTCATCATACTCTGTATAGGGGGCTAGGAGACCATCATACTGTGTATGGAGGGTTGTGGGGCCATCATACTCTGTACTGGGGGTTGTGGAGCAATTATACTGTGTATAGGGGGCTTTTCAGCCATCATATTGTGTATAAGGTGGATATGAGGCAATTATACTGTGTATATGGAGGCTATGGGGACATCATGTTGAGTTTGGGGGATGTGCATCCATCAAACTGTGTATAGGGGAGCTACGGGACATTCAGACCATGTAATGGAGCTATCATACCGTGTATAGAAGGGCTGCGTGGGCATTATTCTGTGTGTGGGAAGCTATAGGAGCGTCAAACTCTTTGGGTGAATGGGGCCATCATATTGTGTGGCTGGGAAATGGGGGTATCATACCACATGAGGGGCTGTGGGAGCCATCATACTGTGCGGGGGATTATACTTTGTGGGAGAACACTGGAGTGGGTGAAGAATCTTCAGTAGAGGCACAATACCAGAGACACAATACATATGCATTGTCTACAAAGGTTGGGATGTATGCCTTTCTGTGACTGCCATGACCACGACTGCTCAGCAGAATAATTTATTATTTTTTTAGGAGGTGAAGCATAATTAGGATCTTTGCCATGGTTTCTACGAACACCTCTGCAAATTGCACTCAAATTTTGGTGCACAAACGTGAGCCAATCAAATGATGTCTTGATTATTGGGCAAAATGTGAATGGGTTGTGCCATTCATTATGCTGCAAGAGCCATTGAGGTAAATGTGATGCACTTTAAGACTATCTAGTTTAGTAAAAATGCCCTATCGTTTTCAGGCTGAAAAAGACGAAAAATGACATATGGTGGTCGACTGCAGAGTTTGGCAACCAGGTACATTGACTCAAGGAATAGAATTTTCAGTAGTGTAGATGGGATTTGTTACTTTGTTCTGGCTGACTATAAACAATATTTGAGTTTCTAGAAAAATAATTGAATACGTACTGCTGGTCCTTCAAGTCCTGGGGGTCCTTCAATCAGCATTCCCTGAAAAAATAAAGTGCATTGCAATAATGAGTAGAATCCATCAATATCATGTTATTTAAGATGCTGCATTTGGAGCATGTGGTCAAAATTACTTCAAGTACAGGCTCAGGAATGACAGAAACCGAAGACCGTTAGTCAAAATGATTGAGTCTCCGAATGACCTGTGTGAATACAAGCAAGGTTATCTTCTTCTGTGGCCTATTCACTGTGAAATAATTGGTATGCACTCCAGGTGTCTAAAGAGTCCTGAAGAGCCAGACATCATATTACATTTGTTATTATTCAATACAGCTCATTTAAACTATTCCTGTTGTCAAGATCCACAGCTTACAAATCTCAGGCGTTCGGACTAATATGTTATCGCTGGTTTACTGACTGAGGATTTGTGTGAGCGCAATATAAAACAGATGATGCGGCGGCTAGGCCGGGGATTAGAGTATTAGATAATCTATTGTCATTGTGCATTTCCATATGAGGGGCCATATTCTAAGCAGTCTTTTAGGCCCCTGAACAGACACTTTGATGGCACTAAATCTATGCGTCGTATGAATTTAATCTGATTCATTTATTTCATTAAACCAATATATCAAGTGTGCAAAATTAAAAAGAAGATGGTATGGAAACGCGTATGAAACAAATGTGTATCAGGATCTAATCCATGATGATGTACAGCACAAGCCATTATATTAATAGAAAGGCATTATTAGAGTATACTAAGTTATATAAAGCCTTGTGAAAAGGCTTCAATTAGGGGAACTGGCAACTTTGCCTTGAAGGTTGAAAGTGCAAAGACTGTCTTTGTAGTCTGTTCCTTCCTAAAGCCCTTTTTTACACAATACGTTCCCGGTTAGCTGCCGATGTAAACATGCCGGTAAATACTCAGCGACCCAGCAAAGAACACATTGATTGGGTTATTTCATCTTAATGCATATATTGGCAGCACATCATCCCCTGTATAAACAGGTGATGGGCTGCCGGTAACATGTACTGTATATAGGGATAGAAGTATATTAGAAATTGTTCTGTCCCCATTATTACTCAGCGGCCTGTATAAATAGCCCAATAAATGATAGCCAAATGTATTTCACATAGACTCAACTTCGTTCTGAAAAAATAGAGAAAAGATATTTCCAGCTCCCGGTAACATTTCTTTAAACATTATTCCATCATAGATTCAAAAATATTATTCTGATACAAAGCAGAAATGCAGAAAGCGACGCGTTTGCAACCATTCTTTGTCAAAGCTTGCATCCAATCGAAACGCGTCACCTTCGGCATTTCTGCTTTGTATCAGAATTATAGTTTTTAATCTATGATAGAATAAAGTTTAAATAAATTTTACCAGGAGTTGGAAATATATTTGTTCTAATTTTTCACATAGTCAAATGAATATTCAGATCATATACAGGGGGATAATGGTGCACACTCAGGTCAAGGACAGGGAGGTGCTGGTAAAACGGACCACGGGGCCCAAATAATCATGTATCAAAAATTACCGCACACTCAGAATTGGTATGATGCAAAAGGTATTCAACAAATTTATTAAGATAACAAAAAAGGTTGCCACAGAAAAATACGTGTAGATAGAAACCCAACGTTTCGACCCTCCCGGGTCTTACTCATGGGATTACTTGGTGTCCGAATAGATATATATAAGTGGCAAAAGTAGAGGGCAGGAGGACAATCCTCTTAATACATATCCTGTCACTTAATATGAAGCGAAGAGTGGGTATCAGTGTCCTTGATAAATAGTAAATGTCCAATGGGATGGCCGTTACGTCTGTGGTAGGCCTGTGGTGTCCTGAGTCTCCTGAATAGGCGGCGCTCCCGCACCATCAAGCAGGGCCCTCACGCACGAGGTATATGAGGTATACTATTCTGATTGGGATAGTGAGCGCATAGCACGCGGTCACGATTCGACAGAGTGCAGATACCTAGAGTCACTGCAGACTTTTCTTTTTAGACTAGACAAGCCCCTTAAAGTTGGCATCATCTTTTGCTTTTATGGATGTCCACATCAAGGAAACCTGGGAAATGGCCTAATAGTCACCTCTCAGAAGATGAATACCCCCTATTAACCCAGGAAACAAAGGTGTTATATAGATCTTCATCTATTGGCCCTTCTATTCTGTGCACCCACCTGTTATTGTCTCTAATATTCTATTATTCTATATCTGGATAAGGTTTGTTTGCAAACATTTGACCTTCATGTTCTATCAGATTAGACCATTGTCTTATATCTTACTTACTGGCTCGATAACAGCTGGTTCTCCCTTCTGACCCTTCTCTCCATATTCTCCATAATTATTCACCTGCAAAATCATACAGTGTGATTGTAACAAACAGTTATTATCAGTAAGGCTCCCAGTAAATAAATTAATACATCATACAGAACATTTATGGTTTCTATCAAAAGTAAACTTTGTGAATTGAATATATTTGCAGTTTTTCACTTGTCTAGACAGCTGAGTAAAGACTTCCTTATGTAATCAACCAATGAAAAGTGACACCATCATGTAGTGGGAAATGATTGCATTAGACTTTTATTGTATGCATTCTTTTAATAAGCCAAATATCAATAATATGGTAAATTATCTCTATACCTGAAATACTTAGTGTTCTAGTATCATACTTAGATAACCCAATGTCAAACAGATAGGTCACTGACTATGTTTCTTGTTTGTCTATAATGTCTTATGAATGTTTTTACCTTAGCTGTAAAAAGTCCAACTTCTCAGCAACTATACAATGCATAGTGGTGTCCTACACCAAAGATCCAAAAAATAACATAAGACTGGCGTACTAATAAAGGGGCTTTGGAGGCTTTAACATTGATGGTCTATTCTTAAGATAAAAAAAATCAAGAAAATGAAATCCTTAAGATAAGTCATCAATGTCTGATCGGTGTGGGTGGGACACCCGGCAATCCCGCCAATCAGTTATTCCCGTTGATGGTGGAGGATGGAACAGCTCAGTTGTGGAGCTGCACAGCACAATATGGGGTGGATGTGCAGTATTAGTGAGTAAACATTTTTTGCTTATACTAAAGCCATGTTGTACAATGACTTCTTATGGTCTACATCAGTGTTCCCCAACTCCGGTCCTCAAGAGCCACCAACAGGTCATGTTTTCTGGATTTCCTTAGTGTTGAAGAGGTGATAATTGCATCACCTGGACTATACTAAGGAAATCTTCAAAACATGACCTATTGGTGGCTCTTGAGGACCGGAGTTGGGGAACACTGGTCTACATCTATCACACTATGATAAATTGGCCAAATATGTAGTAGATAAGTAAGCCTCAAGTAGATATCTAGAGTTGAATTCAATAAATCTGGGTAGCTATTGTTGCTAGTCACCTTTCAAAGGAGAAACAGTAAGTAATTTGGGATTGCACTCTTTCGAGTTCAAATTATCTGTTCCACTGATAACTTACGGTGGTCTCTGAGGTATCTTTCTCGGCTGGTACCCCAGGTCCAAATTCATCTGTTGTTGGGTTGGTTGTTTTTTCTTCATAGTCTGTGTACTCATATAAATCATCTTTTCCTAAATCTCCTCCCACCACCGGCTCAGACTCAGTAGGTTCTACAGCTTTCACCCCATAGTCTGTTTCCTCTACCAGTTTTTTGTCTGAGTCATAATCATCTCCAGTTATGTACTCTTCCAGAAAAGGCTCCTCCACAAATGGCTCCTCCACCAGAGTCTCCTCCTCAGGAATTTTCTATCCGTGTCGGTGTGACAAGTGGGAGGAACACACGGTTTAAGGTTAGTGAAAGCGTTAGATGCATAGATGCAACTTTAGATGTCATCAATCTAAAAAGCTTTAAGTCATCACTATCTTTTAATTTGATTTTTGGGAGAATATGGTGATTATGTTCTCCTTAGAAATTAAAAGATGAGAATAAAAACATATTTCAATGTAAAGCAGCAGTACTAATTTACAGTTTCGAGCAGGTAGGTGAAACATAAATTATTATTGCTACAAATTTTATTTGGCTTAGATGTTTTTGGTGGTGCCTTAAATTTACAAAATTCAATTAGTACTACTGCTTTCAAAGCGATGCCTAAACCCCTATAAAGCTAGCATCTGCTTACAATTCACGGCATAGCAATAATCTTCATTAAATATTATTAAATAAAAGCTGCTATAGCATCTGCAAATTGCTGATTTGCAAAATGTTTTTCTAAAGATATTCTTTAAATATGCATTCCACGTGTATCTGTTGCTGCAGGATATTTGGAAGGACAGCATACTGTATGCCAGTTATAAAATCCAGACAATTTATCACATTATTCTATGGAATTAAACTTCCAATTTACATTAGCAGAAGTGTACTTGGTTCTGTATCTATGTATATACAGAATGCAGATTTAAAGCAAACACTTAAGAATCGGAACATTTTAGGACTTTTGGCAAATCAGATCTATCTAAGAGAATGATTTTCAGAATCATTGAAACATCTTTACCAAAAGATAATTTCATAGAAGTTTATTCCAATTTCTGTGGGTTGCATATTGATCAAGCACAGATGATCTAAGCAGAGAGTAAGCGATAGGTAGACATCTCTTGGCTGGCTAGCTGCTAATGAACGGTGCCTAAGTGCTTTTGCGAAATGTTGGTATTTGCAGTTCATAGGCAGATAGTGAGACAAAAAAAGGCTGCCGTTAAGAAAAGGAGGAACATCAGTTACCAGCTTGCAATGGAATAACTTTTCTCATTGCCTCCTATTTTGTAGATGTGATGGGATTATAGAATCAAAACTTGGTGTAATGGTAGAATATGGAAGCAGGATATAGAAAGTAATTCACAGCATCCATTAGTACATCACAAGTTGTGTATGTCTCCTTTGCAGTTTTTTATTTCAGTTATTGAGCGAATAATTAAGCAAATTTGTCATCTAGAACCTGTAAATTCACTTTTTTAAAATGGCATGTCTACTTATTTACTGGTTTACTATTAGCATAGAGTTGCCATCAGCAGAAAGGTTCCAGGATTTTGTTACCCCATCTGAGACTAGCATGATATTGGGGCTGCAGATTTACCCGTTCTCTGAATGCTGAGCTATGTAAAACCCCGGATGAGCGGAAGCGTTTGAGTCAGGTACTCCTGATTTACTAAGACAATTGAAGTGGGCCTCGTCACACATCTTACTCCAGTCAGAAAATGGAGTAAGAGTTTTGGCATAAGGTATGTCACAAATTAGACAAGCTGTGGCATCACGCCTCCATCTTATCTGGGCAAAAACGGTATGAAAACGGCAAAAGTCTCAAAACTTTTGTGCAACTCAATGTTGCGCGTAAATTTTGCAACTTTACATTAGAATTCACTTTAATGAATGAAGGCTTATAAATTAAGTGACTTATATCCTCCTTACCTACTACTTCTGCACATTATTTTTATAGCAGCCATGCTGTTTAGATGTCCCTCTGGGTAAGTTACACTATTTCTTAGTGATAGGTACGAAAAAAAACATAAATCATAGAATTATCGTACTAAGGGTATGAAAATATACTACTATATGTTGACCTTGAACTAAACCAAAAAACATCCTTTGTGATCCTGTTTTAGAAAGCAGTGGTTCTGGATGATAAGTTTGCCTAATTAATTGCCTAATTAACAGTTTTAATAGACCTCAATCAACAAAATGCACAGAGATGGTAACAAGAACCTCCGTTGACAATAAAAACTGATGCATGCCAAAACACAAAATCCTTAGCAAATTGACAACTTTTGGTTTTATTTTCTAAATGGTAAAATTAATAATTTGGTTGCTTTATGTTATTGCATCCTTTTGCCCAGCATCAGTATTTATTAATATGAACCTTCTTGGTTGGCAGTGGAAAAGTACATAATAAGCATTACTCCTTACGTGTGCACCGCGAGCAACCTGATACAGCAATATGAACCATTGCTGATATGTTCCTCAGCAGAACTAATGACTACATTGCATTAACACCTAACGAGCAAAGTAAGTAGATCAGTGATCATTTCATTCCTGTCAAATCCTTTTCTTGTTAGCACACCCGATCTTCACTGTGCTGCTCCACAAGGTAAAATCACTGTCATTAAGGTATAAAACATGTCATGTCTTATGTCAACAGTGCTCTTCAGTCCAAATATATTGTTGGAGTGTTATGTTACCAGTGCTGATCCGAAGCCGCAGTGCAGAATATTAGCAGTCACATGGGTGGCGGTCACCGAGGAGCGCAGAGAGAGCAGACTGGCCGGGTAAATTGGGCACGCAGGAGGTCCACCGCAGCTCCAGCCATCTACCTCCAACGGAGGATGAGTACAGTACTAGAGTAAAAGAACGGTCAGCGGAGCACTAGGAACTAAAGGACATGGGTATGTTTGATTAGTCCACAATGCATTTTGACGGTAACCCTGTCTTCATCAAGTGGAGAATCTCCGCCTGATGAAGATGGGGTTACCATCGAAACGCATTATGGACTCATCAAACATACCCGTGTCCTGTAGTTCCTAGCGCTCCGCTGACCGTTCTTTTATTCTTCTGCAGTGCAGAATATTGTCAGATTTTTCTTCATAGTACAACAATAGTAACATTTGCAAAATGATAATTGGACATAATATATTACTAGAGAAGTGGAAATGTAATTGAGTAGAGTTGAATTTGTCTTGAAGTTCATGAAAATTTGCATGCTACAGTAAAATTTATTTTTTGCAATTTGTTCTGCGCAAATTCAGCAAAATGGTAGAATGTTGAAAGTCACTATGCAGAACCATAGAGGGTCAGCAAAAGTAAAAAAAATTATACATCACTTCAGCACTCACCTGCTGTCCCTGCAACTTCGCCTATCGCATCTCTCCTTCTGGCTCCTTCTGTCGGACTCATCCTTTTTGGACTGCTTCACTTTACACTGTTTCCGGTGCCAAATAGGCCTATCATGTCAACGCGCATCTTGTTGTTGTGGCGCATGTGGTGATTTCCCGATTTGCACTCTCCAAGGTGCTGACTAGGCCTCTCGTAACACACGTTGCAATGTTAAGACGTCATGGCATGAGCCACGATGGTATGGCCTACAGTGACGTCAAAGGTCTACCTAGTGCCAGAAACCATGGTGTGGAGTGAAGCAGGCCGAAAAGGATGCACACAATAGCGCAAGGCAGAAGGAAAGGAGTCAGGACCAGACGGTGGGTTGCAAGGGTGGGAGGACAAGCGAGTGATCAGGTAAATATTCATTTTTTTTACATACTATGTTCATTATTTTCCTGGGTCACATAAAAAGAGACTTTCAATTTGCATAGAAAAACTTGTATGCAAATTGAATTTTTCTGTTGAAGGGAACCTGAAATTTGTCTGATTCGCTGAATTTGATTCTTAGCAGATGTGATCATCTTTGTAAATTACCAATCCATGTTACAGACCTGTAGAAAAAGTACTTTCCCCCTATCTTCATAATTTCTTTTGTTACCTCATTGGCTCCGGTTGTATGAGAAGGAGTATCGGTCTGGAATCCATAGTCTACTTCTCCATATTGTTCTGGTATGTAATCAACCACATTAGCCTGAGAGAAAAATGCAAGGATCTGTTAATGTAATGTTGATATCTTGTAGGATAGCAGTTCAAAAAGTAGAAGTATAGGTATAGGTTATGGTATTAGCCAGAGGTTCTGTCCACTTCTAGTGAGGTTAGGGCATTTTATATCTCATGATCACAGATCTTCGGGGCTGATGCTATTGAAGATCTTGATATCTTTGCTACCTTTACCCCTATTCTTTTTCTTGCTGATGCCTGGTAAACGGTCTTGCCCTTCTTCTTCTTAGCTGCAAATGAGTTTTTGGGCGTGACCTTTTGGGGTTTTCCCTTTGATTTAGGGGGAACTGGCTTCTTCTTCGTTTTGGAACTGGCTTTCTTCTTCTGCAAAAATGTGGTGAAAGACCGGATGGAGACAATGAATGAAAGAATGAAGAACGGGAAGTAAGGAAGAGTTTGAAGGGCAGTTTGCGTACCGGTACTGATGGCTTATTTTCTAATTTAATGCTTTCATGAAGATAGCAAAAAGACCGGTCAAATGGTTGTCCACCGGTGACATAACGCAATATCCTATGGACTGCTTTCAGGAACCATCATTACTGCTTATGAAGACTGGCTTATTAATTACAATTGATCAAATCAGAAAATAAGCCACCAAAACTGTAAGTTTATAACACAAATAAATCAGTACATGTATATTAGATTTCTGTAACAAGGATTTACCCAAATGAGGGTGTCTAAAATGAACCTGCCATTAACTTCACCCAACTTCCAGAGCAAGGAGGCCAAAGGTCAGCTGGAGAAAAGGGACTGAGATGACACTGGAGCAGGTGATGAGAGGATAGTAGTGACACACAGTGCACACAACACATATGTACTATACCTCCGTCTGAACTACATAATCTTCAGCAATTATGGGTGCCTCTGTAACAAAGTCAGGCTCCTTGTAATCTGCTCCCCCATACTCATAGTCATATTCGATTAGTTCTTCAGGTGCATACTATATTGCAAAAGGAAGATGTGTTAGGCCAGGCTTTGTTAGTTAGCAGATTACCAGCATGGTTACAGCTATTATATGTACAATGCTCTTTCCCATTCGGCATTGACTTACAATGCAGAATATGGAACATTGTAATACATAATATGGCTTTACTAAGCAATGGAGTTCTTGTAAGCAAATGTCACAGGAAATCCATAAACTCAGAGGTTTCTCAGCTTTAAAGGGAAATCTGTCAGCAGGTTTTTGTTTCCCAATCTGAGAGCAGCATGATATAGAGATCCTGATTTGTAAAGGACTCAAGTATAGCGAGTCTGGGAGTCAACATAAAACATTATAGTGATAGGATCGGGAGAATCATGTTCCCGAGGAGCAGACCCAAACTGAATAAATGTGTAACTATGCCTTTAAAAGGCCAGAGGTGTAGTGGTTAGCTCAGGACTGATCCTTACCCATGTGGATCCCAGTATGACTCCGGACTCACAGCCCCTACGCGCGTTCGTGTGGGCTTCCTCGGGAGACCATCAATGTATAATGTACATTGACAAAAATATCACGCCCCCGGAAGAAGCTTGCGGGCGAAACGCGCGTCGGGGCGCACCTGGAGGGTACAGTGGGTTCCTACCTGTTTATCTCAGTCATCCTTGGATATGTAAGTAAGCACTTTATTGCAGTATGCTGGTTTATAGCACATGACGTTAGTATTGGACGGTTAGTCTGATAACACTTGGGATTACTAAGGTTTATTTTGGTATCCATGGCTTCCTGATATCAATAGATGTATATATATGGTGGGCAGATAGGATTTATTCTAAATAGGTGACTTGTCACCATTAGGACTATGATATAGCAGATCCACTATATATCATCATGATATTGGCTGATATAGTGATATATGATTACTAAGAACTATTAATATATGGATATATTGGTCTGAGCTCCACTGTTTCTATTCCGATAGACACTTTTTTGTTTATATATGTTTCATCTGTCTGTATGTATTTTTATAATAGTTTATGTTTAATAAAGTATACTTTGGTTTTATATATGAATATGGATCTCTTCTTGCGGCAGTGTTTGATATAAGTCCGCGTTTGATAGAATTGACAAAAATATGTAAATTAGTGGTGGGGCTGGGGTTACACTGAGCAAGGGGACTGCATGGCACAAGACAACTAGTCCTGCAGTGATAACCTCCTGCTGATAAAACACTGATTTTATTGAAACAACAAGAAGCACAGCGAGTGACACATTGCTGGAATCGGGGTCTCTGCCCCTATATCATGCTGGACTCAGATTAAATGGCAAAAACTTGCTGACAGATTCAATTATGAATATCCATTTAAAGTGGAACTAAACAACTGATATAGTTTCACATGGAAAGATTACAAAGCTTTTTACTGACTTACATCAGGTTTGTACCTAATGTATTTGTTAAAGGGATCCTGTCACCTGATTCATGATGCCCAAAACATAAGCATCAAGAATCAGAGCTTGACTGCACTATTGCACTAAATAAAATATATTTGAAAGATCCAGTCAGGGACCCTAGCCGGATCCCAAGACTAATCCGGCTCAGTCTCCAGGCAGCTTTTTCCAGCGCTGCTGGAAGTGATTGACACATTTCTCATGTAGCATGAATCAGGTGACAGGTTCCCTTTCATTGGCCATGTCACTATTTATCGTAATTTAAGACACGATTGAATTGCAAATTCCATAAATGTAATGATCAACTCCAAAAATATCTTAAAAAATGAATTAGGTTTAATTCCACTTTAAGATTTGTTTGCATTGTCATAGGCAGATTAAAGCTTTAATGGCATATTGATTAGGTATATCATCAGTGTTTGATGAGGAGGCTTAATCTCTGAGGGATCCTAGAGAAAGGGGACCAGGATGCCCTTATACATTTTTTAGCTGTAATTCAGAGATTGGTAACATATAGGAATTGTAGCGTAGCCCCATACACTTGAGTAGTGCTGGTCTCAGAAAGTGAAAGAGGGGAACAACTCCTTCGTTTTAGGTGCCATGCGCCAAGTCCTTCATCAGTCGCCCATTGATGGTGTTTTTAATCAATGCATTATCAATGCTTATACTGCCACAAACGGCTAATTGCTTTCCATGATTAATTGTAGAGTTATGATTACTTATAAGCAAATAAGCTCCATAGGATACAATGATGAAAATATACGCAAAGGAAGGGGACAGCAGTGTGTGTGTATATTTAGCTGTTATGCTGAATGCAGCTTTAAAGGAAATCTATCAAAAAAAATGTTTGCTATTTATTCTGAGAGTAGCATAATGAAGGAGACTGATTCCAGGGATGCGTCACTTGCTCAACAGCTTGCGGAAGTTTCAATAAAATCAATGTTATATCAGCAAGTGATTATTGCTGCAGGACTAGGCATCATGTGCCAGGTAGTCCAGCTATTCTTTGTAACCCCACCCCCACCATTGATTGGCAGCTTGCTGACAGTGTACACAGGAAGCTGCCAATCAGAGGTGTGGGCGGGGTTATACACAGCTGAGCATTGATAGAACTGATACATCTAGAGAAGATAAAAAGGATTTTATCAAAACTGAACCAAGCAGCCCAGTAAGTGACACATCACTGGAATCCAGCTCCCTGTTCCTATGTCAGATTCCCCCAAACTCCAACCACCATCAAGAGCCACCAACCAACAGATCATGTTTTCAGAATTTCCTTAGTATGGCACAAGTGATGGAATTATTGACTGTGCAATACTAAGGAGAATCTGAAAACACGATTTGTTGGCTGCTTTTGAGGACTGGAGTTAGGGAACACTGCCCTACATCAGTCTACTCTCGGATTCCATAGAAAATGCCTGCTGACAGATTCCTTTTAACATGAAATGAAAGACTATTACATAATAGACTTAAAAAGAAATGGTACACTGCTGTTATCAATTACCATGAAATTATTTCCCCAAAAATGACAAATATAAACATAAGACTAGAAATATTTGACCGTCTGATTTCTATCATAACTAAAATTGGGAAAAAATATGTGCGTGAAGGTCAGCTTTATAGTTTCTTTCACCATGATGACATTTTTGACAAATACTGTTTGGAAAATGGTCAGTTTTAGTTGCACATTGACATGTTCAGTTGAGCGGCCAACTGGGTCAAATTTCCCGAACTTCTCCAAGATTTTGAAGACTAACTCCTATTAAAATATCTGTTCCCTTCACTGTTCATTTAGATTGGAACACCTTTACTCCGGGCAAGAAATATCTGTGAGTGTGATGTCCTTTGGCTAACGCTGGAATGATCTGACACATAAAACATTTTCACAGGCGGCACCAGGACTTCTCATGTGTCGGTGACATATTCACCACAGTCTGCGAATGTATGCTTATAAGGACCTACCCAAACTAATATGCCATATCCAGATGTTGGGATGTAGGCGAAAAATTCCAGAACATTTTGGAACGTGGCCTTTTATGTTTATTTTGCATATTCCATCAGTAGGGACTGTAGTCGTAGCCGTGACGTAGTTGCCGTATAGTTTTATTGTGACTTTGTTGGTAATAGGTTCCACTACCCAGATGTGATCTATTCCTATAAATCCATCTGATATTGATATTTTTTGGAACATTTGGGGCCTGATCCATCATTTATGATTTTTTTTAAGTTACTTTTTTTTTTTTACATTGTTGTATTCATTGACTTTTATTGAATCAAATTCTTAAAAACGGCGCACTTGGTTCATGAATGTTGTGCAACGTTAAAAATTGTTTTTATTTTTTGTCTTTAACCTGTTTTTTAAATACTTAGCGCAAAGAACTTGATGTTTTGCAAAAATGTCCCAAAATTTTGTGTGTCGGGCAGTCTGACTGATCTACAGGTCCTTCTAAAAAAATTAGCATATAGTCTTAAATTTCATTATTTACCATAATGTAATGATTACAATTAAACTTTCATATATTATAGATTCATTATCCACCAACTGAAATTTGTCAGGTCTTTTATTGTTTTAATACTGATGATTTTGGCATACAACTCCTGATAACCCAAAAAACCTGTCTCAATAAATTAGCATATTTCACCCATCCAATCAAATAAAAGTGTTTTTTAATAACAAACAAAAAAACCATCAAATAATAATGTTCAGTTATGCACTCAATACTTGGTCGGGAATCCTTTGGCAGAAATGACTGCTTCAATGCGGCGTGGCATGGAGGCAATCAGCCTGTGACACTGCTGAGATGTTATGGAGGCCCAGGATGCTTCAATAGCGGCCTTAAGCTCATCCAGAGTGTTGGGTCTTGCGTCTCTCAACTTTCTCTTCACAATATCCCACAGATTCTCTATGGGGTTCAGGTCAGGAGAGTTGGCAGGCCAATTGAGCACAGTAATACCATGGTCAGTAAACCATTTACCAGTGGTTTTGGCACTGTGAGCAGGTGCCAGGTCGTGCTGAAAAATGAAATCTTCATCTCCATAAAGCATTTCAGCCGATGGAAGCATGAAGTGCTCCAAAATCTCCTGATAGCTAGCTGCATTGACCCTGCCCTTGATGAAACACAGTGGACCAACACCAGCAGCTGACATGGCACCCCACACCATCACTGACTGTGGGTACTTGACACTGGACTTCAGGCATTTTGGCATTTCCTTCTCCCCAGTCTTCCTCCAGACTCTGGCACCTTGATTTCCGAATGACATGCAAAATTTGCTTTCATCAGAAAAAAGTACGTGGGACCACTTAGCAACAGTCCAGTGCTGCTTCTCTGTAGCCCAGGTCAGGCACTTCTGCCGCTGTTTATGGTTCAAAAGTGGCTTTACCTGGGGAATGCGGCACCTGTAGCCCATTTCCTGCACACACCTGTGCACGGTGGCTCTGGATGTTTCCACACCAGACTCAGTCCACTGCTTCCTCAGGTTCCCCAAGGTCTGGAATCGGTCCTTCTCCACAATCTTCCTCAGGGTCCGGTCTCCTCTTCTCGTTGTACAGCGTTTTCTGCCACATTGTTTCCTTCCAACAGACTTACGATTGAGGTGCCTTGATACAGCACTCTGGGAACAGCCTATTTGTTGAGAAATTTCTTTCTGGGTCTTACCCTCTTGCTTGAGGGTGTCAATGATGGCCTTCTTGACATCTGTCAGGTCGCTAGTCTTACCCATGATGGGGGTTTTGAGTAATGAACCCGGCAGGGAGTTTATATAAGCCTCAGGTATCTTTTGCATGTGTTTAGAGTTAATTAGTTGATTCAGAAGATTAGGGTAATAGGTCGTTTAGAGAACCTTTTCTTGATATGCTAATTTATTGAGACAGGTTTTTTGGGTTATCAGGAGTTGTATGCCAAAATCATCAGTATTAAAACAATAAAAGACCTGACAAATTTCAGTTGGTGGATAATGAATCTATAATATATGAAAGTTTAATTGTAATCATTACATTATGGTAAATAATGAAATTTAACACTATATGCTAATTTTTTGAGAAGGACCTGTAATAGTATGGACTTGCAATAGGCTGTTAGCTGGGCACTCTGCTTTACATGGGGGGGACTTGTGCCCTATTCAAAGCTTCATCTATGGGTATTTCTAATACTGGGCAAGCAACTCCTCTATGAACTGTAGGTTGTGAGTGGTTGTTTCATCAGTATTCTGCACCTTTATTAACGGGGTCTGCTGCATTCTCGTTGTGCATTAGCTTCTGTGACCTTGGACGGTAAATACCGTTGCATTTTTGCTATGTTTATAGTTGAATTCTTCGGGAGTTTTTTTAAAAGGTCCTTTGGCCCAGATTTTGATTTTATTTTATACAAAAAACCACTCCAGGTGAGTGTGTGAAGGGGCATAAGTAATACATTCACAACAAACGTTGCAATTTTTCACAAGCGATGAATCAGGGGAAGACTCTGTTCCAAATTTTGAGAGGAAAAATAGGAAAAAACTTTTTTTTTTTTAACAAAATGGTGGTGCTTCTTATAATCCATGCATCTTATTGCTTACCGGGGGTGGTGACCGTGGTGGAGCGGGGTCCCAGGGTCGCTGCTGGAGGAGGCAGGAGTGGAGCGGTGCTGCAGGCTGGGATGAGGGAGTGTTCGGATATGCCCCACTACGGGTGTTTGGTGGTGTGGGGGCTGTGCCGACATTTGGTGGAAGCCCAGAGCCCCTGCACTTACATGGTTTACTATGCGGTGTACTCCGGAAAAATCCCTGCCAGACGCAGCACTGAGATCTCATCTCCCGAGATCTTGGCGCTGAGATCTCCATTTGTGCATGCGCCAGCAGCCATTTTCCCGGAGTTCGCCGCATAGGAAACCATGTAAGTGCAGCGGCTCCGGGCTTTCACAAAATGTCGGCAGAGCCCCTGCACCACCGAACACCCGCAGCGGTGCACATTTTTATCATTATTATTATTATTTATTTATATAGTACCATTGATTCCATGGTGCTGTACATGAGAAGGGGTTACACACAAATATCCGCAACACATCCGAACACCCCCTCATCCCAGCCTGCGGCCCGCAGCAACGCTCCACTCTTGCCTCCTCCAACAGCGACCCTGGGACCCTGGGTCACCGCGGCTGGTAAGGTATATCTGCATTATAAGACGCACCCCCATTTTCCCCACAAATTTAGTGGGGAAAAAAGTGCATCTTACAATCCAAAAAATATGGTAAATATAAAATAGACTTTAAAAAAAAGTTAACATTAAAACGTTAAAAGAAAAAGTAGGCATAATTGAAAACAGGCAAAAAGCACCAGAAACTAGACAAAAAAAGGTGCAAATCGGGCTCTTTATATTTAGGTTTCTTTTCTCTACTCCCTTCCTGTATAGTCTGGAATTGGCCCAACCTATTTTAATATTAATTTTTATGGTTCCTATGAAAAGATACAGACTGATAGCAACCAGTAACTTAATTAAAAGTGCTGCAAATACTTGACTACATAAACCATGGGTAAAGAGAGCATGATAATCATACAGCTCAGCTCTTTAGACGTGTTGTAGAGCATCTAAAATGCCAAGTAGTATTTTCTCGCGAGTCTATGGGCATTTCCAACACAAAAAGTCTTAACACATGGGGGTCAAATTGGTGGCTACCAAAAACTGTCCAATGATCGGACTACACTCTATCCTGGGTTTTTGAGCCAGAGCGAGACCCTCGGAAAGCAATGAACGGGTTAAAACCATTTGAAACCACAAATTTCAGCAGTATAGAGACATTGTCTGGAAAACGCATTAGAGGTGAATTTCTTCTGAATATATATTTTCCCTGAATGCCTCAGAATATTTCCACGATGATCTCAGCGCTCCTATTTTCCACAAGAAGCAGCGTTATCATGTTACACAGTAGCTCTGAGGGATGTTTGTATCAATGGATTGTACATTTCAGAAGCCGGGGCCTCCAGAGAGATCTCTCCCATGGCAGAAACACATGGTTCTAATTTGGAAGGCAAAGAGCAGACACAAAGACAACAAGGCCCCGGCAGAACGAGCCGTTGGATTCCTATTGCTCTACTTTTTCTCCCACCTCTCCACCGGATTTACTAAGTAAAACAGGAAATAATCACTGTCCAGTGGAAAACCATCAAAAGAAATACCATAGGGAAAAATCACTATATTCCTGGTCTAGAGCCTATAATCAACTAATAAGTACTGGACTCATTGGTGGTTTACCGTTATAACCGGTTCTCAAGAACTAGAAAAAGTTATGGGAGATTGGTAGATTTTCTTATTGGAATCAGAATTGATTAGTTATGTCTATCAAGTGTCCTGCGTACAACAGGAAAGCGTTGCGCTCCTAACTCTGACAGAAGGTGATATGCTTTTTATGAAGCTGTGTATTCGAGAGAGATGTCCTGCAGGAGGCCATAAATAAAGAGGGCTGAGGAGTGATGTGCTGAAGGAGGGGGCTGCAAGGAGTGATATACTGCAAAATGGGGTTGTGTACTAAGAAAGCTGGGGTGTGATTTGCTGCTGGAGGCTGTGTATAGAGGAGTTGAGGAGAGCAATGTGCTGCAGTAGGAGGCTGTATATAGAGGGGCTAAGGGGACTAATGTGCTGCATAAGGGGGCTGTGAGGCAGTGACCCGTGTCACAGGTAGGGTCACTGTTTGTGCTCTCCAGGATGCGCACATAGGCGTAGTAAGGTCATGAGGGGGTATTGCAATCGCAGGTGTAGCTGTGATTGCAATGGTGAAGCAGTGATAGATGCCATAGGTAGGGGTCACTGTGTGTTCTCCCCAGGTGGTGCATGGAAGCGTATAAAGTCCATAGGAGTGGGTGGCAGTCACGAGCATAGCTCGTCCAAGACAGATGTAGGGAAAACTGGCTCTGGAATGTGTGTGTTTGAAACTGTCTGCAGTATGTTAGTGGTGCAGTCCATTTAATTTCCAGTCCGGGTTTTCCATGTGGCAGGAAGCCACAGGTTCCTTTGTTAAAACCCCTGCAGGAAAGGGTATGTCAGATGTCAGGTGTAACATCAGTGTCACTCTGGTGTGTGCTGTTGTGCAGAGCAGAGGCCGGCAGAGCGCTGGCTGTGTGTGTCAAGCAGCACAGGCCAGCAGTGCCAGCAGTCAGGTAGCTGAATAGCCTGACACCTGCAGCGTACACAGCTATGCAAGTTATCCATGGTAACTGGTCTCGGATGTGGATGTCCTGTGCCAGAAAAAGGACTGGCATGTGCAACGATTGCAAACAAGTGGATATGGCGCCTGGCTGCGTTCCGGAGGATAACATGCACTGTGTATGGCTGTGTGAGTAATAGGACATTGACACAGCGGTGCGGTCACCTGCGGTAACTGGTCAGAGGAAGACTGGCGTATGAGTGATCTGCAAAACTATTGAAGTAAAGCTGTGTATAAGAGACCTTGATACGGCGTGCAGTCGCCCCATGGAAACTGGACACAGGGAAGCCCGGCGTGTTTAGGAACTGTGACTTGAAAGATGCCGTGTCCTATATAGTGCTATGTTTATGTGAACTAAACATGCATGCTAGGCACTTGTAAGAAATGGACTTTTATGTGTGAATTATCACATTAAAGGGACACTCTCACCTGAATTTGGAGGGAACAATCTTCAGCCATGGAGGCGGGGTTTTGGGGTTTTTGATTCACCCTTTCCTTACCCGCTGGCTGCATGCTGGCTGCAATATTGGATTGAAGTTCATTCTCTGTCCTCCATAGTACACGTCTGCGCTGTGCAAGATTGCCTTGTGCAGGCGTGTACTATGGAGGACAGAGAATGAACTTCAATCCAATATTGCAGCCAGCATGCAGCCAGCGGATAAGGAAAGGGTGAATCAAAAACCCCAAAACCCCGACTCCATGGCTAAAGATTGTTCCCTCCAAATTCAGGTGACAGTGTCCCTTTAAAGAGAGATTTTGTGTTGGAACTTTGTGGGTCACTGCCTCTTCACTGCGTACGGTGCTACTGCTGCACTACAGGGCTGATGGCTGGGAGCATTGAGCTGCAGAAACTTCGGTTGAGAGGAGCCTTGTGCCACAGGAGGCTGTATATAGAAAGGGATGCTGCTTGAGGGGGCTGTATGTAGAACGGCAGAGGTAAGCAATGTACTGCAGGAGGCTGTATATTGATGGGTTGAAAGGAGCAATGTCCTGCAGAAGAGGACTGTATAGATAGGATGCTGAGAAAAGTGATGTACTGCAAGAGAGTAACATATAGCGGGGATGAGAAGACTGATATACTGCAGGATGGTACCATATGTAGAAGATTTAGAAAATCAATGTACTGCTTGAGGGAGCTAAATATAGAGAGGGGCTGAGAGGAGAGCTACAAGAGGAGGCTGTATACAGTGGGGCTGAGGAGCAAAGTACTGAAAGCGGTTGTATATAGATAGGGCTCTAGAGTGATGTAATGCTATAGATTTGCTGTGTATAAATGGGCTGAGAGGAGCAATGTGCTATAGAAGGCTCAGTATAGAAGGGTTTAGACGAGCTATGTACTGCAGAGGGTTAGCTGTAGAGAGGAATGCGAGGAGCAGTGTACTGTTGGAGGAGGCTGTATATAGAGGGAAGCGATGTAATGCAGGGTGCTGTGTATAGAGGGGCTGAGAGGAGCAATGTGCTACAGGATTATGTGGTCTATATAGGGACTGAGAGAAGTAATCTACTGTAGTATGGGGTTGTTTATAGAGGGGCTGAGGGAGTTATGCACTGCAAGATGAGGCTGTAAATAGAGGGCCTGCGAATTATGATGTACAGCAGAATGAGACTGTATATAGAGTGGCTGAGAGTAGTAGTGTACTGCAAAATTGGCTGTACATAGACAGGTTGAGAGGAGTGATGTACTGCTGGATGGGGCTGTACATAGAAGGGGTGATAAGATAGTTGTATTGTGACATCGCCAGCAGAGTACGTCCTTCTGCTCACTCCATCCTAGTTGACTCTATGACACACCACAAGCAAGACTAGAGTCCAGACACAGACGCTTAAGAGCTGGACCCAGGGTCACCCTACTTTTCCATCACAGTTCAAAAAGAGGCTAGTAAGAACTTAGGGCTCCATACACATTAGATAGGTGTAGGCTGCACAATCATTCAGCCGTCAACTATCTTTCCCTCTACCCCCTCCCCTATACAGGAACATTCTGCATGTCTAAGCTTTTTTGTGTTCTCTGACAGAGTCAATATTAGACTCCTCTGTCCTCCTCAAAACCCTTCAGGCAAGAACATATCTTGGAACTCAACAAAATAATTAGCTATAGGGCAACTACAGGCTTGGTCCTTCTCTCAGCCAAAGACATGCAATGAGAGTTAGTAGGCTAACATGACCATTGGACTGTTGGCTGATCCTGGCAATATCTGCGGTCTCAGCTGAACTTAAGTCTAAAATGTACACTTAGAGCTCTGTGAAAAGATTAAGGCATATTTGGAAAGAATGCTACAATGTAATCATGCTTTGAAATTACTATCAAGTATCAAAATTATATAGTAAATGAACTAAAGAAAAATCTCATTAAAATAATTTTTCGGTGTTGTCATCCTTTGCCGTCAAAATAGCATCAATTCTTCTAGGTACACTGGCACACAGTTTTAGAAGGGACCTAGCAGAGAGGTTATTTCAAACATCTTGGAGAACTAACCACAGATCTTCTGTGAATGTTGGCTTGTACGGACCCTTCTGTCTCTTCATATAATCGCAGACAGACCTGATGATGGTGAGATCACATCTCTGTTGGGACAATATCATCACTTCCATGACTCATTGTTCTTTATGCTGAAAATAGTTGTTAATGACCTAGACTGTATGTTTGGGGTCATTGTCCTGCTGCAGAATAAACATGGAGCCAATCAGATGCCTGCCTGTTGGTGTTGTATGATGAATAAATATCTGCCTGAATTTCAGCAAAAAGACACCATTAATCCTGACCGTATGGCCATCTTGGTTTGTTGACATTCTGCAAAGAAACTCCACCATGCTTCATTGTTGCCTGAAGACGTTCATTATTGTTCTGCTCTCCAACCTGAGAACAATCTGCCTTCTGTTACAGCCAAATATTGAACGTTATTATTCATCAGTCCAAAGAACCCACTGACATTTTTCTGCAACAAGTTCCTATATTTTCCAAGAATAACTGAGTTGCTTGGTTTTAGTTCCATGTCATAGGTACAGCGGTATGGCTTTTTGACTGCAATTCTTCCATAAAGACCACTTCTGTCCAGACTTCTCCGAACAATAGATGGGTGTAGCCGAGTCCCACTGGTTGCTGTCAGTTTTGGACTGATGGCACTGCTGGATATATTCCATTTTCGAGGGGAAGTAAGCATGATGCCTACTTCATCTGTTGCATGGGAGGGAATCTGTCATCAGGTTTTTACTATGTTAGCTGAGCACTGCATGATGTAGGAACAAATAGCCCGATTCCAGTAATGTATCACTTAATGGGCTTCTTGGTACAGATTCAATAAAATCCCTGTTTTCTCTGCAGCAAATGTAACAGGCTTCAAAATGCTGATCCCTGTATAACCCCTACCCTACCCCTGATTGGAAGCTTCCGGTGTGCACAGTGCATCCTAACCAAGCTGCCAATCACTGGTTTGGGCGGAGCCGCACAGATTAGCTTGGGCGGTTTGCGCGCGAAACCTTGTCTGCTAGTGATAATCATTTACTGATAACATTAATTGTACAGGAACTACAGTAAGCTGCTGAGCACGTGACATATCACAGGGATCAGGCTCTCTTCCCCTAAATCATGCTGATCTCAGATTAAATAGAAAAAACCCGCTGACATCTTCCCTTTAAATCTCGTTGGGCAACCACTATGGTCCTCAAAATTGCCCATTTATTTATGCTTCTTCTAAAGAGCTTAAACAGGATATCTTGAAACCCCAGTCTGAAATTTTTGCCTTGGTGGGACCTTGCTGATGCAGTATAACTACCTTGTGTCTTGTTGCTGTGCCCAGTGTTTCCATGAAGTATGGCCTGTGATATAAAAGTCTCCACAACCTCTTCTTTGTAGTATAGTTTGGCTGCTCCTCGTCTAGTTTTAAGCCTCGTTCACAGCTGTTTCTGTTTCAGTCAATGACTGTTCCAACTTGCATTTGAAAATGATAATCATTGTCACCTGTTTGGTATAATATGTTAACACTCACACACCTGACTATAAACCTATGAAATCCTTGACTTTAAGTAAAGTGTACATAGAAAAATGAATGCTGTTTTTTAAAAGCATTCTTCCTCTGCAGAACTTTTTTTTTTACACACTTGCCTAAAACATTTGCAGAGCTTCACCCAGAACTAAGTGTTTGTGTTGCGTAATTGTTGGATTTTTTTGGCGACTGCATCTGAGGACTGTGCTTTTGCTACATGTGTGTGTGCGCGTGTATATATACAGTATATATGGGCAGTATGTGATAATGGAAAATTCCAAAGGAGGACAGAATTGTCAAACAGCAGGCAAGTATGTAACCAAGGGAAACAATGGTTGTATTGGTGCCGCAATCTCAGAGAGCAACAGAATGCTGATGACTACCAGTATATATAGAGCATGAATACTTAATGAATAATTGCTAAAGGCAAACCTGAACTATGATTACCACCCGAAAAAAAGATAAAAAATTCTTAAATTTAATTGTAAATAGTCAATTAAAATGCATGTAAATTCAACAGAGTAACGCAATGGAGGACCACATACTACAAATAATTATATCCGATATCCTTAGTGCTCTATAGCACATAGTAAAAATAACAAAATTAGATATAAACCTCATTTGAGCGTCTGCACTTAACTAGCTATCTTATAGGTATAATGCATGGTCATATCATACGCTCCCTGATGCAGCAAGGGTGAAACGTACGTCGGGGCAGCAGGACCACACACCACATTAGTCTGCATAAAGATGTAAGTCATCTCTTGCATATCCTCAAAAGCAATGTGTACCATCAGCATAAACAAGCTGATGAGGTTTATATCTAATTTTGATATTTTTACACTAAGGAAATTGGATATAGTCATGTGCATTATGTTTCCTCCATTGCGTTACTCTGTTGAAGTTACATGTATTTTAATGGTCTATTAAAATGGTCTCTTTTTTTTCAGGTGGTAACAACAGAAAGTAGCAGATCCTTCTAGGATACGCCAAAGACTAATGGCAAATGTAATTTGTGAAGATAAAGGAACGCCCATTACCAGGATGTAAGCAAACAATGGTGAGCGCTGTATTCCTGCTTAAAACTATTTTCTGACTATACACCTGATGAAAGCTGAACTACTTGTCAATCTTAACAATATTACAAGCATTTTGTAGATTTTTACACTTTGAAACGGACCTTGAAAAACCGTTTTAACTACTATGAAGCAGGAGGTAATGGAAAATGTGGTTAATACAAAATAATGCTAGAAACAATTATAAGAATATATGCAATTAAGGGTAATAAAGAAATGAATACATTATTTGAATTATCCTTTCATTATAAAGTTAAAGAGTTGAAATGAATAAAGAGGTTATATAACATTTGAAGAAAAAGGTCTCTTTTCCCAGACACAGCACCACACTAGTCATTAGGTGAGATCAGGTATTGCAGCTCAGACCAATTTATTTAAATGAGGTTTTAATTGCCATACCAGAATGAGTCTAGTGCTGTTCCTGGAAAAAGCTCCTCATGTGATAGAGCGATCGTAGGGTAAAGGAGCCTTTTTATTGTGTTAGATAAGTTGAACTAACAGGCAGAAATACTGTTGCTGATGGGAATTAATCAGATTTTTGCTTCCTCATTTGCAGAAGGATGCATAGAATCTGCTTCCTTTCTGTTCGGTTTTCCATAATCACCAGAAGCATTGAGATTCAGAACTTTCCATTCATTCATCTTCTATAGCACTTGTCACTTTAGGTATAAAATGGCCGGCATGTCGATGTCAAAATCCAAGGGTGAAGCGCGGGCAGCTCTTACCTCATCAACACTTGGATCCTGAGCTTGCGGCATATTGGGGGCTGGGGTGTCACAGTCCGTCATGTAATGTTCACAGTAGTCATACGCAGCTTTGGGGTCATCGACAATCAGTAGCTGCTGGATATCGCCCTAAGGAAACAAAATAATGGGAAAAACTTACAAAAAATATTGGCATGTCAGCTTTTATAGCAGTGATAAATGACAGCCCTAATTTTACTTCTATTGACTCTGGACACTTGCATTCACTTCCTCTATTAAAAAGACAGATATGAGCACTTCCAAGACATAGAGGAAACATAACAAGCAACGAGGGGATACTAAACCCAAACCTTCTGCAGCACATAAAATCTGTCCAAAGAAATTAATTCACAAACTTTTATTGTCCTAAAAACAGCTTCATTAGTTTGGTTGCCTTGAAAACGCTGATGTACGGCCCGTGCTTCACTACCGCCATACTCCTCGGCGGTAATTTACATATGAAAGATCAACTCTGCCATCTAGTGGTCGCATTATTGTAACAAGCTTTGCATAGCACCTACACATGCTGTGGCACCAGGTACGGGGCTGGGGCTGAAATTCAGCCCTGGCATTTGAAATCTTACAGGCTCATGTTCTCCCCGTCCCCAAGAACCAGATGCGATATATTACTAATATTACACTGGATGGAAGAAAGGAAGATTTTCTACAAGACCAATGTTTCTAATGATACTCATGGCCTGCTGGGGTAAGTGACGGAGTCAGCGACTTTGCGCTCCGTCACAACTTTTAACAGTATGGGTATCTTGAGAACACCGATTCTGTTAGCAACGTAGCAGACAAGGCAGCGCATGAGCAGACAGGCCCTACTGGCATTTGCCAGAATTGCTAGATGGCCAGTCCGACCCTGTTTGGCTCTGTATACTGAGTATCGAGAGCAAATGTGAGCATTGGTGACATTAGTGATATCCACTAACATAAAGGGGTCTTCCCACCTCCGGGATCCCATCCCATTGTGTAGTAGGTGTAATAATAATATTAGCAAATAACACAAATAAGAAATGTAGTATAGTTTTCCTGATAATCTATGATATAGTGACACTTAGTTAGCTAGTTGCTAGTGGTCATAACTATGGATACCTAAGGTCCTGCAATGCCTGCACATGATGAAAGAGACAGGACGAATCCGAAAAACTGTACTACATTTATAATTCGAGGTATTTGCTAATATTATTATTTTAATTTCACCTACTACATATTGGGATAGGAATTTTGGAGATGGGAATACCCCTTAAAGGAAAATTAAAGGGTTATTCACATCTTCTAAGATGGGTACATTTACAAAATCTTCATCAAAACAAACAACTTTGCATTCTAATTCTGTTAAAAATTTGCCTCGTTCTCCCCAGATTTGTATTTATTTTTTCATCTTATTTGCTGCTCATTGACAAGAGGACCGGTCACATTGCTCATAAGTAGAGATGAGCGAACCCGAACTGTAAAGTTTGGGGTTCGTACTGGACACCTAGTGTATGGTGCTGAGCTCCGAACATGGACTTCTTTACATTTCGAGAGGAGAGAGGGATTTTCCAGCTCCAAACTTTGGCCTCCCATTGGTTTCAATAAGGTTCAGGTTCAGGTACAGTTCTGGTACCCAAACAGAACTTTGGCCTAAAGATCAGTACCAGAACCTGAACTTCCATGGGTCCACTCATCCCTAGTCACAAACTCTTTTCCTGTGAGTCTCTAGTCTGTGATCCTCCCCAGTTTTAGGGCTCATTCGAATGTCCAATTGTTGTGTACGAGTGCTATCCATGATGTTCAAGGCTAGCACTCATACCTGTGATGGTCTAGGGGACATTCACATGTTCATGATCTCTTGCGGACTGAGAGATCAGAAGAAAATCGTGAAGATATTGTATATTTTGATCCAAGAATCAGATCAAATTCGACAAAGCAAGTCAGGGGTCTGTGAAAAAATTGGACGTCACACGGATGACATTCAAGTGCATTGCGATTTTCACGGACTCTCAGAATGGAGAAGGTGGAGAATTTAAAAAAAAATGTCCACATGTATGAGAATATCGGATGACACTCGTACCATACTCTGATCCAACTCTGATCTGTCCGTTTCTCTCCTACTTGGAAAAATCGTATGTGTGAATAAGCCCTAAGCCCCACTTCGTTTCTGATGCTCCAGAGGCGAAGCAGCATCAGGAGCTCAAAATTCAGTCTATTGGCACAACAAACTGCCTGCTCCCCATCGATCAGGAAGTCGGGAGGATGGGGAGCTCCTGAAAAAAGATAGGAATTACTTATTACATTTTTCTAAGCTTTGTAATGGGGCCTCATAACTACTTGAAATATTTCCTGTTTTTTTTTTTCTACCACTGCTTACATTTATTTTACGTTTTTTTGTCATGAAATATTTAATTCTGGAATATATTATATTACACTTTTTTTTATTTTAAAATAATGAATTTTTCTGGATTACATTATATTATACTTTTTTTTATTAGGACCATAAAAAAAGTGTTTTAAAATTAAAATTTATTAACATTGTCCGGATAAAGTTATGATAATCTCAGGCAGTAGTGGATATGCCAAGAAACAAAATACCCTTCCAAATGGTTTTAAAGGGTATGAGTCATTAGTCAGTCCCCTTTAAATTAGGTCATCTACATAAGGTTAATTGTCTACACTGAAAGTTGCAGTGAAGTCCTGGAGTATGTGCAACCAGCATGTTCCCACTTCTTGAAAAGTAATTTGCCTTTTGTTTGAAATGAAGGGGGGAAACTTGCACACGTAGACCCCGAAGGGTTAAAGCATGCTGAAAACATTATTCTAGAGACCACCAGTTCTTTGTTTATTTTTAGAAAATATCTTTAAGTCTCCGTTAACCATAAAAATGTCTGCTGATACTGTCAACTACCGACACACGACGTGAATCTATAAAAACCTGGGACAACTGAGCCGACCAATTGGTATCTCGCTTTTTACAATACATAACATCTAATGGTCAGTTGAATCAGAAAGCCAAAGGGGAAGGTTTCTTCTTGTGGAGAGTGACATGCTAGGCCTGGCATGCCAATGTGAGGAGACTTTTAGGCTATGTGCACACGATGCGGATTTTGCTGCGGATCCGCAGCAGTTTCCCATGCGTTTACAGTTCAATGTAAACCTATTGGAAACAAAAAATAGAGTGCACATGCTGCGGAAAAAAACGTGCGGAAACGCAGCGGTTTAAATTCCGCAGCATGTCACTTCTTTCTGCGTTTTCCGCAGCGGATTTACAACTGCCCTTATGGAAAACCGCAGTTGTAAATCTGCAGTGGAAAATGCAGAAAAACCGCGGTAAATCTGCGATAACTCCGCAGCGGTTTTCCACTGCGGATTTATCAAAAATCTGCAGTGGACCCAGACTACGTGTGCACATAGCCTTAAGCCTTGCAATGTTCCTCTGGGAAATTAAATATGCAAATTGCCTCTTCAGAATGGAAGAGGGCTACAATAGGACTAACTACTTCCAATAGATGGCACTAGAGTTTTAATCCTCTTGCTTTCTGAAGAGGCAATTTACATATTTATAAAAAAAAAAAAAAACAATTAAAAAGGAAATACCCCAAATAGAAAAAAAACACTTAATGATGTAAATACCACAAAGCATAAAAAGGTTTTCATAAAAAAACAAGCTGGACAATTTAATTCTTATTTAGCTTCAATTGTATTTTTTTTATATACTCAGACCTTTACATGTTACGGATTGCAAGAAGTGAGAAAGCGATTGATTAGCCCAGTTTTCACAGGTTTTTATACATTCAGGCCATGTGTCAGTAGATGACCCTATCAGCAGCCATTTGTATGCAGATTGTGCCCACTGAGAGTCCGCCCAAATAATTTGCCTATAACTTGCATTTTTTTATTGCGAGAGCACATGTTGGTCTGCAGGATAGCACCATTTTCAGGCTAGGGGTGCTGAAGGATGCTGAAGCCTGGGCCCCCTACCACATAAAAATACACTAGTAATATAAATATCACATGGTGCTGGGAAGTCAAATACAGATTCTACATTGGTGACAAGGAGCTGTTAAAGGTTGTTTTTCACCAGATTTTGGCATCATGATATAGGGGCAGAGACTCTAATTCCAGTGATGCATCACTCACTGGATCGCAAGCAGTAATCTTGATAAAATCACTGTTTTCTCTGCTGCAGATCTACCAGTATTCTGTATAATCTACCTCCATCACTGATTGACAGCTTTCTGTGTACACAGAACGGGGGGACTACATAGCACAGGACAACTAGTCCTCTACTGACAATCTCCTCTGATTTTATTGAAACAACAAGCAGCCCAATAAGTAATACATCACTGGAATCAGGGCTGCTGACCCTATATTATGATGCTCTCAGATCACATAGCAAAAACCTGCTGACAGATATAAGGGGGACGACAGCACCGGGGGTACCTGTGTGCTGGATCCGGAACTGAAAAGGCTTTATCCCATGTTTACGGGGGGAAGCTTTAGAGGGGCGGACCTTACTCCTGACCGAGGGGGGTGGGGGTATAAAAGGGGAAAGCGCGCGCAGCAGAGCAATTTGGCACCAACCCAGGGCAGAGCGCAGTCAGGTGAGCGGTGCACTCTGCTCCCCCACCCCACTGAGTACCGGAGCTGCAACTGGGCCCCACCATCTACAGAGGGACCGCTGCCAGTAGAAAGGCCGGGCATGCTGCAGCAGTCAAGAGAGACCGCAGTGCTGAGGGGGGCCGTGCACTCAGCAGCAGCTCAGAGAGAGACTTGGCGGGAGCAGACAGTGCGCAACAGGGACCAGTGAGTGCGGCGGTCCTGGAGTATCCGTATAGCGCAGGCCCGCGCCCAAGCACTACCACCGCTGACAGAGACTGTGAGGAGAGAAATGCAGGGTGCCCATTGGTCACCACGGAGTGAGGTGTTTATTATTTCGGGCTAGTGAGTACTGTGTGCCAGAAAGAGATGGGGTGCAGCACCCCGCCGGGGAAGCAGGGCACCAGTGGCTGTCGGCGCTTCAGTCTTGGCAGGAGCAGGCAGCACGCAGCATACAGAGAAGAGTGCAGAGCGCTCGGTAGCTGGCAGAGAGCGAGGTGCCGTGTGCTTCATGACCGTGAGTACAGCGCACGTGCTGCAAAGAGAGACCCGAGTACTGGACAGACTTATGTAACCCACCTTACCAGCTCATACTTTCCTGCTCACAGGAGACCCTGATTTTGCCAGTTTATATTTGCTGAGCCACGTTGGACTCAGTGATGTGGCCGGTACCCTTATTAGCCACTGTAACATATGGTCTAGGCTCAGCGGAAGGTACCGGAGACCGACTGCTGTCGATAGGCATTGTTACCCACAGGACCCCAATGAAAAAGACACCGCGCCAGCCTTTGTTGGCGCTATTCACTTCAGGGACTTAGGAACCACTGACTTTCATCAGAACTGCCGTTATCTAAACTGTTGTTCTACAACTCACAATATCCTTTGCTATCTGAACAGTTTTATCCCCGTTTCACCCTTGACCTCCCTGCGTGGAGTATTCCCCTGTTATTAAACTTGTTAACCCTTGCTCTGCCTCCTGTCCATCACTGCATCCCGCAACTTGCGTACACAGAGTCCCTTTCATTTTCATGCATGTAAGGCATGGTTGCGATAATTTAGGGCATTCGTCCCAAAGAAATGATGATACGCAGGAGGCATTTTTACACATGATAACTTCGTGCAACATTGAGGCTTTCATGCAGAGTGCAGCACATACTTTATATGCCAAGATCACAGCACATGAGACCCGTCACACCGCTGTGCCGAGATCAGAGGCTCAGCAGAGATCACAAGCAGTGAGTATGTAGTGCAGCCGTAGGATAATGCTGCAGAACGGCCCTACAGCCTAAGAAGCTCACACTGTGCACGGACAACACCCCAGATAGCAAATATCAGAAGAAACACAACGCCTGTGCCATTGTGACACTCAGATTAATCATCTCTTCAGGACTTATATGTAATACCGATATGGCACAGAGCCGCCATTATGGCACGTGCACTAAGCATTCATATCACACAACTGTGGCCGTGCTGGAGCTCAGCTTTAACTCTTTGGAAGCACATTACTTGGACAATGTGAAGCTTTGGCACATGATATGAGTATAGAAGTAAGAGATTGACATCTGTGCCGTGTACTTTAATTTCAGAAACTATAATGTAGACCTGACCTGACGAGAAGATGCCCTTTGTGATAAAGGCAGAGGCCTTCTGAGGCTAATGGAGGATTCGGCCCTGAGTCCTACCTGCAGCTTACGGACAAGTTGGGGAACTGATTTTTTTTGGCAACTGTTGACTTGAGCTTTAGGTTGCATTCTCACTGCATTTTATCCTCGCGTCAATAGCTGTTGGGGCTTATGTCTAAAACCTTGGAAAACGGGATTCGAGGTATATGCGCTGATGAGGCCGTTGACTATAATGATGCGGACTGTGTGCTCTACTGGACACAATTTTCAGCCGAATCCACCTATTTAAGGCAGCCACCTTAGGGTGCTCTCACACTACATTTTGACACCCAATCAGTGGAATCATCGGAATTTACATTCGAGTCCCGTTTTGAGGGGGGTTCAGATGTAAGCCCCAACATGACCACTGAACGGGTGCCAAAACGCAATGTGAAAGCACCCTTAAGTTGATACAGCTGAAATGAAGTAGGACAGAAAACACTGTAAGTGACTCAATCTGCATCATTATCATTATTTTGCTTTCATCTCTCCCAAACACTATGCTTCAGTGTTGTTTCAGCGTCCAGTTTATGCAGCTTTAGAAGCTGCTTTCAACTGCTACTCAGCAAGATCCATACATTATATTCTGTCTGTGTATGAGAATTTACCAGATGGGAAGAAAAGAGAATCAGAAAGGGAAAGTCTTGTACACAGACCCACCATAAACTGGGCATTGACATAGCACTGAAGCAAAGTGTTTGTAAGAGAAGGGCAAAATAAGTTATTGAAGTATAGTACAAAAATGTATAACTTTGTAATTCCTGGATGATAGCTAATTAAAAGAAAAAAATAGCTATTCCTTAAATATTAACATCCAAGATGATTTGTCACAAAGCTGAGTCTACACAAGTTTGTAATATTAGCCGATTGCAAATGTTAATGAGCATGCAAGACAGTAAAATAGATGGAAACTGATTATAGGAGAACGTAAATGATAATGGAGTAATTTCAGTGATATATAGCATTTACATTGTTAGCAGAAGTGTTTGCAGTTTGTGTTTGTTAGGGATTGTAGTGTATCAGCTCACAGCAGCTAAGAGGCTTCAATTTACCGCATTTTATGCCATACATAATCATATAATTTCAATGGTTATACAATAAAAACTGCACATAAGATGCAGAAAAGGCCGGTGTGCAAGCTTTTTCCCAAAATTAAGCCAAGACCAATTTACAGTGCTGCATGTGACATACCAATTTATGGAAGCTTTGGGACAATACTAGACAGGACATACAAAGAACTATATATTGTAGATAAATGGCCACCACTAGAGTTGAGCGACCTTGACCTTTTTAGAGTCGAGCCGGGTTTTGCGAAACCCGACTATGTCCAAAGTCGGGTCGAGTGAAATCGGCCGATTATGACGTAAAGTCGGGATCGACCGAAACACGAAACCCAATGCAAGTCAATGGGGCAGCATAGTCGGCAGTGAGTGGGGGCCAGGAAAACACCTAGAGTGGCCATTTTAATGTCAAAACCATCCATTCTTCTTAATGAAGCTTGTCAAGCGTAATTTACCTTATAATAATTGGAAGGCATTTGAAATTGGGGGTCATTTGGCTAAAGTTGTGGGGGGTAGGGCTGGTTCAAGTAATTAGTGGGCCCAGGAAATCTGGACCACGTCACGGCAGTGGAGCAGGGAGAGGTAAGTATTTCAACTTTGCAAGTGCTGTGAACCTGAGCAAGCAGGGGGGGCCCACTCGTTGGCATTGGCACTGGCACAGGGCCCCTCAAAGTACAGCGGTGTGTTTGCACGGCGGGGGCGCCTCCCACCGGCAGCAACACTTTTGCGTACTATGAGAGGCCCTGTGCCAGTGACGTCGCCAACTAGTATTCCTCCCCCCACCTGATGAAGGAACCTGCACTTTCATCTGCACCTTCCTCTTTGTCCCCGTGTAAGGTGGTATGGTATGCGGGAAGAGCAACCTGACTTTCAGCAGGGTCACAATGTTGTTGTGTAGCGTGCACGGGGAATGTTGCGTTATGGGTCAATGTACCAGCAGACTCATCTATCACTGGCTGGGCAATGGGCACGATGAAGTGGAAACACAGATATAGGCCCAAAGAAGAAAGTGGGCTAAATGCAGTTCAAAATTGGTAACACAGGAATAACCAGGGGGCATTGCAGTGGAGGACAACTGGAATGAGAGGCTGACACAGAGAGTAGGGCCAAATCAGTAAGTAGTCGAAATGCAGTTCAAAATTGGCAACCGTAGTAAACAGGCGGCACAGCTTTGTTCAGTGGAGGAGAACAGCAAGGAGTGGCAGACACCGATAGTAGGCCCCAAACCAACTAGTACGCCAAATGCAGTTGTTCCATTTAACCACAATTTAATGAGAGCCTGAAGATAGAAGCTCAGGAAAGGCAACCTGGGGAACACCTTGGAGTGTAACACACCATCTCTCTCCACCCCATACCCATTTTGTATGGCCTAATGCAGTGTACTTTTCTACAACTACTAAACGAGAGTCGGAAGACCGAAGCAATGGCAAGGAAACCTGGGGAACACCTTAGAGTGTAACACACCCTCTCTCTACACCCCATACCCAATTTGAAGGCCTAATGCAGTGTAGTTTCCAAGAACTACTAAACGAGAGCCGGAAGATCGAAGCTCAGGAAAGGCAACCTGGGGAACACCTTGGAGTGTAACACACCCTCTCGCTACACCCCATACCCAATTTGAAGGCCTAATGCAGCGTAGTTTCCAACAACTACTAAACGAGAGCCGGAAGATCGAAGCTCAGGAAAGGCAACCTGGGGAACACCTTGGAGTGTAACAAACCCTCTCTCTACACCCCATACCCAATTTGTAGGCCTAATGCAGCGTAGTTTCCGACAACTACTAAACGAGAGCATGAAGATCGAAGCTCAGGAAAGGCAACCTGGGGAACACCTTGGAGTGTAACACACCCTCTCTCTACACCCCATACCCAATTTGTAGGCCTAATGCAGCGTAGTTTCCGACAACTACTAAACGAGAGCCGGAATATCGAAGCTCAGGAAAGGCAACCTGGGGAACACCTTGGAGTGTAACACACCCTCTCTCTACGCCCCATACCCAATTTGTAGGCCTAATGCAGCGTAGTTTCCGACAACTACTAAACGAGAGCCGGAATATCGAAGCTCAGGAAAGGCAACCTGGGGAACACCTTGGAGTGTAACACACCCTCTCTCTACACCCCATACCCAATTTGAAGGCCTAATGCAGTGTAGTTTCCAAGAACTACTAAACGAGAGCCGGAAGATCGAAGCTCAGGAAAGGCAACCTGGGGAACACCTTGGAGTGTAACACACCCTCTCGCTACACCCCATACCCAATTTGAAGGCCTAATGCAGCGTAGTTTCCAACAACTACTAAACGAGAGCCGGAAGATCGAAGCTCAGGAAAGGCAACCTGGGGAACACCTTGGAGTGGAACACACCATCTCTCTACACCCCATACCCAATTTGAAGGCCTAATGCAGAGTAGTTTCCAAGAACTACTAAACGAGAGCCGGAAGATCGAAGCTCAGGAAAGGCAACCTGGGGAACACCTTGGAGTGTAACACAACGTCTCTCTACACGACGGAAGGGCTGATTCTTAGGAAGGAAGGCTGTTGGAAATAAGCATTGCGCGTCCGAGGGTGATTATATTCTTATTAGGTATATACTCACCCTCGGACGCGCCCTGCTTCTTTATTTGGAATGAATGTTTATTTGCAATGTGGTGTTGACTTTCTCTATTATTTTGGTAATTAATGATTTTATTATTTTCATTATTTTGCATCTTCTCGGCAATAATATAAAGAAGACGCGACAGGACAACACTCGGTGGATGCCATATGTGTGTTTTCAATTTAAAAACACTTTCAGTTAACTACTTGCAGGAGAAAGTAATTGTAGCTGGTGGCCATTTTTAGTACTGTACCAGATTAGAGTTGTGTGTTTGTTTTTAATGTTAAAATGTCTGCATTTGATATCTCACCAGTATTTTCTTTTTTATAAGCAAAATACTTATTTTTATATTTTCTGATGTTGGTTCCAGGGGTACACGGCCAGCAGTGCCCTGGTCAGTGTAGTAGTAGTTGAAAGAATGGACCGCAGACAGGCATCGAAGGCCTAAAATAATAACACATGGCTGTAGGCAATTTTAAATTGGTTCCAGGGGTACACGGACAGCAGTGGTGTGGTCAGTGGAGGCCTAGTGGAAGGAGTGACCGCAGACAGGCATCGAAGGCCTAAAATAATAACACATGGCTGTAGGCAATTTTAAATTGGTTCCAGGGGTACACGGGCAGCAGTGACCTGGTCAGTGTAGTAGTAGTTGAAAGAATGGACCGCAGACAGGCATCGAAGGCCTAAAATAAAAAAATTGGGCTGGCTGTAGGCAATTTTAAATTGGTTCCAGGGGTACACGGGCAGCAGTGGTGTGGTCAGTGGAGGCCTAGTGGAAGGAGTGACCGCAGACAGGCATCGAAGGCCTAAAATAATAACACATGGCTGTAGGCAATTTTAAATTGGTTCCAGGGGTACACGGGCAGCAGTGACCTGGTCAGTGTAGTAGTAGTTGAAAAAATGGACCGCAGACAGGCATCGAATGCCTAAAATAATAACACATGGCTGTAGGCAATTTTAAATTGGTTACAGGGGTACACGGACAGCAGTGACCTGGTCAGTGTAGTAGTAGTTGAAAGAATGGACCGCAGACAGGCATCGAAGGCCTAAAATAAAAAAATTGGGCTGGCTGTAGGCAATTTTAAATTGGTTCCAGGGGTACACGGACAGCAGTGGTGTGGTCAGTGGAGGCCTAGTGGAAGGAGTGACCGCAGACAGGCATCGAAGGCCTAAAATAATAACACATGGCTGTAGGCAATTTTAAATTGGTTCCAGGGGTACACGGGCAGCAGTGGTGTGGTCAGTGGAGGCCTAGTGGAAGGAGTGACCGCAGACAGGCATCGAAGGCCTAAAATAATAACACATGGCTGTAGGCAATTTTAAATTGGTTCCAGGGGTACACGGGCAGCAGTGACCTGGTCAGTGTAGTAGTAGTTGAAAGAATGGACCGCAGACAGGCATCGAAGGCCTAAAATAAAAAAATTGGGCTGGCTGTAGGCAATTTTAAATTGGTTCCAGGGGTACACGGGCAGCAGTGGTGTGGTCAGTGGAGGCCTAGTGGAAGGAGTGACCGCAGACAGGCATCGAAGGCCTAAAATAATAACACATGGCTGTAGGCAATTTTAAATTGGTTCCAGGGGTACACGGGCAGCAGTGACCTGGTCAGTGTAGTAGTAGTTGAAAGAATGGACCGCAGACAGGCATCGAAGGCCTAAAATAAAAAAATTGGGCTGGCTGTAGGCAATTTTAAATTGGTTCCAGGGGTACACGGACAGCAGTGGTGTGGTCAGTGGAGGCCTAGTGGAAGGAGTGACCGCAGACAGGCATCGAAGGCCTAAAATAATAACACATGGCTGTAGGCAATTTTAAATTGGTTCCAGGGGTACACGGACAGCAGTGACCTGGTCAGTGTAGTAGTAGTTGAAAGAATGGACCGCAGACAGGCATCGAAGGCCTAAAATAAAAAAATTGGGCTGGCTGTAGGCAATTTTAAATTGGTTCCAGGGGTACACGGGCAGCAGTGACCTGGTCAGTGTAGTAGTAGTTGAAAGAATGGACCGCAGACAGGCTTAGAAGGCCTAACATAACAAACTTGGGCTGGCTGTAGGCACTTTTAAATTGGTTCCAGGGGTACACGGGCAGCAGTGGTCTGGTCAGTGGAAGTCTAGTGGAAGGAGTGACCGCAGACAGGCTTCCAAGGCCTAACATAACAAACTTGGGCTGGCTGTAGGCACTTTTAAATTGGTTCCAGGGGTACACGGGCAGCAGTGGTCTGGTCAGTGGAAGTCTAGTGGAAGGAGTGACCGCAGACAGGCTTCCAAGGCCTAACATAACAAACTTGGGCTGGCTGTAGGCACTTTTAAATTGGTTCCAGGGGTACACGGGCAGCAGTGGTCTGGTCAGTGGAAGTCTAGTGGAAGGAGTGACCGCAGACAGGCTTCCAAGGCCTAACATAACAAACTTGGGCTGGCTGTAGGCACTTTTAAATTGGTTCCAGGGGTACACGGGCAGCAGTGGTCTGGTCAGTGGAAGTCTAGTGGAAGGAGTGACCGCAGACAGGCTTCCAAGGCCTAACATAACAAACTTGGGCTGGCTGTAGGCACTTTTAAATTGGTTCCAGGGGTACACGGGCAGCAGTGGTCTGGTCAGTGGAAGTCTAGTGGAAGGAGTGACCGCAGACAGGCTTCCAAGGCCTAACATAACAAACTTGGGCTGGCTGTAGGCACTTTTAAATTGGTTCCAGGGGTACACGGGCAGCAGTGGTCTGGTCAGTGGAAGTCTAGTGGAAGGAGTGACCGCAGACAGGCTTCCAAGGCCTAACATAACAAACTTGGGCTGGCTGTAGGCACTTTTAAATTGGTTCCAGGGGTACACGGGCAGCAGTGGTCTGGTCAGTGGAAGTCTAGTGGAAGGAGTGACCGCAGACAGGCTTCCAAGGCCTAACATAACAAACTTGGGCTGGCTGTAGGCACTTTTAAATTGGTTCCAGGGGTACACGGGCAGCAGTGGTCTGGTCAGTGGAAGTCTAGTGGAAGGAGTGACCGCAGACAGGCTTCCAAGGCCTAACATAACAAACTTGGGCTGGCTGTAGGCACTTTTAAATTGGTTCCAGGGGTACACGGGCAGCAGTGGTCTGGTCAGTGGAAGTCTAGTGGAAGGAGTGACCGCAGACAGGCTTCCAAGGCCTAACATAACAAACTTGGGCTGGCTGTAGGCACTTTTAAATTGGTTCCAGGGGTACACGGGCAGCAGTGGTCTGGTCAGTGGAAGTCTAGTGGAAGGAGTGACCGCAGACAGGCTTCCAAGGCCTAACATAACAAACTTGGGCTGGCTGTAGGCACTTTTAAATTGGTTCCAGGGGTACACGGGCAGCAGTGGTCTGGTCAGTGGAAGTCTAGTGGAAGGAGTGACCGCAGACAGGCTTCCAAGGCCTAACATAACAAACTTGGGCTGGCTGTAGGCACTTTTAAATTGGTTCCAGGGGTACACGGGCAGCAGTGGTCTGGTCAGTGGAAGTCTAGTGGAAGGAGTGACCGCAGACAGGCTTCCAAGGCCTAACATAACAAACTTGGGCTGGCTGTAGGCACTTTTAAATTGGTTCCAGGGGTACACGGGCAGCAGTGGTCTGGTCAGTGGAAGTCTAGTGGAAGGAGTGACCGCAGACAGGCTTCCAAGGCCTAACATAACAAACTTGGGCTGGCTGTAGGCACTTTTAAATTGGTTCCAGGGGTACACGGGCAGCAGTGGTCTGGTCAGTGGAAGTCTAGTGGAAGGAGTGACCGCAGACAGGCTTCCAAGGCCTAACATAACAAACTTGGGCTGGCTGTAGGCACTTTTAAATTGGTTCCAGGGGTACACGGGCAGCAGTGGTCTGGTCAGTGGAAGTCTAGTGGAAGGAGTGACCGCAGACAGGCTTCGAAGGCCTAACATAACAAAATTGGGCTGGCTGTAGGCACTTTAAATTGGTTCCAGGGGTACATGGGCAGCAGTGTATGGTCAGTGGAAGTCTAGTGGAAGGAGTGACGGCAGACAGTCTTCGAAGGCCTAACATAACAAAATTGGGCTGACTGTAGGCACTTTTAAATTGGTTCCAGGGTAACACGGCCAGCAGTGGCCTGGTCAGTGTAGTAGTTGTAGAAAGAAGGGACCGCAGACAGGCTTCGAAGGCCTAACATAACAAAAATGTCAAAACAATGGTATTGTCAGTGCCAGGCATTGAAGGATGTCAGCGGCTAGACTACACATTGGTGAAGCTGTGAGAGATAATTTTGCTAGTGGTAGAGCACTGTTTGAGCTGGGGGGGGGAACTGTCTTGTGGCCGGCGGTACAGGCACAGGGCCCCTCATATTACAACGGTGTGTCTGACGTTGGGTGCGCACCACCACCGCCAGAGACACTTTATTGTACTATGAGGGACCCAGTGGCAGTGCCGTCGACCAAAAGCGGCCACACCCACCTCTTCAGACAAACAGCACTCTCAAGGGTCCAAGCGCAAAGTGGCGATAGCACGGCCCCGTGTGGGGAGTTTGGCCATTTCGTGAGGTGGAAACATGTCGTATGCTGGACAATCAGGTGAAGAAAATTACGAGATTGGAAAAGTCATTCAGAATAGTCCACAGGCAAGACCTTTTCATAGGAAAGCTAGGTGTCAGCCGGGCAGGGTGGGGCAAAAGATTTTGAAATCCAGTTGTGGTTCATTTTAATGAAGGTTAGATCATCTACATTTTGGGTAGCCAGACGAGTCCTTTTTTCTGTTAGTATTGAACCTGCAGCACTGAATACTCTTTCTGATAGGACACTAGCTGCCGGGCAAGCAAGCTCCTGCAATGCATATTCTGCCAATTCTGGCCAGGTGTCTAATTTGGATGCCCAGTAATCAAATGGGAATGACGGTTGAGGGAGAACGTCGATAAGGGATGAAAAATAGTTTGTAACCATACTGGACAAATGTTGTCTCCTGTCACTTTGAATTGATGCTGCAGTACCTGTCCTGTCTGCGGTCATAGAAAAATCACTCCACAACCTGGTCAGAAAACCCCTCTGTCCAACGCCACTTCTGATTTCTGCCCCTTTAACACCTCTGGTCTGCTGGCCCCTGGAGCTCGTGTGAGAACGATCACGGGCGCTGTGTGCAGGGAATGCCAGAAGCAAACGGTCAACAAGAGTTGATTGTTTTGTTGCTAATATTAGTTCCAAGTTCTCATGTGGCATAATATTTTGCAATTTGCCTTTATAGCGAGGATCAAGGAGGCAGGCCAACCAGTAATCGTCATCGTTCATCATTTTTGTAATGCGTGTGTCCCTTTTGAGGATACGCAAGGCATAATCCGCCATGTGGGCCAAAGTTCCCGTTGTCAAATCTGCGGTTGTGCTTGGTTGAGGGGCAGTTGCAGGCAAATCTACGTCACTTGTGTCCCTCAAAAAACCAGAACCCGGCCTTGCCACGCCACCAATTTCCCGTGCCCCCGGGAAAGCTTCCTCATTAAAAATATACTCATCCCCATCATCCTCCTCATCCTCCACCTCCTCTTCGCCCGGTACCTCGTCATGTACACTGCCCTGACCAGACAATCGCTGACTGTCATCAAGGCTTTCCTCTTCCTCTGGTGCAGACGCCTGATCCTTTATGTGCGTCAAACTTTGCATCAGCAGACGCATTAGGGGGATGCTCATGCTTATTATGGCGTTGTCTGCACTAACCAGCCGTGTGCATTCCTCAAAACACTGAAGGACTTGACACATGTCTTGAATCTTCGACCACTGCACACCTGACAACTCCATGTCTGCCATCCTACTGCCTGCCCGTGTATGTGTATCCTCCCACAAAAACATAACAGCCCGCCTCTGTTCGCACAGTCTCTGAAGCATGTGCAGTGTTGAGTTCCACCTTGTTGCAACGTCTATGATTAGGCGATGCTGGGGAAGGTTCAAAGAACGCTGATAGGTCTGCATACGGCTGGAGTGTACAGGCGAACGGCGGATATGTGCGCAAAGTCCACGCACTTTGAGGAGCAGGTCGGATAACCCCGGATAACTTTTCAGGAAGCACTGCACCACCAGGTTTAAGGTGTGAGCCAGGCAAGGAATGTGTTTCAGTTGGGAAAGGGAGATGGCAGCCATGAAATTCCTTCCGTTATCACTCACTACCTTGCCTGCCTCAAGATCTACAGTGCCCAGCCACGACTGCGTTTCTTGCTGCAAGAACTCGGACAGAACTTCCGCGGTGTGTCTATTGTCGCCCAAACACTTCATAGCCAATACAGCCTGCTGACGTATGCCAGTAGCTGCCCCATAATGGGAGACCTGGTGTGCAACAGTGGCAGGTGCGGATGGAGTGTTTGTGCGACTGCGGTCTGTGGACGAGCTCTTGCTTCTGCAGGAGGACGAGGAGGAGGAGGAGGAGGGGGTGCGAACGGCTACAGACAACTGTTTACTAGACCGTGGGCTAGGCAGAACTGTCCCAAACTTGCTGTCCCCTGTGGACCCTGAATCCACCACATTTACCCAGTGTGCCGTGATGGACACGTAACGTCCCTGGCCATGCCTACTGGTCCATGCATCTGTTGTCAGGTGCACCTTTGTGCTCACAGATTGCCTGAGTGCATGGACGATGCGCTCTTTAACATGCTGGTGGAGGGCTGGGATGGCTTTTCTGGAAAAAAAGTGTCGACTGGGTAGCTCGTAGCGTGGTACAGCGTAGTCCATCAGGTCTTTGAAAGCTTCGCTTTCAACTAACCGGTAGGGCATCATCTCTAACGAGATTAGTCTAGCTATGTGGGCGTTCAAACCCTGTGTACGCGGATGCGAGGCTAAGTATTTCCTTTTTCTAACCATAGTCTCATGTAGGGTGAGCTGGACTGGAGAGCTGGAGATCGTGGAACTAGCGGGGGTGCCGGTGGACATGGCAGACTGAGAGACGGTGGGAGATGGTATTGTTGCCGCCGGTGCCCTAGATGCAGTGTTTCCTACTACGAAACTGGTGATTCCCTGACCCTGACTGCTTTGGCCTGGCAAAGATACCTGCACAGATACAGCAGGTGGTGCGCTAAATGGTGGTCCTACACTGCCGGAAGGGATGTTGCGTTGATGACTAGCTTCATTGGCCGAGGGTGCAACAACCTTAAGGGACGTTTGGTAGTTAGTCCAAGCTTTCAAATGCATGGTGGTTAAATGTCTATGCATGCAACTAGTATTGAGACTTTTCAGATTCTGACCTCTGCTTAAGGAAGTAGAACATTTTTGACAGATGACTTTGCGCTGATCAATTGGATGTTGTTTAAAAAAATGCCAGACTGCACTCTTTCTAGCATCGGATACCTTTTCAGGCATTGCAGACTGAGCTTTAACCGGATGGCCACGCTGTCCTCCACCAGGTTTTGGCTTTGCCACGCGTTTTGGGCAAGATACGGGCCCGGCAGATGGAACCTGTGGCGATGTTGATGCCTGCTGCGGCCCCTCCTCCTCCTCTGCTTCAGAACTGCTGCCGCCTGCACCCTGTTCCCCCAATGGCTGCCAATCGGGGTCAAGAACTGGGTCATCTAATAACTCTTCTTGTACCTCCTGCGCAACTTCGTCTGTGTCACCGTGTCGTTCGGTGGTATAGCGTTCGTGATGGGGCAACATAGTCTCATCAGGGTCTGATTCTTGATCAGCACCCTGCGAGGGCAATGTTGTGGTCTGAGTCAAAGGACCAGCATAGTAGTCTGGCTGTGGCTGTGCGTCAGTGCACTCCATGTCAGATTCAATTTGTAATGGGCATGGACTGTTAACTGCTTCACTTTCTAAGCCAGGGACGGTATGTGTAAAGAGCTCCATGGAGTAACCCGTTGTGTCGCCTGCTGCATTCTTCTCTGTTGTTGTTTTTGCTGAAGAGGACAAGGAAGTGACTTGTCCCTGACCGTGAACATCCACTAACGACGCGCTGCTTTTACTTTTACCAGTTTCACGAGATGAGGCAAAAGAGCTAGAGGCTGAGTCAGCAAGATAAGCCAAAACTTGCTCTTGCTGCTCCGGCTTTAAAAGCGGTTTTCCTAATCCCAGAAAAGGGAGCGTTCGAGGCCTTGTGTAGCCGGACGACGAACCTGGCTCCACAGCTCCAGACTTAGGTGCAATATTTTTTCCCCCACGACCACCTGATGCTCCACCACTACCACTACCCTCATTACCAGCTGACAATGAACGCCCCCGGCCACGACCTCTTCCACTAGACTTCCTCATTGTTTTAAAAACGTAACCAAACTAACGTTATTTGTTGCAGTCACACAACTTACACGGTGAGCTATAACTTCAGTATGATTTAGCTACCCCTTTACAGGTTGGTGAGACCACAGCGAAAATCAGGCCCAATGTTACACACTCTTTTTTTGGTGGCTGCAAATTAGAGAGATGCCCCACACGCAGGACTGTCACTGAAGCACAAATGTTAATATTAATGTCACACTATTATTTTTTTTTTATTTTTATTTTTTTCAGGAACACTTTAGAAACCCCCCCCAAAAAAAAAAATAGATTTTTGCAGGGAGAATTTAGAAAACAAATGTAACAAACTATATGCTTTCTATGGGCCACTGAGTGAGAGATGACGCACACAGGAATCAGGAGTGGCACACAAGCCCAGAGGCCAATATTTTTCTACCAATGATTGATGGAGTTATTTTCTCTGGTAGATTTTGGAACCCAAATCAAGGGAAAAAAATGTAGGCTTTCTATGGACCACAATTGGAGAGAGAGAGAGAGAGAGATGGCACACCCAGGAGTCAAGACTGGCACACAAGCAGAAAGGCCAATATTAATCTCCCACTGTTTTTTTTTTTTTTTTTTTTTTTTTTTTTTTTTCAGGGAGACTTTAGAAAAAAAAATAATAAAAAAAATATGATTTTATCAGGAAGAATTTAGAAACCAAATAAAATAAAATGATTTTTTCAGGGAGAATTTATAAAACAAATAAAAACAAAAATAGGCGTTCTATGGCCCACTGACTGAGAGATGACGCACACAGGAGTCAGGAGTGGCACACAAACCCAGAGGCCAATATTTTTCTACCAATGATTGATGTAGTTATTTTCTCTGGTAGATTTTAGAACCCAAATCAAGGAAAAAAAATATAGGCTTTCTATGGACCACAATTGAGAGAGAGAGAGAGAGAGAGAGAGAGAGAGAGAGAGAGAGAGAGAGAGAGATGGCACACCCAGGAGTCAAGACTGGCACACAAGCAGAAAGGCCAATATTAATCTCCCACTGTTTTTTTTGGTTGTTTTTTTTTTTTTTTTTTTCAGGGAGACTTTAGAAAAAAAAATAATAAAAAAAATATGATTTTATCAGGAAGAATTTAGAAACCAAATAAAATAAAATGATTTTTTCAGGGAGAATTTATAAAACAAATAAAACCAAAAATAGGCGTTCTATGGCCCACTGACTGAGAGATGACGCACCCAGGAGTCAAGACTGGCACACAAGCAGAAAGGCCAATATTAATCTCCCACTGTTTTTTTTGTTTGGTTTTTTTTTTTTTTTTTCAGGGAGACTTTAGAAAAAAAAATAATAAAAAAAATATGATTTTATCAGGAAGAATTTAGAAACCAAATAAAATAAAATGATTTTTTCAGGGAGAATTTATAAAACAAATAAAAACAAAAATAGGCGTTCTATGGCCCACTGACTGAGAGATGACGCACACAGGAGTCAGGAGTGGCACACAAACCCAGAGGCCAATATTTTTCTACCAATGATTGATGTAGTTATTTTCTCTGGTAGATTTTAGAACCCAAATCAAGGAAAAAAAATATAGGCTTTCTATGGACCACAATTGGAGAGAGAGAGAGAGAGAGAGAGAGAGAGAGAGAGAGAGAGAGAGAGAGAGAGAGAGAGATGGCACACCCAGGAGTCAAGACTGGCACACAAGCAGAAAGGCCAATATTAATCTCCCACTGTTTTTTTTGGTTGTTTTTTTTTTTTTTTTTTCAGGGAGACTTTAGAAAAAAAAATAATAAAAAAAATATGATTTTATCAGGAAGAATTTAGAAACCAAATAAAATAAAATGATTTTTTCAGGGAGAATTTATAAAACAAATAAAACCAAAAATAGGCGTTCTATGGCCCACTGACTGAGAGATGACGCACCCAGGAGTCAAGACTGGCACACAAGCAGAAAGGCCAATATTAATCTCCCACTGTTTTTTTTGGTTGTTTTTTTTTTTTTTTTTTCAGGGAGACTTTAGAAAAAAAAATAATAAAAAAAATATGATTTTATCAGGAAGAATTTAGAAACCAAATAAAATAAAATGATTTTTTCAGGGAGAATTTAGAAAACAAATAAAACCAAAAATATGCGTTCTATGGCCCACTGACTGAGAGAGAGAGAGAGATGGAACGCTTAGTACTGGCACACAAGCCCAAAGGGCAATATTAATCTCCCTTTTTTTTTCCAGGGAGAATTTCTGAAACCCAAAAAAAAAATAAAATAGGCTTTCTATGGCCCACTATTTGTGAGAGAGATGGGACGCTCAGGACTGGCACAGATGGCACGCTCAGGACTGGCACAGAAGCCCAGAGGCCAATATTAATCTCCCTTTTTTTCTGGGAGAATTTATAAAACCAAAAAAATATTTAAATAGGCTTTCTATGGCCCACTATTTGTGAGAGAGATGGCACGCTCAGGACTGGCACAGATGGCACGCTCACAACTGGCACACAAGCCCAGAGGCCAATATTAATCTCCCTTTTTTCAGGGAGAATTTCTAAAACCCAAAAAAAAAATAAAATAGGCTTTCTATGGCCCACTATTTGTGAGAGAGATGGGACGCTCAGGACTGGCACAGATGGCACGCTCAGGACTGGCACAGAAGCCCAGAGGCCAATATTAATCTCCCTTTTTTTCTGGGAGAATTTATAAAACCAAAAAAATATTTAAATAGGCTTTCTATGGCCCACTATTTGTGAGAGAGATGGCACGCTCAGGACTGGCACAGATGGCACGCTCACAACTGGCACACAAGCCCAGAGGCCAATATTAATCTCCCTTTTTTCAGGGAAAATTGATAAAACAAAAAAAAAAATTAAATAGGCTTTCTATGGCCCACTATTTGTGAGAGAGATGGCACGCTCAGGGCTGGCTGGCACAGATGGCACGCTCAGGACTGGCACACAAGCCCAGAGGCCAATATTAATCTCCCTTTTTTTCTGGGAGAATTTATAAAACCAAAAAAATATTTAAATAGGCTTTCTATGGCCCACTATTTGTGAGAGAGATGGCACGCTCAGGACTGGCACAGATGGCACGCTCACAACTGGCACACAAGCCCAGAGGCCAATATTAATCTCCCTTTTTTCAGGGAAAATTTATAAAACAAAAAAAAAAATTAAATAGGCTTTCTATGGCCCACTATTTGTGAGAGAGATGGCACGCTCAGGGCTGGCACAGATGGCACGCTCAGGACTGGCACACAAGCCCAGAGGCCAATATTAATCTCCCTTTTTTTCAGGGAGAATTTATAAAACCAAAAAAAAAAATAAATAGGCTTTCTATGGCCCACTATTTGTGAGAGAGATGGCACACTCAGGACTGGCACACAAGCCCAAAGGCCAATATTAATCTCCCACTGTATTTTTATCAGGGAGAATTTATACACCCCACAAAAAAAAATACAGAAAAATGAAAAGGCTTTCTATGGCCCACTATGTGAGAGAGATGGCACACACAGGGATGGCACTCTAGCAGAAATGCCAAATTGACAATCTTAATCTCCCACCAAAAAAAAAAAAAAAAAAAAAACAGGGAATGTCCTACAATTACTATCTCCCTGCCTGCAGTAATCTCAGCCAGGTATGGCAGGCAGCTACTATCTCCCTGCCTGCAGTAATCTCAGCCAGGTATGGCAGGCAGCAATAAGGAGTGGACTGATGCACAAATGAAATAAAAAGTGTGGACAAACAAAAAAGATAGCTGTGCAGAAAGGAAGGAACAAGAGGATTTGTGCTTTGAAAAAAGCAGTTGGTTTGCACAGCGGCGTACACACAGCAATGCAGCTATCAGGGAGCCTTCTAGGCAGCCCAATGAGCTACAGCGCTGAGGGGAAAAAAAAAAAAAAAAAAAATTCCACTGTCCCTGCACACCGAGGGTGGTGTTGGACAGTGCAAATCGCTGCAGCACAAGCGGTTTTGTGGTTAATGGACCCTGCCTAACGCTATCCCTGCTTCTGACAAAGCGGCAGCAACCTCTCCCTAAGCTCAGATCAGCAGCAGTAAGATGGCGGTCGGCGGGAACGCCTCTTTATAGCCCCTGTGACGTCGCAGACAGCAAGCCAATCACTGCAATGCCCTTCTCTAAGATGGTGGGGACCAGGACCTATGTCATCACGCTGCCCACACTCTGCGTTTACCTTCATTGGCTGAGAAATGGCGCTTTTCGCGTCATTGAAACGCGACTTTGGCGCGAAAGTCGCGTACCGCATGGCCGACCCCGCACAGGGGTCGGATCGGGTTTCATGAAACCCCGACTTAGCCAAAAGTCGGCGACTTTTGAAAATGTTCGACCCGTTTCGCTCAACCCTAGCCACCACTATGTACCAGTTTAATGTAGATCATCTGCCCATGGCTATGACAGTCTCCTCAGTTGTCAGCTACAAAGGGGGTATAGATGTCAGTATGGATCCAGAAAGGGCCTCGCGTGGAAGGGAATATTATCAGCCGTTGACATTTACAAGGAGTAGACAGGAGACACTAAAACAAGAGATTTATCAGTCAGAAATAGATGAGATGGTCTACGTTTGGTGGAAGGTACAACTGCAGTTTGGCCCACAGGATAGTTAGGCTTGCACATAATCACCTGAGAGTCTATGGTGCACTGAAAGACTGCCAGGACCAGTGTGTCGTAAACAGTGTCTTCCCCCTTCCCACCAATCCCGTAAAAACACTGACAGGCCTGGATGGGTTGAACAGGTCGGTCACAGTTTATTAATTGATAAGCAGAGAGAGGCAATTACAATTTGCAACGGAATCATCGCTGAAGGCCCCGTCTGTGACCGCTGGGTGAGCAAGCCGATAAACGGTTACGAACCTTTGCCCCCCTCTACACTACCGCTGTGACGTAATAACAACATGAATAATAATTTTTTTTAACATTTTAGCAATAGTAGTGCAGAACATTCATGAGTATATAAGGGAGGGGGGGTGGGACAACAGCTTCGAATGGTCAGCCGGGGAGAAAGAGGAAGGCACTGACCTTGGGCACCTGAATTTAACCCCTGAAGGTGTGGCCGGACACCCCTTCCTTTTTCTTCCCGTTGGTCGGTTGGGCGTCCCAATAATTGCATCACCTGGGGGAGTAGTGGGAGGGGGAAATTGGGCACTGCCCAGAGTTTACTTCTAGCTTTCCCATATGGGATCCGCAGTCAGAGGCACATTCCTTAATCAGTACCAATGCCTGCCAACCTGCATAAATTTGTCATCGGGAGACGAAGTGGTGAACCAAAGTGGCTTGCCCACCACTGGTGTGCTGGAGACTGGTGGGGCTAGAGGAGCAGCTGGTTGAAAGTTTCCTTGGTCTGCATGAATTACAGTAATCGTTAGTGACAAGCTGTTTACGTGCTTCACTGAGCAAGGCCTAGAAGACTATCCAAGGTACAACTTACACATTAATATCTCAGGAGCAAGAGTGGACAATGTCAGAAGAGGTCCCCTGCTCCAAAAAAATGTGAGCTCTTGGTAGTCCAATCACTCATTATAATGCACAGTTCAGCCTGCTTTGGAGGTGGAGGTGGGCCTTTTACCTCTTGGGCCTCTGTGTTCCTGCACAGGCCGCACGAATGGCATGTCTGCCCCGGTCTGTAGGTAATAAAGTATGGCCATGGAGGAGAGCGGACTGAAGCATTCTATCCAGACCATAGTTGTCTGAATGACATTGAATTTAATACATAGCAGGAACAAATAGGGAAGGGGGCTATCTGAAACAACAAGTGAGAGAGCCCGCTTGAGTTAATGTTGAACACAAGTTCTCAAAGCAGAGAAACATAATAAACTCATCACCAGAGACAGACTCATCTTTGTTCAATTATCTCCAGTCTTACAACTCAGCATTTGTTGTCAATTTTTTTGTCATGTGTTATAATTAAAAAGATGAACAGAGACTTATATTGGACCATAAAACTGATTTCATGAGGACTTGGTATCTAGTAGAGGTTGGTGAGCTCCGGTTCCTCCTTATTCTGTCCATCTCTCATCTTTTCCATGTTTCTGCAGAATATGCTTTGCTTAGTTTGCAGTATTTACTAACCCAGAGATGAGACCTAATAAATGGAAACTGAAAATAATATAATCAGACTCCAGATTACAGATGTTTTATGGTTTCAAAGTTATTTGCTCTTGCCCACTGAACACCCTACATGGACTACATGAATATGGATGAGTTCAGCTTCAGATCACTTTGTATTGACCGGGACCAAAGTATTATAATTACCAAATCACATATTCTTGATCCATTTTACTCAGCAATCTAGTCATGGGCATATATGACATGTAGACATACCCTATAGGGCTATTACCAGTTGGAAGATCACAGATTGGCCCTATCTTCTGTCTCATCTGTGGTCTGAATGTAAGCCTTCTTCACAGACATGATGAAGCAACTTGCCCAAGGATCATGCCATTCATTCAGCAATTCATCAGAAAGATGGTACATTTTGATTTTTCTTTAGAATCCACTTTTCTTCTACTTAAGATTTATGACCCTACCAGGTCCAGCTTATCGTCAGCTCTTTAGTGACAATGCTTCTAGTAATAGAACTTCTTCTGAAAGTGCTTTGCAAAGAATATTTCTATTACTAAAGGTAGAGGGGTTGTCTTCTTTTCTTTTGTGAGAGTAGTTTTATTGCAATGTGAAAGACACTTGGTAACTTGCTGGCAGGAATATATCTCTTTAGACATTTTTACGAGAACACACTAACAGAGGAATGTGCCCCTGTCGAAATCTTACGCAGGGAGAATACATGGGCTAGACAGCACAGAGGATTCATTCTGCACAATGTACTGTATGGAATGATAGAATTTTGTGACCCCAGAACACAATCGCTTCACTTTAATTTTCTTGTTACGGAGACTTTTTCAAATAGGCAATTGTCGTCACGCCAAATGGAGCAAAACGGCAAATATCAGACACCAATCTCCAACGATATTACGTGGACAATATAAAGTTTTAATCTTTGTAATACTTCTAGCTTTTGAGAATGTTTTTTATGCTCTTTTTAATGAACTTTAATATATAACGGAAGCTATAACACTAACAACGACATCTAAAAGTAGCAGAAGACAGACACAAGGGTCTCGTTTTTGACCAATTTTCAAGATTTCGACTTTGTGTCAGTAAATGATATCAGACTAAAACCTCCTACAAATCTATGTGAATAACGTTAAATTAATACTTCCCACATCCTGAAGGTTTGCTACTATTGTATCATGTCCAGGAAGTCCTTTGTCTGATATACTAATACTATGTTCTATCAATTTTTGTACATTGTCCAAAAATTATCAAAGAGATATACCGTACATTATATTTAATCTGCATTCTAGCCGAACACATTCATTACCTCTTTACTGGATAGGTGATAAATACTAGGTGGATAGGATTGTGACTGGTGGGACGCCCACCATGGGACTGAAGAGGAGACCCCCTATCCCTTCTTTTTCTCAGCTGCATGGCTACACCTAGGAGGCGTCTCTGTGGAATGGCGGCAAAGTGCTAAGATGTCTTCATCAGAGTCATAGACTATGGAGAAGAAGGGATCACACCTGAGCACTGGATAATGTAATCTCCTCCTCCTACCTGCAGTTTGGAGAAACTAGGGAAGCGAGATCCCCCGTAATGGGGAATGAACGGGGTTGCAGCAATCAAAACTCCACTGATCTAGCATTTATCACTAATCCACTAGTTGGAGTACATCTTTAAAGTGAATCCGTCAGCAGGTATTTACCATGTAATCAAACAGCAAAATAATATACAGACAGAGACCCTGATTCCAGCAAAGAATTGCTTAGTTTAATAGATGCAGTAGGTGTGATATAATCATAGTTTTTGCTGTTGCAGCTGCAAATTCATCCTAGGGTCAGGGTTGGACCAGTAGGCACAAGGACAGCCTGTCCTGTATTGATAATATCACGCTGATTAAATACTGATTGTTTTGAAACAGAATTACAGCCCAGTAAGTGACACATCACTAGAAACAGCGTCTCTGCCCCTACATCATGCTGTACATGGATTACATAGCAAAAAAAATGGTGAAAAATTGCAATTAAGCTCCCAATTGATTGCTTAAACTGATTACAACCGTAGCAAACTCTTAGTTCTGAGAAGTATTTGGACAGTATGGCTTTTCAGTCATTGTAAGAAATACATTCACATCAAAAGTAATAAAAAAAAGTGCAGAACTGAACAACTAATTCCATATAGAGTATTAAAACTCTGCCAAACTGCTGTTTACATTGATATTTTAGGGAATTTTGGATCAATGAATACAGTTGAAGCTTAGATTTAGCATGGACCGCGCAATAGGCCGCATGTGTATATAGGAACTTTGTGCAATATGGTTTTCACTGTTTATGGAAATTTCCATTACCAATTTGCAATAAATTTGGGAAAGTTTTGAAACATTTTTTTTTTTCATTTTTTAAACCATAATAGATAAATAAAAGGCTCCCAAAATATTGAATTTACTAACTAAGTTCATATACTGCACTTTAGGAAACCTACTCATTGACTGAATGACTGGAAATCACCATTTTATCAACCTCCGAACACTTTTCAGTGGCCGCCAGGACGCGGCAGGTACGCTGTAGACCTGCTGCAGATGACTTCTATAAATTCAACATGTGCAAAGCGTTCTCCTCTTACTTCTGCCCGGCTGCACTGAGTGGATTAAACCTCATCGGGAAGGAATGCTACAGGACAGGAATACAGGAAAAATACTCGTCTGAGACCTGTAAATTTCATCTCTGGGAAACTCATTACCTCTCCTTTCTTTCTCCAGCTCAGAGCTTGAGTACCCGTCTGTGCCAGATCCGAGACGGTCAAATAAATACGCCAGACGTGATCAAATTAACACCTTCACTGCCAGGAAACTACACAATCTCTATCAGGAAAGCCAACGTTAACCCCTACCCCTATGACTTTTCTACCGTTCCATGGTATTACCGTTCATTGACTTTACGCAGGTTTACGCTCCTGTTTAGAGTTAATATTGTTGAATCTGTACCACCACTAAAAATTCAGGCTAAATTTTCCTTCCTATGTAGGCCGGGTTCACATAAATTCATTGCATCAGGCTCAAGTTCTCTAACTTTTCTGCATCTCAGCAGAATTGATGCATTAGGTGTCATCGGGATATTTCACCATTTATTCCCAAGTGTTGGTCCACACCTGGATCTGAAAGCTAGATGAAACGATGGGATCTGGCTCCCGGACCAGCGCCTGCACCTGTCCGGCACCAGATCTGATGCCGCAGACAGATGGAAGCAATCCCACAACAAATAATGGGACCTCAGCTTTCACTCGGTGTTTTAGATGAAAGCAGGATGGAAAATATGATGCAGCGTCAGAAATATATGCAAGAGTCCATAAGAATATAATAGCAGACATTATGTAATTCTGATATCTAAATATCTTTCATGTGACCTTATGGTTGTCAGAACATATGGTATTGATGATGTATCTCTATGATAGGTCATCAATAACACATCGGTGGTAGTCAGACACCCAGTGCCGCGACAGATCAGCTGTTCTTCGCTCCGGCAGCAGCCTGATGTAAACACTCTGAATGGAAATTTTGAGCATAGATCCAATCAAAGTGTAGCGGCCACTGCTGGCTGTTGTTGGCTACTGCAGCACATCTTTTCTAAAAAATAATAGGATCTGCGCTGCAGTAGAAGGAAACAGCCAGTAGACGTCGCTACACTTTGATCGGAGCTGTGCTCGGCGGCTCCATTCAAAGTGTTTACTTACGGCCTGGGCCGGAACAAATAATACCTTATCAGTGGGGGTGACGGGTGTCGGAACCCCATGGATCTGTTATTGATGACCTTTCCAATACCGTATGCCTGGACAACCACTTTAGTAGTCCCTATAGTAACAGACAATGAGGGACAGGGGTGTAGTGTCTAAATTCGGCGTCTGACATACGCTTCCTCCAAACTTTCAAGACAGCCTTTACGGGCCGTCACATCTCAGTAGCATGCACCTTTAATATGTCACATTTATTCTAAAGCTAGGACGGTCCTCCGTCACCATTGTTTGGACATTTGTAGCTGCATATTCTTTGCCAATTTCATAAATATTAAATCCAAAGACTATAATTCTTACAATAATTCAAGAAAAAACGTCAAATTGTCACAACATAGTAACTACGCTCCCCGTCATACACTGTACATTGTTGTATTCTCTGTTTCCTAGAGAGCAGTGCGTTGTGGGAGCCCCGATAGCAATCAGGACAAGCACAGGGAGGTATTCTGTGCACCGGTGGGAAGTCTCCCAAACAGGCTGCCAATGCATTCCTATGAAGTCATGCATAACCGAGATTTCCAAAGGATGGAGATCTACAAATTCTAGGGTTTCATGTGCCAGTTTTCAATTGAGTTATGCTGGAGTATAATGCACCAAATTTGTTAGGAGGCACACACCTCTTGATATTTATTTATTTTCACTTTATTTTATTCCCTAATATAGCGCCATTAATCCCACAGCTCTTTATAGATATTTTCGGAACTGTCCTCATTGGGGCTCAAAATCTAGGTCAGTATTTGGAGTGTGGTTGCAAGCTCCAGCAAATGCAAGGAGGACATACAGACTTCTTGCCGATCTTGTCCTTGGAGAGAAGCTCTGCAAGGCCTGAGCCACCACGCTGTCCATATTTTTGGCACTTTTTGGCACCTTCGGTCTCAGAAACTGAAATGAAGCCTGCATAATCTTGGACACAATGTTGTGTAGACAACCGATTTTCACGCCCCTGTGCTCTCTGTGGTTTTTACAGTTAGCACTCTCACCCATGATATTCTTTGGGACTATACACATGTCCAACTTTTTCCTCAGACCGAGTGGTCCAATGAGAAAATCGATGAACAAGGGTTTCGCCAATTCATCAAGTGATCAACAACCTGCTTACACAGTAAGATAATCGTAAAACAAGGTTTTTTAGCAATACTAATTCACGCATATCTTGCAGTGTGAATGCTCCACTAGTTACACTCTATACACAGGACAGGGGGTGACTTATTGTTCCCCAGTGATGCAAAAAGCGGAACTGGAACCTGGAAGACAGTCTCTGCTTAGTTCATTGTTAATAGGACTGCTGGAAAGAGATAGCTAGGTTCACATTGCGTTAGGGCAATCTGTTTAGCGCATATGCTAGCGGATTGCGCTAACGCAATGTCCCAAAAGGGATCGCGTTTGGCGATCCCGCTAGCGCAGATACCCGATCTGCGCTAGCGAGGAACGGACCTCAGACTCTGTAAGCAGCATCCGCGGTCCGTGCGAAACTAACGGGACATCGCTAGCGCATGCCAAAAATGGCATGCGCTAGCGATGCGCTAGAGATCCGCTAGTACATTGCAGTCAATGGGTGCGCTAACGGATCCGTTACATAGCGTTAATTGCGACAATTGCGCCATGTAACAGAGTCCGCTAGCGGACACCCATTAACGCAATGTGAACCTAGCCAAGCATCGGGCTCTTATTCCATAGACCATGAATTAAGCGAAGGTCAAGCATGCACACCTCTACTCCATTCCAGATGGGCCTTTAGAGATCCCAGTTTCTGGAGCTCCATTGGTCAGAACCCAAGTGATCAGCAAGTTATTACTTATCCTAACTTTAGAGAATAACTTTTTACCTTGGGGACAATCATTTAACTATATCTTTAATAATATGATAGAACCAAGCCAGTGAGAAATATCTTCTCCTTCATTCATCCTGTGGTGGAGCTGTCCAAAACTCGAGCACTTGCAGCTGAGTATCCTGATAGAGCAGAGCTGATCGCTGGTGGTCCCATCAGCAGGACACTGTGATCAGCTGTTTAGGGTCAACCTCTTCTCGCGAACTAAGAATGTACAAATTGGTCAGAGTTGACCTATAAAGCTGCATTTATGACATCAGTTTCTCACGGCGTGATTCCTTGAGAATGAGGAGTGTTCGTTATTGTCGAACAGGATCAAAGTCTGCATATTAATCACTTAAATTAGTCTTTGAAGAGTACTGGTATTGTTTGTACAGCAAATTGTGGTGGCCTCCTACCTAGAATACGGATTAAATGAGTTCCATCTGGTGAATTCTGGAGCCGCGCTCCAATCAGACATTCCAGGTTCTCATAAATCTCCGTAATAAACACCCGGCTGGAGGCATTTTGGATACCAGATTGTAATAAGGAATCACACAGATGTCTATGCAGGTTCCTTCATAGTCAGCACAACGAGAGACGCCATGATTACTTGGTGTGTTCAAGTCAACGGAAGGCAGATTGATTGACTTACTGACTTGTTTCTAGTCTTTCACGCTAAGATGACCATTTCATCCCATTACCCTCCCATAAATATAGCTTGCTTCTTTATTGTTCTTAATGGGGTTGTCCACATTTGTAGACATTTTTTTTCTTACTTGAATGCATGCAATTGGGGCTAAATATCATTTTTGCAATTTTGCTTCGTTAAAAATGTTGCACCGTTTTCCTCCTTGAGCCTCTGTATTAGGCCGGGTCACACTTGCGGGTGCATTGCGAGAAACTCGCGCGAGTCTCTGACCTCAACATCCGGCACTGCCGCCTGCACTCGGGACTGTAGCATGCGGCTGAAAGTATTTCTATGCACCTGAATGCTCCGGTCCAAAGTGTCGGAGGCAGTGCCGGGTATTGAGGCCAGAGACTCGCGGGAGTTTCTCACATTGCACTCGCAAACGTGACCCCGGCCTAACACTATTATTGTGCTGGCTGCACAATGCGGGAACAGGGTTGGTAACATTATCTTTATTTTATCTCATGAGTTGCGGACAATATTTAGAGCCACTTCCTGTTATATAGGTATGACAGGTTCTCCTCCTGCTCTTGTCAATGCAGCTTTCTCACAGACTGCAGATCTCCAGGCCATACATTGGCTGCTGGTGGAGGAACATGTGACCAGACCTGTCCATCAGTCTCCCCCAATCGAAAGGCAGATTTTTCATGTGGGGTTTTCTATTGGTGGAGACTGATGGACAGGTCTGGTCACATGTTCCTCCACCAGCAGCCACTGTATGGCCTGGAGATCTGCAGTCTGTGAGGAAATCAGCAGTAACAAGAGTAGAAGGAGAACCTGCCATACCTATATAATAGTGAGGGCCACAAAATTATGTCTTCGCCACATCTAATAAAAAAAGGACAATGTGGCTGAGCCTGTTACCCCATTCTGTAGCCAGCAATGGACAGTATGAGGCTGTGGTCACACGGCCATCGATCCACTCATGCGAGAGAATCGGGCCAATTATGCTAAAGACACTTGGCTCAAACTCTGCCAGTGCTTGGTCCTAGTGTCATCTTACTGTGATCCAATCCTCTCACATGAGAGAATCGCAACACAGGTGCGGAGAAGACGGAGAACTTAATTTCTCCATCTTCTCCATTATCTCTGTGTTTGTAGTAATCAGACTGCACTCAGATGACATCCGAGTGCAGCCTGGTATGTCACACGCCTATGGGTGATTTGAGCCGAGTCTCACTGCCAGTAGCAGCATGCAGAAATTGATTTCAAATGCCGAATCAGCATTAGAAAAAAAATCATAGTTCTGTACTGCCCCTCAGGGTAACATTGGGCTGAGTGCTATCCAACAAAACATCAGATAGCACTCGGCTGTGTTATACACTTGTGTGGGCGAGAACTAATACAGAGATTATAGGAGGAGAACAGTGCAGATATTTTAATGACACCCAATTGCAAAAATGATTTTTAGCCCCAAATACATGAATTTAATTTACAATAAAAAGTGGCCAATCTCTTTATGCAACAACAAGAAGCTGCAAGATGATTAGTTGGAATGAGCCGCCTGTGCTATTTGCTTTTGTTTTTTTTAATGTCAGATCGGCCAATGGTTCAAAAAAATAATAAACTGGTAATTTGCTAAGAAAAAGTATAATAATCTGCTTTTGTCTGTATACAATGCATCAAATATACTGTCCCAAGCAATGCTGGTGTGCGGAGCCCACTGCAGCACAAGGACCTCCTGGTGATTCACCTGTCCTCCTCAGTGTCACTCCAAGCCTTCTTCTTCAGGACATTTGTCTGTGAGGTCAACTATTAGGCTGGGGAATATGGCAACAAGGAGTCACACATGAGTTGCTTACTTGATTAGCCTAACAACTGTGTCCGCCGGCTGTGACCAGGACAAAAATTATTTTTATGTAATGACAGAAAGCGGAGGTCCTCCACATAGTAAAAAAAGAACTGCTCTGAAGGATTCATGGCTGCCATTTAATCCTACAATCTCTCCAGAGAAAATGTATATCTGGCTTCCAAGAGCAAGACATGCTAGGGATGCACTGAGCACGTGCAGCCGACTGTAAAATACCGCAGCATGTATAATAAAAAACACTGCTATACTCACTTTCTTCTTCTCACTTTGAAATATATCAGTTTCTATATAAAAAGTTTTCGAAACCCCTACATGAGATCTGTCCAAATCTAATCTACTTTGCCGATACTCTCTTTTGCTGACAATTTTCTGCCATTAAATTCGGAGGAAAAATCCACAGTATTTTCCCTATTTTCCCTTCGAAATGATATATTAAAGTCCCTAGTATGAATTTTCTATCACTGTCTAGGAGTTTTAGATTATGCCTTTGGGGGATGAGAATGAATCCATTATGACCAGCAAAATTGCGGTGCCTGCTGTATATTCACTGAGTAGGGAGAAGAACTGGGAGACTGGACGAAAAGCATTTTTTTAAATATAAAAAGTCCTTCGACCTGCTTCTTAGGAAAGTTAAAATAGAGCTAGCCGCACAGTCGGAGTTCCCAGCTTCCTCTGTGATTTATGTGTGCTGATGAATAGAGCCAGATCAGTCTTTCTTGTGGCACTTTCAAGGCTCAGACCATTGGCGGAAACAACTCTACTGATTTCTTCTGAGCTCAGGGACTCGGCTTGTGGAAAGTAGAAAGTGCCTTTGTTTCATTTCCACAAATGCAGTCAAAATATGCAATCGTCATGAGAAAGGGCCAGGAAAAATGATGATAATGTCAATGGGAGAGACTCCGGCATTGTAACGAAACTCTTCATAATTACAAAGGAGTATTAACAATTTTAGTGTCCACTCCTGAATACTTGTTGCCGTTTCTTTTGTATTTATGACGGATCTGTCTATTACAAAGGGGTTGTCCTGAAAAAAACAGGCCCTTTAACCTTCCATTTATGGCTATTTGACAACGATACCATTAGCTATAAATATTAAATGCCCACAACGATTAGGCCCCTCAAAGGGAACCTGCAAGAAGCTCTATGTCACAAAACAAGATACACTGATGGGTTGAGTAGTAAAATGCAAATTCAAACTTAACTTCCTGGACGTGAAATGAATATTTCATGTCTGAAAAAGTCCATTTTAAATCTTTATGTAAATGAGACAGCAAGTGCGCCAACTGCAGGTCAATATCCCAGAGAGGGCGCCAATTCTCTGTATTATTCCTTGCCTAGTGTCACTTCCATGACCTTTATTGACCTCACTGATGAAGTGTTTCACAAGAGAGGTCAATCAAGTCTAAGATGTTCACACTATGAGGGGAATACAGTATTAGTCAGGAATCAGTCCGCCCTTAGAGCACTTGTAGACTCATTTAGATGATGATTTTAAGTCAATTTTTACAAAAATGGGTTATCTGTTTGTGGTCAGGAAGACTTGTTTGATCTTGTCTTTTAATATCCTACCCATAAATGGTGCCCTGATAGGTTCCCTTCAAATGGAGCAGAGTTGTAGTGATTTTCTCTAGTTGTTCACCAGCTAATACAAGAGCACCATAACACATTGCTCAAAAAAATAAAGGGAGCACTAAAATCCCACATCCTAGATATCATTGATTGAAATATTCCAGTTGTAAATCTTTATTCATTACATAGTGGAATGTGTTGAGAACAATAAAACCTAAAAATGATCAATATAAATCACAACTAATATACCACGGAGGTCTGGAGTTGGAATGATGCTCAAAATCAAAGTGGAAAATGAAGTTACAGGCTGATCTAACTTCAGTGGAAATGCCTCAAGACAAGGAAATGATGCTCAGTAGTGTGTGCGGCCTCCACGTGCCTGTATGACCTCCCAACAATGCCTGGGCATGCTCCTGATGAGGCGGCGGATGGTCTCCTGAGGGATCTCCTTCCAGACCTAAATTAAAGCATCCGCCAACTCCTGGACAGTCTGTCGTGTAACGTGATGTTGGTGGATGGCGCGAGACATGATGTCCCAGATGTGTTCAATCGGATTCAGGTCTTGGGAACGGGCGGGCCAGTCCGTAGCTTCAATGCCTTCATCTTGCAGGCACTGCTGACACACTCCAACCACATGAGGTTTGGCATTGTCCTGCATTAGGAGGAACCCAGGGCCAACCGCTCCAGCATATGGTCTCACAAGGGATATCATCTCGGTACCTAATGGCAGTCAGGCTACCTCTGGCGAGCATATGGAGGGCTGTGCGGCCCTACAAAGAAATGCCACCCCACACCATTACTGACCCACTGCCAAACCGATCATGCTGAAGGATGTTGCAGGCAGCAGATCGCTCTCCACGGCGTCTCCAGACTCTGTCACGTCTGTCACATGTGCTCAGTGTGAACCTGCTTTCATCTGTGAAGAGCACAGGACGCCAGTGGCAAATTTGCCAATCCTGGTGTTCTGTGGCAAATGCCAAGTGTCCTGCATGGTGTTGGGCTGTGAGCAAAACCCCCATCTGTGGAAGTTGGGCACTCAGACCATCCTCATGGAGTCGGTTTCTAACCGTTTGTGCAGACACATGCACATTTGTGGCCTGCTGGAGGTCATTGTGCAGTGCTCTGGCAGTGCTCCTTCTGTTCCTCCTTGCCCAAAGGCTGAGGTAGCAGACCTGATGCTGGGCTATTTCCCTCCTACAGCCCCCTTCACGTCTCCTGGTGTACTGGCCTGCCTCCTGGTAGCGCCTCCAGCCTCTGGACAGTACGCTGACAGACACAGCAAACCTTCTTGCCACAGCTCACATTGATGAGCCATCATGGATGAGCTGCACTACCTGAGCCACTTGTGTGGGTTGTAGAGTCCGTCTCATGCTACGCTACCACGAGTGTGAAAGCACAACCAACATTCAAAAGTGACCAAAACATCAGCCAGAAAGCATTGGTACTGAGATGTGGTCTGTGGTCCCCACCTGCAGAACCACTCCTCTATTGAGTGTGTCTTGATAATTGTCAATAATTTCCATCTGCTGTCTATTCCATTTGCACAACAGCACATGAAATTGATTGTCAAACAGTGTTGCTTCCTAAGTGGACAGTTTGATTTCACAGAAGTTTGATTTACTTGGAGTTATATTCTGTTGTTTAAGTGATCCCTTTATTTTTTTGAGCAGTGTATATTGCCAGAGACCATGATTCCAGCGGAACTTCATTTACTGAGCTGCAAGCTGGAGTTATGAAAAAATCATTGTTTTATCAGCAGATTATAATTAGAGTACTAGTAAATCTGCTGCCATGTAGTCCTCCATATCCATTCTGCCTATGCACAGTATACACGGAAAGATGTCATTTAGTAGTGTGGGTGGTATTATACAGAGCTCAGCATCCAGAGAACCAGTATATTTCCAATAGAGGAAATAGTGATTTTATGAAAACTGCAGTAAGCAGCCCATTAAGTGATAGATCACTGGAATTTGGTTCTCTGTCTTCACATTAGTCACCCTTTACACATCCGTATAAAATCAGTAGCAGAAAAGACAGTGTCGGTGCCAGTAATGTTTTGGATCAATTTGTCATCAGTGTGCCGTCAGTGTGTAATCCATGTTTTTCCGATACGGATTAAAGAAAGAATGAAATTACAAAGCTTCTCCTATACTTTGCAATTTTAAACATGTACAACACGTGGATGGCAAACAGGTGTTACACCAATGCCATTGGTGTGTGCTGTATGTGTTGTAAACAGTCCCATAGACTGATATTAACCCTTGTCATCTGTGCTCCAGATAAAAACAGACATATCTCTATGTGAGACACATGAACACGCAATTGGTGTAAAAACACAGACGTGCACAGCAGCATAGGGTATAATATGTGCGAGTGGAATCCGTGAAAAAATGGATTCCACGTATACTGTAAACATGGACACGTCAAGGAGGCCTCAGGCTGCTTTCAGATGAAGCAGCGAAATCCCGGTGACAGTTTCCTTTTAATTTATTGTGTTTAATAGAACAGGAAAAATAAACGTCTTTTTTTATTATTTTGATCAATGATATAATTTAAGGGATATCATTTATGGGGCATTTTTGAAAGCAACAGTGCGAAACGCGCGTCGGGGTGGTTGTGGTAGCATTCATGGTATATTGATTACACTACAACTAAGAATTGAATCTATCTACCTTTGCACATATACCTATTGTTAAACTGGCAAGTATTTCCCTTTGGCGTTACATATATCTATTATTATACCTGTGGCTAGACCTGGCGCACCACCTCCTTTCTCTATACTTGATTTATCTTCTTTTAATTAGAATAAATCAAAGAGTATGAACTACTCTTGAATCACAGACATCTTCCAGGATTCCAAGTAATTCCCAGATGAATGAACAGCCCAGGTCTTGTTCTCACTTCGATGACAGGCATCTTTCAGCGCTGTCCAAAGCCAGCACACTGCTGTATGGATAACTGGCTGCTGCCCAAAGTTTCATCTCATATCATATCAGTTACAAAGAGGCAAAGTAAACAGAGAAAGGAATGTTACTTGATAGTTGAAAGGAGACTGAAGAGTTGTGTTAACTTTGAAAGAGATCAGTTAACACCCAAATCTGGTTCTCTGACATGCCAGCTTCTTTAACCCCTTCACGACATGCGCCGTACTAGTACTGCGCATGCCGTGAATCCCCCTTTGATGTGGGCTCCGGCGGTGAGCCCACATCAAAGTCGCGACATGTCAGCTGTTTTGTACAGCTGACATGTGCGCGCAATAGCGGCGGGTGAAATCGCTATTCACCCGCCGCTATTAACCTGTTAAATGCCGCTGTCAAACACAGACAGCGGCATTTAACTACCGCATCCGGCCGGGCGGCCGGATATGACGTCATCGCCGACCCCCGTCACATGATCGGGGGTCGGCGATGCATCAGGAAGGTAACCATAGAGGTCCTTGAGACCTCTATGGTTACTGATGCCAGCCTGCTGTGAGCGCCCCCCTGTGGTCGGCGCTCACAGCACACCTGCATTTCTGCTACATAGCAGCGATCTGATGATCGCTGCTATGTAGCAGAGCCGATCAGGCTATGCCAGCTTCTAGCCTCCCATGGAGGCTATTGAAGCATGGCACAAGTAAAAAAAAAATGTTTTTAAAAATATGAAAAAAATATAAAAAATATAAAAGTTTAAATCACCCCCCTTTCGCCCCTTCCTAAATAAAACAATAAAAAAAGAACCAAACCTACACGTATTTGGTATCGCCGTGTTCAGAATTGCCCGATCTATCAATTAAAAAAAAGCATTAACCTGATCGCTAAACGGCGTAGTGAGAAAAAAATCCGAAACGCCAGAATTACGTTTTTTTGGTCGCCGCGACATTGCATTAAAATGCAATAACGGGCGATCAAAAGAACGTATCTGTGCAAAAATGGTATCATTAAAAACATCAGCTCGGCACGCAAAAAATAAGCCCTCACCCGACCCCAGATCACGAAAAATGGAGACGCTACGGGTATCGGAAAATGGCACTTTTTTTTTTTTTTTTTTAGCAAAGTTTGGAATTTTTTTTCACCACTTAGATAAAAAATAACCTAGTCATGTTAGGTGTCTATGAACTCGTAATGACCTAGAGAATCATAATGGCAGGTTAGTTTTAGCATTTAGTGAACCTAGCAAAAAAGCCAAACAAAAAACAAGTGTGGGATTGCACTTTTTTTGCAATTTCACCGCACTTGGAATTTTTTCCCCGTTTTCTAGTAAGAGACATGGTAAAACCAATGGTGTCGTTCAAAAGTACAACTTGTCCCGCAAAAAATAAGCCCTCACATGACCATATTGACGGAAAAATAAAAAAGTTATGGCTCTGGGAAGGAGGGAAGCGAAAAACGAACACGCAAAAATGAAAAAGGGCCGCGACTTGAAGGGGTTAAAGTAAGAAAATATCACATTTTTAGATATGTGATTGTTAGTATCTGTCTGACGCTGTAGAACGTTTACGAGGAAATGCTACATCAGTGCGTAATAAATTATCAGCATCATCCAAAACATTGGGGACATTTATCACTGAATTTTTGTCAAAATATCGGCGCAAGTTGCGGCATTTCATTGTCGCCAATCCATAAGCCAAACTTATAAATGTTTTGCGCAATTTTTTACCCCACTTTGCAGTGCCGACGCCAAAGCGTAAACAATGAGGAGAAAAAAAACACGCTTGACCTATTGGTGTGAAGAATTACATGTTTATTATTGCATTTCAAAATAAAAGAAGCGAAAAAGTCACATATTTTAGACTGATCATAACTGTATTAAAAAAGGATGAAAAAGAAGCGTGGAAACAATGTGTTCCAAACGTTTTAAACAAAAATTACGCAAAATTTGACATAAATGTGAGCCATTTGACACTTTAGTCTCCCATTAGTTTGCAACATTAGAAGGGATACCAATTAACAGGCATAAAAAGTTGAATTTTTAGCAAAATGTTGCAACATTTGATGCATTGGTCTCTTGCTCTAACATTGGGAAGTGTAGTACCATGCGAAAGTAATTGTGCTGGTGGAATTTGCACAGAATGTATCCTTGAAGTGAAATATTTAATAGATATGGAGAGGCAGAGTTGAAGACTTGGTATAAGTGACGACATTTTGATAAATGTGCACCATTGCATGTATCGTACATACTTTTGTAGTAAAGAGCTCCGACGTGTGCTATTACTAATACTAAGGACTCATTGACTCGTCCGTTTTTCATGGATAGATCTCCTGCTTGTGATCATCTATGGGCTGCTCACATGTCCGTGATGTTTTGCGGACTGAGTGGTCATGCAAAATCACTGAGACATGTTCAATGTTGATGAAAGAATCGGATCAAATTCAGCAATGAAAGTCTATAGGCACACAAGCAGGTTTCAATTAAAAGTAATTTGTCATCAGGTGTTTGCCACCTGATCTGAGAGCAGCATGTTATAGAGCTGTGGCACCCCTGGGGTCCAGTTGCCACAGAGATACTACACCTCACCCAGAGGTGTGGTATCCCACACTCAGGTAAGGAGGGAGCACTACTCCGGACTCTAACACTCACATCCAACGCACACCAGTTCAGTTGGGGCACCTGGGCGTACCCTTAGGGAGGAAGGCCTCACCCCAAGCTGGATAGGAAAGGGTGTTGAGGAGTGGGTGGGGTAGGTAGAGTAGGGGATGAGCTAATTAGGACGGAAAGTTAGTTAGATTGTGAAAGGATGGAGAAGCAGTAAGATGTGCTAAGAAGGAGCTCCCTATCAGATGGGGATAGAGAGAGATTTGAGAGAGAAGTGGAGCAGAGCAGATGTGCAGGTCTGCAGCGCCTGGCAAACAGAACAGAGAATTGAGAGGGAGAGACAGAAAGATGCTCCCAGAAGGACAGATGGGGCCTAGGGGCACGGGTAATGCAGAAGCCACCCGTTGGACCCTTATCCAGACGTGGAGGGACCAGGTCACAGGCAAGGGGACCGGCCCCATCTTAGTGGAATACTTCAAGTTCACCAGAGGGTGTGGCTTTTGCAAGAAGCACAGCCACTTCTACCCATACTTCGTCGAAAAGGCAGCCACATAGAATCCAGGGGACTCAGAGAACGTATCCCGGCCAGGTTTGTAGCTGCTGGCTTGGGACACTGTGGGTAAGGTGCTGGGCAGGAGAAGAGGAAAGCCACTGTAGTGAGACGGCCAGAGAAAGGTATAAGAAAGGAGTCCTGGAAAGGTACATCCCAATTTGCCAGGGAGTTTGCTGGACCACTATCCTGAAGAACACAGCATCATGCTTGCATTTGTGGACTGGAGAACTGTGAGTAAAGCATTGGAAACTGCACCTTACTGTGTCCTTGTGTCCTTTCTACAACACCTGCCCGGCCTACTACAACCACCATTATCTCATCACTTACACATACAGTTGCCCTGGGGTTTAGCTCTACCTGTGAAGAGCTGTACGAACTCTGCTACATCACTACCATCACCCCAGAGGATCAGACTGCAGCATCGGCTAACATCTTTATTGCTGAATACCACAGGTGGCGTCATGAACAATTCCCATAAACTTTATTTTCCCCTTTATTTCACTTTTAATTGGACCGGGTCACTGCTGCCATGACCACATCCCCTTTAAGAACTGGCCCGGTACCGAGTACCCCACGGCCCCTGGCAGGTGCTCCAGAGCTATAGACCCTTATCCCAGCAATGTGTCAGTTTCTGGGTTGCTTGCTGTAGTTTTGATAAAATCATATTTTTATCAGCAGGAGATTTTCACTAGAGGACTAGTAATCCAGCTGCCAGGTAGTCCTCCATATTCATGAGCTCTGTATAACCCCGCCCCCACCACTGTTTGGCAGCTTTACACTGTACATGAGCAGAAAGCTGCCAATCAGTGCTGTGGGTGGGGTAATACAGAGCTCAGCATTGAGAGCACTGCTAGATCTGCAGCAGATGAGACAGTGATTGTATCAAAATGACAGCAAGCAGCACAGTAAGTGATACGTCGCTGGAATCAGGATCTTTGCCCCTACATTATGCTACTCTCAGATGGGGTAGCAAAAAAAATGGTGACAGATTCTCTATAAGTGGAGTCTTGAAGCTAAAAATATTTAGACTTTATTGCACACAAAGTAAAAAAAGGCTAAAATATGTAAGATGAGATAATAGATCACAATACAAGCCCATATAATATGAAGAAAGGACAATGGGTATCCTTGTTAAGAAATTTCATTAATGATTACAGCAATAATTTTAATACTAATATATAAAACTGATCCATGTATATACATCAAGAAGAGTCTTACCCACCACATGCGCCACGCAAAGTGACCAAAAAACACATGCCGTGATGCGCGTTTTGCTTCCTCAGCAGGTGCAGAGACTGATTCATCCCAGAATCCCTAAATAGTCAGTAATCCATTCATTTGACCAGAGAGTAGCCAATCTGATCTGCACAGCGGCGCGTGCCCAGCCGCACATGTCACTGTCAGCCCCTAGCAATCAGGGAGTCACAAAAACATTGAACTTTAGGAAGGCAAAGTTTGAACAGCTTAGAGATGCCCTTAATCTGGTAGACTGGGACAATATCCTCAGAAATGAGAATACAGATAATAAATGGGAAATGTTTAAGAACATCCTAAATAGGCAGTGTAAGCGGTTTATACCTTGTGGGAATAAAAGGACTAGAAATAGGAAAAACCCAATGTGGCTAAACAAAGAAGTAAGACAGGCAATTAACAGTAAAAAGAAAGCATTTGCACTACTAAAGCAGGATGGCACCATTGAAGCTCTAAAAAACTATAGGGAGAAAAATACTTTATCTAAAAAACTAATTAAAGCTGCCAAAAAGGAAACAGAGAAGCACATTGCTAAGGAGAGTAAAACTAATCCCAAACTGTTCTTCAACTATATCAATAGTAAAAGAATAAAAACTGAAAATGTAGGCCCCTTAAAAAATAGTGAGGAAAGAATGGTTGTAGATGACGAGGAAAAAGCTAACATATTAAACACCTTCTTCTCCACGGTATTCACGGTGGAAAATGAAATGCTAGGTGAAATCCCAAGAAACAATGAAAACCCTATATTAAGGGTCACCAATCTAACCCAAGAAGAGGTGCGAAACCGGCTAAATAAGATTAAAATAGATAAATCTCCGGGTCCGGATGGCATACACCCACGAGTACTAAGAGAACTAAGTAATGTAATAGATAAACCATTATTTCTTATTTTTAGTGACTCTATAGCGACAGGGTCTGTTCCAAAGGACTGGCGCATAGCAAATGTGGTGCCAATATTCAAAAAGGGCTCTAAAAGTGAACCTGGAAATTATAGGCCAGTAAGTCTAACCTCTATTGTTGGTAAAATATTTGAAGGGTTTCTGAGGGATGTTATTCTGGATTATCTCAATGAGAATAACTGTTTAACTCCATATCAGCATGGGTTTATGAGAAATCGCTCCTGTCAAACCAATCTAATCAGTTTTTATGAAGAGGTAAGCTATAGGCTGGACCACGGTGAGTCATTGGACGTGGTATATCTCGATTTTTCCAAAGCGTTTGATACCGTGCCGCACAAGAGGTTGGTACACAAAATGAGAATGCTTGGTCTGGGGGAAAATGTGTGTAAATGGGTTAGTAACTGGCTTAGTGATAGAAAGCAGAGGGTGGTTATAAATGGTATAGTCTCTAACTGGGTCGCTGTGACCAGTGGGGTACCGCAGGGGTCAGTATTGGGACCTGTTCTCTTCAACATATTCATTAATGATCTGGTAGAAGGTTTACACAGTAAAATATCGATATTTGCAGATGATACAAAACTATGTAAAGCAGTTAATACAAGAGAAGATAGTATTCTGCTACAGATGGATCTGGATAAGTTGGAAACTTGGGCTGAAAGGTGGCAGATGAGGTTTAACAATGATAAATGTAAGGTTATACACATGGGAAGAGGGAATCAATATCACCATTACACACTGAACGGGAAACCACTGGGTAAATCTGACAGGGAGAAGGACTTGGGGATCCTAGTTAATGATAAACTTACCTGGAGCAGCCAGTGCCAGGCAGCAGCTGCCAAGGCAAACAGGATCATGGGGTGCATTAAAAGAGGTCTGGATACACATGATGAGAGCATTATACTGCCTCTGTACAAATCCCTAGTTAGACCGCACATGGAGTACTGTGTCCAGTTTTGGGCACCGGTGCTCAGGAAGGATATAATGGAACTAGAGAGAGTACAAAGGAGGGCAACAAAATTAATAAAGGGGATGGGAGAACTACAATACCCAGATAGATTAGCGAAATTAGGATTATTTAGTCTAGAAAAAAGACGACTGAGGGGCGATCTAATAACCATGTATAAGTATATAAGGGGACAATACAAATATCTCGCTGAGGATCTGTTTATACCAAGGAAGGTGACGGGCACAAGGGGGCATTCTTTGCGTCTGGAGGAGAGAAGGTTTTTCCACCAACATAGAAGAGGATTCTTTACTGTTAGGGCAGTGAGAATCTGGAATTACTTGCCTGAGGAGGTGGTGATGGCGAACTCAGTCGAGGGGTTCAAGAGAGGCCTGGATGTCTTCCTGGAGCAGAACAATATTGTATCATACAATTATTAGGTTCTGTAGAAGGACGTAGATCTGGGTATTTATTATGATGGAATATAGGCTGAACTGGATGGACAAATGTCTTTTTTCGGCCTTACTAACTATGTTACTATGTTACTATGTTACTATGATGCATGACGCATGCCCAGGAGAGAAAGATTTTCAACACAGTCCATTTTATGGACTGGAGTAGTGCATGAAATAGCAGGCAGCTTCTGCACTAGTCTGTGATTTGGACCAGTATGTGGAACTGCATACAGAGCCAATCACATCCTCAATTTGCAGATGTCATTGTCCCAATTATTACAATAGCTAATTATAAATTGATTTAGTATATTAAAGCGGCACATGTAGCCATAGCCCAATTTTTTGGTCTGACAAGACAACTGGACCATGAATGAACTAAGGAACCTGTCATGTAAAAAGATGTTATTAACCTGCAGATATGGGGTTAATCTTCAGGTTAAAAGCATTCTGAAGCTGTCCTATGCCCACATTGAATGTGCGACAGCCTTGAGGAAATGAACTTTATTCCTCCCGGCAACCTCAGGCTTTCAGTCATAGAGGACGGCCGGTGCGGCTTCAGTCACCACTCAGTGTATAGTGAGCATCTGTAACCACGCCCCCGCACTGACTGACAGCCGACTCTACAGTGCATCAGTACAGAGCTGCCAGTCAGTACAGGGGGTGCGGTTACAGCCACCGCTCACAGTATACTGAGTGGTGACTGAATTCATGCCGGCCCACCTCTATGACTGGAAGCCCGAGACTAGAAGAAGGCATAACATTAATGTCCTCCCTGCAGCGGGGTTCTCAGTGTCAGCACTAAGCAGCTTCAGAACACCACTAACCTGAAGATTAACCCCATATCTGCAGGTTCTTAGCATTTTTTAGAAATGGCACGTTCCCTTTCAAGTTGCTAAAAATTCCGAAAGAGATTTTACAACATGTCTGAATTTGTATCGGACATTTGCCATGCCATTGCTAATGTAAGTATTGAATTGGTTCAGGTTGCTATTAGGTGCAGAGTTTAAGAAGACTTTAAGACCCAATACATCAAAGCATTAAACAACTTGATACCTTGTAAAATTTTGGTGCAACTTGAAGTCCTGGCCATCTTCACCAAACTGAGCCGAACTGGGGTGGGATGGTACATAGTGCAGCCTGCCTGGCAAATTCTTCAATGATTACTAACTTAAAGGGAACCTTTCACATGAAATAGCGCTATTAGCTGCAGATATGGGGTTAATCTGCCGGTTAATAGCGTTCTGACCCTGCCCTGTTCCTGCACTTTGAGCCCCGTTGCTGGGAGAAAATAAACTTAATTTCTCAAGGTAGCGTTGGGTTTCAGTCACTGATGGTGGCGCCGGCGTAGGCTCAGTGACCGCTCTGTGTAGGGAACAGTGGATGTAACCATGCCCCAGCATTGACTGACAGCCTGCTCTAATGGTGATTCTGCTGTCAGTCAGGGGGCACGGTTATGGATTCCACTATCTATATACATAGCGGTCTGAACCCGCGTTGAAGCTACCCCCATGACTGACACCTGAGCGCCGCAAGGGGGAATGAAGTTAATTTCCTCCCTACAGCTAAGTTCTGAGTGTGGCCGCTGGGCAGGTTCAAAATGCTATAGACCTGCAGATTAACCCCATATAAGAAGGTTAATAGCATTTTTTTCACATGACAGGTTCCCTATAACGAAATGTATTCCAGTTCCTAACTGGAGTATCATTTTTGGCGAGGCGCAGAGGAGCACACCAGTAGTAAGATGTGTCTAATTCATTATGTGTCGGGAGCCTCTCAACAAGTTGGGTGCATGCTACAGTCCCGTCATTAAGACTGAAGTGAAATTTGTCTTTCTTAATGAATCGGGCCCTTAGTCTTTACCTTTAACTAAATATAGATGTATAGTTTTTATTACAGGATGTCACCAAGATGGCGGTCCCCAAGATATAATACGACTGTGTATCACCGGAGAGGGTGAGGAAGCTCCGACATTGTCATCTATGAAGAAGAATCCTGCCCTCACTGCTCGATATCTCACCATCCAACAGGTGGGATGAGCGCAGTATGTCTTTGTATGGATACGCGTGTATGTGTCTAAAAGGGGCATGAAACCCATGAGACCGGTACATCGCACAAAGGCGTATGGTAAACTATTTGCCCAGAGCTACACTGGAATGTAAAGGCAATAAATACGTCTATTGTTCATACATGACAATACATTTCCGGGAGGTCTGGATTCGTCTTGCTCTACAATGTAATGGTTTTCAGATGTTTTTATGATTTACTCCGATCACTTAGACCACAATTCTTAAGCTGAATCATTAGGCCTTGTTCATACCATTTGCAGGCCACCCTAAAAATAAAGAACTTTAAGACCTGTTTCATATTTGGTAATGTGCTGCACAGCCAGAAACTGCAAGGAGAAACTGCACGGATTTTACCATGGCTATATGACATTTGCACAGGTGAAACTAATTTTCTGGAGGAAAAAATTTCAATAAAAAAAAAATTGCAGCACATTCCCACAAAATAAGCACCCAGCCCCAAAGCAGGTGAGAAATACAGAAATGATAAAAAATGAGGAAACCAGATAAAATAGAGGAAAGGAGTCTATGGTGGAAAATTATTATTGCCTGTGCAAATCTTTTATGGTGTAAAAAAAGCTACAAATTTGGCACGAGCCCTTCTGCCTAATTTTTTGTAGAGCCTAACGGCCTGGGCAAACTATGGCCAAAGAGATTACTAAGGTTTAGATCAGATATCAGTTTATAGTGCATGGATGGCGTAATGGACTTCTGTGACATATCTAATAGATCAGTGAATGTAAAGCTCATGCATTTGGGGGAACTCAAATATGGTCCATGATCATGCACTTTAAAATTTTTGTGCAATTGTGTCTTTGTTGGGTGTTTTTATTTGCCCACTGCTTTATCATTGAAGACCAATCCTTAGGACCGGTCACCAATGTCTGATTCGTCAAGGTCCAACACCTCCTATTGATTTGAATAGGAGGCAGATGTGTAGTAAAAACACCGAGCTGCCTTGCGTTTGAGTATCTCTGGCTGGTGGCGGCCGCCGACACGAACACAGCTAATTGGCGGGGATGTTGAGTGTCGGACCCCAACCAATCAAACATTGATGACTTATCCAAAGGATAGGTCATCAATGATAAAGTAGTGGACAGCCTCTTTAAGCTACGATGCAGAAATACAAGAAAAAAATCAAAAGAGATTTTCAAATAGCAAAATACAATGTAGGAAACAGAAAAACCAAGACAAATAAAAAATAATTGTCCAGTAGTATTACACAAAACACAACACTGGGAGATGAGAAAGAAGCCACAGTCCCCAGAAAATGAGAAAACACAGTGGTGCTGTCTTGTTCTATATGTCTCAACAGCGTACAGCAGTATTCATACCATTAATGCAAGTCTTACAGCGTTAAAGGTCTCCAATAAATATGAGGGCCTAGTGTGACCTTAACAGCTGCAAGCAGCTTCCTACCGGATTGTATGTATCTGTATGGACCTGAGCTAATTAATTTTATATTCACAAAAACCCAAAGGAAATTCCGTCTATGTCTAAGGTCCTGTTTTTCTTGTACGACTGCTTTCTATATTTTTCACGGACAGCACTCGTACTTAGAATAATGAAAGGAGCCATTCATATGTCTGTGATTTCTCGTGGAAAGTCGTGGACACATATTCAATATTGTTTCGAGCGTCGGATCAAAATCAGCAATGCACGACTATGGGTTCATGAAAAAATCGATCTGCACTCAGATGCCATTCATCTGCTGTCAGCTTGTCATGGACTGCTAAAGAGGAGAAGATGGAGAAAGTTTTGTAATGTTTGTTCTCATTTGAGAAAAACTGATGAAACTCAGACCAAATTCTGATGGTAAAAACTGACACTGACCAAACTCTGATGAAACTGATAAAGAAAAAGACGAAGGAAATTCAGACTAATTTCTTTGTATGAGAAAAAGCTCCTTCAGACATCAGTGATTTTTCTCGTACCCAAAAGATGGTCCACATTTCATCAACTTTTTATCATAGTTTTGTCAGAGAGTGAGATTCTACCATCAGAGTTTGGTCACAGTTTCATCAGTCTTTTTTTTTTAGATTTCAGTCAGATCTTACCATCAGAGTTTGGGAAGAGTTCCATCAGATTTTTACGGATGAGGAACAAACAAACAAAAAAGTTTCTCTATCTTCTCCTATCTAGCAGTCCATGATGGCATCAGAGAGATCTCTGATTTTTTCACGGACCTATAGACCTGAATTGACGAGTTTGATTTGAAGCTCAGATCAAATTGGGACAAGTCTCCGTGCTTTTGTGCGAACAACTCGGACCAAGGTACAAATCAGACACGTGAATTATCCCATAGACTGAAATGGAAACGGGATGGAAGTGTCACTCAATGCGCTGCTGATGAAAGCTCAATGACTAGGTTTTTGTCCTGATGAAGAGGTCCTGTGTGACCTTGAAACACGTTGACTCTTAAAACCTGCATAATAAACTTTTACAAGTATATTCCGTCACTGAGCCTTCATCAGCAGCGCATTGAGTGACACTTCCATCCCGTTTCCATTTCAAGCTCGGCCCATCCACGACCAGTGTCCTGCAGCAGCTAATGTATATGTGTATTAGGCCGGGATCACACATACGCGAGATACGGCCGAGCCTCGCAGGTGAAATCCCTCCTCTGGCGCCGGCACTCCGGAGCGGAGCGTGCAGCCGCACAGCAACACATGGAGCTGCACGCTCCACTCCCAAGTGCCGGCGCCAAAGGAGGGATTTCACCTGCGAGACTCGGCCGTATCTCGCGTATGTTTGATCACGGCCTTACATGTTGATTCAGTGCAACCTCCCAGGTGAGTGGATTATTGTCTCCTAAATCTCTTTTTTTTTTTTCGGTTAAGACCCTATTTGTGCTTTTTTTATTTTCCAGTTTTCTCAACTTCTTATCCGATAGACCAGTGTTCCCCGACTCCGGTCCTCAAGAGCCACCAACAGGTCATGTATTTGGGATTTCCTTAGTATTGCCCAGGTGGTAATTGCATTATCTGGAAAGGCACTAGCTGTGCAATACTAAGGAAATCCCAAATATATGACCTGTTGGTGGCTCTTGAGGACCGTAGTTGGGGAACACTGCCATAGACTATCAAAGGTACGCGTGCTAACCGGGAAAAACACACATAGCGATTGTACAAGAAAACCTGATGTGTGCATGAGCCCTTACCATCATGAATGGTATCAGCTGATGGAAAGTTGATATACAGAATTATAAGCACACGGCCGGCTGCACAAATAATCAGAATACACCTGGCTTATGACCACTGCTTCCCTTACCTCAAACACCTCCTCGTCTAGAATGCGGGTCCCGAACACAGCGATGCCAGTGGTGTCCAGAACTGGTCTGTCGCTTCTTGGAAGGGCCTTAGTGATCTTTTTTTTGCAGTCCACAATCATTGTGACTGTATTCTTTTCAACACTGATTGCAATCCGGTGCCACCTATAAGAAAGAATAAGGTATTATACCACAGGCCCTACCATGTATGAAATGGGTACGCCAGTAAAATCTGCATCCACAAGATCAGTATGAATTAATGATATAGAGTCTATTTGTATTCTACTTTCAGATTCCGCAGGGAAACACAGAATTTCCCCTATTCATGTATTGTTACTGTCTACTGGCCATAGTACTAGTGCTATGACACTGCATTACATAACTACAGTTAGGGCCAGAAATATTTGGACAGTGACACAAGTTTTGTTATTTTAGCTGTTTACAAAAACATGTTCAGAAATACAATTATATATATAATATGGGCTGAAAGTGCACACTCCCAGCTGCAATATGATAGTTTCCACATCCAAATCGGAGAAAGGGTTTAGGAATCATAGCTCTGTAATGCATAGCGTCATCTTTTTCAAGGGACCAAAAGTAATTGGACAATGGACTCTAAGGGCTGCAATTAACTCTGAAGGTGTCTCCCTCGTTAACCTGTAATCAATGAAGTAGTTAAAAGGTCAGGGGTGGATTCCAGGTGTGTGGTTTTGCATTTGCATTTGGAAGCTGTTGCTGTGAGCAGACAACATGCGGTCAAAGGAACTCTCAATTGAGGTTAAGCAGAACATCCTGAGGCTGAAAAAATCCATCAGAGAGATAGCAGACATGCTTGGAGTAGCAAAATCAACAGTTGGGTACATTCTGAGAAAAAAGGAATTGACTGGTGAGCTTGGGAACTCAAAAAGGCCTGGGCGTCCACGGATGACAACAGTGGTGGATGATCGCCGCATACTTAATTTGGTGAAGAAGAACCCGTTCACAACATCAACTGAAGTCCAGAACACTCTCAGTGAAGTAGGTGTATCTGTCTCTAAGTCAACAGTAAAGAGAAGACTCCATGACAGTAAATACAAAGGGTTCACATCTAGATGCAAACCATTCATCAATACCAAAAATAGACAGGCCAGAGTTAAATTTGCAGAAAAACACCTCAAGAAGCCAGCTCAGTTCTGGAAAAGTATTCTATGGACAGATGAGACAAAGATCAACCTGTACCAGAATGATGGGAAGAAAAAAGTTTGGAGAAGAAAGGGAACGGCACATGATCCAAGGCACACCACATCCTCTGTAAAACATGGTGGAGGCAACGTGATGGCATGGGCATGCATGGCTTTCAATGGCACTGGGTCACTTGTGTTTATTGATGACATAAGAGCAGACAAGAGTAGCCGGATGAATTCTGAAGTGTACCGGGATATACTTTCAGCCCAGATTCAGCCAAATGCTGCAAAGTTGATTGGACGGCGCTTCATAGTACAGATGGACAATGACCCCAAGCATACAGCCAAAGCTACCCAGGAGTTCATGAGTGCCAAAAAGTGGAACATTCTGCAATGGCCAAGTCAATCTCCAGATCTAAACCCAATTGAGCATGCATTTCACTTGCTCAAATCCAGACTTAAGACGGAAAGACCCACAAACAAGCAAGACCTGAAGGCTGCGGCTGTAAAGGCCTGGCAAAGCATTAAGAAGGAGGAAACCCAGCGTTTGGTGATGTCCATGGGTTCCAGACTTAAGGCAGTGATTGCCTCCAAAGGATTTGCAACAAAATATTGAAAATAAAAATATTTTGTTTGGGTTATGTTTATTTGTCCAATTACTTTTGACCTCCTAAAATGTGGAGTGTTTGTAAAGAAATGTGTACAATTCCTACATTTTCTATCAGATATTTTTGTTCAACCCTTCAAATTAAACGTTACAATCTGCACTTGAATTCTGTTGTAGAGTTTTCATTTCAAATCCAATGTGGTGGCATGCAGAGCCCAACTCGCGAAAATTGTGTCACTGTCCAAATATTTCTGGCCCTAACTGTATAAATAAAAAAAAAAAAAATCCCCATCACATTGAACATGCTGCTCTCCGAAGGCATTGTGTTGTAAAACATTATGTTCATGGCAGATTAATATTTAAAGTTTATTGCAAATCCTTAAAACATCTTCGGCAGAGATTGACATCGGCATTTAACTAGTTAACAGCCACGGGTGGATCGTGATTCCACCAGCGGCTGTCAGAGGCACATGTCAGCTGTTCAAAACAACTGACATGTGCCGAAAAAGTTGTGGACTCAGCGCCAGAGCTTACATCAGAGGGAGGGAGTCTGACACTGACGTACTATTACGCCCAACGTCAGAAAGGGGCTAAAGGGAATCTGTCAGTAGGATCAACCCTCCTAAGTCGTCTGTATGAGCATGTAGGTAACAGGAATTGCAAAAAATAAAGACAAAATTAAAACAGTTCTTCAGTACCTTTAATTGGCATAAGGAACTTGTTTTGTGTAGAGAGTTAATCACTATAGGGCATACAAAATGTCCACTTTTTTGTGCAGACGGAATGTCCTAGAGTGTTAGGACAGGTCTGGGGCTTGTGAGCATGTGCAGTAGGATGCACAGCTGCTGTGTCCCAAGGATTGCTTGACAGTACAGAGAATAGGTTATCTCTAACAAACAAGTAAAAAACTCATCAGCACTGCAGACTGGCTCCAAAAGGTATATGGGTATAATCATCAATCCATTGTAAGTATACGAGGGGTCAAGCCCCAAAAAACATATGCAAAAAGAAAAAGAAACCACAGCACTCAAGTGGATGTATAGTAGAAATAAAGGATGATTTGACCCTATACATGGTAAGTCTTCATCAAGCTGACAGAGACTCATACAGAGTTGAAACATTGCTGATTGTAAGTCATTGGAATAATAAAGTTTTTTTTTTTTTTTGATAGATACCCCCTGAAGTGCTATGTTTTATTTGTTTGTTTTTTTGCGGTAGGTTATCTGAAGGTCACAGCAGCGAAACATCCTACTGCACATGCTCATATCTAATTGACCTTTCCTAACACCAAAGGACACATTTTTGTCAATGTAACAAGACAGTGGTGATATTAATATAAAAAAGTGATGTCTGTCTACAGGTTTTAATCGTTGAAAATTAAAAGGAATTTTTTAAGGAGCTGGAACATTCATCTTTTTCTTTTCCCATTAAAAAGTGATTACCTTCCTAGCCAAAATTGGATAATTATTGTTATATCGGGATTTATTTATAATACCATTTGAAAAAAAAAAATTCTGTCCCCGGAAAACCTAATTAAAATCCAATAATAAATTTGTGGGGTAGCAGGCCGTGTGAATTCCTTCTCAGTGTCACGTCAACCTGCCAAAAGAAAACGTTTATAGCTATTTGTACTCTGCCAGGAAAACAGCAGATGCCGGCTGCGGAAAACAGCCGGTCTGTTACTGAGCTGAAAGGAAAGCTTGTGTGGTACCAGACAACCCGTAAACTCCGCAGGTTACAATATTGGACCTTCAGTGCAGAACTGCTGGAGAAGGAATTCCCTCATAGAGAAGCATAGATCCACTGCTAAACTGTTTAATTAGCACTTTCCCAGTTTGGTGGTGGAACATAAACTGCAGTATTTAGCCGGCAAGGTCATCCAATACTTTACATTTAAATTTCCCACCAGGGTCCTGCAAATATTTAATCAGCCACACGCTGTTTTACGACAGCGTGCAGTCTAGGATGTGTTACTGCGAAAGGCAGCAATGCTGATAAGAATCCAATATCACACAATGGCATACATCTATACAATATCCAGTTCAATCAAATATTTGTGATACTTTTACTAAATCTTAAAGGCAATCTGTCTCCCGGTTTTAGCTACCTAATCTGAGGTCAATGTGATGTAGGGCCAGAGACCCTGATTCTAGTCATGTATTAATTAATGGTCTGCGTAGTTTAGATTCTATAAAATCTCAGCTTTACCAGAAGGACAGTATGATTAGAGGAATGGCAAACCTGCTGTTATGTAGCCTAACCCCATCACTGATTGGCAGCTTTCTGCCTATGCACAGTAAGCTACCAATCAGTTGTGTGGGTGGGGTTATATAGAGCTCAGCATTCAAAGAACTGCTAGCTCTACAGCAGATAAAACAGTTTTTAGTTAAAACTGCAACACCCAATTGCTGGAATCAGTGTCTCTACCCCTACATCATGCTGTTCTCAGATGGGGTAGAGAAAAACCTTGTGACACATTCCCAGTAATAATCTATCCATATTACTGTAGTTCAGCAGGACATTATAACCATTCCCCAATGTTACGGGTTTTTCAAGTAATACTCACTTTCCATCTGCAACATTAACAGTGCTAAAAATGGGGTAGTCCTCTGGTGCGGGTTTTCCATGCTGATCTTCATAAAGGAAGACAGGGGACCTGCCGACCTCCACTCCTAATTGCTGCACACCTTTTTGACTGTATATAGATAGGATGAATGTCTGCAGGCCCTTCTTGGGCTTTACTGTCAGCAGGATTGAGAAATCCTTTGGGAATACTCCCCCTAAAAAAAAGAGTCACACGATTAGTAAAGCTCATATACATAGTTGGGACCTGTGTTATTGTATGAGATATGGCAACCTTCTTTTAGATCTGCATTATCAGATAAATACATTTCACCTAGATTAAATGTAATTGACTAGCAGTCCTGTCTTCTGCTATGGTTCACCTTGGTTGTATGCCGGGTTCATAGACATATGTTGCTTTTGACTCAATGGGTCAACACTGATGGCAAAAGTGATGCTTAATGCAAACAATGGGGTCAGTTCCTCCATTAGTTTCAATCTGGAATTTTACTTAAATGCATATTGAATACTAAAACACATACCACTGGATGTAAGTGCAATGGGCCAAGGCAAAGGAGAGGGAACGATAAGGTAAAGGGGCCCACTTCTACCTGCAAAGCAGCAAACCACGTCTGTCACTGACACATACATGGAGGCATTACGATCAGCTATTGGACTGCAAAGGACCCATATACTATTCTTGCACATGACCTCTCTTCTATCTATGTCTGCCACTGGTGCAGAGGCTATAGATGCATGAACAGGCTCAATGGACCAGATAGTAGGGCTACTATGCTATAAATGAACTATGGTAGTATATGCTATAAATGAACTATGGTAGTATATGCTATAAATGAACTATGCTAGTATATGCTATAAATGATCTATGGTAGTATATGCTATAAATGAACTATGGTAGTATATGCTATAAATGAACTATGCTAGTATATGCTATAAATGAACTATGGTAGTATATGCTATAAATGAACTATGGTAGTATATGCTATAAATGATCTATGGTAGTATATGCTATAAATGAACTATGGTAGTATATGCTATAAATGATCTATGGTAGTATATGCTATAAATGAACTATGGTAGTATATGCTATAAATGAACTATGGTAGTATATGCTATAAATGAACTATGGTAGTATATGTTATAAATGATCTATGGTAGTATATGCTATAAATGAACTATGGTAGTATATGCTATAAATGAACTATGGTAGTATATGCTATAAATGAACTAAGGTAGTATATGCTATAAATGATCTATGGTAGTATATGCTATAAATGAACTATGGTAGTATATGCTATAAATGAACTATGGTAGTATATGCTATAAATGAACTATGGTAGTATATGCTATAAATGATCTATGGTAGTATATGCTATAAATGAACTATGGTAGTATATGCTATAAATGAACTATGGTAGTATATGCTATAAATGATCTATGGTAGTATATGCTATAAATGAACTATGGTAGTATATGCTATAAATGAACTATGGTAGTATATGCTATAAATGATCTATGGTAGTATATGCTATAAATGAACTATGGTAGTATATGCTATAAATGAACTATGGTAGTATATGCTATAAATGATCTATGGTAGTATATGCTATAAATGAACTATGGTAGTATATGCTATAAATGAACTATGGTAGTATATGCTATAAATGATCTATGGTAGTATATGCTATAAATGATCTATGGTAGTATATGCTATAAATGAACTATGGTAGTATATGCTATAAATGATCTATGGTAGTATATGCTATAAATGAACTATGGTAGTATATGCTATAAATGAACTATGGTAGTATATGCTATAAATGAACTATGGTAGTATATGCTATAAATGATCTATGGTAGTATATGCTATAAATGAACTATGGTAGTATATGCTATAAATGAACTATGGTAGTATATGCTATAAATGATCTATGGTAGTATATGCTATAAATGATCTATGGTAGTATATGCTATAAATGATCTATGGTAGTATATGCTATAAATGAACTATGGTAGTATATGCTATAAATGATCAATGGTAGTATATGCTATAAATGATCTATGGTAGTATATGCTATAAATGAACTATGGTAGTATATGCTATAAATGAACTATGGTAGTATATGCTATAAATGAACTATGGTAGTATATGCTATAAATGATCTATGGTAGTATATGCTATATATGATCTATGGTAGTATATGCTATAAATGAACTATGGTAGTATATGCTATAAATGAACTATGGTAGTATATGCTATAAATGATCTATGGTAGTATATGCTATAAATGAACTATGGTAGTATATGCTATAAATGATCTATGGTAGTATATGCTATAAATGAACTATGGTAGTATATGCTATAAATGATCTATGGTAGTATATGCTATAAATGATCTATGGTAGTATATGCTATAAATGAACTATGGTAGTATATGCTATAAATGAACTATGGTAGTATATGCTATAAATGAACTATGGTAGTATATGCTATAAATGATCTATGGTAGTATATGCTATAAATGATCTATGGTAGTATATGCTATAAATGAACTATGGTAGTATATGCTACAAATGAACTATGGTAGTATATGCTATAAATGAACTATGGTAGTATATGCTATAAATGATCTATGGTAGTATATGCTATAAATGATCTATGGTAGTATATGCTATAAATGAACTATGGTAGTATATGCTATAAATGAACTATGGTAGTATATGCTATAAATGAACTATGGTAGTATATGCTATAAATGAACTATGGTAGCATATGCTATAAATGAACTATGGTAGTATATGCTATAAATGAACTATGGTAGAATATGCTATAAATGAACTATGGTAGTATATGCTATAAATGATCTATGGTAGTATATGCTATAAATGAACTATGGTAGTATATGCTATAAATGAACTATGGTAGTATATGCTATAAATGAACTATGGTAGTATATGCTATAAATGAACTATGGTAGTATATGCTATAAATGAACTATGGTAGTATATGCTATAAATGAACTATGGTAGCATATGCTATAAATGAACTATGGTAGTATATGCTATAAATGAACTATGGTAGCATATGCTATAAATGAACTATGGTAGTATATGCTATAAATGATCTATGGTAGTATATGCTATAAATGATCTATGGTAGTATATGCTATAAATGATCTATGGTAGTATATGCTATAAATGAACTATGGTAGTATATGCTATAAATGAACTATGGTAGTATATGCTATAAATGATCTATGGTAGTATATGCTATAAATGATCTATGGTAGTATATGCTATAAATGAACTATGGTAGTATATGCTATAAATAATCTATGGTAGTATATGCTATAAATGATCTATGGTAGTATATGCTATAAATGAACTATGGTAGTATATGCTATAAATGATCTATGGTAGTATATGCTATAAATGATCTATGGTAGTATATGCTATAAATGATCTATGGTAGTATATGCTATAAATGAACTATGGTAGTATATGCTATAAATGATCTATGGTAGTATATGCTATAAATGAACTATGGAAGTATATGCTATAAAAGAACTATGGTAGTATATGCTATAAATGATCTATGGTAGTATATGCTATAAATGATCTATGGTAGTATATGCTATAAATGAACTATGGTAGTATATGCTATAAATGAACTATGGTAGTATATGCTATAAATGAACTATGGTAGTATATGCTATAAATGATCTATGGTAGTATATGCTATAAATGATCTATGGTAGTATATGCTATAAATGAACTATGGTAGTATATGCTATAAATGATCTATGGTAGTATATGCTATAAATGAACTATGGTAGTATATGCTATAAATGAACTATGGTAGTATGTGCTATAAATGAACTATGGTAGTATATGCTATAAATGAACTATGGTAGTATGTGCTATAAATGAACTATGGTAGTATATGCTATAAATGAACTATGGTAGTATATGCTATAAATGATCTATGGTAGTATATGCTATAAATGAACTATGGTAGTATATGCTATAAATGAACTATGGTAGTATATGCTATAAATGAACTATGGTAGTATATGCTATAAATGATCTATGGTAGTATATGCTATAAATGATCTAAGGTAGTATATGCTATAAATGATCTATGGTAGTATATGCTATAAATGAACTATGGTAGTATATGCTATAAATGAACTATGGTAGTATATGCTATAAATGAACTATGGTAGTATACGCTATAAATGATCTATGGTAGTATATGCTATAAATGATCTAAGGTAGTATATGCTATAAATGATCTATGGTAGTATATGCCATAAATGAACTATGGTAGTATATGCTATAAATGATCTATGGTAGTATATGCTATAAATGAACTATGGTAGTATATGCTATAAATGAACTATGGTAGTATATGCTATAAATGATCTATGGTAGTATATGCTATAAATGAACTATGGTAGTATATGCTATAAATAAACTATGGTAGTATATGCTATAAATGAACTATGGTAGTATATGCTATAAATGAACTATGGTAGTATATGCTATAAATGAACTATGGTAGTATATGCTATAAATGAACTATGGTAGTATATGCTATAAATGAACTAAGGTAGTATATGCTATAAATGAACTATGGTAGTATATGCTATAAATGAACTATGGTAGTATATGCTATAAATGAACTATGGTAGTATATGCTATAAATAAACTATGGTAGTATATGCTATAAATGAACTATGGTAGTATATGCTATAAATGATCTATGGTAGTATATGCTATAAATGAACTATGGTAGTATATGCTATAAATGAACTATGGTAGTTTATTTTTTTTTTCAAATTTAATGATGTTATTTAAATATTCACATATAAACAGTAAACAAAAGAACACAAAAAAGGTAATTCAATAAAACAATGATCATCCTTTTTTCATTTTCCCCTCCCTTTATATCCACTCTAACCCCCACCTTCAAAGAGGAGAGAAGAGGAAAATATAGAAAAACTCAGTCACCATTTCTTCCCCATTATTTCAAGACTCTTTGGTTAGATTAATATTAATGAGCGACGGTAGTTGACAGACCAAGTAAATAAACTGCAATTTTCATGTTTTATCTCTAATCTTTACAAGATGCTTTTGTAGTTATGGCTATAGATTGCAAGGAACTAAACCGACATGACAAGATTTTCAAGTAACTGCCTCATATACAGTATATGTATTTGAATATTGCAAAATAAAAGAACCTCAATAATATGGATGCTGCAGATCAACTTCCAGGGGATAAGTAGAGGTCAGCAATGGCTGGCAAAACTAAAATGTATATAAAGAGCAGCACGGTGGCTCAGTGGTTAGCATTGCAGCGCCGGGGGTCCTGGGTTCACAATCCCACCAAAGAAAATGTCTGCAAGGAATTTGTATGTTCTCTCCATGTTTGCGTGGGTTTCCTCCAGGTTCTCCGGTTTCTGCCCACACTCAAAAGACATACTGATAGGGGCTAGATTGTGAGCCCCATCGGGGACAGCGATAATGTGAGCAAAGCGCTGCGGAATATGATGGTGCTATATAAGAAAGCATAATAAATGCAGTATAAAGACTCTATTGAGGTTCGTAGTCTACACATTTGTATAGGAGGGAGTCATATCAATAAGTCCACTTCATCTAAGAAGATAGTTTGCATATTATATAACCTTACAAACATCACTCATTGCCCCCAAACCAGAGAATAAAACATTTCCTTACTCTACTTTATATAACGTGTGGAGCAAACTGAGTCTTAGTAAATGCAGCTTTGCTCCTGGATCCGCTTCCTCCACAATGTAATTAGAAGATGAGAGGGTCTCGCCCTTTCTTTACGTTACTACCAAAGCCTCTCAGCCTTTAGCTAATGTGACTGGAGTCTCCTACATATCTTCCACTGTCTGATTGCGATTTATGTCCATCATCCTTGAACGGACATTTCTTTGGTTCTTAGAGATGATCCTGTCCGAACAAGTTGTAAAATTCTTCTAATAGTTTTAGTAAACAGGAGAATCACTTAATATCTGTAATAGAAATGGAACTGAAGCGATGATGGAACTAATATGCATCAGTGATATTCACTGCTCGTCAGACACCTTAAAGATATATAGATGAAGAGGAGACAATTAGCGAACGTGCTGGGATAAGGCGTTATCTGAGCATGCTCGGGTGCTAACAGAGCATTTTTCTTGCTCGAAAAATAAGTTCAAGTCCCCACAGCTGCATGTCTCGAGGCCGCCACACATGAAGGGATCGCCTATTTATTAGACAATCCCTGCATGTGTTGGAGCTGTCAAAGAGCCACGAGACTCGCACATGTTATTCGAGCATGTTGAAGACACTCGGTTAGCGCCAGAGCATGCCCGAGAACTTTACTCTGCTGTTTCTCAGTTGTATCTATTTGTGGGAAATCTGCATAACAAATTTCATATTCTTCTGGAATCTTTTCTGAATAAGGAATAACTTGACAAATTTGCCATTGAAGCCCGTAAGAAAGCTGAAATGACTAGAGGTCCTGTAGCCTAAGGCCTCTTTCACACTTCCGTCGGTACGGGTTTGTCGCAATGCGTCGGGCCGACGTACCGATGGACGTTGTGAAATTTGTGCACTACGTGGGCAGTGGATGCAGTTTTTCGACGCATCCGCTGCCCATTCTGCAGTCCGGGGAGGAGGGGGCGGAGTTTTGGCCGCGCATGCGCGGTCAAAATTGGCGCAGGCGCGGACAAAAAAGTTACATTGAACTTTTTTTGTGACGACGGTCCGCCAAATCATGAGAGATCCAGTGCACGACAGACGCGACGTGTGGCGATCCGTCTCTAATACAAGTTTATGGGCAAAAAACGCATCCTGCGAGCACATTTGCAGGATCCATTTTTTTTGCCCTAAACGACGGATTGCAAGAAACGCAAGTGTGAAAGTAGCCTTAGCCACATTAGTGGCCACTTCTACGTTTAAGAATCATATTTAGGTGAACAGAAAACCATTTTCTTAACTGGATGACACAAGCTGACATCTCAAAAGAAAAAAACTGTACTAACAAGTGAAATTCTAAACATTTTACTTAATGAGTACCGTAATTAAATCACAAAATCTAATAAAAGGAACCTGACTGGTGGTTCATGCTGCCCAAACCACGGACAGTGTGACTCCAGCACAGGATTATTATTATTAGGATCCCTAATTGCAGGTATGTTTTACCCGGAAAGCTCTGAGAAAACATAGATTTATGGTTCATCAGAAAAAGACTTATTGCCTAAATCAGTTTTTATGGTAAATGTATCTAAAGAAAAATTATATATATATTTTTGCAATAACATCCATTGAAAAAAATATTCAGAAAACTTGTAGTTTTCCCATTAGTCACTAGGGTTGACATTAGGCTCATATTCACTGTTCTGCACAGCATCGCTATGGACATACGCAGCAATAAACCCGCGCTGACTCATTAACTTACATAAAGTAATTTCTAGGCATGCTCTGATCTATACATAGGTGAAGTGAGTGTGAGCTCTGACTATCCTCTATTATGAATGATGCATATAAAGATGTGATCTTCCATTATAATGTTGTCTGTAATGATAATGTGACTGCTGAAAAGTCTTTTGTACTGAACAGGAAATCTAATATTAGAGTTGTATATATACTACTAGGGACAGTTTTTCAATAGTATTAATTTGAAAAATACATTAGCATGAAAACCTGATTAAAATAAGTCATTTTCTGTCCACACTCTCTTGACCCATTGACTTCTCCATGCTGGGCCCAGCTAGACTGAGAGCTACCTCTCTTTTTATGTAGGGAGAGACCTGTCAATCAAGCAAAGCTTGGCTGGGAAAAGCCACCGGGGACCGCCCAGATGACTATTTTCCTTCTTCCAGGATCAGACTCTCTTTGCCTACATTACACAGCTCTCAGATGAGGCAGCAAAAAGCCGCCCTTTGGGCTCATACTCGCATGCGAGGAACTCGGACGAGTCTTGCCCATCAGTACCCAACACTGCCGCCGCCACTCGGATCGGAGCGCTCAGATGCGTGTATTTCTAGGCAGCTGAGCGCTCCGATCCGAGTGCCGGCGGCAGTGTTGGGTACTGACGGGCAAGACTCGTCCGAGTTCCTCGCATGTGAGTATGAGCCCTTTAACTGATAAAAGGAACTGGACGAATTATGTATGGTAATTGTACTTACAGGGAAAATCATTCTGCAAGATATTTTTTTTACAACAAAAATGAATGCAGTAAAAACAATGTTTTTTTTTCAAGAAAACCACACTATTTTCCCATCTACAGTACGGTAAAAAGAATATTCTAATTCAAAACTAAAACTCGTCCTAAAAAAAATAGCAAACCCTGATATGGCCATATCAATGGAAAAATGAGAAATAATGGGGGGGCAAAAAACAGAAATGTAAAATGAAAAATTCTTGGGTCCTTAAGGAGCTAAACTGTGTTTTCTCAGAAATGGTGCAGCATTCCAATGTAAACCATAGAAGCCTGCAATGAGGTCTGCCCATGGTCTGGGCGGCATGAAAGACGCTTTGTGAAGGTTCTCCGCTACGTCCATGAGATGAGGATCCCGGACAGGACACTCCACCCGATCAAGTCAGAATTTCCTAGCAGAGTAAATGAAAGTATGTAGTATGCGATAAATACTTATATATTTATATAAAGACAATTTGGGAACTGTTACTTGTTCCACCCTCCTACATCAGCAGTCCAAGGCCTGGCACCCACCACAGGGCTTCCTGCCGCGGGGGCTTCATGCAGTGGAAACCTCTGTGGAATTCACACTCGTTTTCAGGGTCTTGCACGTCTTGGCTTGCTGGGAGATATATGAAGAAGACACTTGTAAAGTCTTGTTTATTTATTAAAAATGTAAAAGAGATCACAGCCAGCAACACATTAGCGGCATGACTGGAGGAAGCCCGGTCTGATCCCTGGATTCCAGCCGCAGAAGCCCCCGAGAGAACAGATGCATCTTGCTGGCAGATGTGCACTAGCATGCCCCGCTCTAGAGTATGCGCTGATCCAAACTCTGATAACTCACTGGCTTTTCATTACTCACATAGCTTTGTCACAATTAATAAAAAGCTTTCAGCGCACACTTTTTTTTTTCCATTTCTTCCAATAGCTGCTGACAATGAACAGATGGCAAATGTTATATGGAATGTGGGATATTAAAGAATATTTCATTCTAAATGAGATAAATAAAGCTTTGATGTATATGTGTCCTTGTGTAGATGGTTGCATTCAGTAATGTTAGCTGCATACGTTTCTGTTGCATTCACCTTTCATTGTGTCCTCAGAGGTAATCGTATAATTATAGGAAGCGTCCAAGTTCACCTAAGGCAAATATATCAATTCAAAGTCTAAGGAAAGCAGACAACAAGAGCTTCAAAGACAGCTTTATTCGTTGTCATACAGCTTACATTGGCATCCTTATTAGTTCTCATCCACCATATGTATATATTTATTCTGCAGAATATATTTGGAACCAATCAGATGCCTCTCTGGTGGTATTACATGATAGATAAGTATCTACCTGTATTTCCTCAGCATTGAGGACATCATTAATCCTGATCAAATCCCTAACTCTTTTAGCTGATATGCAGTCCCAAACTTGCAGCGAACCTCCACCATGCTTCACTGTTGCCTGCAGACCCTCAATATTGTACCACTCTCCAGCTATCTGGCAAACAAACTGCCTGTTACAGCCAAATATTTAAAATTTTGACTCATGTGTCCAGAGCACCTTCTACTTATTTCTGTACTCCAGTTCCTATGCTTTCATGCATAGTTGAGTCACTTAGATTTGTTACTATGTCAATGGTAAGTCTTTTGGGCTACAATTCTTCCACGAAGACCACTTCTGGACACACTTCTTCGAACAGTAGATGTAGTTGGGATCCACTGGTTGCTGCCAGTTCTGAGTTGATGGAACTGCTGAAAAACTTCTGATTTAGAAAAAGATTAAGCATCATATGTCTTTCATCTATTGCGCTAACCTTTCCCTGGCCAACCAAAGAATCTAGGGTCCTAAAAGTTGCCAATTTCTTTGTGCCTCTTCAAAAGAGCTTAAATAGTACTTGGAATCTCTATAAAATCTTTGCCTGGGATGGACCTTGCTGATGCACTATAACTACCCTTTGCCTTTTTGCTGTGCTCAGTATTGCCACGGTGTATGACCTTTGGAATGAAATTCTCTACACAATTTCACCTTAGCAGTAGAGTTTGGCTGTCCCTCGCCCAATTTTATTTCTCATAGAGCTGTCTCTGCTTTAGTTGATGACTGTGTTCAATCTTTGTGTTTCATTTATAAATAATGATCATTATCACCTGATTGGTGTAACTGGTTCCTCATACACCTGACTATAATCTTATAAATCCCTGACTTTGTGCATGTGTGCCTAGAAGAATTGATGCTGTAATCAAGATATAGGGTGGTCATAATAAATAATGCCACAAGTTGCATTTCTATTTTGATTATTATAGTGCTTTGTAAAAAGCACTATATTGTTATTCCACCGTAGATAACTTCTTATTATTATTAGGCTTTTTTCTGCAATTAATGCGGCCCGAACCGCTGCACGCACAGACTCCAGTGAGGTGTCATTTCGAAGCCAGCGTTCCTGAGAGCTGTGCTAAGTATTTTTCATGTCGATCGGATTTGTAGTTTTGGCGCAATTTGCTTTTGAAATTTTGTCTCAATGCATTTCAATGGGGAAATCTTGCCACAAGCTTATAATGGCAGTTATTTTGAAATTGCCTCAGAAATCAGCCCAACTGCCACCTGGCTGATTAACTCATTGATATGCGAAGTCAGACCCTGTTACTATGCCAACGCCTACGAACTCTACATGACCCCACTAGGACACAGGTTTGCCAGATAATATCAGCTCTTAAAGTGACCCGCGCACCAAATCGGACCCTGAGGTGCCAGTCCACCAAATCAGAGGCTGAGGGGCCCCGACCTCCAAATCTGAGGCCGAGGGGCCCCGAACTCCAAATCTGAGGCCAAGGGGCCCCGACCTCCAAATCGGAGGCCAAGGGGCCCCGACCTCCAAATCGGAGGCCGAGGGGCACCAACCTCCAAATCGGAGGCCGATGGGCCCCGACCTCCAAATCTGAGGCCGACGTGCCCCGCCCACCAAATCGGAGGCCGAGGGGCCCCGCCCACCAAGTCGGAGGCCGAGGGGCCCCGACCTCCAAATCGGAGGCCGAGGGGCCCCGACCTCCAAATCGGAGGCCGAGGGGCCCCGACCACCAAATCGGAGGCCGAGGTGCCCCGACCTCCAAATCGGAGGCCGAGTGTTAGGAGTCGAGTTTCCTCTGCTGCACAGGGGGAATCTCGATCCGTCTCCGCTGCGGTCTCCCATTCTCCTCCAGCCGCAGTGGAGTCTGCTCAGCAGGGACGTCGCTCCCAGTGTCTTGCTCGCTCTCACTCTGTACAGAGAGTTACTGCTGCTTCTTCAGCTCCTGCCATTAAAGTCAGTGCTGGTCAGCGGCGAGCGGACTTCCCTGGGACTAAGTCCTTATTTGCGCACACTGAGCATGCCCAGAGCAAGATCTCCCGTTGGAGATCGAGGGTCATGTGCTCTGGCTCTGCAGCGCATTCCATTGGTCCTCTTGGCAGGTCTTGGAAGGGCAAAGTTTCTGTGGCCACTTCCTGTCCTGCAATTATATAAACTGCGCATGGCCGCACGGCCATGCGCTAGTGTAAAATTGAATACGTGTGTTTGTTGTGAGTGCAATTTGTTCATTAAATACCCCTACCCTATTGTATGACTGTTCGCGTATGGAGTATGGCTGCTATCTAGCGCCCGACAAATCACTCAACGTGTCACACACGTATCAGCGTCTATTGCTGTGACCGCCAGTGCGGCGCCACGCGCCAGTAGTGCGCTTCCTGACCCACGTCTGGGTGCTTAGTGGTGCCTGCCAGCACGGCACAGTTCGCACTTCGGTGCTCTTATTGTAAGAGTTGCCTAACACACCCTGTTGCAGTGTTGTGTCAGCAAGTGGTCTAATCAGACTTCAATCCTAGTTGGGGTTAAGTTCGCTGACTGCTTGCTCGCCTTCTATGTGCGGTACCGCGATCCTGTGACGCAACAGGATCGCTTCCTTCACGTTGGGTGAAGTTTAACCCACGCGATTATACTTATGAGTACCGCCATGTAGTCCGTCATTACTCAGCAGCAGGTTCCATCTCTGCACGGTGGACCCCGGGCTACGAACGCACCGTACACTATCAGTCTTATTATTTGGTGCGTTCCGCTAGCCCTAACATTACACTAGCGCCAGGGTCTGGCTAGTGATGACGGACAAACAACAATCCCTGCGGTATATACAGCAGCTGGAGGGTAGGTTGGCGACTCTCGAGAGCGCAACCTCAGCTGTGGATGTTACCGCAGTTGCTGTACAGGCTGCCAGCGTGGCTGCAGCAACTTTGTCCATTGCCACCCCTGTTCCGACATTTTCTCGCCTCCCGCTGCCAGAAAAATTTTCTGGTAATAGCAAATTTTGTAGGGGATTCGTGAGTCAGTGCTCTATTCATCTCGAGCTTCTGGCTGCACGTTTCCCCACAGAGCGGGCTAAGGTGGGATTTATTGTGTCTCTATTGTCGGACAGGGCGTTGGAATGGGCTACGCCGCTGTGGGAGCGTGGCGATCATGTGGTACAGAGTGCTCCTCTGTTTTTGAGCACTTTAAAACAGGTCTTTTTAGGACCTCAAGTCACCCATGACACTGCGCTCCAACTGCTGGCATTAACTCAGGGTGAGTCCTTGGTCAGTCATTTTGCCGTCCAATTCCGCACTTTAGCATCTGAGCTGGAATGGTCGGATAAAGCTCTTATCCCCATATTTTGGAGGGCCTTGGCTGACCATGTAAAGGACGCTCTGGCCACTAGGGAGATTCCTGCCACACTGGAGGAGTTAATAACAGTCTCCACTCGAATTGACCTCCGTTTAACGAGCGGAGGTTAGAGCGAGCCCAGTGTAGGCAGAGGTTTCGGCTGGCTCCTACTTTCGCCAAACCTCTGGAATCTCCGGTCCTGGTTCCTGAGTCACATGAGGCCAGGGAAGTGTCACAAGCGGGACCTAAGTCCCGGACCGCTTGTGCACTCAGGGTCTGTCATGTTTGCCAGCAGTCTGGACATTTAGCCACCAGATGTCCTCAGCGGTCGAGGAAACGTCAGCGTCTAGTGGTCGTAGGTGGAGGTACACTAGACACGGCGACGTTTGCCTCTAAATTGTCCTTTAAGGGGACAATTACTATAGGCTCATTCTCCCACTCGGTAGAGCTCTGCGTGGATTCTGGGGCGGAGGGCAACTTTATGTCTTCTGCCTTCGCCCAACGCCATGCAATACCTCTGGTTATGCTAGCTCAACCTGTAACGGTACGAGTGGTGAATGGGTCGACTCTGCCCTCACAGATAACTCACCAGACCATCCCTTTTACTCTGTCCATGTCGCCATCTCATCAGGAGATTATTTCTCTGCTCGTCATTCCAGAGGGAATTGATGAGGTCCTGTTGGGAATACCTTGGCTACGGTACCACTCTCCTCATTTCGAGTGGTCCAGAGGCAGAATTCTGGGATGGGGTGAATCTTGTGGGGGTAGGTGTCAGAGGGAGTGCGATCAGGTAGCTACAACTGAGGTACCCGCAGATCTTTCCTCTCTCCCCAAACAGTATTGGTCGTATGCAGACGTATTCTCCAAAAAGGCGGCGGAGACCCTTCCGCCCCATCGCCCCTATGACTGTCCTATTGACCTCTTGCCTGGTGCTGAGCCTCCCCGGGGTCGAGTCTATCCGCTATCTCTCCCGGAGACGGAGGCAATGTCACAGTACATCCAGGAAAATCTGGCAAGAGGGTTCATCAGGAAGTCAGTGTCACCTGCTGGGGCAGGGTTCTTCTTCGTGCAGAAGAAGAGTGGGGAATTGCGTCCATGCATAGACTACAGGGGTCTTAACGCCATCACCGTTAAGAATAAATACCCTTTGCCTTTGATATCTGAACTGTTCGATAGGCTTCGGGGAGCAAGGGTATTTACTAAATTAGATCTGCGGGGTGCTTACAACCTGATTCGTATCCGTGAGGGGGACGAATGGAAGATGGCTTTTAACACCAGGGATGGGCACTATGAATATCTGGTGATGCCCTTTGGGCTCTGTAATGCCCCAGCCATTTTCCAAGACTTTGTGAACGATATCTTCTGGGATATGCTTTCCACCTCGGTCGTAGTCTATCTGGATGATATTCTCATCTACTCTCCAGATATTGACTCCCACCGGAGAGATGTTTGCAAAGTCTTCGACCTCCTACGGGCAAACTCCCTCTATGCCAAGTTGGAGAAGTGTATGTTTGAGCAGGAGTCCTTACCTTTCCTAGGCTACATCATCTCAGCCCAGGGATTGGCTATGGATCCTGCCAAACTACAGGCTGTGATGGACTGGCAGGAACCCCATTCTCTTAAAGCGGTGCAGCTTTAATTGATGGGGTTCATCAATTATTATCGTCAGTTCATCCCGCATTTCTCAACTTTGGTAGCTCCCTTGGTTGCCCTCACCAAGAAGGGGGCGAATCCCAAATTGTGGTCTGAGGAGGTCTCCAAGGCCTTTATCTCTATAAAGTCACACTTCGCTAGCGCTCCCATTCTTCATCGCCCCGATGTTGATAAGCCATTTATCATGGAGGTGGATGCCTCTTCTGTTGGTGCTGGAGCAGTCCTCTTCCAAAAGGATGCTCAAGGTCAGAAGCATCCTTGCTTCTTTTTCTCCAAGACCTTCGCACCAGCAGAGAGGAATTATTCCATCGGGGACAGGGAGTTGCTAGCCATGAAGTTGGCTTTCTCGGAGTGGAGACATCTCTTGGAGGGAGCACGTTTTCCCTTCCAAGTCTTCACAGATCACAAAAATTTGGTGTATCTGCAGACAGCTCAGCGGTTGAATTCTCGCCAGGCCAGATGGTCCTTGTTCTTCTCCCGGTTTCATTTCACCCTCCATTTCCTTTCTGGGGAGAAGAACATTCGGGCCGACGCTCTCTCTCGCTCCGTTGTGTCATCTGTGGAGGAGGAGGAGGAGCCTCGGCTTATTGTCCCCACCGAGAGTTTGAGAACCGTGGCCCCGGTTTCGACCTCCAAATCGGAGGCCGAGGTTCCCCGACCACCAAACCTGCGCCTGAGGGGCACCCAAGTGTGAAAGTCTTGCAGGGGCAGCCCGGGCACCATTCCAAAGCACTATCTGTAGTTCCTTCAGGAAATACCCATCTAGTTCACTTTGCAGTTTTGCTAATTGCTAAAAATAAACAGTTTATTCTTGCATTTTATTTATTCCTAGTTTGCAGCATTTTGTTCACATCTGCATAATACATTTGCAGATTAAAACTAATGTTATTGTTATCTGTTACTTTGTACATATATTAAAAAGTTCTATGAAGGAATCAGGCTTTTTTAAATTTTTTTCCCATTTTGAATAGTGATTACATATCATTTCCTGATTTATGGGAATCTGTTTTTTTATCTGTTGATTTAACGCTTTTTTCATCTGTTGATTTAATTATTTATGCATACCTAAGAGTCATCATTATGGCCAGCACATCGTCCACGTAAGCTTCTGTGCTGCCAATAACATGCACTGTAAATGGAACAATTGTATTAGCGCTGAGCAACTTTAATACAGTTGATTGTTACTCATGACAGCCTAAAATCATCCATTGTAAACGGGCCATTAGATGCACCCATTATGGTTCTTGCTACTGAAGTCTAACCGTTTTATTGATCACTGATTAAAAAAGTCTTCAATTAAGGCCACGTTCTCACTAGCAGTATTTGGTGAGTATTTTACATCAGTATTTGTAGCCAAAACCAGGAGTGGGACAGTCAGAAGAAAAGTATAATAGGAACACGTCACCACTTCTGGATTTATCACCCGCTCCTAGTTTTGGCTTATAAATACTGATGTGAAATACTGACAAAATACTGGACATGTGAACATGGCCTAAACCAGAAACTCACTTAGAGTAATATGGATAACTCTAATGAAACAGTTTAATGATATGCTAATATTCAAGTTCCTTTGTTCTATGATTTAATGGATGGGTAAAGACAGTCTCACCCAGATGGTTCTCAGGAATCGACCATTTATCCATTTTAATGTTGTATTCCCATCTCTAAGATCCTATCCCAATATATAGCAAGTGTAGTAATAATAATAATAATAATATTAACAAAGAGCTCCACTTAGAAATGTAGTATAGTCCTTCTGGTCAGGGCCGGCTCCAGGTTTTTGAGGGCCCCGGGTGAAAGAGTCTCAGTGGGCCCCCCCTTTAACACATACCACGATTCATGATCGCATATAAACACAGCCATATAGTATATAACACAGTCCACATAGTATATAGCACAGCCACGTAGCATATAACACAGCCATGTAGTATATAACAGCCCACGTAGCATATAACACAGCCACATAGTATATGGCACAGCCCATACAGTATATAGCACAGCCACATAGTATATAACACGGCCCACGTAGTTTATAGAACAGCCATCTAGTATATAGCACAGCCCACGTAGCATATAACAGCCCACGTAGTATATAACATGGCCCACGTAGTATATAGAACAGCCATGTAGTATATAGAGACACTAGCCCCATATAGTGCTGCACAAACGTTATGGCCCCATACAGACACTTGCCCCATATAATGCTGCACAAACGTTATGGCCCCATACAGACACTTGCCCCATATAGTGCTGCACAAACGTTATTGCCCCATAAAATGCTCCATACAGACACTTGCCCCATTTGCTGTTGCTGCGATAAAAAAAAAAATCACATACTCACCTCTCGTCGCTCAGACCCCGGCACTTTCAATATTCACCTGTCCTCGTTCCAGCCGCCACTCCATCTTCTTCAGCGTCTTCTGCACTGATGCTCAGGCAGAGGGCATGCACTAACCACGTCACCGTGCCCTCTGACCTCAGCGTCACTGCAGAAGACGGAGCGGTACCCGGAACGAGGAGCAGGTGAATATCGCACATCGCGCTGTGCTCCCCTCCCCGTTATACTCACCTGCTCCTGGCACTGTGCAGTCCCAGCTTCCCGGCACCAGCAGCTTCTTCCTGTATTGAACGGTCACCGTTACCGCTCATTACCGTAATGAATATGCAGCTCCACCCTGATGGGAGGTGGAGCCGCATATTCATTACTGTAATGAGCGGTACTGTGACCGCTCAGTACAGGAAGAAGCTGGGGAGCCGGGGACCTGTAGGGACTGCGCCAGCCGCCAGGAGTAGGTGAGTATAATTAGACAGCCCCCGGCCACTCCCCCTCCCCTGCCGAGTCAACTCCGTGATGTGCCGTTAGCTGCGGGCCCCTGAGGGAGTGGTGGTCCTAGGCACTGGCAGCTGCCTGCCCTTAACGCCGGCCTTGAATGGGCCTCCCTGTCTCGCCAGGGCCCCGGCACTTGCCCGGGTACGCCGAGTGCTGACGCTGGCCCTGCCTCTGGTTCACTTTGTTGCTTACCCATATGCAGGGCATTGTTGTAGCTTAGGTAGCCATGGTTACGACCACTAACAGCTAACAGTCACTATATGAGTGGTCGTAGCCTTGGACACCAAAGCTACTCCAATGTCCTGCACATGGGGTAAGCAACATAGTGAAACAGAAGAACTATACTACATTTGCAATTGGAGCTATTTGCTAATATTATTATTATTGCACCAAGTACATATTGGGATAGGATAGGAGATGGGAATACCCCTTTAATGTTGCTCTTGATTCCCCTTTTTTATAATTTCTGCTGCACACTTGGTAGGCCATTTTGCCAGGCGTCTTACAGAAGGTGGAGATTAGTCTAGTCCAAGTGACAAGTTTTTCTTTTTCTGTTTTTTTTTTTGTGGAAAGCCTGACCAGTTGCCAAGAAACTGTGGTTAGGAAGCTCCACAATTAGTGAATTATTGCTCAGCCCTCTATGTGCACCTTCCCTTTGGAGGTACAATCTATTTATTATCACGCTGCTTTTACAGAAAGCTTTGCGTTCTATCTGCACTTGCCTCTCGCTTTCATAGTAGTCAGAGGTCAGAAGCCCATTAGCTAACTGACTGCTAACATTAGGGAGTATTGTGAATGGAAATGTAGCTCCAACTGCCTTGTAAGGGTATGTGCACACGTCAGGATTTTCTAGCAGAAATTTCCTGACAAAAACCGGACATTTCTGCCAGAAATCCGCATGCGTTTTTTTCACGTTTTTGATGCGTTTTTTGTGCGTTTTTTGTGCATTTTTTCCCAAATGCATAGAATAGCGGGGAAAAACGCAGAAAATCCACAAAATTAATGAACATGCTGCTTTTTTTACCACAATGCGTTTTTTTGCGGAAAAAAAAATGCATCATGTGCACAAAAATTGCAGAATGCATTCTAAATGATAAGATGCATATGTCTGCAGTTTGTAAAGCATTTTTATCGCGAAAAAACACGAAAAAACCTGAACGTGTGCACATACCCTAAAGCAGATCCTGAGAGACTTTTTCCCTCCTAATGAATAATAATGAAGGAAATTAGAAATCGGATTTCTGTTTGGCTATACCGTAACACCACAAGGGAAGCCATATGTTGCTTCTTTGGCCCCTCGGTTTATTTTCTTAATAAACATACTCTTGTACTAATATTTACATATCTCTTGGATGTTAAAGCTTGTGTTAACAAAGGATAAGAACAGAGGAACAATTCCCGTGGATCTCGCATACAGTACGTGTGACAGATACTTGATAATCTTTTCTCACTTGCAGTGGATAATCATTGTAATGCCAACTGTCTGGATAATAACAATATGAAGACAATTAATGTTACGATTAAGTCGAAACGCGTCAACACCAGAACGCTGTCTTGTCTGTGACCTATTTTTAATGGAAGTGTAATAAAGCTGCAAAGATTTTATTGGAGACATCGATTCTCTTGTCTTCATATTGGATTTTCCTGCCCAGGCCGAGGAGCTTTCTGGATCTTCGAAATGTATGTGATGGTGGATACCTTACAAGGGTGAGCTAATCGACTTGTCTATATAATAACCCCCTGGTGAGCTTTATGGTGGGAGTTTCACTGCACCAATGTTTACCTCAAAGAAGTACTCCCATCCAAGATCTTATCCTCTTGAAGGGGATGTCCACTAATAGGACAACCTCTTCTCATCCCTCATGTTTGACCCAGTTAAAGCAAAAATTCTTTGGGTGCTTTCACATTGTGTTCATGGATCCTATCGGGGCATACGGGGTTCCGACAAATGCATCAGCAAGGCCGTAGACTGTAATGGTGACAGTAGAGTGAACATACGCTCTGACGTGCACCGGTTTAGGGATTGTGAGCCTACAGTAGGCGAACACAGCCCTGACTTCGTGTTGATGTTCAATGCATCCAAAGGTGGGGATGGTGAAACCGACACAGATTGGGCGTTCATGAGACCCAGGAACCCAAGTGCCATCACCGCTGGAATGGCACCAGGATTAGATGTGAGTGTAGATGTTACATCTATTACCGACATGATACAGATTATACGTCACGGTGTACTTACAATTACTCCACTAGGCCTATGGTAATAATTGATTGAAAGCTGACTAGCTTTGTTTAGAAACAGGAAATCTCTTTTGCCTGCATGAGCCATCTTTAGAACATCATTAGAACTACAATTCACATCACTGAAAAGTGGGGAGGAGAAGAGGTCAGAAAGAGGAGGTGGAGCTAGGCAGCCAAAGTCATTGTAGTGATGGAGAATTGTAGTTCTAATGATGACTCATGTGGGGAAGAGAAACTTCCACACAGAGCTTAGAAGGATTCCGCTAACCATTTCATAATCGCGTGACGTCATAGACCTAATGGAAAAGACAAGAATTAACTGAGTAGAACGACAAAATGAGCAATTGTAAGTACACAGTGCTGTATAATATTGTGATTACAATAGATTAAGAGGATAAAAATGTTGATGGCAGTGCTTCCTTAAAAATTAGGGTTGCAGTATAAAACACGGTGAAGGGATAGATCATCCGCATTATCGTTGGATAACACATGAAGGTTGCATCCTAATGAAGCTAAGGGTTCATGTACATGGCGATGCATATGCAGGAATTATTTTACACACAATATAGGAGATGGTAGATCCCGCTATCAGCAAGTTCTTCCTCATTAAATGGATAGGGGGTACTCTGTATTTTTGGGACAGACCCATTAGTTTTTCAGGCAGTGAACTCTGTGGATGCTGCATCATATACAGATAGCAGTTCCAAAAATGTCTATAAACTGTCCTCAACCCAAAATAAACCCGTTACCATAATTCAGTTAAATAAGCTAAAAACGCTTTTTATACTATATTTATACAGAAAACCACACAATAAGTGGAAACCATAGGCATTCTTTTCCCTAACACTCTGCAGTGTGTGAACAAGGCTTATATAACTACTTTATCTTTACATTTACAGTCAATATATCAGCAAATGTTAACTTTATGCCAAAATAAGAATGGTAAATCAAATGTCGTCTGCTCAATAGAAAAAAAATATTAGTTTACATACAGGGGACACCCCGTCGATTAAACAAATCATGTAGCACTTTCTTTCTCACTAGAAAGCTGTAAAATCCGATATTTAAAGGTCAAGTTTTTTGTTAATCTAAATAGCGGAGACAGGAAACCTTTAGCATTTTCATAATATTGTAGCAAAAGACGAAGATTAAGCTATAAAGGCACCATGGTAACTTCATCGCTTTCTCTCCACTAATTCAATATTGTTTAAAAAAGCATGTATTATATAAAAAAAACTGCTTGATGGACAGTTTCACACACAGCATTGCCCGTAAAAAGGCCAACAGTGGATCCATCAAGAAGAAAAGGTGAAGGAAAGGTCTACGTTCTTCTTGTATATCTGGCAATTTTTAATCCAGTTCTGATTTTGGTTAAAAAAAGATTTAAAAAAAAAAGAAAGTCCAATGGCGTTTTTTCCAAAATGGTGATTTTACACATGGTGATGTAAGAGATCATCCCCATGGAATAGGATGGGTACCACAATAATTTATAATGATGACCACAAACCACAAATTACTCCAAAAGCACAGACCCACATTACAAATAGCCAGTGCACGCCCTAAAGTTTGCAAAATACATGATTATATTTAGACAAAGCATAAAGGTAAACACACAATTAAAGAGCACTTGAACTCTAGCGTCACCTATTGGAAGTAGCAATCCTAAAAGTCAATGTCGACCCTTTAACAAGCCTTGTCACATGACTTAGAATAAGTTGCTATTGACTTTTAGGATCACTGATTCCAACAGGTGGCACTAGAGTTCTTGTCCTCTTCCTCTCTGAAGAAGCATTTTGCATATTTAATTTCAGGGAGGAGCATGTATGGCCAATAAGTCTCCTCACTCTGACATGCCAGACCTGGCTTGTCACTCTTCACAAGGAGAAACGTTACCCCTTAGATCCCACACAATTAAAAGCTCACAAAAACAGTCCATGAGCTAACAATTCAGGGGAGACCCAAAGAATCCGTGTTATGCCTCAAACACAAAATAGTGAAACACAATGAATGAAAAAACAGCCTGTAAGATTAATTGTGACAAGTAAATAATTAGAAATTGTGGAATAAATAATTTTGGCTGAATTAATACACCAATGTATGTAATGAAAAAGGTCTAATGCTTAAATAATGAGAGAAGAATGCCGCGTTGCGCTACCAGATACTGAGGCTTTGTTGGGTGGAGGCGCAATGCGTTGGGTATCTTCCTCGATGTCCTTCTCTCATTATTTAACTACTAGATCTTTTTCATTTTCAAACATTGCGTAGTATTATTTGTCAATAATAATTTAATATCCACTATTGCTAATCATTTGTTTGTCACAATGAATTTTGAACTTTTTTATTATTATTAATGTTATTTCACCATAATGCATTTGAGGGAGGAGCCCCAATATTACATAGTATGAATGCTGTGGGTCGCCCCTAAGTTATCATATAATCGGGGACCTTGTATGTTTTTAGATATGTGTGTCTACCTTTATAACTATCTTTTAAATAAAATCATGACTTTTGTCATCTTTTGGGTGTCTGATGACTTTATGTATTGTGGTTCTGTTCTTTCGGAGTTGGACTCATAAAGAAACCATGAAAGGGATTGACAGTAGAGACGAGCTAGTGTCCGGTGCTGAACTCCGAGCACAGGCTTCTCTTGGAAGTCCATTATACAGTTCGAGAGTTATGGGAAGGAATGACAGAGGGAGAGAGAGAAATTCAAATTCGGGTAGAGTTCTAGAACTTTGGATAAAGCCAATGAACCCGAACGTCCATGGGTGTGCTAATGCCTAATGGACAGCTCTCTCACAAATTCATATGAAAAGCCATCAGTCCTTGGTGATCATGGCACCTCCCTGCTCTACAAGGAGAGACATTTTTTTTTAATAGCAGGCATGCGATGCTTGACTTCCTCTGCAGTATTCATGATGGCTTCTTATGAAAAAAGGGTTATCTTTGTGAAACAACCTCTATAAGCATTAACAAGGTCTAACTTAATACTGAAGCTGACCACTGATGGTCCATAAGAGGCAGAAGAAAACTTTCCTCCTTTCCCATCCACCTCCGGACAAAGAAGGGTCTGCCAGTCCCCATAGGCAATAGATCTGCTGATTAGGGGTTATGATTACCTTGAAGAAAATGTGTTCAGTGTTAAATAATGACCAGATAAGAGCATGGCATGATACAGCATATTTGTTCCTTACCTTTAAATATTTGGGTCATCGGGGCACTAAGCTGGGCATGTTTTTGAACTCTGTATGCTGTGTCTCCTTTGGTTGCCTTCCTGTTTGCACAAAACCCTGCTGTTCTTGACACACCTTCTGGTGTACTGTGAAAATCTAATGCTCTGAGAACATCCACTGGTCCAGCTGAAAAGCAAAAAAGAAACACGATTACTTTACTTTATCAATAGACAACTACTAATATTGATCAAGCCATAAAATAATGTCAACTAATCTCTCAAATCAGTCCATGTGCAGGCTGGTGACCTCTATTGGACAAGATATAATCCAGAAGAAAGGGAAGACGTGTACCAGAGGAGCTAGTAGGATCTAGTCATGCATTATCTCAATTGTAAAGTATGCTAAGACACATGGCAGTGTCATCTATACAGTTGACTTTGTTCACATGAAGGCTTTATATGTGACTGGCCTTCAAATTTCTGCCACAGATTTACATTGGCGTGGATCTCCACATGGATTATCCTCAATCACTTGAAATAATTTGCACTGGCCTAATGAATCTGATTTTCCAGAATTATTGAGAACAAATAGCATAGTAGTTAATCTTACAGGTTTTTTCTTTCCCTCACAGAAAGGATGCAGATACCATGTAGATTTCAACACCGTGTGAACCTACCTTTAGGCATTAGCTTCATGTATGTGTTCTGTCCGTGTCTTTCGTGGATAGAACATGCACCCATTATAGTCTGTGGTGCTGCTCACATGTCTGTGTTTTTTTGTGGACTGAGTGTCCATAAAAGCACCCAGGGAAATATCCGAGTCATGGATCAAAATCACCTGTTGGCTGAATTCATACACCATGTTTGGCTTTCAGAGTACAGCTTGGGATGCATGGACCTTCTGCAGGCCTCCTAACCCGAACCTGGCAGCCTCATAGACGTACGTGAATCTGTCACGTTCCAGTCAGGTAAACTGCTCCAGTTTCATGCACCACATTCTGTATTCATGTATAATGTGTGAGTCTGTATAGACAAGGCTCCTGAGTCAGTGAAATTCACAGACAGCACAAGGTTGGCATTTGGTCCAAAACACTGATAAAAAATGTTCTGGCTACTTTTCTTGTATGAGAAAGAAATGAATGTCTGCATGAGGCCCAAGGGCTTGTTCAGATGAGTGTATTATATAGACGCGTGCTGTCCGTGTGCGCCATTTACCTACACCCATTATAGCCAATGTGCCAGTGCACATGACCAATTTTTCATATGATCCAGTGGTCTGCAAGGAAAAAATCCATGATTTAGGATTTGTTCACATTGCCGTACATTCTCTCATATGAAAAAATCGGGTTGATTATGCTAATTAAACTCAGCTTAAACATTGTCAGAGTTTGAGCCGAGTGTCATCTCAGTGTGATCCGATTCTCTCGTATGTGGAGCACAGGTGTGGAGAAGATGGAGAATTTAATTTCTCCATCTTCTCCATTGTCTCTGTGAGCGTACATTGGACTATACTCAGAAAACAACCGAGTGCAGTCTGATGTTTCACTCGCACCCATAGACTTGTATGGGTGCCCGTTATCCGAATATCTGATGCACCCGCAGCATGCTGTGATTGTTCTCTAATGCTGGATCGGCATGAAAAAATAATCACTGATCTGCTCTGCCCCATAGCATACCACTAGGCCGGGTCCTATCCGATAAAACATCACAAAGCACACGGCCGCGTTACACGCTCGTGTGAGTGAGCCCTGAGGACCAGACTTGTGCATGTCCTGCTCCTACACATGTCCACATAGCAGACAGCCACGGAGCCGGTCATGCCTGCAATTTGTTGACGTGACTGGTTTAGGTTTTATACGGTCTGAACCCAGCCTTAAACTAATGATTTCCTATAGCCCCACATCTGTAATTGGACTGTAGGAATTTTCCATATAAAAGACGCTTAAAATGAGATGAAATCCATGACAGAATTCATGCCATGGTCATAGATTCTGGCTAATACTGTAGCTATTGTTACTACGCAGATGATCCAATTTAGGAGTTCTCTAATGGCACTCATCAGCAAACACACAGCATTTCCAAAATCTCCAAACACTCCCAAATATACATACACAAACATACATGGCAAATTTTATCATCACTACATTATAGTGTCCATTTTAGCTATGACCTCTTGAGAAAGGATAGTATATCCGAAACGTTGCCACGCCATTCAGGCAATAAAGTCCACCTTTTTTTTCATTTTGTTGTGCTGTTTTCCTTTTTCTTTTTATATATATATATATATATTTATTTATTTTTTTTTTTTTTTCGCGTTTTTTTGGTCATTTCCTATTCGCTTTTTTAAAAGGTTTTTCAGTTTGTTTGCTTTTACCTCTTTTTCATGAAATTTTCATCATCTTTTTACTGATATTTTCCAACTATAAATGTCAGCGGTGTTTAAACACAAAACCCTCAAAAATGATGCCCGGACGTCTCCCCAACATCTTTTCAGCCTTCCCAAAATACGGCAAAGTATTAAGCGCCTTCCTAGCAGAAGGATGTGTATGTTACTTCCTATAAATGCTTGGCGTATTTCATAGCCTCATGTGTTTAACAGAAAAATACCTAAACATATGAACAGCAAGTCATTTTCCCATATAAATTAATAGAACAACTCTTTTCATTGTTTATTTAGCCCTTGCGCTACCATTTTTTTTTTGCGGACCCACTCAAAAACTGTCAGTTTTTATTAAGTTTTTGGAGACAAAGCCGGAAGCTCATCCAGCTGGGAGAAGTCATTCCTTTATATTATCCAATTCTCTTGATACCTGGCTTTTGAAAAAAAAAAAAGCACATGTAATTCCTGCCTCGGGGCTCTTTCTACACAATCTCATTGTATTTTCTGTGTTTTTTTAATCCATAAACAACACCTTTCAAGTAGCATGCATTTTCTTAAGATGTTTTTAAAGCCATTTTTGTGCCGGATTTAATTTGGTGCCATTTTGTAAATGCTTCTTTTCAGGAGTAATATCCTGTAGAGAAACAGATCAAAAAGCCATAACCAGAGTATGCTGCATTATATAAAAATGACACTGACCAAAAATTGGCAAAACCCCCCAAAATATTGTATATGTAATACAGCAGGGAGGCGAGCGCTAACAGTGGACCCTCTGGACCGTGGAACAGACCTACCCCTGGGCGAGCTGGCCTAGTGGAGACCGACCCCTATACAGGGATATTCAGGAGCAAGCCCAGAGGTCACTGGAACCACGGTAGCCGATACCAAGAGGGGTGGCTCCAGCAATGAACAAGGACCAGAACTGAGTGGAACAACGGGAATAAGGGGAATCCAGAGGTACAGGAACCGGGAGCACGGATAGTAGGAAATCAGACATGAGCGGAATGGACACCAGGAGCAGACGTCTGAACGGGATTACTGGAAGACTGAAGTGAAGGCAGCTGTGAAAAGAGTAGGCATAACACAGGAAGGGGATTATGCAGACAGGGCAGTATACTGGGGTACTGGTATATATAGAACGGGAAGGGTTACTAAGACACGAGTGTGCGGAAGCAAGCAGGGCATCACAAGTGTACATGGGTAGCAGTGGGGGCGCGGGCACGTGAGGCAGCAGGCGCAGGCCAGGGTTACTGAGCGGGTAGCAGGTAAATATCCAGGCATCTCCCCTTAGAGGAAGTGTCCAGAAACACCCCATGATTCACCCGAATTGGCTGCTGGGATTTACTGAGAAGAGGCACCCAAAGGCATACATTTCTGAAGAAATGCGCGGGTGCCCTTTAAGGGACCCAGCGCATGCGCGAAAGCCGGAAAGTGCATGTGAGCAGAAGCCAAGGAGAGACACGTCGGGACCAAGCAGAGACAGCTCACCAGGACCCAGGAGAGAAGCCAAAGGGACCCACAGCGAGAGGGCAGACCGCGGCGGATCCGGTAAGTGACCGGCGTGCAAGCACAGCAGCGGTGACAGTATATGTACAATCTAGATTAAGTTACCCAATGGAGAAATCTTTGTTCCAAAGGACTAAAACTAGTTTAAAAAATTAGGCCAGAGGGAACCTAGGTAAGCATCGAAATGGGAGACAGGCGGGATCATCACTACTTGTATTTTTTAAGCAAGCCTAAACACTTTGGAGATTTTCCATGGGAAGACCCATCTAATATAACATCTGGTCAAAAAATGCCATGAGAAATATGCATTTTAGTAAGACCTGGCTGTTTACTTTATTCCGAGAAAGAAGAAGCAGATGCCAAATTACTTAATGAGATTTTACTACGCAGTAAACTCCAATAGTTCTAGCTACAGACGCCTTATGTGCATTTTATTAGTTTGGACTCCAACCAAAAGTGCTGCTCTGCTTTGAGTTTTTTAGCCTTAGGTCAAACTGTAATGTGTCAGTTCAGTACAAATGCTACAAAAACTCTCAAAAAGATAACAACATAGATGTCAACTTATTTCTGAAAACCATCAATTTAAAAGTGGTCGACAGATAATCTTTATTGGGCTGTATAGGAGGCAAAAACAGCTTGATCTTCAGGGGTCCTCTAGGAGAGAATCAAAGGAACCGATTCATTTTGCACACTAGTCTTAGGCTGGTTTCACATTTGCGGATGGAGGTGCTGCGGAGGCCTGCGTACGTCCTCCGTGAAGCTCCACCCACCGCCGCACCTCCTCCGTTCAGCTCCGCCTACGTCGGCATGCGGCGTGCGTACACTATCTTTACTATTATGTATGCAGGCCATGCCAATGTATGCCTCATGCCAACGTAGGCGGAGCTGACCGGAGGAGGTGTGGCGGTGGGCAGAGCTTCATGGAGGACGTACGCAGCCCTCCGCAGCACCTCCATCCGCAAATGTGAAACCAGCCTTAATTAATGGGACCACTGGAGCAACATGTGCCTATTTTACTACGGATAAGTTCACACTAGGCAATTTTTTGGTTTGATTTTTGCTTGTCTTTTGCCTTTTTGAAGCTGTTTTGGCATGCTAGATTTGTCTCTTAGGCTAGGTTCACATTGCGTTAGGGCAATCCGTTAAGCGCATAGCGTTAGCAGACTGCGCTAACTCAATGTTTCTTTTTGGTCCGCGTTCGCCGTCCCCGCTGGCGCTGATCCCCGATCTGCGATAGCGAGGAACGGATCTCGGACGCGCCTTGGATGCTGCAAGCAGCGTCTGAGGTCCGTCACAAAAGAACGGCACATCGCTAGTGCGTGCCGAAAATGGCACGCGCTAGCGATGCGCTACAGGCAGAAATAACATTGCTGTCAATGGGTGCGCTAACGGACCCGTTGCACGGCGTTAATTGCAACATTTTTGCTGTGCAATGCTGTCCGTTAGCGTTAACCCATTAACGCAATGTGAACCTAGCCTTATATATGCTGATAAAGTTTAGTGCTGAAAAAAAAATCCTATTCTATAGAATCAGGTTTTGGCACAAAAGAAAATGCAGCAGAACCTGATACCTGCAATTTTCTTACTGATTTTCAGCGTTTTTCACCACCTATTCATATCAATAGGTGAAAAACACTGAAAAAACGCTCAAAAAAGTGACATGTTCTACACTGTGTGCAGAATTATTAGGCAAGTTGTTTTTTGATCACATGATAAACTGTTCAGGCTTGAGAGCCAACTACCAATTAAGTAAATCAGGTGATGTGCATCTTTGTAATGAGGAGGGGTGTTGTCTAATGACATCAAAACCCTATATAAGATGTGCTTAATTATTAGGCAACTTCCTTTCCTTTGGCAAAATGGGTCAGAAGAGAGATTTGACGGGCTCTGAAAAGTCCAAAATTGTGAGATGTCTTGCAGAGGGATGCCGCAGTCTTGAAATTGCCAAACTTTTGAAGCGTGATCACCGAACAATCAAGCGTTTCATGGCAAATAGCCAACAGGGTCGCAAGAAGCGTGTTGGGCAAAAAAAGGCGCAAAATAACTGCCCAGGAATTGAGGAAAATCAAGCGTGAAGCTGCCAAGATGCCATTTGCCACCAGTTTTGCCATATTTCAGAGCTGCAACGTTACTGGAGCAACAAAATGCACAAGGTGTGCAATACATAGGGACATGGCCAAGGTAAGGAAGGCTGAAAAACGACCACCTCTGAACAAGAAACATAAGATAAAACATCAAGACTGGGCCAAGAAATATCTTAAAGGGAACCTGTCACCTGAATTTGGCGGGACAGGTTTGCGGTCATATGGGCGGTGTTTTCGGGTGTTTGATTCACCCTTTCCTTACCCGCTGGCTGCATGCGCACTAATGCTTTTCGGCTTTGCCCGCAGTTGCGCAAAGCATACTGCGCGTGCACAAGGCAAGATTGCCTTGCACAGGCGTGTACTTCGGAGGACACAGCATGAACTTCAACCCAATATTACGGCTAGCATGCAGCCAGCGGGTAAGGAAAGGGTGAATCAAACACCCGAAAACCCCGCCCATATGACCGCAAACCTGTCCCGCCAAAATCAGGTGATAGGTTCCCTTTAAGACTGACTTTTCAAAGGTTTTATGGACTGATGAAATGAAAATGACTCTTGATGGGCCAGATGGATGGGCCAGAGGCTGGATCAGTAAAGGGCAGAGAGCTCCACTCCGACTCAGACGCCAGCAAGGTGGAGGTGGGGTACTGGTATGGGCTGGTATCAAAGATGAACTTGTGGGACCTTTTGAGCTTGAGGATGGAGTGAAGCTCAACTCCCAGACCTACTGCCAGTTTCTGGAAGACAACTTCTTCAAGCAGTGGTACAGGAAGAAGTCAGTATTGTTCTAGAAAAACATGATTTTCATGCAGGACAATGCTCCATCACATGCCTCCAACTACTCCACAGCGTGGCTGGCCAGTAAAGGTCTCTAACAAGAAAGAATAATGACATGGCCCCCTTGTTTATCTGATCTGAACCCCATAGAGAACCTGTGGACCCTCATAAAATGTGAGATCTACAGGGAGGGAAAACAGTCCACCTCTCGGAACAGTGTGTGGGAGGCTGTGGTGGCTGTTGCACGCAATGTTCATCGTAAACAGATCAAGCAACTGACAGAATCTATGGATGGAGGCTGCTGAGTGTCATCATAAAGAAAGGTGGCTTTTTTGGTCACTCATTTTTGGGGTTTTGTTTTTGCATGTCAGAAATGTTTATTTCTAAATTTTGTGTAGGGATATTGGTTTACCTGGTGAAAATAAACAAGTGAGATGGGAATATATTTGTTTTTTTATTAAGTTGCCTAATTATTCTGCACAGTAATAGTTACCTGCACAAACAGATATCCTCCTAACATAGCCAAATCTAAAAAAAACCCACTCCAACTTCCAAAAATATTAAGCTTTGATATTTATGAATCTTCTGGGTTGATTGAGAACATACAGTAGTTGTTGATCAATAATAAAAATAATCCTCTAAAATGCAACTTGCCTAATATTCTGCACACAGTGTACTGTAAAAAAAAATATGCAAAGCACAAAATACTGATGACAAAAAAAACAAGCCGTGCGCATGAGATTTCTGAAATCGCATAGGCTTTGCTGGTATTGAAAAAGCAGCTGAAAACTTGTATTAAAAAACCGTACCAAAAAAGTGCTGAAAAAAAAGGCGCCTAGTGTGAACTAACCCTAAGAGGAGCACACTATTTAATGAACTGAGATTCTGGTTTAGCTTTTATCTGACGTCACGTGGCAAGGCTCATTACAGGGTTAATAGTTACTTGTAGGATTGCTAGTTCTAATAGGTGGCACTAGAGTTGAGGTCCTCGTCCTCCGGGGAGGCAATGTGCATATGTAATGAATTAGTCACACCCTACGACTAGCATGTGACTCCACCAGAAATGCTACTTCAGTCAGGGACTAGAGTGGATTTTTGGGGTATGTTGCACCACTAAAGAACAATACATTTTGATTGATCAGAAGGGTGGCCTTAGCCAATCCGTGTCCCTCCCCAGCTCCATAAATTTTGGCAATGCAGGCTAGGACTGATGTAAAGATAAAGATAAAGTTTTGAAATTTTTGTGCAACTTTAAGTTACACAAAGGTTTTGCAGCATTTGAAGGTGTTTTGAGATGGAATTCTGGCTAAAACAACTTCATGAATCAGGAATCAGGCCCATTGTTTACCTGAAGGGGTATCCCATGAAACATATAATATAATGAATGTTGTAAAATGCTGTGAATTTGCTTTTTTCTGTTGCTTAAAAATATTGTTTTCATAGTTTTTGCTGCCCTATGTGACAATCGATGCTGCTTCTAATTTGTACTGCTGTGGCTCACTCTAAATCAGTCTCCTTCCCCTTCTGGCAGCTGACAGCGGAGTTTACTTTCCTTATAGAAGCAGTCTTCTCATGCTACTACAGAAGTTCTGGTCCTTTCCGGTCAAGCAGGACATAAAGTTATGGATGTTAAGTGCCATGGTGGACAAACCCCTATAAGTGAGTATGAGCCTTGCATATGGAAGACCACGAGTAACATTAATATGTACACGCATATATCTAGATTACGCTTAGCTCTGCCACCATCCTTCAAGGAGGATCTGACAGGTAAATCCCCTCCTCGGCCTTCCAAAATTCACAGGAGAGTTATTTCATATCCAGGGGGCATTTGCTCCTTAAAGGGGATTAGACGGAGCTTTAAGGAAGGGAAATGGGATTAACAGCTGTAAGTCAGCTTTAGAAAAAATATCAGGAGAAAGCTTTAGCCACATCAAAGTGACTTGTCACACGCATGGAACATGCGAAGAAATGATTTTCTGTCTACTATAAAATTAACAATTTACTGCACATTTTCGCCTAAATCATAAAATTAATTGTAAATTAAAGTCTCAAGTTGTTCTTTTATATTAGTTTGTAAGGTGAAAACAATCTGTCCATATGCCCCGGTGAAAGGGCATGTCCCAAAATAAACCAGAATAAAGAGTTGCTTTATGGCCTGCACATGGCCTTATATATGGACAGGCCCTCGTATGAACGCCCACCATGTAATACCCTGTGTCCCCTATAGTGGCCGCTGCAGGGAAACTGATCTTTACATTAAGATCACTAATGAGATCCGCAGGCCCAATGTGACCGGTGCGGACCTACATTAGTGCCGGCTTCATCCCTGCTAATCCAGTCCCTTTGCCTACAATTTAAAAAAATGTGACACCATGAATCCCAGGCCGAGTGGGCCTTGAGGTTGGCCCATACCAGCACACCGGACCACTGGAGTGGTGCAGAAAATGGTCTATTAAGATTGTAATCAAGTGACACATAACAGGTTAGAGGTAGTTTTGAGCCAGGAAACCTACAAGCAGGTTCCATTTAAAAAAATTACAGTTTTTCATTTTTTTTTAGTTATGACGCTAAGAATAATTACACTCTAGTTACCATTAAAGTTGCAGAACGGGTCATCATCAAATTTTCTTAGATTATTTAAATAGGAATCTGTCACCAGGTTTTTGCTACCTCATTTGAGAGCAGGATAATGTAGGACACGAGACCCTGGTTCCAGGGATATATCACTTAGTTTCCTGGGTGCAGCAGTTGTGATACAATCAGAGTTTTCTCTGCTGTAGCTACATCAGAACTCAGAATGCTAACCCCACCCACACCACAGCTTTCTGTGTACATTGTATATTGACAAAAAGCCGCTATTCAGTGGTGGGGGAGTGATTGGACCAGAAGGCACGAGGCAACTAGTCCAGGCAGTGATAATATCCTGCTGATAAAACACTTTTTATATTGAAACAGTACACAACCCGAATAAGTGACACATCCCAGAAATCAATGTCTCAGCCCAAACCTCACTCTGCCCTCAGCAAAAACCTGCTGACAGATTTCCTTTAAGAACAAATATGACTGGTTATGGTGTAATACATCCAGGACCCGTGTAAGACCATAGCTAGGAGGACTTGCCAATAGTGACTTTCAAAACCGAGTTAGGCACAAATCCAAAGGAAGAAAAAAAGTGACAACAATGCCCTACAAAGGTCTATAAAACCTATAACTTTATTAAATGACAGGTAGGAGTAAAAATCTGTAGGGTGAAAAACAAAACAGAACAGGCCTGGTCCCAAAAGATACAAACACAAGTCAGGTACACAGAGACCCGCCAAAGTTCTGATGCATTGCCATCTTGAGATGATTTAAACAGGTGCAATGCATTATATTGGACATATTTGACACTATTTCTATTTGATCCATTTCCTGCTAGACAGCCTGAACACATGTGGGGATTCCCTAACAAACAGGCCATCCATACATGTGCTCAGGTTGTCTAACAGCCACAAGTCATGCAGCTGCAGTGACACATAATCTACGAGCATGCCCAAAATACTCGGAGAACACCAGAGCATGCTCAGAAATATCAAGTAACGAGTACACTCGCTCATCACTGGTTACCATTCTTGATACGTCCACCAATTACTTCAGTCATGGCTAAATGTTTGGAGACTGACACAAATTTTGTTTTTTTACAAAGTTTGCTGCTTACGTTTTTATAGTAACAATTTGCATTAACTCTAAATTGTGATGAAAAATGAAAGGGAGAATTGCCAAAAAATTAAAAAGATGATTTTCGGGTCAAAGAATAACGTGATCACAATACATATTTCCACTTATTATCAATCCTGTCGCAAAATTACCTATTTACATCACTTTAGCGATTTTCTCGTTTGCTCAGGAAAAAGGGCTAATGAGAACAAGGCAATTAATAGGACTCTGTCATGTTGATTGAATTATGAGAACAGACTGGTTGCTTTAAATAGGGGACACTACTTAAAATCATTGACTTCTGCTAACCATGGTTAGCTCCAAGGTAAAAATTTGCATTCATCATTGATTTGTATTAAAAAGGCTTTACAGGTAAGGACATTGCTACTTTTCAGATTTGTGCCTAAATCAACCATTTATCAGATCATCAAAAACTTCAGGGAGAGAGGTTCAAATGCTGTGCAGAAGACTTGAGGACACAAAAGAAAGTCCAGCAAGTGCCAGGACTGTCTCCTAAAGAGGATTAGGATTGGTTCAACACCAGTGTAGAACCAATCCTAATCCATGGCATGGCATGGCAAGCCATGGCAGCAGAAAGCTATCGTTGGATCTGTACGCACAGTGTGGTAAAGGATTAAGGAAGCTGGCCTGGTGTCAAGGATGGTAGCAAGAAAACCACAAAAACATGAAGGACAAGGTAACATTCTGCAGGTGATACAGGATTTGGGTTGCGGAGGACTGGGTAAAGTTATTTTCTTTGATTAATTCAACTTCCGTGTGTTTAGGACATCTTGAAGAGTGTTTGTTCGGAGAAGAAAATGTGAACACTACCAAGAGTCTTGTGTCATACCAACACTAAAGCATCCTAAGACCATTCATTTGTGGATCTTTTATTGTGTTATTTTATCATATGTTGTCTTATTTCCTGTTTCTTATCTTTTCTTATCATGTTTTATATTTTACTCAGGTCTAGGGGCTTTATTTAATCCTTTTTTATACATAGTTTTGTTCCTATTTTGTTTTTATCATGTGACCTTATTTTATCATGTGACTCGTTCTTATCATGTGACCAGCTGATTGTGAATTTCATTGGTTGCTATTTGTTTAAATACCCCTTCCTGTTCTCCCTTAATAAACTTCCACCTGATGAAGACGGCTTAACCGTTGAAACGCGTTGTGGTTCAACACTAAAATCCTTGTTTTGGTTTTATTTCCAGCGCTCCTTGGACCGTTATTATTATTTTCTACTGCTTTCATTTGTGGAGGCTTTTCATTCATGGAGGGGACTCACTAACAATTTGTCCTAAGAACACTGCCATGAATAAAGGACAGTATCTAAACTTTCATCCATACAGCAACTTTTCTCAATAATTCAGAAGCAATTTGGTGATGAACAAAGCTTTTTTCTGCATTGTGGAGACATGTAAAAAAAAATGAAAAATGTCGACTAACCAAAGTTTTATTAAATTGGTACGCTCCACATAAGGCACAAGAGAACATATTCAACAAAAGAGAGAAAATGTGTGCCAGAAACAAAACAAAAGTAATAGCTAAGTGGCTAGGTAAACCAAATATTTAAATTTTAGGTCCATGGAATCACCCCAGATTTCAATCCCACCGAGAACCTGTGGTCAATTCACAAAAAGCGGGTGGGAAAACAAAAACACAGAAATTGTGATAAACTCCAAGCACTGATTAGACAAGAACGGTGGTCGTCAGTCAGGATTTGGCCCAGGAGCTGATATCCAGTAGCCATGGCGAATGCCAGAAAACTTAAAAAATAAGGATCGACATTTTAAACATTAAGTCTTTGCATAAACTTGGTGTATTTGTCATTAAATGTTTCGAAACATTTAAAAAATTGTACGTCAGTAACCATAAAAACGTCCGCCTAAAAAAATCGAAAAACACTGAAGCACAAAACTTTGGGAGAACCAAAATTTGACTCAGTCTCAAAACCTTTGGCCATGACTGTAGACTGTCAGTGTGTTCTAGCTCTTTACGTAGTTTTCACCCCAAATTAGGTGCTCTTGGTCAACTTGGACTATGGCTAAGTTATGTGAGTCAAAAAGCGATGGGTCTCTAGCACGTGCTTCAACCCTTTCTAAAGCTGGTTTCGGAATAAGGAAGCACACCGATACTGTTGTTTGACATTACCTTTAAAAGGTTCTGTAATCTGCCGCTTGGTGGTGATCTGGGTCCTGAGATCTACACTAATGAGTTGAAACGCTGCTGCGAAATTTGAGGCTCCAGTATGAGCTGCACACACAGAGCGGTACACAGGATCAATAGTAAGTCTTGTGCGCCATTATAAGAGCAGCAGGGATCGCAGAGCCCAGACTACTACCAAGGGGCAGCCCATAGCAACCTTTATCATATAAAAACAAAATTGCAAACTTAATTTATATAAAATGTTAATAAGTAGTGATGAGCGAGCGTGCTCGTCACTCGAGATTTCCGAGCATGCTCGGGTGGTCTCTGAGTATTTTGGGCGTGCTCGTATGTTATGTTGGAGTCCCCACAGCTGCATGATTTGCGGCTGCTAGACAGCCTGATTACATGTGGAGGTTCCCTAGCAGGCAGTCCCTGCATGTGTTCAGGCTGTCTAGCAGCAGCAAATCATACAGCTGCGGGGACAAAAACATAATCTATGAGCACGCCCAAGATACTCGGAGGTCACCCGAGCATGCTCGGAAATCTCAAGTAACAAGCACACTCACTCATCACTATTAATAATCCATAATTTGCAATTTATTCAGTGTCTTTCAGTCCAAGTATGTCAGCTCCTGTATGTCATTGGTCTCTCGCTATAAGAAAATTGGAGTCTGGAATTTGCCAGCGATAAATTAAATCAAGCTGTATTAAAATATTTGCACAACCTCATCATTTTCTTCTCTTTTGTGCAAATTGTCTCTTCAGAGAGGAAGAGGACTAGAACTCTAGCGCCACCTATTGGAAGTAGCAATCCTAACAGTCAATGTCGACCCTTTAACGAGCCTTGTCACATGACTTAGGATAAAAGCCAAACCAGAATCTCAATTTGAAGACACTGTGTTTCGGGGTACTGCCCCTCGTCAGTGCAAAGTGGAGATCTTTAAGTCTCCTCACCTCGACATGCTTAACATATTGCTCTCCGCAAGGGGAAACAATATTTTTTGGATCCCTGTCAGACGCCTCTCACTCAGCCAAACCAGATCTCCACTTTGCACTGACGAGGGGCAGTACCCCGAAACACAGTGTCTGCAAATTGAGATTCTGGTTTGGCTTTTATCCTAAGTCATGTGACAAGGCTCGTTAAAGGGTCGACATTGACTGTTAGGATTGCTACTTCCAATAGGTGGCACTAGAGTTCTAGTCCTCTTCCTCTCTGAAGAAACAATAAGTCTCCTCACCTCTACATGCTTAACATGTCACTCTCGGCAAGGAGAAACGATACTTCTTGGATCCCCCTTCTCTTTTGGATAATTCTATACCCAAGTAAAATTATTGGTGTAAGGTTTATATAAAACAGGGATGGGTGTCCGGTGTCTAGACCCTCCTCCCCAGTAGGATCCTCAGTGGTGGGCTGTCAATGATTAGCATAATCGGACTCATGCCCCATGAAAATGCAGCAGGGCAATTGTGAATAAGTAGTATCTACTGTATATGGATATACAGCAATTGTGACCTGACATTACTTTTTTAGTTGCCAGAATAAGGGACCTTCTTCTTTGCAGCGCCGTCGTCTCGCGCAGTCCCTTGCCGCAGAGTTGTCCTCTTTGCTGTAAGGAAAGACACTGCAGGTTCCCGCTGGGAAGAATTTGATATGCTGGACAAGCCACAGGAGTCCGAGAAGCAGAATGTGTCTCTTTATCCTCTGCCAAAGCCTTTGTAGTGTATCGAATGTAGCATAGTAAAGAGGACTGCACGTACAGAAGATTGTTTTGTCTTTTTCTTTTCCAGTTTTGTAAACTGTCCCAAAATATATAACCAAAGCTGTAAACCATGCATGATTCCTACAGCTGAATTCCTCATTACCTTTTTTTTTTTGTTCTCCTACCATAAAAGCGGTTCAGTCTAAAGTTACAGCCAAATGCCTCTCTCCTGTTAGTACTGAACTTAGTGATGTTTTTCCATCATAATATAAATTCAGACAAACGAATATTTCTCAAGGAGAAGAGAACATTTAAATAACAGAGCACTACCGAATGATCCAAAGTGCTATCCCTGGCATCGGAAAAGAGGAGAGGACAAATGGCTGCTATAAAGGGGCATCCCGGGCATGACATACGCTGTGATGTGTGGCCAAGTGCTCTTAGGAGCAATCACTAGATTACAATGGAACCTATGAGCAGGTTTTTGATATGTTATAGGACTGCAGCACGATGTAGGGGCAGAGATCCCGATTCTAACGATGTATCACTTACTAGACTGCTTGGTGCAGTTTCCACAGGATCCCTGTTTTTTCTGCTGCAGTTGGAGCAGTGTTCAGAATGCTGAGCTCGGTGTAACCCCGCCCACATCACTAATTGGCAGCTCCCTCTGTACACTGTCACCAAGCTGCCAATGAATGATGGAGGCGGGGTTACACAGATTAGCTGGACAGCCATACACGTGACACCTAGTCCTGCAGTGATAATCTCCTGCTGATAAAACACTGATTGCATTGAAACTACAGCAAGCTGCTGGGCAAGTGACACATCCCTGGAATCAGGCTCTCTGCTTTTACATTATGCTGCTCTCTGAATAAAGGGCTACTAAAACCTGCTGACAGATTCTCTTTAACCCCTTTCTGACCTCAGACGGGATAGTATGTCCGAGGTCAGAACCCCTGCTTTGATGTGGGCTCCGGCGGTGAGCCGCATCAAAGCCGTGACTTGTCAGCTGTTTTGAACAGCTGACATGTGCGCGCAATAGCGGTGAGTGGAATGGCTATCCACCCGCCGCTATTAACTAGTTAAATGCCGCTGTCAAACGCTGACAGAGGCATTTAACTACCACTTCTGGCTGCACGGCCGGAAATGCGTGCATCGCCGACCCCTGTCACATGATCGGGGGTCGGCGATGCTTCAGGATAGTAACCATAGAGGTCCTTGAGACCTCTATGGTTACTGATGCCAGCCTGCTGTGAGCGCCACCCTGTGGACGGCGCTCATAGCAAGCCTGTAATTCAGCTGATCTGATGATCGCTCCCATGTAGCTGAGCCGATCGAGTTGTGCCAGCTTCTAGCCTCCCACGGAGGCTATTGAAGCATGACAAAAGTAGAAAAAAATGTTTAAAAAAAATGAAATAAATAAAAAAATATAAAAGTTTAAATCACCCCCCTTTTGACAAATTCAAAATAAAACAATAGAAATAAAATCAAACCTACACATATTTGGTATCACCGCGTTCAGAATTGCCAATAAAAAAAGAATTAACCTGATCACTAAACGGCGTAGCGAGAAAAAAATTTGAAACGCCAAAATTACATTTTTTTGGTTGCTGCGACATTGCTTTAAAATGCCATAACGGGCGTTCAAAATAACGTATCTGCACAAAAATGGTATCACCAAGAACGTTAGCTCAGCATGCAAAAATAAGCCCTCAACCGACCCCAGATCACGAAAAATGGAGATGCTATGGGTATCGGAAAATGGCGCAATTATTATTTATTTATTTTTTGCAAATTTTGAATTTTTGTTCACCACTTAGATAAAAAATAACCTAGACATGTTTGGTGTCTATGAACTCGTAATGACCTGGAGAATCATAATGGCAGGTTAGTTTTAGCATTTAGTGAACCTAGCAAAAAAAGCCAAACAAAAAACACACATGCGATTGCACTTTTTTTGCAATTTCACCGCACTTGGAGTTTTTTTTCCCATTTTCTAGTACACATCATGGTAAAACCAATGATGGTGTTTAAAAGCAAAACTTGTCGCACAAAAAATAAGCCCTCACATGGCCAAATTGACAGAAAAATAAAAAAAAAAGTTATGGCTCTGGGAAGGAAGGGAGTGAAAAATGAACACGGAAAAACGGAAAATCCCACGGTCATGAAGGGGTTAAAAGGGGTTGTTTTATGAAGATTTGTGAGCAGTCCATTTCCGGAATACAGTCAGCATTTGGCTAATGTTACCTACATGAGATCTTTCTGTACTTCTGCTTGTATTGATCTCATATTGGAATCACTCTTTCTTCAAAAGCGCCAATGTAACACTATATGATATAACCAGGGGTATGACCACCCACTAATAAAAGGGGAAAATTGAGCATGTATTGGCCACCAAGGATCCCATGGCCAATACATTGTGTTACCTCTATGGTATTTGTTCCCTTATACATTAATCAAAAGGCGTAACAACTGTAAAATGAAGTATATGGACAACCTACTGCCCCTATCTTATACCCTCTGGATATTTTCAATGGATGTCAGCTCCTAGAGTATGCTGAGGAGCTGAGCCTAGCCTCTACATGATGGATACGGGCTATTGATAGCTGACATATACACATGTAATTGATGCCATTAATAGTGAATTTTCAGCTATTTGGTCGGACAAATTGTGGGGTGCTATCTGTAACCCCATTGTCTCATCAATACAAAACAATCAAAGAGTACTAATGAACAATGCCAATGCTAAAGTAGAAAAAAAAAACACAAGTCTTTACCCAGCTTCCCAGCTCCATTGGCAGAAAAATACAAAAAAAAGGTGTAGGTTTCAGAATGTGGCTCAGAAATTAATAAAATAATAATAATTTGTAAAAGTATTAAATCATAAAAATTAATATTTTGGTTCATCAAAATCATATTGACCTGTAAGTTTTACTGCACAGCAAGCGCCATAAAAAGGAAAACACACACAAAAAATAATAATTATAAATAAAAAAAATATACATATATAAATAATAAATAAATAATTATGGAGTTAGAAAAGAAAATGCTTTTTACATTTGTGGTTCAATTAAAAACTACAGCTGTTTCCACAAAAAACGAGCCCTCAAATGGAGGAAAATGTCAAGGTACTGCTTTTAGAAAGCCAGTTTAAAGTTCATTTTTAAATTTCAAGAAATATTTTACCTAGTCCAATTATATATTAGATAAATATCTGCCAATATAAAACATACACAGACCAGATCCACTTATTTTATTCCCGATTGCTAGGCCTGGGGAAGAAATAGGATGGATACTTTAAAGACACAATACCTTGCTCTAACATGCCACATGTCATAATAAATTGTACTTGACAGATGGAGAAGAAATACGCACATTCATTGGTAGCATGAAAATGCTCCCATGTGTATGTCTTATTGCTTAGGTCTTTATCTGTGATTTACATGCGCAATGAAGAAGTTACTTTCCTTAACAATGTCCAGAAAACGTCTTTGATTACAAGATGCTGCAGCAAGTATTTCCCCAGGAACAGTGATCTTATTGTGGGAGGTTGTGAAATCGCACCACACTGCTAGCTATTGTCTACAGGACTCCCTGCTCAGGTGCTTTTCTGGTATATAGTGACTTTTAGAAATAACTTTTTCAGGAATTTTTTACAAGTAAAAGGTCAAGAACTCTCTACAGCCAAGTTCACATGTTCTGGCAGTGGAGACATTTGGCTATTTTAGTAGTTTTTCGGAACGGTCCTGACGTTACAGGGTTTGTGAGCTCTTTCTCCCTCATTTACATTAGTGAAATCAGTGCGAATTTACAGGCACACAACTTTAGGAGTTTCAGTACTATACCATTTTCTTTGTCAGTAAATGTAAATATTCTCATTCAAATCCAGACTCTGAAACTCCATGAAGACCTAGCCCCATGCACAATGGTAGATATTCTTGTATCCAGTCTAGGAGATTGTCTGTGACTGTGACCTAAACATCTTGCAAGCCTTTAAGGACAGTTTTTCAAATTTTTCTTAGGTTTAAACAATAGGATTTGTGCCAATTAATTTTGTGTTTCTACTATTTACCAACAACGGTTCACGATCATTGTATATCTGGATCTATTTAGGCAGTCAGATTTTCCTACACTTATGCCCAACTCCATAGTCTAGACATGAACAAGGTCCGGGAAGGATTAAAACATTGGCCATTTGTAATGACAGCATTTTATCTTAATTAACCAGATGTCCATTTTCAGTAAGCCAGGAGGAATAGACTGTTATCTATATGTTGACTTATGAATGTATGTGTTTCTTTCTTGTTGGTCAAGAGTCTGAAATGTAGACTCTTCTTGTAGGCTAAATTGATACTTGTAAATGGATGAATGGCTAACGTTTGCCTCTACTATTGGCTCCTACTTATTGTCTGCTATCTTTGCAAGACAGTGATACAGGGTCATTGAACAATGGATGTTTGCATAATATGTTGAATGACCATTGTGTGGGTCCTGTGGCTTGTTGACTTGCAAACATTAAAGGATAACCTATAAATAATCAAATAATGCGAGTTAAACTCATCACATCTTTCTCTTGGCCTATGGATGCGGGCTTCAAGGACAGTCGTTAATTATATAAAGATGATATGCGCCTGTCTAACATAGACATCCAGACAGCCAAGAAATCCAGAGATCCAAAGAATCCGAGACTCTTTACAAGACAGCAGCCGAGATATTGTGCTTCCACCACAAGGGACACAGATTTGAGATTCTACAGGATGTCAGCTTAGGGGACCATGACCCCCGCTTGAAGAACACAGATCTGCTTCATTGACCTTCACTGAACCTATGGATACATTTGGAGTAGTCAGGATTTGGATCAAATGGTCACCTTAGCTTCATGATTATGTTTGGGAAAGACAGGAATGGGACCCACCAGTCACCTGGCTCCATGGAGATGTTCAGAGGAGCCAGGTTGTGACCCTCCGGTCACCTGGCCTTGTACCTCAATGGACAGTAAGCTTCCTAAGCTTGTCATTACCTCCTCTCTGTGTATGTGCCATAGGTGGGGTAGTCGTCCCAGGAAGCTCTGAAGTAAGATCCTATAGATTGTAAGCTTGCGAGCAGGGCCCTCACTCCTCTTGGTATGTATTTTGAACTGTGATTTTTGTTATGCTGTAATGTCTATTGTCTGTACAAATCCCCTCTATAATTGTAAAGCGCTGCGGAATATGTTGGCGCTATATAAATAAAATTGAGTCAGAGGAATGGTGATTGTGTTGGGACTTTTCTATGTGTTATTTGACTGTTTTGTGTTTCAATAAAGTATTGCCGCACTGTTTTACCCTCACCCTGTGCAGAGTAGTTTTCTGCCCATGGTAAAAGGACAGCTGGCGTTTGTTGTGATAACCCATGGTCCATGCGGTTTCGGCTTGCGGACTAGGGCACCCGCTGTCTCCCGTGTCTCCACACCATTTCTTTTTCTTTGAGCTAAATATGCTGAGGTATGAAAAAGTAATAATTTCTGCAACTGCAACTTCCTTGGATCATTGGTAATTTCCTACTATAAATTGAAACTATTGTCTCTCCCAATGAACGCATATTACTAATTTACTAGCCAAAGTGCAAACCATATTATCTCCATTGTATAACAGGAGCAGGATCTCAAAGACATTCATAGCATTCACAATTTTCATCTGTATGTAGTTGTGACAGTTTTCTGTCCCTTGATTCTTCAAGAAGTTTCTCCACTTTTTTGCACTGAGAGAGAGATATTACTGTAACATTAATAGAACTATAACGCTCAGAACAAATTATGCTGCAACACATTCACCCTCATTGGCTTATTCTGAGTCTACAATGTTGTCAAAATATTTACACATAGAAATAACAGCATTTGTACAGACACACAACTCGGTCGGGAAAAAGCCCTGATTAGGAGACCTGCTCCAAAAGCTGCAAATATTGGAGGCTGGGGATTCTGTAATATTTATAACAGCAGCTTGTCAGGAGCTGAGAGGGAGAGGGAAGTGAACACCTAACTGCTGTATACAAATCAATGATTGGAGATGGCTGTCTAGGGTTAACTCCTCTCCTATAATGTAGTTACTGTGCACACTCGGCCAGTGTCTGAACAGGTACTAGCGGCCAAGCTCCATTGAAATAGGCTGTACACTATGTAAGACAAAAGCTCTCATTACCGAAGAATGTCATCAGATAGAAAAAAAAGAAAGTCAATTGCAAACTTGCTTATTTTCATGCTGTGTAGCTAAAGCTAAATATTCATATGTTTTTGCAAAGAGCATTGCCTTGTCAGTTAGTGTCTTCATGGCAGCTTGGAAATCTTGGATCCAGTTGGATAAAACATGTTAGAGGGATGTGCTGCTAGAGTAAACCCATTCATTATCATTATTATTATCAATGATGATAATGCTTTTTTTTATTCACAATGCATTTCAATGCTGTACTGGCATCTTTATCAAGTGTTTTATCCCACTAGGCCTAATATTTCACGGAGGACTATCCGCCAGCCATGGGGTCAGGAGCAGCAGTTTTTCTTCATACCTACATTGGACTTGTTTCTGTCACAATTCCACCAGGTGAGTGTTAGCCACTTTCCCACTCTCCCTCCATAAGGTGTCACCCTATTATGCACTATTTTCCCCCCATACAGCTCTGGCAAAAATTAAGAGACCACTGTAAAATGTCCAGTTTGTCTGATTTTTCCCTTTATAGGTATATTTTTGTGTAAAATGTAAATTGTTCTTTTATTCTATAAACGTCTGACAACATGTCTCCGAATTTCCAAGCAATACATTTTGTATTTTTTTCTGAAAAGGAGAAATGGTCAAAATTACAAAATGAACAAACAAACAGTGCTTTAAGACCTCAACTAATGAAAGAAAACAAGTTCATAATCATTTAGAAACAACAATACTAATGTTGTAACTCAGGAAGAGTTCAGAAATCAATATTTTGTGGAATAACCATGATATTTAATCACAGCTTTCATGAGTCTTGGCATGCTTTCCACCAGTCTTTCACACTGCTTCTGGCCCAAAAATGTAAGCAGTTCTTTGTTTGATGCCTTGTGACTATCCATCATCCTATTGATTACATTCCAGAGGTTTTCAATGGGGTTCAGGTCTGGAGATTGGGCTGCCCATGACAGGGTTTTCATGTGATGGTCTCTTAATTTTTGCCAGAGCTGTATATGTATTTCTTCATCTTGGCAATCCTAAAAGAGATAATTTGTGTAGCCTAGAACTCTGTCAAGGTTGTCTCATCTAGGTGATTAATACCCTACCTTGCATTGTTTAGTGGTAGGAACTTCTGCAGATGAGAAGACTTTGGTTTGGCTAAACATCCTACGCCATATTTGCAAGGCTCATTATAGGGTCAAATATGGTATTTACTTGCTACAGAACCAATTTTTTTCCTTCTAAATGAGAGCAAATCTATATTTATTTGGCTGAAATCTGAGACTTTTTATTTGAAGGGTTATTCCCTAGAAAAAAAATATAACCCTTAACTATGGAATAGGATGTACCAGTACCTTACTAATAGCTTAGGGTCCCACATTGGGTCTCGGGAACCCCAATAATTGTGGTCTGCTGCCCCATCCTATTTAGAGCAAAAAATATGGAGAGTGAGGTAGCACATCCAGTGAAATGAACCATGTATTCACCTCATTTAACCATAACATTAGGCAAAGGTGCGCATGCTCAGCCTCTTTACCATTCATTGTCTATGGGACTGCTTGAAATAGATGAGCAGTCCTGTAGTCAATGAAGTAGTAGAGGTTGAGCATTCCCACCTCTGCTCCATTCAGAATGGGCTGCATCTCAGAGTTACTGGGAATTTCAACAGTCGGACACCCAGTGATCAGGAACTCTCAGAGAATAACCCTTTAACCCATTATATTCCATCTGGTTCAGCTTAAAGTGCAACCAATGCCGACTACATTTCTTACAGAACTACATCTTTGCAACCTTCTCCTGTTGCAATATAGTTTTAATCTCTGCTAAAAAAAAGTGTAATATAAGCAAAAAACATATTTCTTATGTGATAAGCAGCTGTTTCAGAAGTGTTCATCCATAAAAAATTAAGTTCCATGGAGGTGGACCATATTGCACGGAAGCACATCCGGCCAATGTTTCTTTTCAAAGCATAAGCATGCCACACACGTATCGCAGGATTATGCCTGTCTGACTGCATACGTAATTTACCTACTAAGAGAACAACCTGGTCATCATCTTACCCAGAACTCATGAATGCACCGCCATCTCCGAGATCACACTAATGGATACACAATGCCACAACTGTAAGGTAACATCTACAGTATCCGATGTAACGAACTGTGGTGGCTTACACGAGCTTATCACAAGAGCTATAAAGTAAATATTTCCCATATACTCCAAGACGTCTTCCTGATACATGATTTATGTGAAACCAAAAACATCTGAAAAGGGATATGACAGCTGAGACAATCATGAAGAATGGAGGTTTTTAAAAAAATTTGATTTGCGACAAAATGATTCCCTGTCAATAATAAGTATCCCAATCATCCTGAAAAGACGTGTAACACTCTGGAGTTTCCTAGGACTGTATCTAACCTCTATCATGCCCTTTATTGCAAATTCAGCCTCAGTAAAGTCCAAGTGACCTCTACACACCTGGTTATGGGTAACCGGATTGTAACTGTTCTTCACTTCTGCTCTAGGTTAAGTTCTTTGTCACACACTATCTGTAAAATGTGTTCAGTGTTTTATGTTTAGTATTGAGTTGTCTCCTTACGTTTAGTATTGAGTTCTCTCCTTATTTTTAGTATTGTGTTCTCTCCTTATGTTTAGTATTGAGTTCTCTCCTTATGTTTAGTATTGTGTTCTCTCCTTATGTTTAGTATTGTGTTCTCTCCTTATGTTTAGTATTGTGTTCTCTCCTTATGTTTAGTATTGTGTTCTCTCCTTATGTTTAGTATTGAGTTCTCTCCTTATGTTTAGTATTGAGTTCTCTCCTTATGTTTAGTATTGAGTTCTCTCCTTATGTTTAGTATTGAGTTCTCTCCTTACGTTTAGTATTGAGTTCTCTCCTTATGTTTAGTATTGTGTTCTCTCCTTATGTTTAGTATTGAGTTCTCTCCTTATGTTTAGTATTGTGTTCTCTCCTTATGTTTAGTATTGTGTTCTCTCCTTATGTTTAGTATTGTATTCTCTCCTTATGTTTAGTATTGTGTTCTCTCCTTATGTTTCGTATTGAGTTCTCTCCTTATGTTTAGTATTGAGTTCTCTCCTTATGTTTAGTATTGAGTTCTCTCCTTATGTTTAGTATTGAGTTCTCTCCTTATGTTTAGTATTGAGTTCTCTCCTTATGTTTAGTATTGAGTTCTCTCCTTACGTTTAGTATTGAGTTCTCTCCTTATGTTTAGTATTGTGTTCTCTCCTTATGTTTAGTATTGAGTTCTCTCCTTATGTTTAGTATTGTGTTCTCTCCTTATGTTTAGTATTGTGTTCTCTCCTTATGTTTAGTATTGTGTTCTCTCCTTATGTTTAGTATTGAGTTCTCTCCTTATGTTTAGTATTGTGTTCTCTTTTATGTTTAGTATTGTGCTCTCTCCTTATGTTTAGTATTGTGTTCTCTCCTTATGTTTAGTATTGAGTTCTCTCCTTATGTTTAGTATTGTGTTCTCTCCTTATGTTTAGTATTGTGTTCTCTCCTTATGTTTAGTATTGAGTTCTCTCCTTATGTTTAGTATTGTGTTCTCTTTTATGTTTAGTATTGTGCTCTCTCCTTATGTTTAGTATTGTGTTCTCTCCTTATGTTTAGTATTGAGTTCTCTCCTTATGTTTAGTATTGTGTTTTCTCCTTATGTTTAGTATTGAGTTCCCTCCTTATGTTTAGTATTGTGTTCTCTCCTTATGTTTAGTATTGTGTTCTCTCCTTATGTTTAGTATTGAGTTCTCTCCTTATGTTTAGTATTGTGCTCTCTTTTATGTTTAGTATTGTGTTCTCTCCTTATGTTTAGTATTGAGTTTTCTCCTTATGTTTAGTTTTGTGCTCTTGTTTATGTTTAGTATTGTGTTCTCTCCTAATGTTTAGTATTGTGTTCTCTCCTTATGTTTAGTATTGAGTTCTCTCCTTATGTTTAGTTTTGTGCTCTTGTTTATGTTTAGTATTGTGTTCTCTCCTTATGTTTAGTATTGTGTTCTCTCCTTATGTTGATGGCTAATTTCTGAGCTGTGACGTCTGTTCACTATCCAGATTCACTCTAGAATGGCTTTTGCTGTGATTGGTTGTGTTATACCATGTGATCTGAAGAAACCTGCCTTGCCATGCCTAAGGCCATGTGAGCCTGCTCTGACTGATGATCCATGGAAATCAAATTTCAAATTGTTAGAACTTTCCCGGTTTTGTGAATTCTTAGAAAATTGACACAAATTTGATTCACATCTAATCAACTTGCCTGTTTGTATATGGCCTCTCCTTCATGTAATAAATAGGGATATGCTTAGCAGTGCAAGTGTGACCACTTCTCTGATGAAAGAGAGATTTTCTATAACGTGACTAATCAAGTCATAAAAGTCACTTATCAGAAAACTCCTTTCAAGAAGAGTTAAGAGTTACCCCAACTCTGCCTGAACAAAACTATATTTGAGACCTAGGAAAAAAAACACTTAAAAGGTTTTACTATGTAATCTGAGATCAGCATAATACAGAGACAGAGATCTGATTCCAGCAATGTTTCCTTTTCTGGGCTGTTTGATTTAGTTTTGATAAAATCGCTGTTTTATCAGCTGGAGATTATCATTAGAGGACTAGTAAACCTGCTGTAGTTTAGTCCTCTACATTCATGAGCTCTGTGTAACCCCTCCCCTTCCACTGATTGGCTGCTTTTTGTATGATGTGCACAGAAAGTTACCAATCAGTGGTGTGGGTGGGGTTATACAGAGCTCAGCATTAAGGTACCGTCACATTAAGCGACGCTGCAGCGATATAAGCAACGATGCTGATTGCTGCAGCGTCGCTGTTTCGTCGCTGTGTGGTCGCTGGAGAGCTGTCACACATACAGCTCTCCAGCGACCAACGATGCCGAAGTCCCCGGGTAACCAGGGTAAACATCGGGTTACTAAGCGCAGGGCCACGCTTAGTAACCCGATGTTTACCCTGGTTACCAGTGTAAATGTAAAAAAAAAAAAAACAGTACATACTTACCTTCCGCTGTCTGTCCCCTCGCCGTCAGCTTCCCACACTGACTGTGAGCGCAAAGCAGAGCGGTGACGTCACCGCTGTGCTTTACGGCCGGTCGGCGCTCACAGTCAGTGCGGGAAGCTGTCGGCGAGGGGACAGACACCGGAATGTAAGTATGTAGTGTTTGTTTTTTTTTAACATTTACAATGGTAACCAGGGTAAATATCGGGTTACTAAGCGCGGCCCTGCGCTTAGTAATCCGATGTTTACCCTGGTTACCAGTGAAGACATCGCTGAATCGGCGTCACACACGCCGATTCAGCGATGTCTGTGGGAGATCCAGCGACAAAATAAAGTTCTGGCCTTTCTGCTCCGACCAACGATGTCACAGCAGGATCCAGATCGCTGCTGCGTGTCAAACACAACGATATCGCTATCCAGGATGCTGCAACGTCACGGATCGCTAGCGATATCATTGCTAAGTTGTTCAGTGTGAAGGTACCTTTAGAGAACTGGGAGATCTGCAGCAGAGAAAACAGTGATGTTATCAAAACAGCAGCACACAACCCAGTAAGTGACACATCACTGGAATCGGGGTCTCTGCCTTTACTTCCTGTTGCTCTCAGCAAAAACCTGGTGACATATTTCCTCTGTCTTTGGATCCATTCACATCACGTACTGTTAGAATTAAGAAATAAAGAATATATATATATATATATATATATATATATATATATATATATTTCTTTAACCAGATTCCCAATCTCTATATTTAAATACATTTATCTAATGCTAAATATCTGCTAAATATCTGTAAAATTAATTTTACAAAGGCCCAAACAAGAATCGCTGGTCCCCCGGATTATGAGGGTCAAGGCTACAGACATGGTAAATTTGATATAAACCCATTCATAGACATTGAGTCATCAAAGTCGAGATGTGTGATCCTAAAAGAAACATTAGAATGATTGTCTTATAGGAACCTCAGCTGTCATAACCTGTAGAATCCCGTGAATCCCAAGCCAAGGCTAATAAATGAGTCTGAATGAAGTAAGGAAGAAGTAAGGATGAAAATGTCTGTGTGATACATGAAAGTACCATTAGACATTTACTATCTATATACATAATTGTCTAAGGGGTACTTCCGTCTGTCTGTCTGTCCTTCTGTCACGGTTATTCGTTCACTGATTGGTCTCGGCAGCTGCCTGTCATGGCTGCTGCAACCAATCAGCGACGGCCACAGTCCGATTAGTCCCTATCCCTACTCCCCTGCACTCACTGCCCGGCGCCCGCTCCGTAATCCTCTCCACTCACCGCTCACACAGGGTTAATGGCAGCGGTAACGGCCCGTGGTGTAACGGACTCCGTTACCGCTGCTATTAACCCTGTGTGTCCCCAACTATTTACTATTGATGCTGCCTATGCAGCATCAATAGTAAGAATATGCATGTTAAAAATAATTAAAAAAAAACAGAAAACATGCTATGCTCACCCTCTGCCGCCTTTCTCGCTCCTCGCCAAGTTCCCATGACCGCTCCATTGCAAGCGGCAGCTTCCGGTCCCGTCCCAGGGCTGGTGTGCAACAAGGACCTGCCATGACGTCACGGTCATGTGACCGCGACGTCGTCATAGGTCCTGCTCACACCAGCCCTGGGAGCGCAAGCTGCCACTTGGAATGGAACTCGGCTTCAGGAAAATGGCCGCAGCGATCTCCATCTGCGCACGCGCGGCATCCCATCGCCATTTTCCTGAAGCCCCGGGAAGCCGAGCACTATCGATCTGGGGGAGAAACAGCAATGTCACCACGCCCATATGACCAGACCAGCGTGAGTGACAGCCCAAAACGGCGACTTTACAAAGGTATTTCGGCAGCATAGGTGGGGAATAAAGGCCCAAAAATACACTAAAGTAAAGCACAGCTCTGCCCCTATTTAACGCTATTTTAATCTCATCTTGAAAAAAACGGGTTGACAGGTTCCCTTTATGTCTCTATACTACGTGGCTCTGTGCTGGCCAATATACTACGTGACTAGGCAATATACTACGTGGCTCTGCTATATACTATGTGGCTGGCGAATATACTACGTGGCTGGGCAATATACTACGTCACTGGGCAATATACTACGTGGCTGGGCAATATAGTACATCGCTGGGCAATATACTACGTGGCTGGGCAATATACTACGTCACTGGACAATATACTACATGGGCTGTGCAATATACTACGTGGCTGGGCAATATAATATGTGGCTGGGAAATATACTACGTGGGCTGTGCTATATACTACGTGACTGGGCAATATAATACGTGGGCTGTGCTATATACTACGTGGCTGGGCAATATACTACGTGGCTGGGCAATATACTACGTGGCAGGGCAATATACTACGTGGGCTGTGCTATATACTACGTGACTGGGCAACATACTACGTGGGCTGTGCTATATACTACGTGGCTGGGCAAAATACTACGTGGCTGGGCAATATACTATGTGGCTGGGCAATATACTACATGGGCTGTGCTATATACTACGTGACTGGGCAATATACTACGTGGCAGGGCAATATACTACGTGGCAGGGCAATATACTACGTGGGCTGTGCTATATACTACGTGACTGGGCAACATACTACGTGGGCTGTGCTATATACTACGTGGCTGGGCAAAATACTACGTGGCTGGGCAATATACTATGTGGCTGGGCAATATACTACGTGGGCTGTGCTATATACTACGTGACTGGGCAATATACTACGTGGCTGGGCAATATATTATGTGGCTGGGCAATATACTATGTGGGCTGTGCTATATACTACGTGACTGGGCAATATACTACGTGGGCTGTGCAATATACTACGTGACTGGGCAACATACTATGTGGGCTGTGCTATATACTACGTGGCTGGGCAATATACTACGTGGCTGGGCAATATACCACGTGGCTGGGCAATATACTAGGTGGCTGGGCAATATACTACGTGGCTGGGCAATATACTACGTGACTGGGCAATATACTAGGTGGCTGGGCAATATATTACGTGGCTGGGCAATATTCTACGTGGCTGGGCAATATACTACGTGTCTGGGCAATATACTACGTCGCTGGACAATATACTACATGGGCTGTGCAATATACTACGTGGCTGGGCAATATACTATGTGGCTGGGAAATATACTACGTGGGCTGTGCAATATACTACGTGACTGGGAAATATACTACGTGGCTTGGCAATATACTATGTGACTGGGCAATATAGTACGTGGGCTGTGCTATATACTACGTGACTGGGCAAAATACTACGTGGCTGGGCAATATACTATGTGGCTGGGCAATATACTACGTGGGCTGTGCTATATACTACGTGACTGGGCAATATACTACGTGGGCTGTGCAATATACTACGTGACTGGGCAACATACTATGTGGGCTGTGCTATATACTACGTGGCTGGGCAATATACTACGTGGCTGGGCAATATATTATGTGGCTGGGCAATATACTACGTGGGCTGTGCTATATACTACGTGACTGGGCAATATACTACGTGGGCTGTGCAATATACTACGTGACTGGGCAACATACTATGTGGGCTGTGCTATATACTACGTGGCTGGGCAATATACCACGTGGCTGGGCAATATACTAGGTGGCTGGGCAATATACTACGTGGCTGGGCAATATACTACGTGACTGGGCAATATACTAGGTGGCTGGGTAATATACTACGTGGCTGGGCAATATACTACGTGGCTGGGCAATATACTACGTGGCTGGGCAATATACTACGTCGCTGGACGATATACTACATGGGCTGTGCAATATACTATGTGGCTGGGCAATATACTATGTGGCTGGGAAATATACTACGTGGGCTGTGCAATATACTAGGTGACTGGGAAATATACTACGTGGCTGGGCAATATACTATGTGACTGGGCAATATACTACGTGGGCTGTGCTATATACTACGTGGCTGGGCAATATACTACGTGGCTGGGCAATATACTACGTGGCAGGGCAATATACTACGTGGGCTGTGCTATATACTACGTGACTGGGCAACATACTACGTGGGCTGTGCTATATACTACGTGGCTGGGCAAAATACTACGTGGCTGGGCAATATACTATGTGGCTGGGCAATATACTACGTGGGCTGTGCTATATACTACGTGACTGGGCAATATACTACGTGGCTGGGCAATATATTATGTGGCTGGGCAATATACTATGTGGGCTGTGCTATATACTACGTGACTGGGCAATATACTACGTGGGCTGTGCAATATACTACGTGACTGGGCAATATACTATGTGGGCTGTGCTATATACTACGTGGCTGGGCAATATACTACGTGGCTGGGCAATATACCACGTGGCTGGGCAATATACTAGGTGGCTGGGCAATATACTACGTGGCTGGGCAATATACTACGTGGCTGGGCAATATACTACGTCGCTGGACAATATACTACATGGGCTGTGCAATATACTACGTGGCTGGGCAATATACTATGTGGCTGGGAAATATACTACGTGGGCTGTGCAATATACTACGTGACTGGGAAATATACTACGTGGTTGGGCAATATACTTTGTGACTGGGCAATATACTACGTGGGCTGTGCTATATACTACGTGGCTGGGCAATATACTACGTGGCTGGGCAATATACTACGTGGCAGGGCAATATACTACGTGGCAGGGCAATATACTACGTGGGCTGTGCTATATACTACGTGACTGGGCAATATACTACGTGGCTGGGCAATATACTAGGTGGCTGGGCAATATACTACGTGGGCTGTGCTATATACTATGTGACCGGCAATATACTACGTGGGCTGTTCTATATACTACGTGACTGGGCAACATACTACGTGGGCTGTGCTATATACTACGTGGCTGGGCAATATACTACGTGGCTGGGCAATATACTATGTGGCTGGGCAATATACTACATGGGCTGTGCTATATACTACGTGACTGGGCAATATATTACGTGGCTGGGCATTATACTATGTGGCTGGGCAATATACTACGTGGGCTGTGCTATATACTACGTGACTGGGCAATATACTACGTGGGCTGTGCTATATACTACGTGACTGGGCAACATACTACGTGGGCTGTGCTATATACTACGTGGCTGGGCAATATACTACGTGGCTGGGCAATATACCATGTGGCTGGGCAATATACTAGGTGGCTGGGCAATATACTAGGTGGCTGGGCAATATACTGCGAGACTGGGCAATATACTAGGTGGCTGGGCAATATACTACGTGGCTGGGCAATATACTACGTGGCTGGGCAATATACTACGTGGCTGGGCAATATACTACGTGGCTGGGCAATATACTACGTTGCTGGGCAATATACTACGTGGCTGGGCAATATACTACATGGACATGCATATTCTAGAATACCTGATGCTTTAGAATTGGGCCAACATCTAGTGGTTGATAACCGGCTCCATCAAAAATCACATTTTCTGCGATTCACAAGCAGATTAGGAATTTACCGATGTATCTTCATAAATCAACAACCTGTGGATAATGGGAAATGTCTCTGATGGTTTGTTTAACCCTTAATTGATACAAAGTTCTCATATTACCAAGTACAGGGTGTAAACCAGATCCGACAATCTCCAAACCAGATGTTATTGTTATTACCTCACCGGCCAGAATAGGCTGCATATTATCATCAAACCAAAGTAAGGCCATGTTCCCACGTAGCATCAACGCTGCTTTTTTCTGGTGTTTTTTTAAGATTTCATAAAAATGTATGCTCACTATGCCAAAAAGCAATATTTCTGCATATGGCAACCTGGCCTGACAGTGATTCCTGATTATAAGGCTGGGGTCACACTGTCATATTCTCTTCTGTCTCATCATACTCTGATCAGACGTTGTCAGAGTTTGATCACAGCACAGTGTGATCCAATGTTATCGGATAAGATGGAGAAAAAAATGTCTCCATCTGCTCAGTTGTGTCAGTCAGTGAAAATCAGACTGCACTCAGATGGAATCCGAGTGCAGTCCAATGTTTTGTCATTGAATTGCATGGTGGAGTGTGATCTGAATATCAAATGGAAATCAGGCTGCTAGAGTAACATTGGTCCTTGTGTGATCCAATGTTTTGTCAGATTTTTGCACTTGGACCAAAAATACAGTCGTCTGCACGAGCCTTTAGAGATATATGAGGTGCAAGTTGCAAAATAAATTGATTTATACATCTTTATTTTTCAGACAATAGTTGAGGGCGACTGATTACATTATATGTCATCATTTTGCATTTTTTTTCCTGTGGCTCCATTAAGGTGGCACAAAATGATATTCACCGTACGGGCTCGTCCACACCACCATATTTTCGGTCCAAGTTTGTTTTAAAAAACGGACAACATTCGGACCAATGTTATTCAATGGGGCAGTGCAGATGAACTATTTTTTTCACTGCCTGAATCTACATGTGAAAAAAAATTACAGCATGAACAATATTTCTCCGAAAATCAGATGCGACTCATCCATTGAAGTCTATGGGTGAAAAAAAATGATCAGATGCCACAGCACAGCATCCGATTTGCATGGATACATTGCAGTCCTGTAACATAGGAAACTGTACATGGTCCTGGAAATGATTAATAGCTGCTGATGTAAAAAAAAACACAGAAGGCGAGAAAGAAATGTCCTACTTTTCTGGATGAAACTCTGCCCGATATTTTATACTGTCGCGCCTGGGTCGGCACACTTCTGTTTTATGCTCTTGTTTGTATGATCCCTAAGACACGCTCAGGAGCTATGGTTTGAACCAAGGCCTAGCTTTTTGGTCTTCCCCTGTACAATCAATTAAAGGGGTTGTCTCAAGTTTGAAGTTATCTTCTACCCATGTGATAGGTGATGATAACTTCTCAATCACTGGGGGTCTGACTACTGGGACCCCAAAGATTTCAAGAACTAGGGCTCGGAAGGGCCTTGTGTGAACGGCGCAGTGGTTAATCATGCGCACAGCTGCTCCATTCATTTCTAATAGGACAGATGGAGATAGCCAAGTGCTGCACCTGGCTGGTGTTCGGCCCTCCCAGAAGAATGAATGGAGAGACCCCGTGCATGATTGACCACCGCTCCATCTACATGGGACTTTTTAGAGCTCTGGTTGTTGAGATTAGTGGGGGTTCCAACAGACACCACCTCAGCGATATAGAACTTATCCCATATCCATGGATAGGAAATAACTCCCAAAATTTAGAATACTGTACCACTTTATTTTTGCAGCTTTTTTTAACTGTAAGACTGCACGGCTGACCATAAAGGCTGCATTGTTTGGCTGGAGAGACAGCTCTCACTGCAAGATTAAAGGGAACATGTCATTAAATAACGTCATTAACCTGCAGATATGGGGTTAATCTGCAGTTAATAGCGTTCTGACACCAAGCGGCCCCCGTACTGAGAGCCCCACTGCCGGCAGGAAATTAACTTTATTCCACCAGGCACGTTCAGTCTTTCAGTAATAGTAGTGGGTAGGCTCGGTTTCAGTCACCTCTCGGTGTATAGTGACTGACTGACTGACAGCCAGAACTAATGCTGAACTGCTGTCAGTCAGTGTCAGGGGCGCTGTTAAATTCACTGCTAGCTAAAAACTGAACAGTAACTGAAACCGTATCGGCGCCATCCCTACTACTGAAAGAGTCAACCTGCCTGGAGGAATAAAGTTCATTTCCTCCTGGCAGCGGGGCTCTCAGTGCAGTGTCAGAATGCTATTAACCTGCAGATTAACCCTATATATGCAGTTGAATATCATTATTTCACATGATAGTGCTCCTTAAAGTGATTGTGAAAGAAAACAGTGGAAAAACTGAAGAGACACTAAGTTGGTACGGTTAAAAAACCACAGCATGACTGTACTGCGAGAACACAGCCTAAACATATAGCAGTTTCAAGAAAAATATAGATAGCACTTTCAGTTTTCACAAGTTATTAGCCCTTTACATTCTCAAATCGATATGTGTATTAATTGAATTTGCTAAGTAATGACTAATTTGTTGGTGCCGTTAGATAGAAATTGCAATTTCGCTGGAATTACAGGAATTCTGGTGGGCATTATCGATGAATGTCCTGCACTTCCGCTCCATGCAGCCTGTGGGAAAATAATGGCTACAAGTCTCCGGCATAGAGCAAAAGAAATGAAAGAGATCTACTTCAGCATAGGTGAAGGTCTCACTGGACACAGGTCAACCTGGAACAATCGCAACATTCTCGCTCCTTGTGTTTCCTTGAATTGGTTACTAAAGTGTTATCCTACATCTCCTATAAAAAATAAGACTTTTCTACCTCTCTCGTGTTAGCAGTTGTGAGTTTCCTTCTTCACTCAGGAAGGACTTACACCCCACGTGTTTACTTTATCTCTGTTTCATGCCTCACGGGGCTTACAGTTTTAGACTGTAAGCAGCAAGGTTCCTTAAAGGGTCCATATTGACCTTTAGGATCACTACCTCCAATAGGTGGTGCTAGAGATCTAGTCCTCTTCCTCTCCGAAGAGGAAATTTGCATATTTAGTTTGTCAGAGGAGTATGCATGGCGCATAAGTCTCCTCACTCTGACATGACATGCCAGGCCTGACTTGTCACTCTGCACATGGAGATCCCAGAATGAATGACAGAAAATAACTGCATGTGATGAAGGCAGAAAATAACTGCATGTGTGAACAGGCGTGTAAAGCACTGGTCATAAAGGGCTGCTGATGTACAGTTATTTCGTAGCTCCTATAATGGTAATGTCCAGCTAAAAAATACTACAAAATTCAATATAAGATACGGTCTTATAATAAATGCCACATTTCGACCATCTCTGCCATTTTATGTTCTAGCTCATTATATAGTATGAAGACACAAAAGTGCACAGTGAGGTAAAAAATACTCTGTTGTAAAAATCACAGTAATAAGCAAGTGCTAGTCAAAAGATGGAAAAAACAGGGTATCTAGTTGATACTTTTTTTTGCAAAAAAATGTATACTAAGCTGCTCCACCAATCGTCAAGGTATACCCATATAGAGCAGTCCTAACTAAAGTATATAATCCCTATCTGATGTATTTAAAACCTGATCATCTGTATAGTACCTGTATAAGCAGGGTTCAGAGAGGGAATTTTCATGTGGACATGCTGGATGGAACAGCTTTGATGCAAATGACCCATAAGGAGTGGTGGACAACAGAGTATTTTTGACCTCACTGTGCTCTTTTGTGTCTTCAAGTTTCTTGGTGGTGTGAACAGGTTCCTACAGACTTGTTCAATGTGCAAGTAGCCCATGTGTTTCTGGTTCTCATTATATAGTATGTAGAGTTCAAGTACAATATCATTAAGGGACCACTGGCATCGAATCAAAGTTATCAAATCAAACATATTGAATCTGCCGAGTGTTTCTCTACATTATAAAATCAGTGTCCGCTCATCTAATACTCTACTGTAATAGCGACTGAGTAGCGTCGTAGCTTTTACCCCAGGGGTCCGATTTGGCCCTTCCAGCTGTTATATTGAGGCTGCCAAAGCCTCGCGGACTCTTTAACGTGACATCACTTGGATAGGGCTTGGCATGTTACGGTGTTTCCCATAATGTTCTTTCTATTCTAAATTCTGAGAGTATTAGGATGATGGACACCATTCTCCCCATCATTACGCGTGGTGCCAAAAGACAAGAGCCAATTACTACTAGCTGGAAGAAAAGTCCCAGGATGAATGAAGGTTTCTTGACTCACGCCCCACATGTGCTCCATCTGATGGCTCTATCTTTGGCAATAGCCCATTTGTAGTGTGAAATCAGTCAGGAGGGAAGGGAGCAAACTTCTTCGTCCTGGGGGTCTCGGTCTGAGGGCCAGCTGGCCACATATTAAACACACTGCAAAGTAATCATCTACGACTGGGGAGAAATGTCTGGCCGGGACTACAAGACGGTCAAATATTTCTCATCACGGTGTAAGGACCCTAAATCACACATGCTACTTAGGAAGTGTCTTTTTTTGTGTGCCAACAGAGTAGAAGTAAGACCCTTGTAGGACAAATGAGGAATGCTCTCTCTCTAGCAGTGAATCAATGGATCTCACAGAGAATTCAGCTCAAAGGGACATCCTGAAAATCCACATAGCACTCATATTTCAGTGTCAGCTACAAGTCAGAGGTGCAAAAAGCCTTAAACACGCCCCTCGGCCATGAAAGGGGAGACAAGCGGAGGAGAAAGCCAGGCCCTGTTCCTGCTGAGTGTCTGCTCCTCCAACCATTTCACCTGCTGATCCCTGGGACTCCACTCAATTCCTGCTCTGCAGCGACCAACCTTTCCCCATCCCACTCCAGTTTATTTCATTATTTCGCTTCTGCCTGATTCATACCTCCAAACAAAGTGGCAATTGTGCGCTCCTTTTTTTTTGCATGGATACATTTTTAAGATTTCTCTGCTATTTTTTTTATCTTTTTTTTTTCTTGCTGCTGAAAATAAGAAAAACACTGGCAAAAGTACAAAAGTGGATTTAATCCCATCATCGTTAAAACTCAAAAACCGAACAGATACTTTTAAGTCGGAGTTTCTATAAACTTTGCCCTTTGTACAGATTTCAGATCTGGAAGACATAGAGTGATTCGGAAACAATGGCTGCAGAATGTGGAACCTTTCTAGATGTATAAACAATCCGATTCCTGTGGAACAAGTCTACTCATTGTAGATACTTATCCTACAGAGCGAAAGCACATCGTCACACTTCATCTATCCATCGACTTTTTATACAAGGGCCGCATTCTGTGTACAGCCCTACAGAATATGGTGGTGCTATACAGATCGTTACATGTATGATACAGTTCTCATTTGTCCTTTGTACGTCAGACGAATGTAACACATAAAAATACCAACAGAATTCATGCTTTATACACAGCAACAAGCTGAAAGAGTGAAATGAGAAATCGGGCTCTGCTACATCTATATTATACTAATCAAAACAGCATTTTTTGCTTTCTTCTTTCTAGCCATGTCTCCTTTTTCGTGTTATTAGCTTCTTGTCTCCACATGTCTGGGATCCTAAGGGGCCTTACTATAAGTAACCCTTTATAACATACGCGGGATAGAGTTACACACAGCCAGCAGTATGGAAAGTCTTGGCTATGGGGTGTTACAAAGTTACACTTTACTTTTAATTACTTTTTGTATGCGTTTTAAGAGAACATAAATAAAAAAGTTCTAGTAACATTGATTCCAAGTAGGTGAGGACTACATCTGATATACATTTAGGGCCTGTATCCCATGGGTTTAGGCCTGTTTTGGTATTACAGAGTTAACCCACTTATTAACCAGACGCCAGATCTGATTTCAAGTGCAAACTTTTACTACAGAATGGCGGATAGAAGTATTGATGCTGACATACAGAATAAGTGCAATTTCATGACTCCAGACTCCTTTTCTTGTTGCTGAGATCTAAGTACAAGTGGTAGTTTTCTGTAGGAAACTGTTTTAATGACAGGGAACACAAGTCTGTATTTCGGGCTCTTTACAATCTTCTCTGTCCTACTAATTGGTAACATACAATTATCCGCTCTGCAAACCACTGAACTAAAAGTAACAAAGGAAATCATGCATTACACTGTCTGTGTCTAGGAAAGCCAGATTGTTAGAGATACCTTCAACTTCCTAAAGTCCTGTTCGTGAGAGATACTGTACCTACAACTTCCTAAAGTCCTGTTCGTTAGAGATACCTACAACTTCCTAAATTCCTGTTCGTTAGAGATACTGTACCTACAACTTCCTAAAGTCCTGATCATTAGAGATACCTACAACTTCCTAAAGTCCTGATCGTTAGAGATACCTACAACTTCCTAAAGTCCTGATCATTAGAGATACTTACAACTTCCTAAAGTCCTGTTCGTTAGAGATACTTACAACTTCCTAAAGTCCTGTTCGTTAGAGATACCTACAACTTCCTAAAGTCCTGTTCGTGAGAGATACTGTACCTACAACTTCCTAAAGTCCTGTTCGTTAGAGATACCTACAACTTCCTAAATTCCTGTTCGTTAGAGATACTGTACCTACAACTTCCTAAAGTCCTGATCGTTAGAGATACCTACAACTTCCTAAAGTCCTGATCGTTAGAGATACCTACAACTTCCTAAAGTCCTGATCATTAGAGATACTTACAACTTCCTAAAGTCCTGTTCGTTAGAGATACTTACAACTTCCTAAAGTCCTGTTCGTTAGAGATACTGTACCTACAACTTCCTAAAGTCCTGATCGTTAGAGATACCTACAACTTCCTAAAGTCCTGATCGTTAGAGATACCTACAACTTCCTAAAGTCCTGTTCGTTAGAGATACTTACAACTTCCTAAAGTCCTGTTCGTTAGAGATACCTACAACTTCCTAAAGTCCTGATCGTTATAGATGCCTACAACTTCTTACAGTCCTGATCGTTAGAAATACCTAAAACTTCCTAAAGTCCTGATCGTTAGAGATACCTATGACTTCTTAAAGACCTGATCGTAATAGATATCTACAACTTCTTAACGTCCTGATCGTAAGAGATACCTAAGACTTCCTAAAGTCCTAATCGTTAGAGATACCTATGACTTCTTACAGTCCCGATTGTAAGAGATACCTACAAATTCCTAAAGTCCTGATCATTAGAGATACCTATGATTTCCTAAAGTCCTGATTGTAAGAGATACCTACAACTTCCTAAAGTCCTGATTGTAAGAGATACCTACAACCTCCTAAAGTCCTGATCATAAGAGATACCTACAAATTCCTAAAGTCCTGATCATAAGAGATACCTACAAATTCCTAAAGTCCTGATCATTAGAGATACCTATGATTTCCTAAAGTCCTGATTGTAAGAGATACCTACAACTTCCTAAAGTCCTGATTGTAAGAGATACCTACAACCTCCTAAAGTCCTGATCATTAGAGATACATAAGACGTCCATAAATCATGATTGTAAGAGATACCTATGACTTCATAAAGTCCTGATCGTTAGCGATACCTACAACTTCTTAAAGTCCTGATCGCTAGAGATACCTATGACTTCTTAAAGGATGTGTGGGAGTCTCATCCAAGTATAAATCTGACTGTAAATATTGACAGAACTCATCCACGATAATAGTTTGCTGTCTAACATTTTTCTCTCCGCAATTGACACTTGGTTTGATAAGAATGCATAATGCAATGTGAGCCCATACCTTATAGGTATAGCAAGCTGTGAATAATACCACTACGGATGTAGCAGTGCTGAACGTGTTAGATCCAACACCACCCTTATGAACCACTTCCGATATCAGATCGTGATATCATCAGTTGGGCCAAATGATAAACTCAACTTACTGCTCAATGGATGAAAACTTATTATTAAATGACCCAAAGAAGAAACTGACTCATTTAGAATAGAGAATGTATCAGGAAATTCCCCACCTAGTTAATATAGGCTGTGGATGGGGATATTCATACTGTGAGGAAACAGGGCAGGGACCTTGTCACACTGCTAATCTATCCTGCTCAGAATCATATGAGAGGATTTTATTTCCTTTCTTCAGAATAAAGAATCCTCAGTTCACCTTTGCTGGAGCTTGATGAATGTGAGAGCCCAGAAGAGGGCAGAATACAGACAGCCCGCACTCTACAGCCTGCACACTACTGCACTGTTTCCAGCAGCTTTCATACAAGACAAACATTGCCACAGCTACCATACAGGAACACAGTGCACCCATTATATCATCTACTGTGGGTCTCTTGTGGCACATACCACTACTTCTAAAGAATCTCAGCACTTAATGCCACATGTCCTCCTGCCTGTAAGTTACATTATACCTTTAGACTTAATAAGTGATAACTTTGGTCAAGGTAAATAGCACAATCTAGAAGAAGCATTGCCTGATCTACAGATTGACTTTCACCCCTATCGGACCAGGAAAGATTTGTTGAGGCCTCCTATGCATTTTGCTAAATATTTAAAAGCAAGAGGTGCCTAATAATCCCACTCTTACAATAGGGTCATACATGTCATCATAGAACAAGTCAAGATTTCTATGCAAAAGATAGCAGTAGTTTTAAGACAAGCCACATCTGCCTGCATATATATATATATATATATATATATATATATATATATATATATATATATATATGTACAATAATGCTTGCGTGTAATGTCAGCAGCAGGATTTGTGCATTTGTCCCTACTTTACTTCCCTGCCCTATTGCCTGGATTGTGCAAAACTTTTATTATTCACAGCTGTTGTGACTTTATCATATAAATTATATTATAATCCACCTTATACTAGCTCTACATGAGTCCAACCCCTTTACTAGCAATTCTATATCAGATCCAATAAAGCCAAGAGGGCACCATGGTATTTGTAGTTCCACAACACCTCGAGACTCACAGATTGCATGTGACCTTCAGACTCTTGCTCAAATACTATTAAGGAGAATGATTGAATTAAACTAAAAAAGGTACTGAAATGAATGCATACAGCTAAGAGCCTAGAGGATATCCAGGTACCCAGGGATTCTATGGGGAAGATCTCCTCTGGAGGAGTGACTGATTCTATAGGAGTATTCTTTCCATCCAGGAGTCATCTCCCAGCCTGGGTCTGCAATATGAAGGTGGTTGGGGTCTGTGAGTCTGGTCCCACCCCTCTCATAGACGTGTCTGAATGTGACATCCCCTGGGGGGAGGAATTCCTAGCACAGAGGGATCGTTGCAGAAAGAGAAAAAAAAATCCACCCTTCTATCCCTGTCCATAGACACCTAACGGACCACCATCACCTTTATCTCCCACCTCCCAGGACAGGATGACCTATAGAAGGACCATCCAACATCCTCAGAGACAACCACTGCTACACAGTGCACAATGATGCAAAGTTCATGACTTCTCCGACCTGTCACCTGTGTCCCAGAATTACAACCCCCATCCTGCTCTCTGTGCAGAAATGCTGGTGGTGCCCGCACCTTCCCATGAAATGAATGAAGACTACCAGGAGCATTCATGTGAAGCCCTCAGGCATGGTGCCATGGACTCCTGTAGTAGATGATTGTCCTCACAAGGCTTAGACCTTTCTGTCCAGGTCTGTTATAGTTCCTGGCTCCTGATGGGGATAAGAAGAGGGGCCCATCTGTCCCCTTAGGTTTTTTTTTCTCTTACCTCCTCTGACCTCTGCAGCTTGGAAAAGGAAAGTCAAAGTGATGAGTATTAGAGAGCTAAGGGATGAATCCCACAACCTCCTTTTCGTTTTCCACCTTGTGTTCCACCTCTCCATCTCCAACTCCAAATACTGGGAGCCCCCCTGATGATAAAGAATCTCAGGATTCAATCTACAGCACCAACTCCTTCCAAAAGTCCAGGAGGTGATCACTACACAGCCATAAGGAGAAGGAAACCCAAAAGTCTGACAGGGGGAGGGGGGCTTGGGTGGCTTTTCTTCTCCTTTGCCCAGCTGAGATGTGTTCCTCCCCAGTCCCCTGCCTGCAGACTGAAGAAGGTATGAGGGCTTTAATCAAAATGCAAACCTCTCTCTCTCCTCCTAAAGTCCCACCGTCAGGGGGCTGGACTAAGACCCCTCTGCTGGGTCTCCAGGCATTCTCCAGCCTTCCTCTGCTAGCAAATAGTGTTCAGTTTCCAAAAATCAAAGACCCTCCCCAAAGACAGGACTCTCCAGGTTGGTCCAACCCCATCTCCCACCCTCCCAAAATAGAGGTCTCCAGCTATATCTGTCCAGAGGGCTGAGGATAGCAGGCAGTGTAGAAGGGGGGACAGCTCCTTCCAGGCTCCTGGTCTTCCTGTGCTCTGTCCTGCTTCCAACCTGTGTCTGCACTTGAGAATCTAGAGTTACCCTCAGGATTACTAGTTCTGCAGAGGATACAACTTTCTACAGTCCTGGCTGATACATGTGCAGCACATGGGGAGAATCAGTGTTTTATAATATCTGCATAGCACATTTCTTCTACTTATCAGACAAGTATTTTATGTGTTGCACTGTAACTCATGAGCAGCTCTGCAGAACTGTCAAAGATCAGATAGAAGCCTCCAAGATGAAATAATTTACAGTATTTCTAAATAGAATAAGGTTGGATTCACACGTGCAGAACTGAGCTAAGCACAGGTGACGGGAGCAAGTATTCGTCAGTAGAAGATATTTTTGGTCTTTATGTTGTCCATATGCTAAACCGATAGTACACAGGCCAATACAAGTGAATGGTAGATCACACGTGCATTTTAAAAAAAAGAAATCAGATTCGCTCAGTAAACTCAACGGGTGTAAAAAAAATAACAGATCCAGTAAGGCTTCTCCTTTTATCAGACCTAGTGCAATTATTATCATAGGAAATTGTATGTGGTCTCGTGAAAAATTGTAATTGATGTACAGTATAGACCAAAAGTTTGGACAGACCTTCTCATTTAAAGATTTTTCTGTATTTTCATGACTATGAAAATTGTACATTCACACTGAAGGCACCAAAACTATGAATTAACACATGTGGAATTATATACTTAACAAAAAAGTGTGAAACAACTGAAATTATATCTTATATTCTAGGTTCTTCAAAGTAGCTACCTTTTGCTTTGATGACTGCTTTGCACACTCTTGGCATTCTCTTGATGAGCTTCAAGAGGTAGTCACCGGGAATGGTTTTCACTTCACAGGTGTGCCCTCTCAGGTTTAATAAGTGGGATTTCTTGCCTTATAAATGGGGTTGGGACCATCAGTTGTGTTGTGCAGAAGTTTGGTGGATACACAGCTGATAGTCCTACTGAATAGACTGTTAGAATTTATATTATGGCAAGAAAAATCATTAAATGAGAAGGTGTGTCCAAACTTTTGGTCTATACTGTATAAATATTAGAGATGATCCAATAAATTTGCAAGACCCTAGTCCAATGGCGATGTTAGTAGTCGGTGTCAGCTGGATGGGAGCACTGGTAACCATCTCCTACATGGCCAGTGTATCTTCTGATTTGTAGGCCTGGTCATGGACTGCTGATGTGGCCACTGAATCATGGTCTCACAATTTGATATGATCATCTCTAATAAAAATACTTGTCATTCTGATGTAATAAACAGAATTACGTATAACATACGGATGGAATAGCGTCAGTTGTTTCCAATGAAAAGCAAATACATTTACCTACATTTGCCTAAAGTGCTTAAAGGGATTGTGCGGCTTTAGGCTACAGGTCTGCAGTCAGTCTATGTCATTGCAGACTTGTGAATCGTCACAGCTCGCGCACTGTGTGCTGTGAAGATTCTCCGCTGCTGATGCAGGAGGAGATCATGTGATCACAAGTATGTGATTGGCAGACTTCCGGCCACATTCCGACTAGACTATGTCTGACCTCGCTCAATACACTTGCAATGAGTCAGGCCGTGCCCATCTAGTCGAGATGTGGCCGTATGTATGCAAATCACTGCCATTTCCAGCAGCTGCACTGGAGAATCCTCACAATGAGCAATGTGCGCAATGTGATGATTCACATGTTTGCAGTCACATAGAGTAACTGAAGACTTGTAGCCTATGGCCGGGCAATCCCTTTAACTTTAGGGTACTCTCTTAGCATTAGCTAAAAAAAACTGCATTGAAAATCTCACCAATAATTGCATTGGCAAATCCAATCTTTAAAGGAAAATATGATATGTCTTGATATTCAGTGTTCTGCTTGATGGTATGAAGTAACAGGTAAATTAGATGACCAATAGTAAGTAAAAAGCATTCACGAATAAAGTGCTGTGTGCATAAGAACAAGGATCAAATCTCAGGGGAACTCACATGTCCTTGTAATCACATGCGTTATATATTTAATTTTTAGTCAAACTGGGAAAGTTCTCAGAATGTATAAATGTGCCACATCATTGCAAAAACCACGGAGTCCAAAATAAATTCACCCTATCATGATATCTCTTCAGAATTCTTAGAGAGGTCTCAAGAAATGACAGGACTCAAAATTTAGTGATACATATTACCTGATGCTGGGACGTGACAGACCACAACACACGTTTCACGTAAGCTTCTTCAGGGGGCGTTACATTAATGTAATGTCCTACCTGTGCTGCATTAACATCACCCATTTCCTGACAAAATCTATGTCTGCCAGTGTGCATTTCACCATTGATACCTGGCCGAACAAACATGGGCAGGGGCGTTATATCTCACTAACTGGGCACTGGGTGACTCTGGTGGCTGTGGTGGCAGGTGGTCAAGGGGCTGCTCCACAAGTCTTTGAATCCCCAAGGTTTGAGGGACAAACCTCTGTTTCTAACAGTTCCTCCACTGCTTCTGTCTCCTCCACCTCCTCTAGGGTCTCCACCTGAGCCCTCAACCTCTTGTTTAAGCAAACCCAAGTTCCAACTGTGCAGATAGTATCTCCCCCACCTCTGTACTGCACAGCCATGGCTCACTGCAATCAGGCAAAGTTTAAATTAATGTTTCTTGAAGATCGCAGTCACACAGCTCAAGAGTTGTGGACAGGTATCCAGACCAAGTTAGAGCAATGGCTGTCTCCACTAAACCTGAAGCCAGTGAAGAACGTGTGCAACAACGGTGCAAGCCTAGTGGCGGCCCTATGCAGTGGCAGCCTCACACACGTGCCTTGCATGGCTCACGTACGCAACCTGGTGGTACAGCAATTTCTACGCTACTATCCCGGCTTGGATGTGCTGCTGTAAAAAGCACAGTCGCTGTGTTCTCACTTCTGACTATCGCACCCCGCAGGTCATCGACTTGCATTGCTACAGAGGTTTTTCAGTCTACCGGTTAATCATTTGATAAGTAATGTTCCAATAAAGTGGAATTCCACTCTCGACATGTTGCAGCGGCTGTGGCAGCAGCTGTAAGGGGCACAATAAGGTGTCCGTAAATATGAATCTTTGCTTTCCTTGTAATGCTATTGTAAATAATTCATGTTGTGCATATTTATGGTACCCGTTGTGTAAATGCTAAGTATGATTACTGTTATAGTTGTAGGGAAAGCGTAGTACCCTAGTTTGGGCACTAGATGTGGGTGCAGAGTTATTCAGCTTGCAAATAGTTAAGTGGGAGGAGCTAATGGCAGTTAATTATAGGCTGAACTGGATGGACAAATGTCTTTTTTCGGCCTTACTAACTATGTTACTATGTTACTATGTTAATCTGGGAAACATCTGGAAATTTGGATCAGTTGGGCGGGAGCGCCCTGTAAGGGCAGTCAGCTCTCTAGCAGCCCAAGATCCAGTCAGGCAGCATCAGGGCCCAGAAGTCTATGAGAGAAAGAAGAAGGGCATTGAACGGGTCACTGGCAGTATAAGTGGGACTGTGGCTGACAGGGAGGAAAGAACTAAGCAGTATGGACAGGTCACTTAGAATGTGGCGGCTTGCTAGGTGGAAGGATGTACTCGGGACCAGGGTGAAATGGTCTAGAGGACTCCTTACTAAAGTAAGACTGGGCACAGAGGATGCTGGAGGACCGGTGAGCACGGTTCGTTCCAGAAGCGGGCTTAGTAAAGATGAAGGAAAGACAGAGAAAGAGGAGAAGCTGTGAAATGCAAAGCCTGAGATAAATGCGGACAAGGAGAGAGAGAAAGATAGTGGATTATATCCGTGCTGCCAGACAAATCAGAATGCAAAATATTGTTATATGACGATGGCGGTTTATTCTACGCATTTCGAAGTTATCATGAATTCTTCTTCAGCGACTGTCTTTGTGGTATTTCCTGAAGAAGAAGTCATGATGACTTCGAAATGCGTAGAATAAACCACCATCATCCTTTAACCATATTTTGCATTCTGAATTGTCTGGCAGCACGGATATAATCCACTATCTTCCTTGATAATAGCTGTAAATAGGTCGCTAGCCGACCTGTGGATCTGCAGCAGCTGACAAACAAGCCTTGTTTCTACACCACCAGGTGAGCAGTTTTTGATCAAAATTGCACATTGTATAATGTGGGATAAGACCCTATTTGCGCTTTTTGTTTTCCTACAGTTTGCACTACAAGGAAAGAGAGGATATAGGGACAGAGAAGGAATTGTGTATTGTAAAGCCTGATGTCAATACTGAAGAGAACCATTACGTGCCTGTTTCTAGTAAAGTTCATTGTTCAAGCATTCAACGGGACTGTGACTCTGCTTTTTCTGTTTCGGCTGAGGAAAACGTGCAGATCTTTATAGTAAGCCCTGAGAGAAAAGGAGCTGCAGGTATGCTGAACTGAGTCATGGAGTGTATGTGATGGGAGGTCAGGGTGTGCAAGAGACTTTTACCTCAGCCACGACGACCGCCCTGCCGTACCCCTACACATCCCTGGTGCAGCATGTCCTTTTGCATAGACAGGGCCAATGCAGTCCGGACATGGTGCAAATCACGCTTGCAGAGTGGGCACAGATGAAACACGTTTGCACCCTTCTGGTCAGTTTTGAATTGGCTACTAAGATGGTTAGCGCTGACAATGCCATCATTAGCATCACTATTCTGATCATCTTTATGCTGGAGCACACTTTGAACAGTCTGTGTGAGGAGGTGATGGTCCCAGAGGAGGAGTTGGAAGCAGAGGATGCAGAAGGGATAACAATATCTGTAATTTCCGGACTGTCATCACACAGGCGCGTGTCATGGTAGGGTTGCTTACATCAATCAAGGGGGGCTCGTGGTACCAGACATAATGTTAGTGAAGATGCAGGAGCCAAGGAACAAATTGAGGGGGACGAGGTGATGAACACGTAACAGTCAAGAGATGAAGAAGATAATGATTCGCTTTCTGTTCTCTGTGGTTGGCGGGAGGGAACGGAGGAAGCAACCTTGAATGTTACCCCACCACCAACATAGCATGGACTTGGACCTTATGGAAGCGCCCAACACATGAGCGCCTTCTTGCTGCACTATCTTTAACACGATGCTTGTATTTTTAGGGTTACACTTAGTGCTGACTACTGGGTTGCCACTCTGTTAGATCCACTGTAGAAGAGTAAATTTATCCAGATGCTTTCCCACCTGGATGCACGCATACTGGAGTATTGAAATACGCTTATAGACAAACTTAATAGTGGTTTTCCCCAAGACAGCAGTGGGGCACACAGTGTGCATCCCAGTTTTAGACGTCCAACCCTGGGAAATCAAGGCTTATTGCCAAAACATTGGCAGCAGTGTAAGTGGCATAAGCAATTTCTGTGAGTCATCTAACACATTTTTGGATCAGCCAATGTGCACCTGCATTACAGAGTAAAAGTCTGTCATGTTGTGAGCGACAGGAGAGGATGGTGCAGAAGTATCTTGAGCTCAATATCAATGCCATCAGGGAGGGTTTGAACACTTTTATCAATATCAATGACAGGGAGAATTCGGACCCTTTTGCATCTTGGTCTTCAAAAATGGAAGAGTGGCCTGACCTCGCCTGCCATGCCTTTGAGGTTTTGTCTTGCCCTTGCCTGGCAGCCAGCATTCTCTCAGAACGTGTCTTCAGCGCTGCTGGTGGAGTTCTGACAGATAAACGCATCGGCTGTCCCCTCAAAATTTAGACCGCCTAACTTTCCTTAAAATTAACATGTCATGGATCGCCGGTGACTTTTGCACCTCAGTCGCAGATTGGACAGAGTAAGCGATGGTGTTGTTTTTAGTGTCATGTATTGATCTCACGTTACTGCAATCTGAGTCATCTTTGGTGTCTTCTGTGCCTGCTGTTGCTACCGTTGCTGATGTTAGAAACAATTTTTTGAAATGTGGAGAATCCAAGTTGAGTCTCCATCTGGTGGGTTGCCTTTGGTGGAAGGTGTGTTAGAGGCCAATTATACTATTTCTACTCTGTGGAAATTGATGCCACTTTATTGCTGTGTGACAATTATTTTTTTGAAATGTGGAGACTCCAAGTGTCATCTCCATTTGGTGGGTTGCCTGTGTAAGTAGGTCTTCCAGACAGGCAGGCCTGCACTTACTTTCACTCAACTGCCTGTGTTACTTTCCTTGCATTTTTATCCATAGTATTCTATAAAATGGATGTTTGTGCCATCTGAGTGTGGCTGCAATAAAAGAAGAAAAAATTGGAGGCGTTTCATGAGGTGGGAGGTCTTCCAGCTAAGCAGTTTTACATGACTCCCATAACCACAAGGTCCTCATTAAAACTTCAATGCCAAGCTGTAAATGCTGGCCCAGATCCTAATACCTCATGCATGGCCCATGACTGACTGCTGCTGTGCCATTTGCAAATCTCTACTGTGTGTCAATTGATGCCACTTTTCCTGGTGTCTGCCCCTAATTGTAGCTGTTTCTCCCCTTAAGGTGTTGTCTATGCATTTGTTTTTGCCTCCCATTTAATCTAATGGAGTTCGGGAACGTTCGGTGAACCATTAGGTGAACTGGATGGCAAACGGAGATCCGTTCGGTGAATCCAAACCGAACTGAACCTTGAAAGGTTCGCTCATCTGTCATCTTTACTCACTATGTCGGGAGCACTTTAAGAGGCTGAATTGCAAAAACTTTTAAGAATATTTCTTTTATTAAGGATGCATTCAAGCATCAGTTTTTATTGTCATTACTATCCATGATTTTCATGGATAGTACTCGTACCTATGATAGTATATGGAGTAGTTCACATGTCCAATTTTTTTTTCTTTGGACCTAGTGGTCTGCAGAAAATCACAGAGACTTGTTCGATTTTGATCTGTTGTATGTGTCAGATTAAACATGCCAATGAAGTTTATGGATCCATGAAAAAAATGGAGAGTACTCGGATGCCATCCATGTGCCGTCTAATTTTTTCTGACTGATAGAGGAGTGTGAAAACATCAAGCAGCTTTTTTTTATCTAAGAAAAACTAAGGAAACTATGACCAAAGTCTGATGAGAAAATCACTGACATCTGAATGAGCCCGATGTTTGAAGAACGTTCGACCAATAAAAACAGCAATGTAAAAAAGTCTGGTCTTTGTCTTTGTGCCTCTTTATTATTTCCCCCCATGTTCAGCTATGGGGTATAAGGGCTTTTTGCCCCTTCAGACATTTAAGCTATTGTTGCGGCTAAATCTCCTTTTGTTATGCTCTCACATAAAGGGTTTGAACGCAGAGGGTTTCCTGCTCCATAGAAAAAAATGAGGCCGTGTGGGTGTTGAAGGGGGGAAAGAACCATAAATTATACATTTTTAAGAAATTTCTTTGGGAGATATTAGATTAATACATACACAAAAACCATTTTGTAGATATATACTGACATGAACACAGTATAAATACTAAAGTCATGGCCAATAGATGAACAGAAAGGGTACTCATGGCCTGAAGATGTTTAAAAGGCAGTCATAAAATGGCCAAAATATACGACAATTATTAGAACGACTCGGTTTGACTCTTGCTAATGAATATGAGTTGGGCACATGAGCTGATACAGACCAAGGCTAAGGCCGGGATCACACATGCGAGAAACACGTCCGTGTCTCGCATGTGAAATCCAAGCTCTGGCGCCAGCACTCCAGAGCGGAGTGTGCAGCTCCATGTATTGCTATGCGGTCGCACGCTCCGCTCCACAGTGCCGGCGCCAGATCTTGGATTTCACATGCGAGACACGGACGTGTTTCTCGCATGTGTGATCCCGGCCTAACTCATACTCTGGGTCTAAACTAGCAGGAGACTGTAATAGGGGTCCAGCCTATTTATCATTCCATCATGTAATGGATAATGTAGACCTACAGACTATTAGTCATGCCTACACAATCGGGGGGAGACTGCTGGCTTAGGAGGTCAAGTGCATCACCCAATGAACAAAGAGTAGTAATTAACACCATTACTTAAAACCATAGCAACCAATGAGAAATGCACTTTATTGTGTAATTTCTATTGGAAAGGTTTAGTGTATATTTACACATTTTGTCATTGCTAGTAAATAGACATTAGTGGGAAGAAGCAAATACACATTTTTCAATGCTTAGGAATTTGCCAGGAATGCAGACTTCAGATAATTCAGACATCTTTTATTATGTAGAAGCAAAATGGACTGAGTTTCATCAGTGATTTTCATCAGGTTTTTATCATAGTTTCATCATTTTTTTTCACTGACGAAAAAAGTTTTTCTACCTTCTAATATGTATCAGTCAGAGAAAATCAAACAGCGCACAGATGACATCTAAAGGTACGTTCACACATAACGATTTTGTTAACGATATTATTCCTTTTTGTGACGTAGCAACGATATCGTTAAGGAAATCGTTATGCGTGACAGCAACCAACGATCAGGCCCCTGCTGGGAGATCGTTGGTCTGGTCGCTGGGGAATGATCAGGGCCTTTTTTTGGTCGCTGATCACCCGCTGTCATCGCTGAATCGGCGTGTGTGATGCCGATCCAGCGATGTGTTCACTGGTAACCAGGGTAAATATTGGGTTACAAAGCGCAGGGCTACGCTTAGTAACCCGATATTTACCCTGGTTACCATTGTAAAAGTTAAAAAAAAAACCAGTACATACTCACATTCCGATGTCTGTCACGTCCCCCGCCGTCAGCTTCCCGCACTGACTGTGAGCGTCGGCCGTAAAGCAGAGCACAGCGTTGACGTCACCGCTGTGCTCTGCTTTACGGCCTGCCGCGGCTGACACAGTCAGTGCGGTAAGCTGATGCCGGGGGACGTGACAGACATCGGAATGTGAGTATGCACTGTTTTTTTTTTTAACTTTTACAATGGTAACCAGGGTAAATATCGGGTTACTAAGTGCGGCCCTGCGCTTAGTAACCCGATATTTACCCAGGTTACTCGGGGACTTCGGCATAGTTGAAGACAGTTTCAATGATGCCGAAGTCTTTCCCCTGATCGTTGGTCGCTGGAGAGGGCTGTCTGTGTGACAGCTCCCCAGCGGCCACACAACGACTTACCAACGATCACGGCCAGGTCGTATCGCTGGTCGTGATCATTGGTAAGTCGTTTAGTGTAACAGTACCTTAAGTGTTGTTCAACTTTTTTTACGGACCCATAGATTTTCTTTTCCAAGTTTGATCCAACACATGGATCAGTATCAGACATTAGGGTTGAGCGACCTTGACCTTTTTAGAGTCGAGTCGTGTTTCGCGAAACCCGACTATCTTAGAAGTCGAGTCGAGTGGAATCGGCCGATTATGGCGAAAAGTCGGATATCGCCCGAAACACGAAACCCAATGCAAGTCAATGGGGGAGCATAGTCGGCAGTGAGTGGAGGCCAGGAAAACACCTACACTGCCCATTTTAATGGCAAAAACATCCATTCTTGTTACAGAAGCTTGTCAATCGTAATTTACCTTATAATAATTGGAAGGCATTTGAAATTGGGGGTCATTTGGTTAAAGTTGTGGGGGGTAGGGCTGGTTCAAGTAATTAGTGGGCCCAGTAAATCTGGACCACGTCACGGCAGTGGAGCAGGGAGAGGTAAGTATTTCAACTTTGCAAGTGCTGTGATCCTGAGCAAGCAGGGGGGGCCCACTCGTTGGCATTGGCACTGGCACAGGGCCCCTCAAAGTACAGCGGTGTGTTTGCACGGCGGGGGCGCCTCCCACCGGCAGCAACACTTTTGCGTACTATGAGAGGCCCTGTGCCAGTGACGTCGCCAACTAGTATTCCTCCCCCCACCTGATGAAGGAACCTGCACTTTCATCTGCACCTTCCTCTTTGTCCCCGTGTAAGGTGGTATGGTATGCGGGAAGAGGAACCTGACTTTCAGCAGGGTCACAATCTTGCTGTGTAGCGTGCACGGGGAATTTTGCGTTATGGGTCAATGTACCAGCAGACTCATCTATCACTGGCTGGGCAATGGGCAGGATGAGGAGGAAACACAGATATAGGCCCAAAGAATAAAGTTGGCTAAATGCAGTTCAAAATTGGTAACACAGGACTAACCAGGGGGCATTGCAGTGGAGGACAACTGGAATGAGAGGCTGACACAGAGAGTAGGCCCAAATCAGTAAGTAGTCGAAATGCAGTTCAAAACTGGCAACCGTAGTAAACAGGCGGCACAGCTTTGTTCAGTGGAGGAGAACAGCAAGGAGTGGCAGACACCGATAGTAGGCCCCAACCCAACTAGTAGGCCAAATGCAGTCTAACATTAACAACTACTTAACGAGAGCCTGAAAATGGAATTTCAGGACAGGAAACCAGGAGAACAGCAAGGAGTGGCAGACACCGATAGTAGGCCCCAAACCAACTAGTATGCCAAATGCAGTTGTTCCATTTAACCACAATTTAATGAGAGCCTGAAGATAGAAGCTCAGGAAAGGCAACCTGGAGAACACCTTGGAGTGTAACACACCATCTCTCTACACCCCATACCCAATTTGTAGGCCTAATGCAGTGTAGTTTCCAACAACTACTAAACTAGAGCATTAAGATCGAAGCAATGGCGAGGAAACCTGGGGAACACCTTGGAGTGTAACACACCGTCTCTCTACACCCCATACCCAATTTGTAGGCCTAATGCAGTGTAGTTTCCAACAACTACTAAACGAGAGCCAGAAGATCGAAGCAATGGAGAGGAAACCTGGGGAACACCTTGGAGTGTAACACACCGTCTCTCTACACCCCATACCCAATTTGTAGGCCTAATGCAGTGTAGTTTCCAACAACTACTAAACGAGAGCATGAAGATCGAAGCAATGGAGAGGAAACCTGGGGAACGCCTTGGAGTGTAACACACCATCTCTCTACACCCCATACCCAATTTATAGGCCTAATGCAGCGTAGTTTCCAACAACTACTAAACGAGAGCATGAAGATCGAAGCAATGGAGAGGAAACCTGGGGAACACCTTGGAGTGGAACACACCATCTCTCTACACCCCATACCCAATTTGTAGGCCTAATGCAGTGTAGTTTTCTACAACCACTAAACGAGAGTCGGAAGACTGAAGAAATGTGGACGAAACCTGGGGAACACCTTGGAGTGGAACACACCATCTCTACACCCCATACCCAATTTGTAGGCCTAATGCAGTGTAGTTTTCTACAACTACTAAACGAGAGTCGGAAGACCGAAGCAATGTGGACGAAACCTGAGGAACACCTTGGAGTGTAACACACCATCTCTCTACACCCCATACCCAATTTGTAGGCCTAATGCAGCGTAGTTTCCAACAACTACTAAACGAGAGCATGAAGATCGAAGCTCAGGAAAGGCAACCTGGAGAACACCTTGGAGTGGAACACACCATCTCTCTACACCCCATACCCAATTTGTAGGCCTAATGCAGTGTAGTTTCCAACAACTACTAAACGAGAGCATGAAGATCGAAGCAATGGAGAGGAAACCTGGGGAACGCCTTGGAGTGTAACACACCATCTCTCTACACCCCATACCCAATTTATAGGCCTAATGCAGCGTAGTTTCCAACAACTACTAAACGAGAGCATGAAGATCGAAGCAATGGAGAGGAAACCTGGGGAACACCTTGGAGTGGAACACACCATCTCTCTACACCCCATACCCAATTTGTAGGCCTAATGCAGTGTAGTTTTCTACAACCACTAAACGAGAGTCGGAAGACTGAAGAAATGTGGACGAAACCTGGGGAACACCTTGGAGTGGAACACACCATCTCTACACCCCATACCCAATTTGTAGGCCTAATGCAGTGTAGTTTTCTACAACTACTAAACGAGAGTCGGAAGACCGAAGCAATGTGGACGAAACCTGAGGAACACCTTGGAGTGTAACACACCATCTCTCTACACCCCATACCCAATTTGTAGGCCTAATGCAGCGTAGTTTCCAACAACTACTAAACGAGAGCATGAAGATCGAAGCTCAGGAAAGGCAACCTGGAGAACACCTTGGAGTGGAACACACCATCTCTCTACACCCCATACCCAATTTGTAGGCCTAATGCAGTGTAGTTTCCAACAACTACTAAACGAGAGCATGAAGATCGAAGCAACGGAGAGGAAACCTGGGGAACACCTTGTAGTGTAACACACCATCTGTCTACACCCCATACCCAATTTGTAGGCCTAATGCAGCGTAGTTTCCAACAACTACTAAACGAGAGCATGAAGATTGAAGCAATGGAGAGGAAACCTGGGGAACACCTTGGAGTGTAACACACCATCTCTCTACACCCCATACCCAATTTGTAGGCCTAATGCAGCGTAGTTTCCAACAACTACTAAACGAGAGCATGAAGATTGAAGCAATGGAGAGGAAACCTGGGGAACACCTTGGAGTGGAACACACCATCTCTCTACACCCCATACCCAATTTGTAGGCCTAATGCTGTATAGTTTTCTACAACTACTAAACGAGATTCGGAAGACCGAAGCAATGTGGACGAAACCTGGGGAACACCTTGGAGTGGAACACACCATCTCTCTACACCCCATACCCGATTTGTAGGCCTAATGCAGTGTAGTTTTCTACAACTACTAAACGAGAGTCGGAAGACCGAAGCAATGTGGACGAAACCTGAGGAACACCTTGGAGTGTAACACACCATTTCTCTACACCCCATACCCAATTTGTAGGCCTAATGCAGCGTAGTTTCCAACAACTACTAAACGAGAGCATGAAGATCGAAGCTCAGGAAAGGCAACCTGGAGAACACCTTGGAGTGGAACACACCATCTCTCTACACCCCATACCCAATTTGTAGGCCTAATGCAGTGTAGTTTCCAACAACTACTGTTATGGCTGGCAATCAGGCAACACAGCGTGCAGTAATCAGCGCACATACAGAGATCTGGCAATAACCAAAAACAATAGGACGAGCTCTGAGACGTGGAATCTCTGTAGACTGCAGTACCTGATCTATCCTCACACAACTATAAGCAGCAGTGGATTGCGCCTAACAACTACCTATGCAACTCGGCACTGCCTGAGGAGCTGACTAGCCTGAAGATAGAAATACAAGCCTGACTTACCTCAGAGAAATACCCCAAAGGAATAGGCAGCCCCCCACATATAATGACTGTTAGCAAGATGAAAAGACAAACGTAGGAATGAAATAGATTCAGCAAAGTGAGGCCCGATATTCTAGACAGAGCGAGGATAGCAAAGAGAACTATGCAGTCTACAAAAAACCCTAAAACGAAAACCACGCAAAGGGGCAAAAAGACCCACCGTGCCGAACTAACAGCACGGCGGTGCACCCCTCTGCTTCTCAGAGCTTCCAGCAAAAGACAATAGCAAGCTGGACAGAAAAAACAGAAAACAAACTAGAAGCACTTATCTAGCAGAGCAGCAGGCCCAAGGAAAGATGCAGTAGCTCAGATCCAACACTGGAACATTGACAAGGAGCAAGGAAGACAGACTCAGGTGGAGCTAAATAGCAAGGCAGCCAACGAGCTCACCAAAACACCTGAGGGAGGAAGCCCAGAGACTGCAATACCACTTGTGACCACAGAAGTGAACTCAGCCACAGAATTCACAACAGTACCCCCCCCCTTGAGGAGGGGTCACCGAACCCTCACCAGAACCCCCAGGCCGACCAGGATGAGCCACATGAAAGGCACGAACAAGATCTGGGGCATGGACATCAGAGGCAAAAACCCAGGAATTATCTTCCTGAGCATAACCCTTCCATTTGACCAGATACTGGAGTTTCCGTCTAGAGACACGAGAATCCAAAATCTTCTCCACAATATACTCCAATTCCCCCTCCACCAAAACAGGGGCAGGAGGCTCCACAGATGGAACCATAGGTGCCACGTATCTCCTCAACAACGACCTATGGAATACATTATGTATGGAAAAGGAGTCTGGGAGGGTCAGACGAAAAGACACCGGATTGAGAATCTCAGAAATCCTATACGGACCAATAAAACGAGGTTTAAATTTAGGAGAGGAAACCTTCATAGGAATATGACGAGAAGATAACCAAACCAAATCCCCAACACGAAGTCGGGGTCCCACACGGCGTCTGCGATTAGCGAAAAGCTGAGCCTTCTCCTGGGACAAGGTCAAATTGTCCACTACCTGAGTCCAGATCTGCTGCAACCTGTCCACCACAGAATCCACACCAGGACAGTCCGAAGACTCAACCTGTCCTGAAGAGAAACGAGGATGGAACCCAGAATTGCAGAAAAATGGAGAGACCAAGGTAGCCGAGCTGGCCCGATTATTAAGGGCGAACTCAGCCAACGGCAAAAATGACACCCAATCATCCTGGTCAGCGGAAACAAAACATCTCAGATATGTTTCCAAGGTCTGATTGGTTCGTTCGGTCTGGCCATTAGTCTGAGGATGGAAGGCCGAGGAGAAAGATAGGTCAATGCCCATCCTACCACAAAAGGCTCGCCAGAACCTCGAGACAAACTGGGAACCTCTGTCAGAAACAATATTCTCAGGAATGCCATGTAAACGAACCACATGCTGGAAGAACAAAGGCACCAAATCAGAGGAGGAAGGCAATTTAACCAAGGGCACCAGATGGACCATTTTAGAAAAGCGATCACAGACCACCCAAATGACCGACATTTTTTGAGAAACGGGAAGGTCAGAAATGAAATCCATCGAAATATGTGTCCAAGGCCTCTTCGGGACCGGCAAGGGCAAAAGCAACCCACTGGCACGTGAACAGCAGGGCTTAGCCCTAGCACAAATTCCACAGGACTGCACAAAAGCACGCACATCCCGTGACAGAGATGGCCACCAGAAGGATCTAGCAACCAACTCCCTGGTACCAAAGATTCCTGGATGACCGGCCAGCACCGAACAATGAAGTTCAGAGATAACTTTACTAGTCCACCTATCAGGGACGAACAGTTTCTCGGCCGGACAACGATCAGGTTTATTAGCCTGAAATTTCTGCAACACTCTCCGCAAATCAGGGGAGATGGCAGACACAATGACTCCTTCCTTGAGGATACTCGCCGGCTCAGATAACCCCGGAGAGTCGGGCACAAAACTCCTAGACAGAGCATCCGCCTTCACATTTTTAGAGCCCGGAAGGTATGAAATCACAAAATCAAAACGAGCAAAAAATAACGACCAACGGGCCTGTCTAGGATTCAAGCGCTTGGCAGACTCGAGATAAGTCAAGTTCTTATGATCAGTCAATACCACCACGCGATGCTTAGCACCCTCAAGCCAATGACGCCACTCCTCGAATGCCCACTTCATGGCCAGCAACTCTCGGTTGCCCACATCATAATTACGCTCAGCAGCAGAAAATTTCCTGGAAAAGAAAGCACATGGTTTGAACACTGAGCAACCAGAACCTCTCTGTGACAAAACCGCCCCTGCACCAATCTCAGAAGCATCAACCTCGACCTGGAACGGAAGAGAAACATCAGGTTGACACAACACAGGGGCACAGCAAAAACGATGCTTCAACTCCTGAAAAGCTTCCACGGCAGCAGAAGACCAATTAACCAAATCAGCACCCTTCTTGGTCAAATCGGTCAATGGTCTGGCAATGCTAGAAAAATTACAGATGAAGCGACGATAAAAATTAGCAAAGCCCAGGAATTTCTGCAGACTTTTTAGAGATGTCGGCTGAGTCCAATCCTGGATGGCCTGAACCTTAACCGGATCCATCTCGATAGTAGAAGGGGAAAAGATGAACCCCAAAAATGAAACTTTCTGCACACCGAAGAGACACTTTGATCCCTTCACGAACAAGGAATTAGCACGCAGTACCTGGAAAACCATTCTGACTTGCTTCACATGAGACTCCCAATCATCTGAGAAGATCAAAATGTCATCCAAGTAAACAATCAAGAATTTATCCAGATACTCACGGAAAATGTCATGCATAAAAGACTGAAAAACAGATGGAGCATTGGCAAGTCCGAACGGCATCACCAGATACTCAAAATGACCCTCGGGCGTATTAAATGCCGTTTTCCATTCATCTCCCTGCCTGATTCTCACCAGATTATACGCACCACGAAGATCAATCTTAGTAAACCAACTAGCCCCCTTAATCCGAGCAAACAAGTCAGAAATCAATGGCAAGGGATACTGAAACTTAACAGTGATCTTATTAAGAAGGCGGTAATCAATACACGGTCTTAGCGAACCATCCTTCTTGGCTACAAAAAAGAACCCTGCTCCCAATGGTGACGACGATGGGCGAATATGTCCCTTCTCCAGGGACTCCTTCACATAACTGCGCATAGCGGTGTGTTCAGGTACGGACAAATTAAATAAACGACCCTTAGGGAATTTACTACCAGGAATCAAATCGATAGCACAATCACAATTCCTATGCGGAGGTAGGGCATCAGACTTGGACTCTTCAAATACATCCTGAAAGTCCGACAAGAACTCTGGGATGTCAGAAGGAATGGATGACGAAATAGACAAAAATGGAACATCACCATGTACTCCCTGACAACCCCAGCTGGTTACCGACATAGAGTTCCAATCCAATACTGGATTATGGGTTTGTAGCCATGGCAACCCCAACACGACCACATCATGCAAATTATGCAGTACCAGAAAGCGAATAACTTCCTGATGTGCAGGAGCCATGCACATGGTCAGCTGGGCCCAGTACTGAGGCTTATTCTTGGCCAAAGGTGTAGCATCAATTCCTCTCAACGGAATAGGACACCGCAAAGGCTCCAAGAAAAATCCACAACGTTTAGCATAATCCAAATCCATCAGATTCAGGGCAGCGCCTGAATCCACAAACGCCATGACAGAATACGATGACAAAGAGCACATTAAGGTAATGGACAAAAGGAATTTGGACTGTACAGTACCAATAACGGCAGAGCTATCGAACCGCCTAGTGCGTTTAGGACAATTAGAAATAGCATGAGTAGAATCACCACAATAGAAACACAATCTGTTCAGACGTCTGTGTTCTTGCCGTTCTACTTTAGTCATAGTCCTGTCGCACTGCATAGGCTCAGGTTTACTCTCAGGCAGTACCGCCAGATGGTGCACAGATTTACGCTCGCGCAAGCGACGACCGATCTGAATGGCCAAGGACATAGACTCATTCAAACCAGCAGGCATAGGAAATCCCACCATTACATCCTTAAGAGCTTCAGAGAGACCCTTTCTGAACAAAGCCGCTAGTGCAGATTCATTCCACAGAGTGAGTACTGACCATTTCCTAAATTTCTGACAATATACTTCTACATCATCCTGACCCTGGCATAAAGCCAGCAGATTTTTCTCAGCCTGATCCACTGAATTAGGCTCATCGTAAAGCAATCCGAGCGCCAGGAAAAATGCATCAACATTACTCAATGCAGAATCTCCTGGTGCAAGAGAAAACGCCCAGTCCTGTGGGTCGCCGCGCAAAAAAGAAATAATAATCAAAACCTGTTGAATAGGATTACCAGAAGAATGAGGTTTCAAGGCCAAAAATAGCTTACAATTATTTCTGAAGCTCAGGAACTTAGTTCTGTCACCAAAAAACAAATCAGGAATCGGAATTCTTGGTTCTAGCATCGATTTCTGATCAATAGTATCTTGAATCTTTTGTACATTTACAACGAGATTATCCATTGAGGAGCACAGAGCCTGAATATCCATGTCCACAGCTGTGTCCTGAAGCACTCTAATGTCTAGGGGAAAAAAAAGACTGAAGACAGAGCTAAGAAAAAAAAATGATGTCAGGATTTCTTTTTTCCCTCTATTGGGAATCATTGGTGGGGCTCCTTGTACTGTTATGGCTGGCAATCAGGCAACACAGCGTGCAGTAATCAGCGCACATACAGAGATCTGGCAATAACCAAAAACAATAGGACGAGCTCTGAGACGTGGAATCTCTGTAGACTGCAGTACCTGATCTATCCTCACACAACTATAAGCAGCAGTGGATTGCGCCTAACAACTACCTATGCAACTCGGCACTGCCTGAGGAGCTGACTAGCCTGAAGATAGAAATACAAGCCTGACTTACCTCAGAGAAATACCCCAAAGGAATAGGCAGCCCCCCACATATAATGACTGTTAGCAAGATGAAAAGACAAACGTAGGAATGAAATAGATTCAGCAAAGTGAGGCCCGATATTCTAGACAGAGCGAGGATAGCAAAGAGAACTATGCAGTCTACAAAAAACCCTAAAACGAAAACCACGCAAAGGGGCAAAAAGACCCACCGTGCCGAACTAACAGCACGGCGGTGCACCCCTCTGCTTCTCAGAGCTTCCAGCAAAAGACAATAGCAAGCTGGACAGAAAAAACAGAAAACAAACTAGAAGCACTTATCTAGCAGAGCAGCAGGCCCAAGGAAAGATGCAGTAGCTCAGATCCAACACTGGAACATTGACAAGGAGCAAGGAAGACAGACTCAGGTGGAGCTAAATAGCAAGGCAGCCAACGAGCTCACCAAAACACCTGAGGGAGGAAGCCCAGAGACTGCAATACCACTTGTGACCACAGAAGTGAACTCAGCCACAGAATTCACAACAAACTACTTAACGAGAGCATGAAGATCGAAGCAATGGAGAGGAAACCTGGGGAACACCTTGGAGTGTAACACACCATCTCTCTACACCCCATACCCAATTTGTAGGCCTAATGCAGCGTAGTTTCCAACAACTACTAAACGAGAGCATGAAGATCGAAGCAATGGAGAGGAAACCTGGGGAACACCTTGGAGTGTAACACACCATCTCTCTACACCCCATACCCAATTTGTAGGCCTAATGCAGTGTAGTTTCCAACAACTACTAAACGAGAGCATGAAGATCGAAGCAATGGAGAGGAAACCTGGGGAACACCTTGGAGTGGAACACACCATCTCTCTACACCCCATACCCAATTTGTAGGCCTAATGCAGTGTAGTTTTCTACAACTACTAAACGAGAGTCGGAAGACCGAAGCAATGTGGACGAAAACTGGGGAACACCTTGGAGTGGAACACACCATCTCTCTACACCCCATACCCAATTTGTACGCCTAATGCAGTGTAGTTTTCTACAACTACTAAACGAGAGTCGGAAGACCGAAGCAATGTGGACGAAACCTGAGGAACACCTTGGAGTGTAACACACCATCTCTCTACACCCCATACCCAATTTGTAGGCCTAATGCAGTGTAGTTTCCAACAACTACTAAACGAGAGCATGAAGATCGAAGCAATGGAGAGGAAACCTGGGGAACACCTTGGAGTGTAACACACCATCTCTCTACACCCCATACCCAATTTGTAGGCCTAATGCAGCGTAGTTTCCAACAACTACTAAACGAGAGCATGAAGATCGAAGCTCAGGAAAGGCAACCTGGAGAACACCTTGGAGTGGAACACACCATCTCTCTACACCCCATACCCAATTTGTAGGCCTAATGCAGTGTAGTTTCCAACAACTACTAAACGAGAGCATGAAGATCGAAGCAATGGAGAGGAAACCTGGGGAACACCTTGGAGTGTAACACACCATCTCTCTACACCCCATGCCCAATTTGTAGGCCTAATGCAGCGTAGTTTCCAACAACTACTAAACGAGAGCATGAAGATCGAAGCAATGGAGAGGAAACCTGGGGAACACCTTGGAGTGTAACACACCATCTCTCTACACCCCATACCCAATTTGTAGGCCTAATGCAGTGTAGTTTCCAACAACTACTAAACGAAAGCATGAAGATCGAAGCAATGGAGAGGAAACCTGGGGAACACCTTGGAGTGGAACACACCATCTCTCTACACCTCATTCCCAATTTGTAGGCCTAATGCAGCGTAGTTTCCAACAACTACTAAACGAGAGCATGAAGATCGAAGCTCAGGAAAGGCAACCTGGAGAACACCTTGGAGTGGAACACACCATCTCTCTACACCCCATACCCAATTTGTAGGCCTAATGCAGTGTAGTTTCCAACAACTACTAAACGAGAGCATGAAGATCGAAGCAATGGAGAGGAAACCTTGGGAACACCTTGGAGTGTAACAAACCATCTCTCTACACCCCATACCCAATTTGTAGGCCTAATGCAGCGTAGTTTCCAACAACTACTAAACGAGAGCATGAAGATCGAAGCAATGGAGAGGAAACCTGGGGAACACCTTGGAGTGTAACACACCATCTCTCTACACCCCATACCCAATTTGTAGGCCTAATGCAGTGTAGTTTCCAACAACTACTAAACGAGAGTCGGAAGACCGAAGCAATGTGGACGAAACCTGGGGAACACCTTGGAGTGGAACACACCATCTCTCTACACCCCATACCCAATTTGTACGCCTAATGCAGTGTAGTTTTCTACAACTACTAAACGAGAGTCGGAAGACCGAAGCAATGTGGACAAAACCTGAGGAACACCTTGGAGTGTAACACACCATCTCTCTACACCCCATACCCAATTTGTAGGCCTAATGCAGTGTAGTTTCCAACAACTACTAAACGAGAGCATGAAGATCGAAGCAATGGAAAGGAAACCTGGGGAACACCTTGGAGTGTAACACACCATCTCTCTACACCCCATACCCAATTTGTAGGCCTAATGCAGCGTAGTTTCCAACAACTACTAAACGAGGGCATGAAGATCGAAGCTCAGGAAAGGCAACCTGGAGAACACCTTGGAGTGGAACACACCATCTCTCTACACCCCATACCCAATTTGTAGGCATAATGCAGTGTAGTTTCCAACAACTACTAAACGAGAGCATGAAGATCGAAGCAATGGAGAGGAAACCTGGGGAACACCTTGGAGTGTAACACACCATCTCTCTACACCCCATACCCAATTTGTAGGCCTAATGCAGCGTAGTTTCCAACAACTACTAAACGAGAGCATGAAGATCGAAGCAATGGAGAGGAAACCTGGGGAACACCTTGGAGTGTAACACACCATCTCTCTACACCCCATACCCAATTTGTAGGCCTAATGCAGTGTAGTTTCCAACAACTACTAAACGAGAGCATGAAGATCGAAGCAATGGAGAGGAAACCTGGGGAACACCTTGGAGTGGAACACACCATCTCTCTTCACCCCATACCCAATTTGTAGGCCTAATGCAGTGTAGTTTTCTACAACTACTAAACGAGAGTCGGAAGACCGAAGCAATGTGGACGAAACCTGGGGAACACCTTGGAGTGGAACACACCATCTCTCTACACCCCATACCCAATTTGTACGCCTAATGCAGTGTAGTTTTCTACAACTACTAAACGAGAGTCGGAAGACCGAAGCAATGTGGACGAAACCTGAGGAACACCTTGGAGTGTAACACACCATCTCTCTTCACCCCATACCCAATTTGTAGGCCTAATGCAGTGTAGTTTCCAACAACTACTAAACGAGAGCATGAAGATCGAAGCAATGGAGAGGAAACCTGGGGAACACCTTGGAGTGTAACACACCATCTCTCTACACCCCATACACAATTTGTAGGCCTAATGCAGCGTAGTTTCCAACAACTACTAAACGAGAGCATGAAGATCGAAGCTCAGGAAAGGCAACCTGGAGAACACCTTGGAGTGGAACACACCATCTCTTTACACCCCATACCCAATTTTTAGGCCTAATGCAGTGTAGTTTCCAACAACTACTAAACGAGAGCATGAAGATCGAAGCAATGGAGAGGAAACCTGGGGAACACCTTGGAGTGTAACACACCATCTCTCTACACCCCATACCCAATTTGTAGGCCTAATGCAGCGTAGTTTCCAACAACTACTAAACGAGAGCATGAAGATCGAAGCAATGGAGAGGAAACCTGGGGAACACCTTGGAGTGTAACACACCATCTCTCTACACCCCATACCCAATTTGTAGGCCTAATGCAGTGTAGTTTCCAACAACTACTAAACGAGAGCATGAAGATCGAAGCAATGGAGAGGAAACCTGGGGAACACCTTGGAGTGGAACACACCATCTCTCTACACCCCATACCCAATTTGTAGGCCTAATGCAGTGTAGTTTCCAACAACTACTAAACGAGAGCATTAAGATCGAAGCAATGGCGAGGAAACCTGGGGCACACCTTGGGGAGGCAGACACCGTTAGTAGGCCCTACCAAAGTTGTACCCCCAATGCAGTTTTAAAATTCCTAGAGGCTGAAAACAAGACTATTGACGCTCAGCTTTTTTCAAAGGAACACAGCTGAATTGAGTGGCGCAGACAGACACAGGAAGTAGGACTTAAACCAAAAATGTGGCTCACTGCAGCTTAAAAAAGTTACATGGGTACACAAGCAGCAGTGCTCTGGGCAGTGGAGGACAATTTCAATAGTGGACCGCAGTCAGACTTTGTACGCCTACTATTAAAAAAAGGATGCTCTATGCAATTAAAAATAGGTTCCAGGGGTCCACGGGCAGCAGTGGTGTGGTCAGTGGACGAGTATTGGAAGGAGGGACCGCAGACAGGCGTAGTAGGCCTAAAATAACAAAATTAGGCTGTAGACACTGTAAAATTGGTTCCAGGGGTACACGGGCAGCAGTGGTGTGGTCAGCGGAGGAAATTTGGAATTAGGGACTGCAGACAGACTTTGTAGGCTGTCCCCTGTGGACCATGCATCCAACACATTAACCCAGTGCGCCGTAATGGACACGTAACATTTTTGTGGACATGCCTACTGGTCCATGCGTCTCTTTTCAGGTGCACCTTTCTACTGTTTGATTGCCTGAGTGCTATGACAATGCAGACTTTTTCATGCCGCTGGAGGGCTGGGATGGCTTTTCTCGCAAAAGAAATGTCGACTGGGTAGCTTGAACCGTTGCACAGCGTAGTTCATCTGGGCTTTCTAAATATAAAACAAAGAAAAAAAGGAGGCTACATGCACTTTTAAATTGGTTCCAGGGGTACACGGGCAGCAGTGGTGTGGTCAGTGGAGGCCTAGTGGAAGGAGTGACCGCAGACAGGCATCGAAGGCCTAACATAATAACACATGGCTGTAGGCAATTTTAAATTGGTTCCAGGGGAACACGGGCAGCAGTGGCCTGGTCAGTGTAGTAGTACTAGAAAGAACGGACCGCAGACAGGCTTCGAAGGCCTAACATAATAAAATTGGTCTGGCTGTAGGCAATTTAAAATTGGTTCCAGGGGTACACGGGCAGCAGTGGTGTGGTCAGTGGAGGCCTAGTGGAAGGAGTGACCGCAGACAGGCATTGAAGGCCTAACATAATAACACATGGCTGTAGGCAATTTTAAATTGGTTCCAGGGGAACACGGGCAGCAGTGGCCTGGTCAGTGTAGTAGTAGTAGAAAGAACGGACCGCAGACAGGCTTCGAAGGCCTAAAATAAAAAAATTGGGCTGGCTGTAGGCAATTTTAAATTGGTTCCAGGGGTACACGGGCAGCAGTGGTGTGGTCAGTGGAGGCCTAGTGGAAGGAGTGACCGCAGACAGGCATCGAAGGCCTAACATAATAACAGATGGCTGTAGGCAATTTTAAATTGGTTCCAGGAGAACACGGGCAGCAGTGGCCTGGTCAGTGTAGTAGTAGTAGAAAGAACGGACCGCAGACAGGCTTCGAAGGCCTAACATAATAAAATTGGGCTGGCTGTAGGCAATTTTAAATTGGTTCCAGGGGTACACGGGCAGCAGTACAATGGTCAGTGGAGGCCTAGTGGAAGGAGGGACCGCAGACAGGCTTCGAAGGCCTAACATAACAAAAATGTCAATACAATGGTATTGTCAGTGCCAGGCATTGAAGGATGTCAGCGCATAGACTAAACATTGGTGGAGCTGTGAGAGATAATTTTGCAAGTGGTAGAGCACTGTTTGAGCTGGGGGGGGGGAAACTGTCTTTTGGCCGGCGGTACAGGCCCAGGGCCCCTCATATTACAACAGTGTGTCTGACGTTGGGTGCGCACCACCACCGCCAGAGACACTTTATTGTACTATGAGGGACCCAGTGGCAGTGCCGTCGACCAAAAGCGGGCACACCCACCTCTTCAGACAAACAGCACTCTCACGGGTGCTGGCGCCAAGTGGCGATACCACGGCCCCGTGTGGGGAGTTTGGCCATTTAGTGAGGTGTAAACATGTCGTATGCTGGATAATCAGGTGCAGAAAATTACGAGATTGGAAAAGTCATTCAGAATAGTCCACAGGCAAGACCTTTTCATAGGAAAGCTAGGTGTCAGCCGGGCAAGGTGGGGCAAAAGATTTCGAAATCCAGTTGTGGTTCATTTTAATGAAGGTTAGATCATCTACATTTTGGGTAGCCAGACGAGTCCTTTTTTCTGTTAGTATTGAACCTGCAGCACTGAATACTCTTTCTGATAGGACACTAGCTGCCGGGCAAGCAAGCTCCTGCAATGCATATTCTGCCAATTCTGTCCAGGTGTCTAATTTGGATGCCCAGTAATCAAATGGGAATGACGGTTGAGGGAGAATGTCGATAAGGGATAAAAAAAAGTTTGTAACCATACTGGACAAATGTTGTCTCCTGTCACTTTGAATTGATGCTGCAGTACCTGTCCTGTCTGCGGTCATAGAAAAATCACTCTACAACCTGGTCAGAAAACCCCTCTGGCCAACGCCACTTCTGAGTTCTGCCCCTCTAACACCTCTGGTCTGCTGGCCCCTGCAGCTCGTGTGAGAACGATCACGGGCGCTGTGTGCAGGGAATGCCAGAAGCAAACGGTCAACAAGAGTTGATTGTTTGGTTGCTAATATTATTTCCAAGTTGTCATGTGGCATTATATTTTGCAATTTGCCTTTATAGCGAGGATCAAGGAGGCAGGCCAACCAGTAATCGTCATCGTTCATCATTTTAGTAATGCGTGTGTCCCTTTTGAGGATACGTAAGGCATAATCCGCCATGTGGGCCAAAGTTCCAGTTCTCAAATCTGCGGTTGTGCTTGGATGAGGGGCAGTTTCAGGCAAATCCACGTCACTTGTGTCCCTCCAAAAACCAGAACCCGGCCTTGCCGCGCCAACAATTTCCAGTGGCCCCGGAAAAGCTTCCTCATTAAAAATATAATCATCCCCATCATCCTCCTCGTCCTCCTCCTCTTCGCCCGCTACCTCATCCTGTACACTGCCCTGGCCAGACAATGGCTGACTGTCATCAAGGCTTTCCTCTTCCTCAGCTGCAGACGCCTGATCCTTTATGTGCGTCAAACTTTGCATCAGCAGACGCATTAGGGGGATGCTCATGCTTATTATGGCGTTGTCTGCACTAACCAGCCATGTGCATTCCTCAAAACACTGAAGGACTTGACACATGTCTTGAATCTTCGACCACTGCACACCTGACAACTCCATGTCTGCCATCCTACTGCCTGCCCGTGTATGTGTATCCTCCCACAAAAACATAACAGCCCGCCTCTGTTCGCACAGTCTCTGAAGCATGTGCAGTGTTGAGTTCCACCTTGTTGCAACGTCTATGATTAGGCGATGCTGGGGAAGGTTCAAAGAACGCTGATAGGTCTGCATACGGCTGGAGTGTACAGGCGAACGGCGGATATGTGAGCAAAGTCCACGCACTTTGAGGAGCAGGTCTGATAACCCCGGATAACTTTTCAGGAAGCACTGCACCACCAGGTTTAAGGTGTGAGCCAGGCAAGGAATGTGTTTCAGTTGGGAAAGGGAGATGGCAGCCATGAAATTCCTTCCGTTATCACTCACTACCTTGCCTGCCTCAAGATCTACAGTGCCCAGCCACGACTGCGTTTCTTTCTGCAAGAACTCGGACAGAACTTCCGCGGTGTGTCTGTTGTCGCCCAAACACTTAATAGCCAATACAGCCTGCTGACGTTTGCCAGTAGCTGCCCCATAATGGGAGACCTGGTGTGCAACAGTGGCAGCTGCGGATGGAGTGGTTGTGCGACTGCGGTCTGTGGACGAGCTCTCGCTTCTGCAGGAGGACGAGGAGGAGGGGGTGCGAACGGCTACAGCCAACTGTTTCCTAGACCGTGGGCTAGGCAGAACTGTCCCAAACTTGCTGTCCCCTGTGGACCCTGCATCCACAACATTCACCCAGTGTGCCGTGATGGACACGTAACGTCCCTAGCCATGCCTACTGGTCCATGCATCTGTTGTCAGGTGCACCTTTGTGCTCACAGATTGCCTGAGTGCATGGACGATGCGCTCTTTAACATGCTGGTTGAGGGCTGGGATGGCTTTTCTGGAAAAAAGTGTCGACTGGGTAGCTCGTAGCATGGTACAGCGTAGTCCATCAGGGCTTTGAAAGCTTCGCTTTCAACTAACCGGTAGGGCATCATCTCTAACGAGATTAGTCTAGCTATGTGGGCGTTCAAACCCTGTGTACGCGGATGCGAGGCTAAGTACTTCCTTTTTCTAACCATAGTCTCATGTAGGGTGAGCTGGACTGGAGAGCTGGAGATCGTGGAACTAGCGGGGGTGCCGGTGGACATGGCAGACTGAGAGACGGTGGGAGATGGTATTGTTGCCGCCGGTGCCCTAGATGCAGTGTTTCCTACTACGAAACTGGTGATTCCCTGACCCTGACTGCTTTGGCCCGGCAAAGAAACCTGCACAGTTACTGCAGGTGGTGCGGAAAATGGTGGCCCTACACTGCCGGAAGGGATGTTGCATTGATGACTAGCTTCATTGGCCGAGGGTGCTACAACCTTAAGGGACGTTTGGTAGTTAGTCCAAGCTTGCAAATGCATGGTGGTTAAATGTCTATGCATGCAACTTGTATTGAGACTTTTCAGATTCTGCCCTCTGCTTAAGGTAGTTGAACATTTTTGACAGATGACTTTGCGCTGATCAATTGGATGTTGTTTAAAAAAATGCCAGACTGCACTCTTTCTAGCATCGGATACCTTTTCAGGCATTGCAGACTGAGCTTTAACCGGATGGCCACGCTGTCCTCCAACAGGTTTTGGCTTTGCCACGCGTTTTGGGCAAGACACGGGCCCGGCAGATGGAACCTGTTGCGATGTTGATGCCTGCTGCGGCCCCTCCTCCTCCGCTTCAGAACTGCTGCCGCCTGCACCCTGTTCCCCCAATGGCTGCCAATCGGGGTCAAGAACTGGGTCATCTATTACCTCTTCTTGTAGCTCGTGTGCAACTTCGTCTGTGTCACCGTGTCGGTCGGTGGTATAGCGTTCGTGATGGGGCAACATAGTCTCCTCAGGGTCTGATTCTTGATCATTACCCTGCGAGGGCAATGTTGTGGTCTGAGACAAAGGACCAGCATAGTAGTCTGGCTGTGGCTGTGCATCAGTGCACTCCATGTCAGATTCAACTTGTAATGGGCATGGACTGTTAACTGCTTCACTTTCTAAGCCAGGGACGGTATGTGTAAAGAGCTCCATGGAGTAACCCGTTGTGTCGCCTGCTGCATTCTTCTCTGTTGTTGTTTTTGCTGAAGAGGACAAAGAAGCGACTTGTCCCTGACCGTGAACATCCACTAATGACGCGCTGCTTTTACATTTACCAGTTTCACGAGAGGAGGCAAAAGAGCTAGAGGCTGAGTCAGCAAGATAAGCCAAAACTTGCTCTTGCTGCTCCGGCTTTAAAAGCGGTTTTCCTACTCCCAGAAAAGGGAGCGTTCGAGGCCTTGTGTAGCCAGACGACGAACCTGGCTCCACAGCTCCAGACTTAGGTGCAATATTTTTTTTCCCACGACCACCTGATGCTCCACCACTACCACTACCCTCATTACCAGCTGACAATGAACGCCCCCGGCCACGACCTCTTCCACCAGACTTCCTCATTGTTTTAAAAACGTAACCAAACTAACGGTATTTGTTGCTGTCACACAACTTACACGGTGAGCTATAACTTCAGTATGATTTAGCTACCCCTTTACAGGTGGGTGAGACCACAACGAAAATCAGGCACAATGTTATACACTCTGTTTTTGGTGGCACCAAATGAGAGAGATGCCACACACGCAGGACTGTCACTGAAGCACAAATGTAAATATTAATCTCCCACTGTTTTTTTTTATTTATTTATCTTTTTTTCAGGGAGACTTTAGAAACAAAATAAAATAAAATGATTTTTTCTGGAAGAATTTAGAAACCAAATAACATAAAATGATTTTTCCTATGACAATTTAGAAACCAAATAAAAAAATAAAAAAAAAGGCTTTCTATGCCCCACTGAGTGAGAGATGCCACACACAGGAGTCAGGAGTGGCACACAAGCCCAGAGGCCAATATTTTTCTCCCAATGATTGATGTAGTGTTTTTTTCAGGTAGATTTTGGAACCCAAATCAAGCAAAAAAAATAATAGGCTTTCTATGGCCCACAATTGGAGAGAGAGAGAGAGATGGCACACCCAGGAGTCAAGACTGGCACACAAGCAGAAAGGGCAATTTTAATCTCCCACTGATTTGATTTTTTTTTTTTTTTCAGGGAGACTTTAGAAAAAAAAAATAATAAAAAAAAATGATTTTTTCAGGAAGAATTTAGAAACCAAATAAAATAAAATGATTTTTTCAGGGAGAATTTATAAAACCAAAAAGATAAAATAAATAGGCTTTCTATGGCCCACTATTTGTGAGAGAGATGGCACGCTCAGGACTGGCACACAAGCCCAGAGGCCAATATTAATCTCCCACTTTTTTTTTTTTTTTTTCAGGGAAAATTTATAAACCCAATAAAAAAAATAATAAATAGGCTTTCTATGGCCCACTATCTGAGAGAGAGAGATGGCACGCTTAGGACTGGCACACAAGCCCAAAGGCCAATATTAATCTCCCTTTTTTTTTTCAGGGAGAATTTATAAAACCAAAAAAAAAAAATAAATAGGCTTTCTATGGCCCACTATTTGTGAGAGAGATGGCACGCTCAGGACTGGCACACAAGCCCAGAGGCCAATATTAATCTCCCACTTTTTTTTTTTTTTTCAGGGAAAATTTATAAACCCAATAAAAAAAATAATAAATAGGCTTTCTATGGCCCACTATCTGAGAGAGAGAGATGGCATGCTTAGGACTGGCACACAAGCCCAAAGGCCAATATTAATCTCCCACTGATTGATTTATTGATTTTTTCAGGTAGAATTTAGAACCCAAATAAAGCAAAAAAATAAATAGGCTTTCTATGGCCCACTGAGTGAGTGATGATGCACACAGGAGTCAGGAGTGGCACACAAGCCCTGAGGCCAATATCTTTCTCCCACTGATTGATGTAGTGATTTTTTCAGGTAGATTTTGGAACCCAAATCAAGCAAAAAAATAAATAGGCTTTCTATTGCCCACTGACTGAGAGATGGCACAGACAGGGATGGCACTCTAGCAGAAATGTCAATCTTAATCTCCCACAAAAAAAAAAAAAAGGAACTGTCCTTCAATTACTATCTCCCTGCAGTAATCTCAGCCACGTATGGCAGGCAGCAATAAGGAGTGGACTGATGCACAAATTAAATAAAAAGTGTTGACAAACAAACAAGATAGCTGTGCAGAAAGGAAGGAACAAGAGGATTTGTGCTTTGAAAAAAGCAGTTGGTTTGCACAGTGGCGTACACACAGCAATGCAGCTATCAGGGAGCCTTCTAGGGCAGCCCAATGAGCTACAGTGCTGAGGGGAAAAAAAAAAAAATGTAGCTTCCACTGTCCCTGCACACCGAAGGTGGTGTTGGGCAGTGGAAATCGCTACAGCACAAGCGGTTTGGTGGTTAATGGACCCTGCCTAACGCTATCCCTGCTTCTGACGAAGCGGCAGCAACCTCTCCCTAAGCTCAGATCAGCAGCAGTAAGATGGCGGTCGGCGGGAACGCCCCTTTATAGCCCCTGTGACGCCGCAGACAGCAAGCCAATCACTGCAATGCCCTTCTCTAAGATGGTGGGGACCAGGACCTATGTCATCACGCTGCCCACACTCTGCGTTTACCTTCATTGGCTGAGAAATGGCGCTTTTCGCGTCATTGAAACGCGACTTTGGCGCGAAAGTCGCGTACCGCATGGCCGACCCCGCACAGGGGTCAGATCGGGTTTCATGAAACCCGACTTTGCCAAAAGTCGGCGACTTTTGAAAATGAACAACCCGTTTCGCTCAACCCTATCAGACATGTCTTCACAATTTTTCACGGCAAAATATCACTGATATGTGAACAGTCCCATAGACCAGGGGTCCCCAACTCCAGTCCTCAAGGCCCACCAACATGTCATGTTTTCAGGATTTCCTTAGTCTTGCCCAGGTAATAATTGCATCACCTGTGCAATGCAAAGGAAATACTGAAAACATGACCTGTTGGTGGGCCTTGAGGACTGGAGTTGGGGACCCCTGCCATAGACTATCACAGGTACGAGTGCTATCTGGAAAAAACACAGATAGCGCTCATACATGAAAAACTGATATGTGAATTAGGCCTAAGTTGTCAGAACATACTTTAAGGGCAGGTGCAGACTGGCTTATTTTCAGTCTGAGTGCAATATGACAATACATCCGATTGCACTCGGACCAATGTTAGTCTGTGGATACATACACATGTCAGAATATTTACTTGAACCGCACCAGTCCAAGGAAAAAAATTCTCCATGCCCGAGTTTTATCCAATACTTAGATTGCACTCGGCCATGCTAGCCAATAAGTCCGTGGAAAACAGCGGACTGCCCTCGGATGACATGGACTGACAGAATGGAGATGATGGAGACATTTTTTTCTCCATCTTCTCATTGGAGAGAATCAAATCATAGAATTATAGATCATAATCATATTTTTTTTATTTTGTAACATATACAATTTGAATCAAAGAATCTATGATTCTATGATTACATTTTTATATGTAACAAAATTAAAATAAACGGTAAAAAAACTTATAAAACAACATGAAAAGCGATTGAAATTAATGGAGTATTTACAACCATCTAACAAAGCTGTAATATTTGTGTGAGTGAAAGGGGGAAACAGTACACATGCTTTCTTATGTATCTTTTCAGAGGAAATGTAATTAATGTCCTCCATATTCCAACATTCTTTGTCATTATATCTGGAAAGAACTGGGTCAATGATCTTCTGGTCGGGAGCCAACTGTGTTATTGTTGTAGAATCTCCAGTTTGGCTTTCGATTCATTCTGATGTCATTGATTTCTCTCCTACAAAAAAATTGGTCCGAGATTCATCAGTGTTTTGGATTAGATATTCATCAGAGTTTGATCTATGTGTCAGTTTTTATCATCAGAGTTTCATTGGCTTTTCTTGTATGAAAAAAAATAATAGAGGCTTCTCAAGCTTCTCCTATCAAACAGTAAGTGAAAAATGAACAGCACACAGAAGGCATCCAAGTGTAATGTAATTTTTTCATGGGCCCATAGACTTGCATTGGCGAGATTAATCCGTGACTCAGATAAAATTTGGACATCTTTTATGCGGACCACTCATTCTGCAGAAATAGAAAGACGTGTACAGCTCTATAGACTATACTGAACTAAAACTAGAAAGTGAAAAACTGATTGAGCCCTTTGTTTTAGGACCTCAGCAGGGATAATACTTAGAGGCATTTTCTGTGACTTTGGATCTCATTTTTTTCTAAAAACGACTGAGAACCTATTTAACGGACAACTACAGTTTTTGCTTTAGTCCGTCATTCTGTTGTCTGCAATGGAAATAGGTTTCTATGTCTGGACAGTACAATTCAGAGTTGTTTTTAGGTTACATTAGACCTCATGCAGATGTGCGATTAAAAAAAGGACAAATAATTGTAATCAAATTTTCACTTGCATGGAGAAATTAAAAGAAAAAAAATGTCTTTGCCTTTTCCTTTCTGACACATCGAAGTAACATAGTAACATAGTTAGTAAGGCCGAAAAAAGACATTTGTCCATCCAGTTCAGCCTATATTCCATCATAATAAATCCCCAGATCTACGTCCTTCTACAGAACCTAATAATTGTATGATACAATATTGTTCTGCTCCAGGAAGACATCCAGGCCTCTCTTGAACCCCTCGACTGAGTTCGCCATCACCACCTCCTCAGGCAAGCAATTCCAGATTCTCACTGCCCTAACAGTAAAGAATCCTCTTCTATGTTGGTGGAAAAACCTTCTCTCCTCCAGACGCAAAGAATGCCCCCTTGTGCCCGTCACCTTCCTTGGTATAAACAGATCCTCAGCGAGATATTTGTATTGTCCCCTTATATACTTATACATGGTTATTAGATCGCCCCTCAGTCGTCTTTTTTCTAGACTAAATAATCCTAATTTCGCTAATCTATCTGGGTATTGTAGTTCTCCCATCCCCTTTATTAATTTTGTTGCCCTCCTTTGTACTCTCTCTAGTTCCATTATATCCTTCCTGAGCACCGGTGCCCAAAACTGAAGTAGAAGAAAACAGCATCCAGTCCCAGATGATGAGTATCAAAGAACAACATTTTATTCCACCATCAGAACACAATGCCCCGACCTATAACAGGTCTGGCAAAAATTAAGAGACCACCACATCAAAACCCTGTCATGGGCAGCCTAATCTCCAGACCTGAAACCCATTGAAAACCTCTGGAATGTAATCAGGAGGATGATGGATAGTCACAAGCCATCAAACAAAGAAGAACTGCTTACATTTTTGCACCAGAAGCAGTGTCAAAGACTGGTGGAAAGCATGCCAAGACGCATGAAAGCTGTGATTAAAAATCATGGTTATTCCACAAAATATTGATTTCTGAACTCTTCCTGAGTTAGAACATTAGTATTGTTGTTTCTAAATGATTATGAACTTGTTTTCTTAGCATTATTTGAGGTCTGAAAGCAGTGTTTTTTTTTTATTTTGACTATTTCTCCTTTTCAGAAAAAAAATACAAAATTTATTGCTTGGAAACTCGGAAACCTGTCTTCAGAAGTTTATGGATTAGATGAACAATTTACATTTTACTTAAAAATATACCTATAAAGAGAAAAATCAGACAAACCGAACATTTTGCAGTGGTCTCTTAATTTTTTCCAGGTCTTTATCAAGTAAACTTGTTCTTTGAAACTCATTACCTGGGACTGGACGCTGTTTTCTTCTACTTCGATTTTGCCGATTCTCCAAGTGGGTTCGTTCCTTGGAATTTGAACAAGCATCCAAGCTTAGTGAGTGCTGTCAGCCTTCTTTATTTGTCTTTTCCTTTCTGACTCCGTGAAAAACAGAAAAACAGACCACACTCGAATGTCACTTGCATTGTCAATTTTGATCCTACTCTCAGATCAGAAGTGGACATCTTTCCACAAGTTTCTGCAGACCTCTCGATCCACGAAAAATAATTGACATGCGATTGGCCCCATAATCTATCATGGGTAAGAGTGCTATCCGTGAAAATCATAAATAACACTGATAAGCAAATAACGGTTGTCTGAATGCGCCCTTAAAGCGAGAGAAGGGAGAGTCTCGATACTTATTTCTTGATACTTTTATAGACACATGGTTTGCAAAAAAACAAATAAGTGAATAGTACCTTAGACTTAAATGGGTACATGTTCTATCAGTGAAGATCATGGATAGAGCTTATACACGATTCACAGATACCTGAATGAGGCCTTAAAAGGAATCTGGCACCACAATTGACCTATATAAACTATTAATATGAGCATGCAGGTTAGACTTCTGGAAAAAATTCTACCTGCATTTCTCATATCAGATGCCTTGTTGAGAAAATATCTTTTATCACTTTATGCAAATGACCTCTTCTAGGCTGCGTGGAGGACGCTGCCTGGAAGATAACTCTGCCTCCAGAGCTTATTTTACATGAAGTAAGAGTTACCAGTGTGATTTGTTATGGCCACTTTCTGTTCTCCTGATCTCACTGCAGAGCTATGTGTGATTATAACTAACGCATCTGCAGGTTCCTCTCAGTTTCAGCTTCTATCTCACAGGCAGATAACTTTGCAATATTGTTAAAATTGAGCACAGTTCAGAGAACTACAAAAATGCATTTGCAAGAAAACAAAGTTCACTTATCTTGTTCTGAGTTAGTTACATATCTCACATTGGTAACTCCTCCTTCTATTTCAAATAACCTCTGGAGGCAGAGTTATCTTCCAGGGAACATCCTCTCCCTTGACTGGAAGAGGTCATTTACATATAAGAAAAACGTGGATTTTCATTGCATAAGACATCAAACCTTATATATCAAGGTATCATTTTATTCAGCTTCCTATTACCTACATGCCCATAGAGACTACTTAGGGGGGCTGATCCTACAGACAGATTCCCTTTAAATAGTCCTTCAAGACATTATATTCTGTATTGCCATTTAGAAACTATAAACATGTTAAGATTAAGACTAATTGTTCAATATTTACAGTGGGGAAAATAAGTATTTGATACACTACTGATTTTACAAGTTTTCCCACCTACAAAGAATGGAGAGGTCTGTAATTTTTATTGTAGGTACACTTCAACTGTGAGAGACAGAATCTTTAAAAAAAATTGTATGATTTTTATATAATTAATTTATAATAATAATCTTTATTTATATAGTGACAACATATTCTGCAGCGTTTTACAATTCAACAGTTCACATACAAGTCATAATAAAGTTAACGTTAATACAATAATTCATGCAAAGCTAAGGAAAACCTTGCCTATAAGAGCTTATAATCTACAATCTAGTTTGTATTTTATTGCATTAAATAAGTATTTGATGCAATAGAAAAACAGAACTTAACATTTGGTACAGAATCCTTTGTTTCTAATTACAGAGGTCAGATGTTTCATGCAGTTCTTGACCAAGTTTGCACACACTGCAGCAAGAATTTTGACCCACTCCTCCATACAGAGCTTCTCCAAGTCTTTACAGTTTAAGGGCTGTCGCTTGGCAACATTTAGTTTCAGCTCCCTTTGAAATGCTTCTAACTGAGCCACTCCTTAATTGCCCTGGCTGTGTGTTTAGGATCATTGCTGGAAGACCCAGCTACGACGCATCTTCAATGCTCTTACTGAGGAAAGGAGGTTGTTGGCCAAAATCTTGCTATACACGACCTCATCCATCCTCCCTTCAATACTATGCTGTCATCTTGTCCCTTTTGCAGAAAAGCATGCCCAAAGAAGGATGTTTCCCTCACCATGCTTTGCAGTTGGAATGGTTTTCTAGGGGTTGTACTCATCCTTCTTCCTCCAAACATGGCGAGTGGAGTTGATACCAAAAAATTATATTTTGATCTCATCTGACCACATGACCTTCTTCTATACCTCCTCCGGATCATCCGGATCAGTGTTTCTCATCTCCAGTCCTCAAGACTCCACAACAGGTCATGTTTTCAGGATTTCCTTAGTATTGCATAGGCGATGGAATTAATGCTTGAGCAGGTGATGAAATTATCACCTGTGCAATACCAAGGAAATCCTGAAAACATGACCTGTTGTGGGGTCTTGAGGACTGGAGTTGAGAAACACTGATCCAGATGGTAATTGGCAAGCTTAAAACTGGTCTGGAGATGTGCTAGCATGAGCAGGGGTACCTTGCATGTCCTGTCAAATTTTCTTACATGATGGCATAGTGTGTTGCTAACGGTAATGTTTGAGACTATGGTACTAGCTCTCTTCAGGGCATTGACCAGGTCCTCCCATGTAGTTCAGGCATGACACCTGATCTATCCCAGAAAAATCCTTACCCCACAAGGCAAGATCTTGCATGGACTCAAGACTGACGAAGATTTACAGTCATCTTATATTTCTTCCATTTTCGAATAATTGTGCAAACAGTTGTTGCTTTTCTCCAAGATGCTTGCCTATTATCCTGTAGCCCATCCCAGCCTTGTGTAGGTCTACAATTTTGGGGACCCAGTCACACACAGCATGCTTGAGTAATAATATTTTCTACCTCCATTTGCACTTGCACTTTATTTTATCTATTCGTTCAGTACATGTATGGACTAGGACTTTCATTTTATTTTCTGGCTTTGTGGTGCTATTTACTATTTATTTCCCTAAACTAATATACTGGAACATTTTAGATGATTTACCCTTTCTATAGTCCTTTGTGCTTAATGTACTTTAAGAGGTTCCATTGTGACTTATTGTACCCCATGCAATTTATATGTGTTGTGTACCGCTGCATTGTTTCAGCTGGTTAATATATATATTTTTTTATTATCTTTGTTAATTAATAAACTTTTGGAATTTATCTTTACCAATGGTTTCGTTTGCACAATTCCTGTGAATATGATCCACATTTGAAGTCTGTCTACGATAAGAATTACAGAAATCTCTATTCTTTGTAGGGGGGGAGGGAAATTGTAAAATCAGAACTATATCAAATACTTATTTTCCCTACTGTACCTATCTCAAAATTCTACTAATCCATTAATTTTGTTGAAAATACTCCTGATTTAAAATCTAATAAAATATCTCACACTCCAATATTCTCCCTTTAACTCCTTAACCCCCAAGGGTTGGTTTGCATGTTAATGACCGGGCCAATTTTTACAATTTTGACCACTGTGCCTTTATGAGGTAATAACTCTGGAACGCTTGCATGGATCTGGGTGATTCTGACACTGTTTTCTTGTGACAAATTGTACTTCATGATAGTGGTAAAATTTCTTTGATATGGCATGCGTTTATTTGTGAAAAAAATTGAAATTTTGCAATTTAAATCACAGAGATATGTCACACTAAAAACTTAATAAGTAATATTACCCACATATCTACTTTACATCAGCACAATTTTTGAACCAAGTTTTTTTTTGTTAAGAAGTTGTAAGGGTTAAAAGTTGACCAGCGATTTCTCATTTTTGCAAAACCATTTTTTTAGGGACCACATCACATTTGAAGTCACTTTGAGGGGTCTATATGATAGAAAATACCCAAAGGTGACACCATTCTAAAAATGCACCTCTCAAGGTGCTCAAAACCACATTTAAGAAGTTTATTAGCCCTTCAGGTGCTTCACAGGAATTTTTGGAATGTTCAAAAAAAATGAACATTTAACTTTTTTCCAAAAAAATTTAGTTCAGATCCAATTTGTTTTATTTTACCAAGGGTAACAGGAGAAATTGGACCCCAAAAGTTGTTATGCAATTTGTACTGAGTACGCTGATACCACATATATGGGGGTAAACAACTGTTTGGGCACATGGTAGAGCTCAGAAGAGAAGGAGCACCATTTTACTTTTCAATGCAAAATTGGCTGGAATTGAGATAGGATGCCATGTTGCGTGCCTAAACAGTGGAAAACCCGCTCAATTGACACCATTTTGGAAAGTAAACCCCCTACAGAACTTATCTAGATGTGTGGTTAGCACTTTGATCCCCCAAATGCTTCACAGAAATTTATAATGTAGAGCCGTAAAAATAAAAAATCATATTTTTTCACAAAAATGATTTTTTGCCCCTCATTTTTTACTTTCCCAAAGGTATGAGGAGAAATTGGACCCGAAAAGATGTTGTGCAATTTGTTCTGAGTATGCTGATACCCCATATGTGGGGATAAACCACTGTTTGGGCGCATGGCAGAGCTCGGAAGGGAAGGAGCGCTGTTTGACTTTTCAATGCAAAATTGGCTGGAATTGAGATAGGACGCCATGTCGTGTTTGGAAAGCCCCTGATGTGCCTAAACAGTGAAAACAACCAACAAGTGACACCATTTTGGAAAGTAGACCCTCTAAGGAACTTATCTAGATGTGTGGTGAGCACTTTGAACCCCTAAGTGCTTCACAGAGGTTTATAATGTAGAGCCGTAAAAATAAAAAATCATATTTTTTCACAAAAATGATATTTTTATTTTACCAAGTGTAACAGGAGGAATTGGTCAACAAAACTTGCTGTTCAATTTGTCTTGAGTACACTGATACCCCATATGTGGGGAGAACCACCGTTTGGGCGCATGGTAGAGCTCGGAAGGACAGGAGCGCCGTTTTGGTATGCATACTTAGACGTCTACAGGCTTCACGTTGCATTTGCAGAGCCCCTGATATGCCTAAACAATAGAAACCCCCCACAAGTGACCCCATTTTGGAAAATAGACCCCCCAAGGAACTTATCTAGATGTGTTGTGACAACTTTGAACCCCCAAGTGTTTCACTACACTAAAGTTTATAACGCAGAGCCGTGAAAATAAAAAATCACTTTTTTCCACAAAAATTATTTTTAAGCCCACAAATTTTTATTTTTCCAAGGGTAACAGAAGAAATTGGACAGCAATAGTTGTCCAATTTGTCCTGAGTATGCTGAAACCCCATATATTTGGGTTAACCACTGTTTGGGAGCACAGCAGAGCTCGGAATAGAAGAAGCACCCTTTTACTTTTTCAACGCAGAGTTGGCTGGAATTGAGATCAGATGCCATATCGCATTTGGAGAGCCCCGATGTGCCTAAACAGTGGAAATCCCCCAATTCCAACTCCACCCCTATCTCAAATACACTAATAACCCCGTTCCCATCCCTAACCATAACCCTAACTACACCCCTAACACGAACATGCCCCTAACCCTAATCCCAACCCTAACCACACCTCTAACCCAATGCACCCCTAACCTCAACACACCCCTAACCCTAATCCCAACCCTAACCATAACCCTAACCACACCCCTAACCCTGACACACCCCTAACCCTAATCCCAACCTTAAATGTAATCCAAACCCTAATCCCATCTCCAGCCCCAACCCTAACTTTAGCTCCAACCCTAAGCTTAGCCCTAGCCCTATCCCTAACCCTAATGGAAATAAATATTTTTTTAATTTTATTATTTTTTTCAAAACTAAGGGGGTGGTAAAGGGGGATTTGATTTACTATTTATAGAGTGTTTTTATAGTAGGTTTTTGTTTGGCAGCTGTCACACGCTAAAAGACGCTTTTTATTGCAAAAAATAGTTTTTGCATCATCACATTTTGAGAACTATAATTTTTACATATTTTGTCCCACAGAGATATGTCAGGTCTTGTTTTTTGTGGGACGAGTTGACATTTTTATTGGTAAGCACTTTCCCCGCGAGCGCAGCTGATCGCTTATGACATACTACCCTGTCGATGGTCAGACAGGCCCTGGTCAACACGACGGGATACTACTTCGGATGTCAAAAAGGGGTTAAATATTACATCATGAATCTAATCCATCTATTTGTTCGTGATTATACAAAAGATACATAATTGATTGTTTAATAATATAGGAATAACTATATCATATTAATTTTAGCAAGGCAGCAGAAAAAGAAAAAAAATCATTTTTAGTAGTTTAAGATAAGTAAGTGTGGAAATAACCTAAAAGCAAAAAAGTAACTTAAACCTGCTGATGTGACTAGTTTTACTGAATTTGTCAGTTGCCATTTTGGATCCTGGATTTAAGATATCCCTTAAGGGTAACTTAAACATATAAAGTTTCAAGATAAATTGTACATATGACAGGAATTTAATAGCACAAAGTAAAATTATAGAACAAAGGTTTTTTGAAGGAAATTATCCAGAGGACCTATTAGAGGAGACACAGAAGCGAATTTGGAATAAGGATAAATCCCTAAACACACACAACAGAGAAAAGAGAAAAGAGAGGGATTAAATATTTTTCTTATATCTACATATAATAGAAATCCACATTTGGTTGGATGACTAAAGATAGAGATTGGGATATTGTAAAACATGTTGCAACTATTAAGCGTTCACTGCCAGAATGACCATGACCACAAATAGCCCATATGCTGGCACCAAATTTATGTTATCACATTTCTAAAACAGGAGTGAAACACTAACGCAAACCAAGTAGCCATCCTAAAAGTCAAAATCAATCTAGGGCTTTGTCTTTTAATTAATTGACAACTGTTTTGGGGTGTTTGCCCCTAATTAGTAGCAAGCAGGAAAACTATTTTGGCTGATTGGAAGGACTCTGACAGAGCATCTATGTGCTGTAGAGGTTTGTACTCACTCAACTGCTCTTTATTATTATTATCATTATTATTATTATTATACATTTTTATAGCACCATTTATTCCATGGCGCTTTACATGTGAAAGGGGAAGTATAGACAAGTACAATAGACATGAGCAAAACAAGGCACACATAAGTACAGAAGGAGAGAGGACCCTGCCTGCGAGGGCTCACAGTCTACAGAGGATGGGTGAGGATACACTAGGAGAGGGTAGAGCTCGTTGTGCGGTGGTTCAGCAGACTAATGATCACTGCAGATTGTAGGTTTGTTGGAAGAGGTGGGTCTTCAGGTTCTTTTTGAAGGTTTTCCATTGTAGGCAAGAGTCTGATGTGTTGGGGCAGAGAGTTCCAGAGTATGGGGAAGCACGGGAGAAGTCTTGCATGTGGTTGTGGGAAGAAAAGATAGGAGAGGAATACAGAAGGTGATCTTGAGAGGATTGAAGGTTGCATGTAAGTATGTACCTGGAGACCATGTCACAGATGTATGGAGAAGACAGGTTGTGGATGGCTTTGCATGTCATAGTTAGGGTTTTGAACTGGAGCCTCTGGACAATAGGAAGCCAGTAAAGGGCTTGGCAGAGAGGAGAGGCTGGGGAAAAATGGGGAGACAGGTGGATTAGTCGGGCAGCAGAGTGTAGGATGGGAGTGGTGCCAGTGTGCTAGAGGGGAAGCCAGAGAGTAGGAGGTTGCAGTAGTTGAGGTGGGAGATGATAAGGTTGTGCACTAGCGTTTTTGTGGTTTCATGGTCAAGGAATGCACGGATCCATTAATTATTTTTGAGTTTGAGCCGGCAGGAGGAGGCAAGGGCTTGTATATGTGGCTTGAAAGAGAAAGTTTTGGAAAGAGTTGAGGATCACCCCAAGGCACCGAGCATGTGGGACTGGGGAAAGTGAGCAGCCATTGACATTGATGGATAGATCTCGTGGAGGGGTAGAGTGAGATGGGGGAAAGATGATGAATTCAGTTTTGTCCATGTTCAGTTTTAGAAAGCAAGTAGAAAAGAAAGCTGAAATAGCAGACACAAATTTTGGGATTTTGGTCAGTAAGGAGGTGAGGTTGGGTACAGATAGGTAGATCTGCATGTCATCGGTGTAGAGATGATACTGCAAACCATGGGAGTCTATGAGCTGTCCCAGACCGAAGGTGTAGATGGAGAAGAGCAGGGGCCCTAGGATTGAGCCTTGGGGAACACTGACAGACAGGGGTGGAAGTGAGGAGGTGGTGTGAGAGAGGGAGACACTGAATGTTCGGTCTGTTAGATATCACGAGATTCAGGATAGGGCCAAGTCTGTGATGCCAAGAGATGAGAGAATATGTAGCAGGAGGGAAAGGTTGACAGTGTCAAAGGCAGAAGACAGATCCAGGAGAAGGAGGACTGTGCTGTGGCGCTTGCTCTTGGCGGTTAGGAGGTCGTTGGTAACTTTAGATAGGGCAGTTTCAGTTTAGTGATGCGGTCGGAAGCCAGATTGTAACTGGTCAAAGAGGGAGCAGGAGGAGAGGTAAAAGCACAGTTCAAGATGGACATGCTGTTCCAGTAGTTTTGAGGCATAAGGGAGAAGAGATATCGGGTGATAGCTAGACACAGAGGATGGGTCGAGGGAGGGCTTTTTGAGGATGGGTGTGATCGAGGCATGTTTGAGGGATGAGGGGAAGAAACCATTTGTAAGTGAGAGGTTGAAGAGGTGTGTTAGGGATGGGATGAAGACTGTGGCAAGTTTAGGGTTTAGTTGGGACAGGAGTGGGTCAAGTGTTCAAGTGGTGAGATGTGATCCAGACAGGAGGGTGCAGAGCTGATCTTCTGTCATGGTGGAGAAGCTAGTTTTGGAGAAAAAGGACTAAGCAGCTAAGAGGGGCATTGGGGGCTGCGGGCAAAAGCTTTCTCAGATCATATCAATCTTCCGCTTAAAGAGGCAAAGTCTTCAGCAGAAATGAGAGGAGATGGAGGAGTTGCTGTTGGATGGAGTAGAGAATTGAAAGTGTTGAAAAGCTGTTTAGGGTTGTGAGACAGGGAGGATATGAGAGATGATAAGTAAGTTTGTTTTGTGGCAGTGACTGTGGACTTGAAGCTGGTGAGGAACTGCTGGTATGCGATGAAGTGTTTTGCAGAGCAGGATCTCTTCCATCTCCGCTCAGCGACCCTGGAAGCCCATTTCATTTCTTTGGTCAGGCTGGTCAGCCAGGGCTACGTGTTGATTGTACGAGTTTTGCTATGTGTGAGGGGGCAGCCGAATCAAGTGTTGCTGTTATTGTAGTGTTATAAAAAGTGGCAACAGCATCTGTGTCATGTATGGAATTTGTGTCTCTAAGAGAGTGATTGTAAACTGAGGTGTTTGAGACTTTTTAGAGGGTGAGTGATTTTGTGGAGTGGGGGTTGCGCACTAGGAGAGGAGAGGGAAGAGAATGTCAGTAGGTTGTGGTCAGACAGGGGGAGGGGTGAGTTAGTGAGATTAGTAAGGGAACAGAGGTGGGTCAGAGGAGGAGGTGGAGGAGGAGGGGTGGTGAACGCCTACAGCCAACTGTTTCCTCGACTATGGGCTAGGAAGAACTGTCCCACTATGGCTGTCCCCTCTGGACCGTGCATCCACCACATTACCCAGTGCGCTGTGATGGACACGTAACGTCCCTGGCCATGCCTACTGGTCCAGGCATCTGTTGTGAGGTGCACCTTTCCACTGACTGATTGCCTCAGTGCATGGACAATGTGGTCTTTGACATGCTGGTGGAGGGCTCGGATGGCTTTTCTCGCAAAGAAGTGCCAACTGGGTAGGTCATAGCGTGGTACTGCGTAGGCCATCAGGTCTTTGAAAGCTTCGCTTTCAACCAACCGGTAGGGCATCATCTCTAACGAGATTAGTCTAGCAATGTGGGCATTCAAACCCTGTGTACGTGGATGAGAGGATGAGTACTTTCCTTTCCTAATGAGAGTCTCTTGTAGGGTGAGCTGGACTGGAGAGGTGCATATGGTGGAACTAGCAGTGGTGGTGGTGGTGGTGGTGGAAATGGCGGATTGAGAGAGGGTTGGTGATGGTATTCTCGATGTTGGCCTTCATACAGTGTTTCCTACCAATAACCTTGTGATTCCCTGACTGCTTTGGCGCTTGCGACGATACCTCCACATTTGCTGCTGGTGGTGTCCTAACCGGTGGGCTTACAGTGAGGGAAGCAATGTAGCATTGCTGACTACCTTCATTCTGAGCAGTTGCACCAATGGTACGGGACGTTTGGTAGTTAGTCGAGGCTTGCAAGTGCATCCTGGTTAAATGTCTAAGCATGCACGTTGTATTTAAATTTTGAAGATTCTTCCCTCTGCTAAAGGTCTGTGAGCATTTCTTACAGATAACTTTTGACTGATCATTCGGATCTTGGTTAAAAAATTGCCACACTGCACTCTTACTACTATGGAATACCTTTTCAGGCATTGCACGCTGTGCTATTTTCACCGGATGGCCACGCTGTCCTAAAACTGTTTTTGTTTTTGACAAACGTTTTTGGCCTGATATGGGCCTGCCAGATGACAGCTGTTGCAGTGTAGATGGCTGCTGCGGATCATCCTCCTCCGCTTTTGAGCTACTGGCAGCGGCACCCTCTTCCCCCAATGGCTGCCAATCTGGGTCAATAACTGGGTCATCTATCACCTCCTCTTCAATGTCATGTGCACCTTCCTCTGCGTCACCATGTAAGGTGCTATAGCGTTCGGGACGGGGAACCATATTCTCATCAGGGTCAGATTCTGGCTCAGTACACTGCGAGGGCAATGTAGTGATCTGAGTCAGTAGAACAGCATAATAATTTTGCTGTGGCTGTGCATCAGTGCACTCCATGTCCGATTCATCTTGTAATGGGCAGTTAACAATTTCCCTTTCTAACCCAGGCACGGTATGTGTAAAGAGCTCCATGGAGTAACCTGTAGTGTCACCTGATGCATCCTTCACTTTTGGTTTGGGTGAAGGACACAAGGAAACGTCTTGTTCCTGATCGGGAGCATCCACTGACGACTCGCTGCTTTTATATTTGGAATTTTCTGAAGAGAAGGCAAAAGAGCTAGAGACTGAGTCAGCAAGGAAAGCCAAAACTTTTTCCTGCTGCTTCGGCTTTAAAGGCTGTTTTCCTACTCCCAGATAAGGGAGCCTTCGAGGCCATGTGTAGCCAGACGAGGACGCTGGCTCAACACCTCCAGCCTTAGGTGCTATTGTGCTTTTGCCACTACCACCAGATGCACCACCATCACCACCATCAGTACCAGCTGGCAACCACCGCCCACCGGCTCTTCCACCAGACTTCCTCATTTTTTGTAAAAATCTAACCAAAATAACAAATGTTATATTGTACTGTAAAACAAGGTAGAAGGTGTATATAAACTTGTTGAGAATTTAAATCCCACTTTTTTTTGGGAGACTGAACCAAAACTCAGGCTCAGTGTATATAACAATGCAATCTAAGTGGCAGATAGTGGCTGGCTGACATACGACAAAGTAACAGGACTGAAGTATATCCACTTTGTGACAATTTGAATCTCACTATTTTGGGGGGAGACTGAACAAAAACTCAGGCACTGTGCATAAAACAACACAATGTAAGTGGCAGAAAGTGGCTGGCTGATATACCACAAACTAACAGGATAATATGAGGGGCCCTGTGCCAGTACCGCCGCCCACGAGAGAGTGTTCCCCCCAAGCTCGAACAGTGCTCTATCACTTGCAATACTTACCCCTCCCTGCTCCACCACTGTGTAGTCTGTTTTGTTAAATCCTTCAATGGCACTGCCAATACAAATTTGTTGAAATGACAGATGATAGTTAAAATATACAGGGGCCTTGGCCTCCATTTAGACCAGTTAATACTTTGCGCCTACTACTATTGTCTGCTACTCAGCAGAGGAGCCCACCCCTGTAACTAGCTATGCCACTCGATCCAAAAAAAGTAAAAGTCGCTCAACTCTAGTTACCAGTATCAGGTCCTAAGGACTGCCTCTTACTACAGATCCTCTCCTCCTTTGGCATCAAAGACCTCGCCCTATCCTGGATCTCCTCATACCTTTCCAACCGCACATTCAGCGTCTCCCACTCCCACACTACCTCCTCATCCCACCCTCTCTCTGTTGGAGTCGCCCAAGGCTCTGTTCTAGGACCCCTACTTTTCTCAATCTATACACTTGGCTTGGGACAACTCATAAAGTCCCATGGATTCCAGTTCCACCTCTATGCTGATGACACTCAGATCTACCTCTCTGGCCCAGACATCACCGCTCTTCTGTCCAGAATCCCAGAGTGCCTATCAGCCATATCCTCCTTCTTCTCCTCTCGCTTCCTCAAACTCAATGTGGACAAATCTGAACTCATCATCTTTCCTCCATCCCATAGATCTTCCTTACCTGACCTATCTATCGCAATCAACGACATCATGCTTTCCCCCGTACCGGAAGTCCGCTGCCTCGGAGTAACCTTCGACTCTGCCCTGTCCTACAAACCGCACATCCAAGCTCTTTCCATCTCCTGTCGTTTCCAGCTCAAAAATATCTCCAGAATCCGTCCTTTCCTCAACAGTCAATCTACTAAAATGCTTGTGCATGCCCTCATCATCTCCCGCCTTGACTACTGCAGCATCCTTTTCTGCGGCCTCCCTGCTAACACCCTTGCACCTCATCATAACTCTGCTGCCCGACTAATTCATCTCTCTCCTCGCTACTCCTCTGCTTCTCCCCTCTGCAAATCTCTTCACTGGCTCCCATTCCCTCAGCGTATCCAGTTCAAATTAATAATACTGACCTACAAAGCCATCCACAACCTGTCTCCTCCATATATCTCTGAACTAATCTCCCGATATCTTCCCTCACGTGATCTCTGGTCCTCCCAAGACCTCCTTCTCTCCTCCACACTTATTCTCTCCTCATCCAACCGCCTCCAAGACTTCTCCCGAGAAGCCCCCATCCTCTGGAATTCTTTACCCAACACGTCCGACTATCAACCACATTCGGATCCTTCAGCCTGCACTGACCCTGCTCCCTCCTAATCACTACCGAAGCTACCGCCTCACCAACAACGGAGGTCCTGCAACCCTCAACCTACTGTCTCCTTCCCCATAATCCTGTAGAATGTAAGCCCGCAAGGGCAGGGTCCTCGCCCCTCTGTATCAGTCTGTCATTGTTAATTTGTTTACTGTAAGTGATATCTGTAACTTGTATGTAACCCCTTCTCATGTACAGCACCATGGAATCAATGGTGCTATACAAATAAATAATAATAATAATAATAATAATAATAATAATAATAATACTGTTAACAGTATCCCAATTGATGTGCACCATTTGCCCCATGGCTAGTTCCACCCTGGGTACCGGATTGGGGTAATCCCACTCCTGGCCATTCTAGAAATATGGGACTTCATATTTGGTGTTAATTTTTAAGGTCTTTACCAAGGAGACTTGGCTCACTGGGTAAAAACAAGAGAATCTTAAAAGCAAGCCTCCATGGTAAAGACCACAATAATTAGCATGAAATAAAAATGCCCATTTCTCTGGAACCCTAAGGCAGTTGAAAAAAAATCCCTCTGAATTGTCAGGAAAGCAACTGCAATAAAATAATATTAAAAAAACTTGGCCATTTTGGACCTGGCAACATGTCTTTAAGGTTTTATGCTGTCACTTGCCTGCACAACAGCCACATGACTAACTCGCCACTTCTGTTTTACTGTTCTTTAGTGCTGTCCACACACTTGGCTTCTGCTACTCTTGGGTGACCATTTGCTAACTCTGCTTTGGTGTTCCTGGATGCTGTCCACACACTCGACTCTGTAGCTCCATGGTGCCTGTTTGCAAATTCAACAGGTGATTGCATTTCGTAGTGAGGCTAAGACAACAAAGTGAGCCCACCCAGGACACTGCCAGAGCCTCCTAATTCATTAGATCCAGGCACTGTGACATAGTGTCTGGGAGATCAATCTAGTGGTTAGCCTCTGTCTGATCTTAAAACTGAACTCAGGTGTGAAATGGGTTCAGTTCCATTATAAAAAGATTTTAAAATAAAGGTGAAGGTGACACGAAATATGAAGCATGACAAAGATGCCCAAAAAGTCCAACCATATTTTGTATGGCTTTCAAGTTGAGGAGTCAGAATTAAAATCAAATGTATTAATAAATGTGTTTCTTAACTACAATTTGCACCTGTCTGTAGATTCCATTCATTACAGTCTCTTTACTGATTGTCAGACATAAAAGGAATTGACCATAGCTGTGGCCAACACTTAACAAGTTACATGTGTAGAGCCAGCTGGCCACTTCTTAACTTCCAAAGTTATATTTCTAGAGGGACATTTTCTAAATATTTAACAGACTGAGTTTTAATAAGAAAAAGACATTTAGCAAAGCAGACAAAATTTGACATATTGATTATATTAGCTTAATATGATGCATTGTTGGAAATAGAAATATACAATCTAGTAAGTAGTCTAATAGTTTGCAGGATCTAGGAGTTATAAGGTATTCCTGGGTTTCAAGATTATTGGTTTATCTCTAGGAAAGGTCATCAATAATTGATCAATGGAGGTCAAAATCTTGTCCCCCTTACCACAATGAGCTGCACAAAGCACCACTATGTCTTCCCAATGCTTTCTTCTTCAGGAAAGCCCCGTTAATTTCCTACTATGCAAAATATTTTTTTTTTTTTTACTATTTATTGTATATCATATTAGTAAATGTAATTCACTACATATGAACATGATATTTATAATATAGAGTAGAACTGCACTAACCTGACAGCAATCCATAGGATTCTATCTACTAAGCCATTATCTATATATATAATTGTCTAAGGGGTACTTCCATCTTTCTGTCTGCAACTTCCATAGCGGAAATTCCATATCGCTGATTGGTCTCGCCAGCTGTCTGTCATGGCTGCCGCGACCAATCAGCGTCGGGCACAGTACGATTAGTCCCTCCCTACTCCCCTGCAGTCAGTCAGTGCATGGCGCCCGCATACTCCCCTCCACTCACCACTCACACAGGGTTAATGCCAGCGGTAACGGGCTGGGGGTACCGCACTCCGTAACCGCTGCTATTAACCCTGTGTGTCCCCAACTTTTTGCTATTGATGCTGCCTATGCAGCATCAATAGTAAAAATATGTAATGTTAAAAATAATAAAAAAACAAAAAACCTGCTATGTTCACCTTCCGTAGTCTGATGATGCGCTCGCGGCTGCCACCATATTCCGTTCCCAGAGATGCTTTGCGAAATTACCCAGAAGACTTAGGGGTCTCGCGAGCATAGGGACAGCTTCGCTGGATCCTGGCGGGTGAGTGTATAACTATTTTTTATTTTAATTATTTTTTTTTAACACAGATATGTGCCTTCACTGCTATATACTACGTGGGCAGTGTTATATAGCACGTGGGCTGCGTTATATACAGCGTGGCTGCTATATACTATGTGGCCAGTGTTATATACTACATGGGCAGTGTTATATACCACGTGGGCTGCGTTATATACCGTGTGGGCTGCGTTATTTACCGCATGGCTGCTATATACTACGCGGGCAGTGTTATATACTACGTGGGCAGTGTAATATACCATGTGGGCAGTGTTATATACCACGTGGGCTGCATTTTATACCATGTGGCTGCTATATACTACGTGGCCAGTGTTATATACTATGTGGGTAGTGTTATATACCGCGGGAACAGTGTTATATACCGTGCGAACTGCGTTATATACCGAGTGTCTGCTATATACTACGTGGCAGTGTTATATACTATGTGGGCTGTGTTATGTACTGCGTGGCCTGTGCTATATATTACATGGCCACTGTTATATACTGCATGGCCTGTGTTATATACTACGTCACCTGTGTTATATACTGCGTGGCTGCTATATACTGCGTGGGCTGTGTTATATACTATTTGGGCTGTGTTATATACTGCGTGGCCACTGTTATGTATTGCGTGGCCTGTATTAATGCATCGGGTATTCTACAATATGTATGTATGTATATAGCAGCCACATAGTATGTAGAACAGGCCACGTAGTATTTGTCTGCTATATACTACATGGCTCCTAAATACTACGTGGCCTGTGCTATATACTGTACATACATACATACATAAATATTCTAGAATACCCGATGCGTTAGAATTGGGCCACCATCTAGTTGAAGTATAATTCTTGACTTTCTTTGTGCTCGCTTTCAGAAGACTTTGTATTAGTCACACCCAATAACCTTGTGAAATATGATTACATTTCCCCTCAGTCTTTATCAAAAGCCTGAAATCTTCATTTTGCCTGTTAAATTTAATGCTTGCAATATTCTTTAGTTTATTGGACGTAATTTGAATACTTTTAATTAATTTTGTGAACATCTATGAGGCAAATACTCTTGAAAATATCAATGTATTTAGGTTTGGTATTTATTCTCTATATATCTGAAAATTCTTGTAACTCATGATTGAGTCATCTGGTTCTCAGATTAGTTTTATGAATGTACATATACTTAAACCAGACCGCAGTCACCACACATGGCCATATGTAATAGAAATAGGTTTCATTATGCTTAACAAACAGCAGGTCTCCCATGTTGACTCATTCAACAGGAAACTGCTATAAAACCAGTACAGATCAGTTAAAGTCATTTCCTTCTCATATCTTATTTTACACCACTCCTCTTACCCAATCATCAATATATTACATAGGATCCCCAACACACTCACATTTAGGATTTTTGTTAGCAATCATATCTCCATGGGGCAGTGAAGCTCCAGTTTTATGAATACAATTGAAAATAAATTGAAGTTTGTTATGTGAAAGAAATGTATAAGATGTTTTCCAATTTAGGTAGCTAGACGACTAAGCAATGGTTTTGAAGCTTCACTTAAAAGAGTGACTGTCATTAAATTTGCAGGTAAAAAAATCTTACTGTAAGGACTCATGCAGACATCCGTGGATCTTGGTCCGACCTCGGACCATAATGCACAGACTCCCTCTTGGAGCATGACAGATTAATATATTTCTTTGAGGTTGTAATGCTCGGCGATACTCGGATATCACTTGAGTATCTGGGTGCTTGGATGTGCTCTGCACTTGGTGAGTATTAGCTCAATTTGAAACTCGAATTCTGCCCCGCATGTTTGGCGCTTGTTACACAGCCAATGAGCATTCAGGGATTGCCCTGGCCATCTTGGTAGTGACATTACTGTGATTGGCTGGCCGTGTGACATCATCAGAGGTTTAAAAAGAATAGGCGCCACCAGGTTCAGCATACTGATGCCACTGTACAACCCTGTGAAAGTTATTGGAGGGAGAGAGTGCTGGTTAGGCATGTGTGCACAGTTTAACAAATCAAATTCCTGTAGTGTTGATGATGGTGCTGAAGCTAAACCATCATGCTAAGAGTTCTTGGAAGTGCTAATTTTGTGCCTTGCTGTTGGTTTTAGAAACAATCTGCATTTAGCATAGGGAGGGAAAGAGAGTTGCAGGAGCAGGGAGAATGGCTGAATACAGTCTCTGGACAGGGATTAGGGCTTCAAAGTCCATTGCTAAATATATAGCTGCAGCAGTTGACCACATGTTTATTTTTCGGGTGAAAAAATTGACTATTTTGTCATAAATAGAGTGCTATGTGCTCTGTGGTATGTTATATAACACACCAAAAAAGCATTGAAACATTTTTCTGGATTCAATTATTCACCCATAGAGTATTATGTGCTTTGCTGTACATTTATGTGCTATATAACACTCCCAAAAAGTGTTGAAACATTGTTAGGACTGGCGGAACGCACCAAGAAAGGTGATATAGATGCGTTCGCAGTCCTGGGTCCACCGTGCAGGTGAAAACCTGCTGCTAGTAAATACAGACTATATGGCGGTACACTAAAGTATATACACGTGGGTTCAACCTCACCCAGCGTGAAGGGAGCAATCCTGTTGCGTCACAGGATCGCGGTACCGCACCTAAAGTGCGAGCGAGTAGTCAGCGTACTTAACCCCAACTGGGATTGAAGTCCGATTAGACCCTCGCTGGCACTACACCGCAACTGGGTGTGTAAGGAAACTAAATATAAATATATAAATGCACAGGAGTGCGAGCAATGCCGCACTGACGGACGCCACCAACCACACTGGCTTGGGTATGGAAAGCGCAAGGCAAGCGCACGGCGCCGTACAGGCGGACACAGCAAGAGGACGCTGTAATGTGTGTATCGTGCAGATGATTAGTCGGGCGCTAGATAGCTACCAACATCCGCGAGCAGACAACAACTCTAGGGAGGGATATTTAGGAGCTTTCATCCATCGACATACATTCATCTACACACACACATATAACATTATGAGACAATACTAGCGCATGGCCGTGCGGTCATGCGCAGTTTAAATAGTTGCAGCACAGGAAGTGGCCACAGAAACTTTGCCCTTCCAAGACCTGCCAAGAGGACCAATGGAACGTGCTGCAGAGCCTGAGCACATGACCCTCGATCTCCAACGGGAGATCTTGCCTGGGCATGCTCAGTGTGTGTAAATAAGGACTTAGATCCAGAAACGTCCACTCGCCGCTGCCCGCACTGGCTTTAATGGCAGAAGCAGGAAAAGCAGCAGCAACTCTTCGCACAGAGTCAGACTGAGCGAGACGCTGGGATCGACGTCCCCGCTGAGCAGACTCCACTGCGGCTGGAGGAGAATGGGAGACCGCAGCGGAGACGGATCAAAATTCCCCCTGTGCAGCAGAGGAAACTCGACTCCTAACATTACCCCCCCTCCTAGGGCCCCCCCCTCCTTGGGCCTCGCTACGTTCAAAGGCAGCAATGAGCTGCGGAGCCCGAATGTGCTCAACAGGCTCCCAGGACCTGTCCTCGGGGCCATAACCCTTCCAGTCTACCAAAAAAAAATTTTTACCACGCACCACCTTGCACCCCAAAATAGCGTTCACCTCATAATCGTCCGTAGACGAAGACGTAGACGTAGACGTAGTCCCAGCAGTAGGGTTGAGCGACCTTGACCTTTTTGGAGTCGAGCCGTGTTTCGCGAAACCCGACTATCTTAGAAGTCGAGTCGAGTGGAATCGGCCGATTATCGCGAAAAGTCGGGTATCGCCCGAAACACGAAACCCAATGCAAGTCAATGGGGGAGCATAGTCGGCAGTGAGTGGAGGCCAGGAAAACATCTACACTGCCCATTTTAATGGCAAAAACATCCATTCTTGTTACTGAAGCTTGTCAATCGTAATTTAGCTTATAATAATTTGAAGGCATTTGAAATTGGGGGTCATTTGGCTAAAGTTGTGGGGGGTAGGGCTGGTTCAAGTAATTAGTGGGCCCAGGAAATCTGGAACACGTCACGGCAGTGGAGCAGGGAGAGGTAAGTATTTCAACTTTGCAAGTGCTGTGATCCTGAGCAAGCAGGGGGGGCCCACTAGTTGGCATTGGCACTGGCACAGGGCCCCTCAAAGTACAGCGGTGTGTTTGCACGGCGGGGGCGCCTCCCACTGGCAGCAACACTTTTGCATACTATGAGAGGCCCTGTGCCAGTGACGTCGCCAACTAGTATTCCTCCCCCCACCTGATGAAGGAACCTGCACTTTCATCTGCACCTTCCTCTTTGTCCCCGTGTAAGGTGCTATGGTATGCGGGAAGAGGAACGTGACTTTCAGCAGGGTCACAATCTTGCTGTGTAGCGTGCACAGGGAATTTTGCGTTATGGGTCAATGTACCAGCAGACTCATCTATCACTGGCTGGGCAATGGGCAGGATGAGGAGGAAACACAGATATAGGCCCAAAGAATAAAGTGGGCTAAATGCAGTTCAAAATTGGTAACACAGGACTAACCAGGGGGCATTGCAGTGGAGGACAACTGGAATGAGAGGCTGACACAGAGAGTAGGCCCAAATCAGTAAGTAGTCGAAATGCAGTTCAAAATTGGCAACCGTAGTAAACAGGCGGCACAGCTTTGTTCAGTGGAGAAGAACAGCAAGGAGCGGCAGACACTGTTAGTAGGCCCCAAACCAACTAGTACGCCAAATGCAGTTGTTCCATTTAACCACTATTTAACAAGAGCCTGAAGATAGAAGCTCAGGAAAGGCAACCTGGAGAACACCTTGGAGTGTAACACACCATCTCTCTACACCCCATACCCAATTTGTAGGTCTAATGCAGTGTAGTTTCCAACAACTACTAAACGAGGGCATGACGATCGAAGCAATGGAGAGGAAACCTGGGGAACACCTTGGAGTGGAACACACCATCTCTCTACACCCCATACCCAATTTGTAGGCCTAATGCAGCGTAGTTTCCAACAACTACTAAACGAGAGCATGAAGATCGAAGCATTGGCGAGGAAACCTGGGGAACACCTTGGAGTGGAACACACCATCTCTCTACACCCCATACCCAATTTGTAGGCCTAATGCAGTGTAGTTTCCAACAACTACTAAACGAGAGCATGAAGATCGAAGCAATGGAGAGGAAACCTGGGGAACACCTTGGAGTGTAACACACCATCTCTCTACACCCCATACCCAATTTGTAGGCCTAATGCAGCGTAGTTTCCAACAACTACTAAACGAGAGCATGAAGATTGAAGCATTGGCGAGGAAACCTGGGGAACACCTTGGAGTGGAACACACCATCTCTCTACACCCCATACCCATTTTGTAGGCCTAATGCAGTGTAGTTTCCAACAACTACTAAACGAGAGCATGAAGATCGAAGCAATGGAGAGGAAACCTGGGGAACACCTTGGAGTGGAACACACCATCTCTCTACACCCCATACCCAATTTGTAGGCCTAATGCAGCGTAGTTTCCAACAACTACTAAACGAGAGCATGAAGATCGAAGCATTGGCGAGGAAACCTGGGGAACACCTTGGAGTGGAACACACCATCTCTCTACACCCCATACCCAATTTGTAGGCCTAATGCAGTGTAGTTTCCAACAACTACTAAACGAGAGCATGAAGATCGAAGCAATGGAGAGGAAACCTGGGGCACACCTTGGGGAGGCAGACACCGTTAGTAGGCCCTACCAAAGTTGTACCCCCAATGCAGTTTTAAAATTCCTAGAGGCTGAAAACAAGACTATTGACGCTCAGCTTTTTTCAAAGGAACACAGCTGAATTGAGTGGCGCAGACAGACACAGATAGTAGGACTTAAACCAAAAATGTGGCTCACTGCAGCTTAAAAAAGTTACAGGGGTACACAGGCAGCATTGCTCTGGGCAGTGGAGGACAATTTCAATAGTGGACCGCCGACAGACTTTGTACGCCTACTATTAAAAAAAGGATGCTCTATGCAATTAAAAATCGGTTCCAGGGGTCCACGGGCAGCAGTGGTGTGGTCAGTGGACGAGTATTGGAAGGAGGGACCGCAGACAGGCGTAGTAGGCCTAACATAACAAAATTAGGCTGTAGACACTGTAAAATTGGTTCCAGGGGTACACGGGCAGCGGTGGTGTGGTCAGCGGAGGAAAATTGGAATTAGGGACTGCAGACAGACTTTGTAGGCTGTCCCCTGTGGATCATGCATCCAACACATTAACCCTGTGCGCCATAATGGACACGTAACTTTTTGTGGACATGCCTACTGGTCCATGCGTCTCTTGTCAGGTGCACCTTTCTACTGTTTGATTGCCTGAGTGCTATGACAATGCAGACTTTTTCATGCCGCTGGAGGGCTGGGATGGCTTTTCTCGCAAAAGAAATGTCGACTGGGTAGCTTGAACCGTGGTACAGCGTAGTTCATCTGGGCTTTCTAAATATAAAACAAAGAAAAAAAGGAGGCTACATGCACTTTCAGCTGGGTTCCAGGGGTACACGGCCAGCATTGGTCTGGTCAGTGGAGAACTATTGGAAGGAAGGACCGCAGACAGGCTTCGAAGGCCTAACATAATAACAGATGGCTGTAGGCAATTTTAAATTGGTTCCAGGGGTACACGGGCAGCAGTGGTGTGGTCAGTGGAGGCCTAGTGGAAGGAGTGACCGCAGACAGGCATCGAAGGCCTAACATAATAACAGATGGCTGTAGGCAATTTTAAATTGGTTCCAGGGGAACACAGGCAGCAGTGGCCTGGTCAGTGTAGTAGTAGTAGAAAGAACGGACCGCAGACAGGCTTCGAAGGCCTAACATAATAAAATTGGGCTGGCTGTAGGCAATTTTAAATTGGTTCCAGGGGAACACGGGCAGCAGTGGCCTGGTCAGTGTAGTAGTAGTAGAAAGAACGGACCACAGACAGGCTTCGAAGGCCTAACATAATAAAATTGGGCTGGCTATAGGCAATTTTAAATTGGTTCCAGGGGAACACGGGCAGCAGTGGCCTGGTCAGTGTAGTAGTAGTAGAAAGAACGGACCGCAGACAGGCTTCGAAGGCCTAACATAATAAAATTGGGCTGGCTGTAGGCAATTTTAAATTGGTTCCAGGGGTACACGGGCTGCAGTGGTGTGGTCAGTGGAGGCCTAGTGGAAGGAGTGACCGCAGACAGGCATCGAAGGCCTAACATAATAACAGATGGCTGTAGGCAATTTTAAATTGGTTCCAGGGGAACACGGGCAGCAGTGGCCTGGTCAGTGTAGTAGTAGTAGAAAGAACGGACCGCAGACAGGCTTCGAAGGCCTAACATAATAAAATTGGGCTGGCTGTAGGCAATTTTAAATTGGTTCCAGGGGAACACGGGCAGCAGTGGCCTGGTCAGTGTAGTAGTAGTAGAAAGAACGGACCGCAGACAGGCTTCGAAGGCCTAACATAATAAAATTGGGCTGGCTGTAGGCAATTTTAAATAGGTTCCAGGGAAACACGGGCAGCAGTGGCCTGGTCAGTGTAGTAGTAGTAGAAAGAACGGACCGCAGACAGGCTTCGAAGGCCTAACATAATAAAATTGGGCTGGCTGTAGGCAATTTTAAATTGGTTCCAGGGGTACACGGGCAGCAGTGGTGTGGTCAGTGGAGGCCTAGTGGAAGGAGTGACCGCAGACAGGCATCGAAGGCCTAACATAATATCAGATGGCTGTAGGCAATTTTAAATTGGTTCCAGCTGAACACGGCCAGCAGTGGCCTGGTCAGCGGAGGATGATTGTAATGAGTGTCTGCCAGTTAGTAGTCCAAAACAATACATAAATGTGAATGTCTCACATTAAAATCCAGCGAAAACACTAAAGGGTGCAATCTTTAGGTACAGGGGTGGGATCCTCTGCGTTGTTTCTGACCTACTGATTTGACGCAAAGTTTTTACTTTGGTAAATAGAGGACACTGCCCCTGACTATGTTAAGTACCATTATACATGTCAACACAATGGTATTGTCAGTGGCAGGAATGGAAGGATGTCAGCGCATAGTCTAAACATTGGTGGAAGTGTGAGAGATAATTGTGGAAGTGGCAGAGCAATGTTTGACCTGGGGGTGGGTGAACTCTCTTGTGGACAGTGGTAGAGGCCCAGGGCCCCTCATGTTACAACAGTGTGTCTGACGTTGGGTGCGCACCACCACCGCCAGAGACAGTTTAGTGTACTATGAGGGACCCAGTGGCAGTGCTGTCGACCAAAAGCGGGCACACCCACCTCTTCAGACAAACAGCACTCTCGCGATACCACGGCCCCGTGTGGGGAGTTTGGCCATTTAGGGAGGTGTAAACATGTCGTATGCTGGACAATCAGCTGCTGCAAATTAAGACATTTGAAAAGTCATTCACAGTAGTCCACAGGCAAGAGCTTTTCTAAGGAAAGCTAGGTGTCGCCCGGGCAAGGTGGGGCAAAAGAATTCGAAATCCAGTTGTGGTTCATTTTAATGAATGTTAGACCATCAACATTTTGTGTAGCCAGACGAGTCCTTTTTTCGGTTAATATTGAACCTGCAGCACTGAATACTCTTTCTGATAGGACACTAGCTGCTGGGCAAGCATGCTCCTGCAATGCATATTCCGCCAATTCTGGCCAGGTGTCTAATTTTGATGCCCAGTAATCAAATGGGAATGACGGTTGAGGGAGAACATCGATAAGGGATGAAAAATAGTTTGTTACCACACTGGACAAATGTTGTCTCCTGTCACTTTCAATTGATGCAGCAGTACCTGTCCTGTCTGCGGTCATAGCAAAATCACTCCACAACCTGGTCAGAAAACCCCTCTGTCCAACGCCACTTCTGATGTGTGCACCCCTAACACTCCTGGTCTGCTGCCCCCTGGAGCTCGTGTGAGAACGATCACGGGCACTGTGTGCTGGGAATGCCTGAAGCAAACGGTCAACAAGAGTTGATTGTTTTGTTGCTAATATTAGTTCCAAGTTCTCATGTGGCATAATGTTTTGCAATTTGCCTTTATAGCGAGGATCAAGGAGGCAGGCCAACCAGTAATCGTCATCGTTCATCATTTTAGTAATGCGTGTGTCCCTTTTGAGGATACGCAAGGCATAATCCGCCATGTGGGCCAAAGTTCCAGTTGTCATATCTGCGGTTGTGCTTGGTTGAGGTGCAGTTGCAGGCAAATCTACGTCACTTGTGTCCCTCAAAAAACCAGAACCCGGCCTTGCCACGCCACCAATTTCCAGTGCACCCGGGAAAGCTTCCTCATTAAAAATATACTCATCCCCATCATCCTCCTCGTCCTCCACCTCCTCTTCGCCCGCTACCTCGTCCTGTACACTGCCCTGACCAGACAATGGCTGACTGTCATCAAGGCTTTCCTCTTCCTTTGGTGCAGACGCCTGATCCTTTATGTGCGTCAAACTTTGCATCAGCAGACGCATTAGGGGGATGCTCATGCTTATTATGGCGTTGTCTGCACTAACCAGCCGTGTGCATTCCTCAAAACACTGAAGGACTTGACACATGTCTTGTATCTTCGACCACTGCACACCCGACAACTCCATGTCTGCCATCCTACTGCCTGCCCGTGTATGTGTATCCTCCCACAAAAACATAACAGCCCGCCTCTGTTCGCACAGTCTCTGAAGCATGTGCAGTGTTGAGTTCCACCTTGTTGCAACGTCTATGATTAGGCGATGCTGGGGAAGGTTCAAAGACCGCTGATAGGTCTGCATACGGCTGGAGTGTACAGGCGAACGGCGGATATGTGAGCAAAGTCCACGCACTTTGAGGAGCAGGTCGGAGAAACCAGGATAAGTTTTCAATAAGCACTGCACCACCAGGTTTAAGGTGTGAGCCAGGCAAGGAATGTGTTTCAGTTGGGAAAGGGAGATGGCAGCCATGAAATTCCTTCCATTATCACTCACTACCTTGCCTGCCTCAAGATCTACTGTGCCCAGCCACGACTGCGGTTCTTCCTGCAAGAACTCGGACAGAACTTCCGCGGTGTGTCTGTTGTCACCCAAACACTTCATAGCCAATACAGCCTGCTGACGCTTGCCAGTAGCTGCCCCATAATGGGACAACTGGTGTGCAACAGTGACAGCTGACGATGGAGTGGTTTGGCGACTGCGGTCTGTGGAAGAGCTCTCGCTTCTGCAGGAGGACGAGGAGGAGGAGGAGGGGGTGCGAACGCCTACAGCCAACTGTTTCCTAGACCGTGGGCTAGGCACAACTATCCCGAAATTGCTGTCCCCTGTGGACCCTGCATCCACCACATTCACCCAGTGTGCCGTGATGGACACGTAACGTCCCTGGCCATGCCTACTGGTCCATGCATCTGTAGTCAAGTGCACCTTTGTACTCACAGATTGCCTGAGTGCATGGACGATGCGCTGTTTAACATGCTGGTGCAGGGCTGGGATGGCTTTTCTGGAAAAAAAGTGTTGACTGGGTAGCTCGTAGCGTGGTTCAGCGTACTCCATCAGGGCTTTGAAAGCTTCGCTTTCAACTAACCGGTAGGGCATCATCTCTAACGAGATTAGTCTAGCTATGTGGGCGTTCAAACCCTGTGTACGCGGATGCGAGGATAAGTACTTCCTTTTTCTAACAAGAGTCTCATGTAGGGTGAGCTGGACTGGAGAGCTGGAGATCGTGGAACTAGGGGGTGTGCCGGTGGCCATGGCAGACTGAGAGACTGTTGGAGATGGTATTGTTTCCGCTGGTGCCCTAGATGCAATATTTCCTCCTACAAAACTGGTGATTTCCTGACCCTGACTGCTTTGGGCTGGCAAAGAAACCTGCACAGATACTGCCGGTGGTGCGGAAAATGGTGGCCTTACAGTGACGGAAGGGATGTTGCGTTGCTGACTAGCTTCATTGGCCGAGGGTGCTACAACCTTAAGGGATGTTTGGTAGTTAGTCCAGGCTTGCAAATGCATGGTGGTTAAATGTCTATGCATGCAACTTGTATTGAGACTTTTCAGATTCTGACCTCTGCTTAAGGTAGTTGAACATTTTTGACAGATGACTTTGCGCTGATCAATTGGATGTTTTTTAAAAAAATGCCAGACTGCACTCTTCCTAGCATCAGATCCCTTTTCAGGAATTGCAGACTGAGCTTTAACCGGATGGACACGCTGTCCTCCAACAGTTTTTTGCTTTGCCATGCGCTTTGGGCCAGATACGGGCCCGGCAGATGGAACCTGTTGCGATGTTGATGCCTGCTGCGGCCCCTCCTCCTCCGCTTCAGAACTACTGCCGCCTGCACCCTGTTCCCCCAATGGCTGCCAATCGGGGTCAACAACAGGGTCATCTATTACCTCCTCTTCTACCTCGTGTGCAACTTCGTCTGTGTCACCGTGTCGGTCGGTGGTATAGCGTTCGTGATGAGGCAACATAGTCTCATCAGGGTCTGATTGTGGATCAGTACCCTGAGAGGGCAATGTTGTGGTCTGAGTCAAAGGACCAGCATAGTAGTCTGGCTATGGCTGTGCATCAGTGCACTCCATGTCAGAATCTACTTGTAATGGGCATGGCCTGTTAACTGTTTCACTTTCTAAGCCAGGGACGGTATGTGTAAAGAGCTCCATGGAGTAACCCGTTGTGTCGCCTGCTGCATCCTTCTCTCTTGTTGTTGTTTTTGCTGAAGAGGACAAGGAAGCGACTTGTCCCTGACCGTGAACATCCACAAACGACGCGCTGCTTTTACATTTACCAGTTTCAGAAGAGGAGGCAAAAGAGCTAGAGGCTGAGTCTGCAAGGTAAGCCAAAACTTGCTGTTGCTGCTCCGGCTTTAAAAGCGGTTTTCCTACTCCCAGAAAAGAGAGCGTTCGAGGCCTTGTGTAGCCAGACGACGAATCTGGCTCCACAGCTCCAGACTTAGGTGGAATATTTTTTTTCCACGACCACCTGATGCTCCACTACCACTACCATCATTACCAGCTGACAATGAGCGCCCACGGCCACGACCTCTTGCACCAGACTTCCTCATTGTTTTATAAACTTAACCAAAGTAACTTTATTTGTTGCTGTCAAACAACTTACACGGTGAGCTATAACTTCTGTTTGATTTCAATATCCCTCTACAGGTTGGTGATACCACAAGGAAAATCAGGCACAATGTTACACACTCTGTTTTCTGTGGCACCAAATCACAGAGATGACACACACGCAGGACTGTCACTCAAGCACAAATGTCAATATAAATCTCCCGATTTTTTTTTTTTTCAGGTAGACTTTATAAACAAAATAAAATAAAATGATTTTTTCAGGAATAATTTAGAAACCAAATAAAATAAAATGATTTTTTCAATGACAATTTAGAAACCAAATTAAAAAAAAATAAAGGCTTTCTATGCCCCACTGAGTGACAGATGGCACACACAGGAGTCAGGAGTGGCCCACAAGCCCAGAGGGCAATATTTTTCTCCCACTGATTGATGTAGCGATTTTTTCAGGTAGATTTTAGAACCCAAATCAAGCAAAAAAATTAATAGGCTTTCTATGGCCCACAATTTGAGAGAGAGAGAGAGAGAGAGAGATGGCACACCCAGGAGTCAAGACTGGCACACAAGCAGAAAGGGCAATATTAATCTCCCACCTAATTTTTTTTTTTTTCAGGGAGACTTTATAAACAAAATAAAATAAAATGATTTTTTCAGGAATAATTTAGAAACCAAACAAAATAAAATGATTTTTTTCAATGACAATTTAGAAACCAAATAAAAAAAAAAAAAAAAAGGCTTTCTATGGCTCACTGACTGAGAGATGGCACACACAGGAGTCAGGAGTGGCACACAAGCCCTGAGGCCAATATTTTTCTCCCACTGATTGATGTACTGATTTTTTCAGGTAGATTTTAGAACCCAAATCAAGCAAAAAAATTAATAGGCTTTCTATGGCCCACAATTTGAGAGAGAGATAGAGAGAGAGAGAGAGATGGCACACCCAGGAGTCAAGACTGGCACACAAGCAGAAAGGGCAATATTAATTTCCCACCTAATTTTTTTTTTTTCAGGGAGACTTTATAAACAAAATAAAATAAAATGATTTTTTCAGGAATAATTTAGAAACCAAACAAAATAAAATGATTTTTTCAATGACAATTTAGAAACCAAATAAAAAAAAAAAAAAAAAAGGCTTTCTATGGCTCACTGACTGAGAGATGGCACACACAGGAGTCAGGAGTGGCACACAAGCCCTGAGGCCAATATTTTTCTCCCACTGATTGATGTACTGATTTTTTCAGGTAGATTTTAGAACCCAAATCAAGCAAAAAAATTAATAGGCATTCTATGGCCCACAATTTGAGAGAGAGAGAGAGAGAGAGAGATGGCACACCCGGGAGTCAAGACTGGCACACAAGCAGAAAGGGCAATATTAATCTCCCACCTATTTTTTTTTTCAGGGAGACTTTATAAACAAAATAAAATAAAATGATTTTTTCAGGAATAATTTAGAAACCAAATAAAATAAAATGATTTTTTCAATGACAATTTAGAAACCAAATAAAAAAAAAAAAAAAGGCTTTCTATGGCCCACTGACTGAGAGATGGCACACACAGGAGTCAGGAGTGGCACACAAGCCCTGAGGCCAATATTTTTCTCCCACTGATTGATGTAGTGATTTTTTCAGGTAGATTTTAGAACCCAAATCAAGCAAAAAAATTAATAGGCTTTCTATGGCCCACAATTTGAGAGAGCGAGAGAGAGAGAGAGAGATGGCACACCCAGGAGTCAAGACTGGCACACAAGCAGAAAGGGCAATATTAATCTCCCACCTATTTTTATTTTTTTTTTTTCAGGGAGACTTTATAAACAAAATAAAATAAAATGATTTTTTCAGGAATAATTTAGAAACCAAATAAAATAAAAAGATTTTTTCAATGACAATTTAGAAACCAAATAAAAAAAAAAAAAAGGCTTTCTATGGCCCACTGACTGAGAGATGGCACACACAGGAGTCAGGAGTGGCACACAAGCCCTGAGGCCAATATTTTTCTCCCACTGATTGATGTAGTGATTTTTTCAGGTAGATTTTATAACCCAAATCAAGCAAAAAAATTAATAGGCTTTCTATGGCCCACTGAGTGAGAGATGGCACACACAGGAGTCAGGAGTGGCACACAAGCCCTGAGGCCAATATTTTTCTCCCACTGGTTGATGTAGTGATTTTATCAGGTAGATTTTAGAACCCAAATCAAGCAAAAAAATAAATAGGCTTTCTATGGCCCACTGAGTGAGAGATGGCACACACAGGAGTCAGGAGTGGCACACAAGCCCTGAGGCCAATATTTTTCTCCCACTGATTGATGTACTGATTTTTTCAGGTAGATTTTAGAACCCAAATCAAGCAAAAAAATTAATAGGCTTTCTATGGCCCACAATTTGAGAGAGAGATAGAGAGAGAGAGAGAGATGGCACACCCAGGAGTCAAGACTGGCACACAAGCAGAAAGGGCAATATTAATTTCCCACCTAATTTTTTTTTTTTCAGGGAGACTTTATAAACAAAATAAAATAAAATGATTTTTTCAGGAATAATTTAGAAACCAAACAAAATAAAATGATTTTTTCAATGACAATTTAGAAACCAAATAAAAAAAAAAAAAAAAAAGGCTTTCTATGGCTCACTGACTGAGAGATGGCACACACAGGAGTCAGGAGTGGCACACAAGCCCTGAGGCCAATATTTTTCTCCCACTGATTGATGTACTGATTTTTTCAGGTAGATTTTAGAACCCAAATCAAGCAAAAAAATTAATAGGCTTTCTATGGCCCACAATTTGAGAGAGAGAGAGAGAGAGAGAGAGATGGCACACCCGGGAGTCAAGACTGGCACACAAGCAGAAAGGGCAATATTAATCTCCCACCTATTTTTTTTTTCAGGGAGACTTTATAAACAAAATAAAATAAAATGATTTTTTCAGGAATAATTTAGAAACCAAATAAAATAAAATGATTTTTTCAATGACAATTTAGAAACCAAATAAAAAAAAAAAAAAAGGCTTTCTATGGCCCACTGACTGAGAGATGGCACACACAGGAGTCAGGAGTGGCACACAAGCCCTGAGGCCAATATTTTTCTCCCACTGATTGATGTAGTGATTTTTTCAGGTAGATTTTAGAACCCAAATCAAGCAAAAAAATTAATAGGCTTTCTATGGCCCACAATTTGAGAGAGCGAGAGAGAGAGAGAGAGATGGCACACCCAGGAGTCAAGACTGGCACACAAGCAGAAAGGGCAATATTAATCTCCCACCTATTTTTATTTTTTTTTTTTCAGGGAGACTTTATAAACAAAATAAAATAAAATGATTTTTTCAGGAATAATTTAGAAACCAAATAAAATAAAAAGATTTTTTCAATGACAATTTAGAAACCAAATAAAAAAAAAAAAAGGCTTTCTATGGCCCACTGACTGAGAGATGGCACACACAGGAGTCAGGAGTGGCACACAAGCCCTGAGGCCAATATTTTTCTCCCACTGATTGATGTAGTGATTTTTTCAGGTAGATTTTATAACCCAAATCAAGCAAAAAAATTAATAGGCTTTCTATGGCCCACTGAGTGAGAGATGGCACACACAGGAGTCAGGAGTGGCACACAAGCCCTGAGGCCAATATTTTTCTCCCACTGGTTGATGTAGTGATTTTATCAGGTAGATTTTAGAACCCAAATCAAGCAAAAAAATAAATAGGCTTTCTATGGCCCACTGAGTGAGAGATGGCACACACAGGAGTCAGGAGTGGCACACAAGCCCTGAGGCCAATATTTTTCTCCCACTGATTGATGTAGTGATTTTTTCAGGTAGATTTTATAACCCAAATCAAGCAAAAAAATAAATAGGCTTTCTATGGCCCACTGAGTGAGAGATGGCACACACAGGGATGGCACTCTAGCAGAAATGCCAATCTTAATCTCCCACAAAAAAAAAAACAGGGACTGTCCTACAATTACTATCTCCCTGCAGTAATCTCAGCCAGGTATGGCAGGCAGCAATAAGGAGTGGACTGATGCACAAATTAAATAAAAAGTGTGGACAAACAAAAAAGATAGCTGTGCAGAAAGGAAGGAGCAAGAGGATTTGTGCTTTGAAAAAAGCAGTTGGTTTGCACAGCGGCGTACACACAGCAATGCAGCTATCAGGGAGCCTTCTAGGGCAGCCCAATGAGCTACAGCGCTGAGGGGGAAAAAAAAAATGTAGCTTCCACTGTCCCTGCACACGGAAGGTGGTGTTGGGCAGTGGAAATCGCTACAGCACAAGCGGTTTGGTGGTTAATGGACCCTGCCTAACGCTATCCCTGCTTCTGATGAAGTGGCAGCAACCTCTCCCTAAGCTCAGATCAGCAGCAGTAAGATGGCGGTCGGCGGGAACGCCCCTTTATAGCCCCTGTGACGCCGCAGACAGCAAGCCAATCACTGCAATGCCCTTCTCTAAGATGGTGGGGACCAGGACCTATGTCATCACGCTGCCCACACTCTGCGTTCACCTTCATTGGCTGAGAAATGGCGCTTTTCGCGTCATTGAAACGCGACTTTGGCGCGAAAGTCGCGTACTGCATGGCCGACAACGCACAGGGGTCGGATCGGGTTTCATGAACCTCGACTTCGCCAAAAGTCGGCGACTTTTGAAAATGTTCGACCCATTTCGCTCAACCCTACCCAGCAGATGACTCGGAGAACCGGGACATATACACGGGTTTCAAAAGGGACACATGAAAGGTGTCGGTAATACCCAGGCGTGGCGGAAGGGCCAAACGATAGACCACAGGATTAACCTGCTCGAGGACCTTGAATGGGCCCAAGTAGCGAGGAGCAAATTTAGTGGACTCAACTCGCAGCCCGATGTTACGGGCGGAGAGCCACACCAAGTCGCCAGGAGCAAAGGTCGGAGCGGGGCGCCGATGAGCATCGGCGGAGGACCTCATTCTCTCCTTAGAGGCCCGAATGGCATCCTGAGTGCGGTCCCAAATATCCCGTGCCTCCACAGCCCAGTCTGCCACCTTGGAGTCGGCAGAAGACACAGGCATAGGCACAGGTACCCGTGGATGCTGACCATAGTTGAGGAGGAATGGGGTTTGTCCAGTGGAGTCGGCTACGGCGTTGTTCAGTGCAAACTCTGCCTATGATAGCAAGGATGCCCAGTCATCCTGCCTGGCTGAAACAAAATGTCGCAAGTATGTGACCAAGGTCTGGTTGGCCCTCTCTACCAACCCATTCGTCTCGGGATGATAAGCGGAAGAGAGATTCAACTCAATACTGAGAAGACGACAGAGCTCTCTCCAGAACCGAGACGCAAACTGGGGACCTCGGTCACTGACAATTTTGTCTGGCATACCATGCAGGCGGAAGATATGTCTAATGAACAACGCTGCCAAGGCCCGTGCAGAAGGTAACCGTGGTAGCGGCACCAAATGCACCATTTTTGAGAAATGATCGGTGATGACCCAAATGATGGTCCAGCCGCGAGACTTGGGCAAACCCACAACAAAGTCCATCCCGACCATCTCCCAGGGCCTATCTGCCACCGGCAAGGGATAGAGCAAACCAGCTGGCCTTTGACACGGAGATTTATTTTTGGCGCAGGAGACACACGCCAGAACATAATCCCTGACATCCCGGACCATATGCGGCCACCAGTACGTCCTCGCCAGTAGCTCAGATGTCCTCTTTGTCCCAAAGTGTCCACCCACCCTGGACGAATGAGCCCAAGAGAGAACCTCCGGTCGCAAATTAATGGGCACAAAAGTCTTGCCCAGAGGCACAGACTCTAGCGAAACCGGCGCCACGGTTCTCAGGCTCTCGGAAGGGACAATAAGCCGAGGCTCCTCTTCCTCCTCCTCAGTTGGCATAAGGGAGCGAGAGAGAGCGTCAGCATGGATATTCTTCTCCCCGGCGAGATAATGAAGAGAAAAGTGGAACCGGGAGAAGAACAGGGACCATCTGGCCTGGCGAGAATTTAGCCGCTGAGCTGTCTGCAAATAGACCAAATTTTTGTGGTCCGTGTAAACTTGGAAGGGAAACCGCGCACCTTCCAGAAGGTGTCTCCACTCTGAAAAGGCCAACTTCATTGCTAGCAACTCCCTGTCCCCGATGGAGTAGTTCCTCTCCGCTGGCGTGAAGGTCTTAGAGAAGAAGAAGCATGGATGCTTCCGACCTTGAGCATCCTTTTGGTAGAGGACTGCTCCAGCACCAACGGACGAGGCATCCACCTCCATTAGGAATGGCTTATCCACATCGGGACGATGTAAGATGGGAGCGCTAGCAAAGTGGGACTTAATAGAAGTGAAGGCCTTGGAGACCTCTTCCGACCACAATTTGGGATTTGCTCCCTTCTTGGTGAGGGCTACCAAGGGAGCTACCAGAGTTGAGAAGTGGGGAATGAACTGGCGGTAATAGTTTATGAACCCCATAAAGCGCTGCACCGCTTTAAGAGAATGGGGCTCTTGCCAGTCCATCACAGCCTGTAGTTTGGCAGGATCCATAGCCAATCCCTGGGCGGAGATGATATAGCCCAGGAAAGGTAAGGACTCCTGCTCAAACACACACTTCTCCAACTTTGCATAAAGAGAGTTTGCCCGTAGGAGGTCGAAAACTCTGCCAACATCTCTCCGGTGGGAGTCAATATCAGGAGAAAAGATGAGAATATCATCCAGATAGACTACAACCGAGGTGGAAAGCATATCCCGGAAGATGTCGTTGACAAAGTCTTGGAAAACGGCAGGTGCATTACAGAGCCCGAAGGGCATCACCAGATACTCATAGTGCCCATCTCTGGTGTTAAATGCCGTTTTCCACTCGTCCCCCTCACGGATGCGAATCAGGTTATAAGCACCCTGCAGATCTAGTTTAGTAAACACTCTAGCTCCCCGAAGCCTATCGAAAAGCTCAGATATTAACGGCAAAGGGTACTTGTTCTTAACTGTGATAGCATTAAGACCCCTGTAGTCTATGCATGGACGTAGTTCTCCATTCTTCTTCTGCACGAAAAAGAACCCTGCCCCAGCAGGTGACACTGACTTCCTGATGAGCCCTCTTGCCAGATTCTCTTGTATGTACTGAGACATTGCCTCCGTTTCCGGGAGAGATAATGGATAGACTCGACCCCGGGGAGGCTCAGCACCAGGCAAGAGATCAATAGGACAGTCATAGGGGCGATGGGGCGGAAGAGTCTCCGCTGCCTTTTTGGAGAACACGTCTGCATAAGACCAATATTGCTTGGGGAGAGAGGAGAGATCTGCGGGTACCTCTGTAGTAGCAACCTGAACACACTCTCGATGACACCTGTTCCCACAAGATTCACCCCATCCCAGAATTCTGCCTGAGGACCACTCGATGTGAGGAGAGTGGTACCGTAACCAAGGTATCCCCAAGAGAACCTCATCAATTCCCTCAGGAATGACGAGTAGAGATATAATCTCCTGATAAGATGGTGACATGGACAGAGTAAAAGGGATAGTTTGATGTGTAATCTGTGTGGGCAGTGTCGACCCATTCACCACTCGTACCGTTACTGGTTGAGATAGCATGACCAGAGGAATTGCGTGACGTTGGGCGAAGGCTGAAGACATAAAATTGCCCTCCGCCCCAGAATCCACGCAGAGTTCTACCGAGTGAGAGGATGAGCCCAATGTTATTGTCCCCTTAAAGGACAATTTGGAGGCAAACGTCGCCGTGTCTAGTGCACCTCCACCAACTATCACTAGACGCTGCCGTTTTCTCGACCGCTGGAGACATCTGGAGGCAAGATGTCCAGACTGTTGGCAAAGATGACAAATCTGGAGTGCACAAGCGGTCCGGGACTTAGATCCTGCTCGAGACTCTACCACAGGCTCATGGGGCTCAGGAGCCTGGTCTGGAGATTCCAAAGGTTTGGCGAAGGTGGGAGCCAGCCGAAACCTGTGCCTACACTGGGCTCGCTCTAACCTCCGCTCGTGAAAACGGAGATAATACGAGTGGATAGAGTTATTAATTCCTCCAGTGTGGCGGGAATCTCCCTAGTGGCCAGGGCGTCCTTAACGTGGTCAGCCAGCCCCCTCCAAAATATTGGAATGAGGGCTTTATCCGACCACTCCAGCTCAGATGCTAAGGTGCGGAAGTGGACGGCAAAATGACTGACCAACGACGAGCCCTGAGTCAATGCCAACAATTGGAGCGCCGTATCATGGGTGACACGAGGTCCCAAAAAGACCTGTTTCAGAGTGCTCAGAAACAACGGAGCACTCTGCACCACATGATCGCTATGCTCCCATAGCGGCGTAGCCCACTGCAACGCTCTGTCCGACAGAAGAGACACTATAAATCCCACCTTAGCCCGCTCTGTAGGGAAACGAGAAGCCAGAAGCTCGAGATGGATAGAGCACTGACTCACGAAACCCTTACAAGACTTACTGTCACCAGAGAATTTCTCTGGAAGCGGGAGGCGAGTTAGAGTCGGGACAGGAGCGGCAGTGGACAAGGTGGCTGCAGCAACACTAGCAGCCTGAACAGCGACAGCAGTGACATCCACAGCTGAGGTCGAACGCTCAAGAGCCGCCAACCTTCCCTCCAGCTGCTGGATGTATCGCTGTGAACGCTGATCGGCCATCATTTACTAGCCAGACCCTGGCGCTAGTATTATGTTAGGACTGGCGGAACACACCAAGAAAGGTGATATAGATGCGTTCGCAGTCCGGGGTCCACCGTGCAGGTGAAAACCTGCTGCTAGTAAATACAGACTATATGGCGGTACACTAAAGTATATACACGTGGGTTCAACCTCACCCAGCGTGAAGGGAGCAATCCTGTTACGTCACAGGATCGCGGTACCGCACCGAAAGCGCGAGCGAGTAGTCAGCGTACTTAACCCCAACTGGGATTGAAGTCCGATTAGACCCTCGCTGGCACTACACCGCAACTGGGTGTGTAAGGAAACTAAATATAAATATATAAATGCACAGGAGTGCGAGCAATGCCGCACTGACGGACGCCACCAACCACACTGGCTTGGGTATGGAAAGCGCAAGGCAAGCGCACGGCGCCGTACAGGCGGACACAGCAAGAAGACGCTGTAATGTGTGTATCGTGCAGATGATTAGTCGGGCGCTAGATAGCTACCAACATCCGCGAGCAGACAACAACTCTAGGGAGGGATATTTAGGAGCTTTCATCCATCGATATACATTCATCTACACACACACATATAACATTATGAGACAATACTAGCGCATGGCCGTGCGGTCATGCGCAGTTTAAATAGTAACAGAGGATTTGAGGAAGCTCTCCACACGTAGACAGCATGATAATCTCACAGGGAGCGAAAGAGAGGCTATTCGCCAGCTACAATCGCTTAAAGATGTTGTCTTTAAGGCGGCGGATAAGGGGGGAAACATCGTGGTCTGGCCGGTGGAAAAATATGAAAAAGAAGCATTCAAACAACTTCGGAATCAAACAGTTTATACCAAACTTACCCATAGTCCGGTGGTCTCCTTCTCGGTGCAGCTGCAGAAAATTCTGCATCGTGCTTTTGATGTGGGTATAATTAATAAAAAAGTGTTGGACGGCCTGACGGTTGAGTTCCCGAAGATCCCGACCTTTTACCTCCTCCCGAAAATCCACAAGGACCTCGTCAACCCCCCGGGACGTCCGATTGTGTCAGGGATGCAAGGTCTGTGTGACCCAATATGTAGATTTATCGACTATTATCTAAAAACACTAGTTGAAACACTACCATCCTTTGTGAAGGACACAACGGACGTCCTAACAAGGGTTGACGGGGTCTCTGTGGATGATGGGACTCTTCTTGTGACAGCTGATGTGGAGGCCCTTTATACCTGTATCGACCACACCGATGGCCTGCGAGCGGTCCGCTTTTTTCTGGGGACCTCCGACCTGGGCGGCCCTTTGTGTGAGCTTATCCTCGAGCTGCTGCAATTCGTTCTGACGCATAATTTTTTTACATTTAAAGATCAATTTTATCAACAAAAGCGTGGCGCAGCCATGGGGGCGGCCTGTGCGCCCGCGTACGCCAACCTCTTCCTGGGTTTCTGGGAGAGGTTGGTGTTTGGTGACGCGGGGGCGGGGGCCGCTGACCATGTGCTGTGCTGGTTACGCTACATAGATGACGTTTTGTTTTTTTGGCGTGGAACGGTGCAGCAGCTCGGGGATTTTATGGCTGTGCTCAATTCCAATGCATTTAATATCAGGCTAACCTACAAATATGACCCATTCACCATCGATTTCTTGGATATTTGTCTAAAGGTAGGTCCTGATACGTTTATTGAAACGGATGTGTTCCGTAAAACAACAGCGGTTAATGCATTGGTGCATGCGTCATCTGGGCACAGCCAAGCCACCATAAGGGCCGTCCCGGTCGGACAGTTCCTCCGGATGAGGCGGATCTGCTCCACTGATCATACTTTTGAGCAACAGGCTAATGATTTGAGGGAGCGTTTCATACAGAGGGGATATAGCAAACGGTGTGTTCGATACGGGTATAATAGGGCTAAATTTACACCACGTAACCATTTGTTGTATAATAAACGAGACAAGAGTTGTACTGATGGAACAATACGTTTTATATCAGAATACAATCATGAGTGGGACAATATTAGAGCCATTTTAAACAAACATTGGCGTATTTTAGGCACTGAGCCCTCCCTGGGTCCGTTCCTGTCTGACTACCCACAGATGACCCCACGTAGGGCCAGAAATTTGAAGGACCTTTTGGTCAAGAGTCATTACTCGGCACCAACCACTAGTTTGTTTGGCTCATCACGACGCATCATGGGTTGCTATAGTTGTGGTCACTGTCTTGCCTGCGCCAATGTCCTGCGCAGTACCTCCTTTCACTCTGCGGATGGCAAAAAAGAATATCAGATTAGGGACTACATTTCTTGCAGTAGCAGGAATGTGGTCTACTATGCCACATGCAGTTGCCCACTGATATATGTGGGCCTTACATCCAGGGAATTAAGAGTGAGAGTGAGGGAACATGTGCGGGGCATTGGCGCGGCCGGGACAGTGGAGGATATATCTGAATTACAGACTATCCCTAGGCATTTCAGGGAAGTTCACAATTGTGACCCCAGATGTTTCAAGGTTAGAGGGATAGATTTGGTTCATACTGGAATAAGGGGTGGTAACATTAAACGCCTCCTTGCCCAGCGTGAGCTAAAATGGATAGTTACTTTAGATACTGTCAGACCCAATGGTCTCAATGAGGCCTTGAATTTTGCCCCTTCCCTGTAGCTATACACTATGGTTTATTGAAAGTTCCTTTTGCTTCCCCTCCATTTTTATGCTTTTTGTTGTCCTTTTGTTTGTTTGTGGCGTTTTCTTATTGTGTTTTATATTTTTTCCTTATTAGATTTTGCTCTCCTCTGGGATTGTGGATTTCTCTACAACTTATTTGGGGACTAATCATATATTACATAACTTCTTCCGCCATCTGCATCTGCTACGGATCATGGACCTGTTTTATCTATGCATCTACCCACTTATGAGGATCAATTACACTGATGTGTCAGTGCTACGATGTCCTGACTTTGTGCCCCATTCATACCTTCTATATTTATGTAATGTGACTGTTTATTATGCAATAGGTACGGGAACTTTGATGGGACAGTATTCCGTATCTCTTATTCTCTTTGGGCTGTGGTGCGCGTGCGCCCGACGGCTCCCCTCCTCGCGCCTCCTGTATGCGGCCGCTTGGTGTCTGTGGCTCGGCGACCTGCCGTGCGCCTGCTCGTCTGGCTCCAGGCACTGGCCGGATCTGGTGGTTGCGGGGCGGCTGGCCACGGGCGCATGCGCCGCTCATTCTCAGCCGTTGATCCTCTTCCGGTCATGTGACCGGTGAACTAATGGATATAAGGCCCTGACTTATCACAAAGGGACACTCCCCCTTGAAAAAGCCAGCGGACACACAGCGAAACGCGCGTCGGGGGCATTGCCCGATTCTTGGGCTCCTCAGCACCTGGGGTAAGAACCGGCTGTGAGCAGTGCTATCTGGTGGGGTTTGCCTTAACGCTCATCTGAGCTGGTTATTTATGCCTCTCCATTCTTCTCACAGTATTTAACCCTCCCCCTTTCCCTGATTGTCTCTCTGCCCATACTTATACCTATTTGGGTGTGACTGTTGATTGAGTTATATGGGCAGCTGATACGGTCTGCGGTGGGGGCTTTCTTTTGTTTTGAGGGTATTTATCCTCCACTTTGTGGAGGATACTGCTATACAGTAATATCTGTTTTTGTACTATTCCGGTCCAGTGTGTACGAGGTCCCTTCTTTTGGTATCTATATTTGTCGTTTTTATTATATGTATGTGATGTATTTTTGTAATAAAATTATGTACTACTTTTAAACACTCCCTGTTTTCCTCCTGTTTCGCGTATATCATGCTTTGGGAGTTGTAGCTAGAGGGGCCAGGATTTATTCCTGGGTCACCTGTTACTATGAGTCTGGGTTTTTGTATATTGCAGTTTAAATAGTTGCAGCACAGGAAGTGGCCACAGAAACTTTGCCCTTCCAAGACCTGCCAAGAGGACCAATGGAACGTGCTGCAGAGCCTGAGCACATGACCCTCGATCTCCAACGGGAGATCTTGCCCTGGGCATGCTCAGTGTGTGTAAATAAGGACTTAGATCCAGAAACGTCCACTCGCCGCTGCCCAGCACTGGCAGAAGCAGGAAAAGCAGCAGCAACTCTTCGCACAGAGTCAGACTGAGCGAGACGCTGGGATCGACGTCCCCGCTGAGCAGACTCCACTGCGGCTGGAGGAGAATGGGAGACCGCAGCGGAGACGGATCGAGATTCCCCCTGTGCAGCAGAGGAAACTCGACTCCTAACAAACATATTTGTGTATTTAATTACTCATCCAAATACTATTACATAGTCTGGTATATTTTGGTGTTATATAACACTCCCAAAAAACGTGGAAACATTTTTATGTATTCAGTTACTCATCCAAATGCTATTACATAGTCTGTGGTATATTTTGGCATTATATAACACTACCAAAAACCATTGAAACATATTTCTGTTTTCAAATACTCATCCATATACTATTACGTGGTCTTCGGAGCTATACAACACTTCAAAAAAGCGTTGAAAATTTTTACTGGATTCAACTGCTCATCCATACACTATTATATGATCTGTGGTTCATTTTAGTGTTAAATAACACTCCAAAAAGCATTGAGACCCAGCCACTAGAAAATGCAGAATATCTGTGGCAAAGAATCAGGAAGTGGAAGTGCTGATGATGATGCACGCAGATGCCAAGGACGTGGGGCAGGTGCAACTATGCCTGTTGCTGGAGTACAAGAAACATCCCATACTAGGACACTCTGAGGAGCTCTTTAGAGCATCACTTCCTGATTGTGGCCTCTCACCCTGCATGTTCCAAGAGGGACAGGAGGGCATGCTATTTAGTCATGCACAAAATGTAGAGCAGCCACGGCCACAAAAAAATGATGGTGGGGAGTGGCAAATTTTGTCTGAGGAGGAAGATGATGAGACACAATTGCTGATAAGTCAAGTTGCTGTTAAGTCACCAAGTCAGGAAGACCAGGGTGCAATGGTTGTAGATGGGATGGTGGATGATGAAGTCACTGACTCAACCTGAGAATGTGGAATCCAGAGAGAGTCCAGCAGTGCTTAAAGGGAGGGATCAGCAGCACCCATACAGGCAGGAAGAGGCATTGGCGTGAGCAGAAGTAGAAGACAGGCAACTGTTCCACAGAGGATGAAGAAAAAACGGGTGTTCCAGCTCCTTAAAATTAGTAATACTTTATTGATCCATATAAACTTTAAAAAAGGCAAACAATCCTTGCATATACAGGATGTAAACATGTGGAAATGACAAATTAAAGCGACGCGTTTTGATCTGTAAAGATCATAGTCATGGCTTGCTGCCTGCCCACAATGATGTTCTTTAAGTAGTTACTACTAACCTGTCATATCGGCTTTACCAGTCACCTGATTTTTCGAAAGATCCTAAATATTGAGTGAAGTTGATTTCAAAAACATTACAATAAAACAAAAATTATATATACAACAAAACATTAAAACGTTTAACAATAGTGATACATGATTTCATTCTTCCTATTAAGACCAATGCGGATATCTAGTTTTTAAATTACAAATCCAAAATGCCTCCCTCGTTAGGATATTACTCCAATATTGTTGATTTATTGCGGTCATTGGTGTACAGTGGTTGGTACATCTGCGGTTGTGTCTAATAAAATTTTGTGGCTGTAGCTGCGACGGTGCAGATGCCAATCCCGAACATACACACATATACACATACACACACATTCAGCTTTATATATTAGATTGTGCCAATTTCTTTAAGCAGTATAGGGGTCATTCTGCTCAGTTGAGTGCTTTTGGAAGTGTTCCTGTGTTAAGGCTCAGCTGTGCACTGGTAGCCCCTCCCATCTCTTATATAAACTACATCCTAGCTAGAGCTCATTGTCAGAGATAGCTTTTGCTACATGGCTTGTGCTTGTTGGTAGTGATTATTGGAAAAGGTATTTGTTGGATTTATCTGTTACTGTTGCAAGTTTTTTAAGTGTGTGATAATTCCCTTTCTTCTCCTACTTTGGTTTAACCCCATCCTCCACTTCCCGGTGCATTCGTCTGTTGTCTATGCGAGTATATTTGTATGTTTGTTATTTTTTGTTGTCCCTGTTAGTATAACCTTGTTAGTCTGGTTGGTGTATTACAGTACACCACCAAAATGTAACAGAGAGCAACTAATACTCTAATGATGACTAATTGAATACATACAACTTTTTCAACATTTTTTGGAATCTTATATACTACCGAAATTCTACAGAAAGCACATAATATGGGCTACTGTATAGGTGTCTAATGGAATCCAGACAAATTTTTAAATGTTTTTTTTTAGTCTTCTATACTAGTGAAATATCACAGAAAGCACCTAATACTGCATGGATGACTAATTTAATTTAGACTAAATTTTAAATGCATTTTCTGAGTCTTATGTACCACCAAAATGTCCCCGAAAGCACCAAATGCTCTATGGATGACTTATTGAATACAGACAAGTTGTTCAATGCTTTTTAGTGTCTTATGTACCACCAAAATTTTACAGAAAGCTCCTAATACTGTATGGATAACTAATTAAATCCAAACAAATTTTTCAACGCTTTCTTGGAGTCTTGCAAACCACCAAAATGTCTCAGAAAGCACCTAATACTGTATTGGTGACTAATTGAATACAGACAACTTTTTAAATGCTTTTTTTGAGTCTTATGTACCACCAAAATATATCAGAAAGCACGTAATACTTTATGGATGAGTAACTGAATCCAGACCAGCTTTTCAATGCTTTTCTGGAGTACTATATACCACAGAAATGTACCACAAAGCATTTAATATGTGGGTAAGTAATTGAATTAAGAAAAAAATTTCAATGCTTTTTTGGATTTTACATACCTCAATAATGTAACAATAACCATGTTAAACTGTATAAATGACTAATTTAATCCAGAAAAAATTTTGGAACATAAATATTTTGAATTATTTGTTGACATACTTCTACACTATTAAATTATTTAAAGAAAGTGCAAAGTCAGGAACAAATTATGAAGAGGTTCATCTAGTCATCCATAGTCCTATGAAAGGCAACAACTGTCAGGCCTCATTCAAATATTTTTAAAGCCTAGTTGCTGTACTCCTACCTTCATAAAAGCTTTGCACAAGGTACAAAGCCAGGAAATAATTATAAGGAGGATCATCCATACACCATTGAAAACAACTGGAGGGTCCCATTAAAATTTTGAATATTAAAAACGATTTTTTTTTGCTGTCATCTGGTGGTGTGGAAAAGTGAGGGCTAATCCCAGATTTGGTCATTTTTATGAGAGTGAGCCTGTCAGCTTTCTCTGTTGACAAGTGAAAGCTCTTGTCTGTTAAGATCCACCCAGTGGCATAAAAAATTTGATCAGACAGGATGCTAGTGGCAGGGCAGCATAAAACCTTCAAGGCATAGAGGGAAAGCCCATGCCAGGTATCCAGCTTTCAGACCCATTAGTTGAACTTCTCAGAGGAATTATGGAGTGTGCTGCTTTGGTCAGCCAGGTATTGCTTGACCATCTTTAAAAACTTTTCCCTCCTTGTCAAAAATGCCCAGTGATCAGATGCTGGACACTGTGATGGTGTCATGAAAATGTCCCAGTCTTTGGACAGCCTAGCCCTACTTCTAGCCCTACTTCTGCTGTTTGTCTCCCTCGCCTCTCCTCCTTGGTTGAGAATGGAAACATGCCCCCTGCTGCTAGTGTTGTCTGATGGGAATTTTTCCAACATATTTTCTACAATGGCCTTCTGGTATACCACCATTTCAGAAGACCTCTCTGCCTCTGGATGAAGATATGCAAAGTACTCCTTGTAGCGTGGGTCTTGCAAAGTGTACAACTAGTACTCTTTTTTGGCACAGATGAATGTGATGCAAGGATCATGGGAGAGGCAGTGGTACATAAAGTGTGCCATAAGTGCCAACCTCAATACAGCGAACCCTGTCTCCGCCATGATCATAACTTTCCATCTCCTCCTCTCTCTCTTCAAAATCATTCTTATCCTCAGTCCATCCACATAGAAGGAACGGGACAAAGGTTGTGTGGGTACAAGCCTCTGTTGCACTAGCCAACAGCTCCTGTTACTCTTCCACCTGATCAGTGTTACTCAATCCGCGCTGAGTAGATGAGATAAGGCTGCATAGTATCTCCTTGTCCCATGTTTTCCTCCATTTTCACCTGGTCTGCATACATAGCTTTACATTTAATTGCTAACAGCGACTGTTTAAGTAAACGCAGAATTGAGATTGTTGCCCTGACTATTACATGATCGCCGATGAGCGTGTTAGAGCTGGTACTCAACAACTGGCCTCTGCTGCTCACAAAGCCTTGCCAACATGTGCAGTGTGGAGTTCCTGTGTGTGGGCATGTCGTACACTTGTCAGTGAGCTGGCACTTGCATGTGCTGCTGCAGCACTGGCAGAGCAGCGGCAGCCGTAGCCGACTTGCAGAAATGGGCATATCTAGACCAGAAGCTCTGGCAAATCTGGGTATGTTTTTGTAAACAGCTAAGTTGAGCATGTGTGTCAAGCATGATAAGTCTGTGAGCTTGCCAAGTAGCCAGCAGATTACACCTATTATCATACACAACCATGCCTAGTTGAAAGTTCTGTGGCAAAATCCACAGATCTCTCTGGTCTCTTCTACCTTTTTTGAAACTCTACCATGGTGTGCAGTTAGTCTCCTAGACAAGTTAGCGTCAGCAGAGACTGTTCTCGATTCACTGAGGCAGTGCAGCAGAGCTTCCAGCTGATGTGGACGACCTGCTCTGACATAACACATCAGAAAAAAAAATGAGGAGAAGCAGGAGGGGGCTGATAGAAGTAGAGCCAACAATCCTTCTTGTCAGGCGCACATATGCCATGCCAGGGTGGGACTCAACCCCACCCTCCATAATGTTCACCCAGTGTGCCATCAGGGAAGTGTAGAGTCCCTGGCCACAAGCGTCTGTCCACGTGTTGGCCATTAAATAGACAATACCAGTAACCATGTTGGTAAGGGCATGCGTGATGATCCTGGACACATGCAGGTACAAGGCAGGAATGCCACACTGGGAGAAAAAGTGGCAGCTTTTGACGATTGACGGTTGCCGCCATGAGTCGGTGGAAATCCTCCCTGTCAACGAGTCTAAACAGCAACATTTCCACAGCAAGCAGCCTGGAAATGTGCCTGATTAGCCTTTGGGCCTGTGGGTAGGTGGCTGAAAACTTTCTCTTTTGTTTCAATGTGTGAGGTAGGTATAGCTGAACGGTGTGCTGGGACAAGGATTTGGAAGTGTCTGGTGATGGTGCATCAGAATGTGTGAGAACAGGTGCAGGGCGGGAGGCATCTGTACCAGTGTCATGGACAGGGGACTGGGAAACACCTAGCACAGAGGAAGAGGCAGTGGTGTCACCTGCTGGCAGTGCTGGCACCAATCTTGGACCCAGGCATTCGGTCCACCGAGTCGTGTGCTAAGATTACCACCGAGTCGTTTGCTAAGATGACATGTGCCTGATCATGCTGGTGTTGGTTAGGCTCTTAGTGGTCAGGCCTTTGCTGATCTTGGCATGGCACCAGTTGCTAATTACCATTTGTTTGTCTCAGAACTCGCTTTCAAAATTTCCATGCCGGATAACACTTAACTCTTTGACAAAGAGATTCACAAGTGACATGTGGAACTTGAAGAACTTGAAATATGATTCTAATCATAATACAAGAAAGAATAGTAGAAATAATCTTACATACAAAGAAAAGCCCTCCAAGAATTGAAAAAAAATGAAAAATGTGATTAAAAAAATGATAAGGCAGGCATGATAGTCATTCTGAATGAAAGTGATTATAAAGATAAAATACATGAACTTCTTTCAGATAACAAAACTTATGAGAAACTAAAAAGCAATCCTACAAAGGAGTATAATCAACAAATCAGTAGAATCATAAATTAAGGACTCAGTTTGGGAGTTTTGAATAAAAAGCAGGTGGAGCATTTATATGTCCCACTAACTACATTACCAATACTTTATGGTCTACCCAAACTTCACAAAGGAGATGGACTGTCAGCAATGAGACCAATAGTATCTGGTGTGGGATCCATGACAGAACATCAGTAGCGTAGCTACTGGGGGGCAGAGGGGGCCTTTGCCCCGGGCCCTTTCACATGAAGGGGCCCACTGGGAGCCGGCACTGCCACTTCCGTGATGAGGCACAATACAGCACAGGAGGAGAGCAGTAAAATGCCTGCTCCCTGCCTGACGGAGATTCTGCACACTGGTCGGACAGTGGCCAGTTGCAAGTCTCCCTCCTGCACTGTATTGTGCTGACCGACCTTCTCCCAGGCTGCAGGTTTCTTCCCTCCGCGTGCACGCTGGGTTTGGCTCAGGGCAGGCACGCTGGGTCCTAGTGCCCACCTTCATTTCACTCACTCAGATACTTCCTGGTCCTGCTGCAAACGTCATTGGTAAGTGGGGATAAAATGCATTAAATTGATAGGCATGTCACAGTCCCTGGGGGGTAAATGTGAGAGGATGGGGTGTTGTGGGGGCTTAGGTGGGGGAGGGGGACAGGGCACTGGGGGGGGTGAATGTGAGAAGATAAGGGTATTGTGAGGTCTGAGGTGGGTGAGGGGCAACAACACCCCAGTGTGCTGATGGGCTGATTATTATACGGTTTTGTTAAGAGACTATATGCACTCCATCACATGTAATAGTTGTTCTCTGGGAAGGGGAGGTAGGGGAAGCTGGGTAAGCCATGAGCTGCATCATATTTAAAGCATCACTGCAGCATTTTTTGTTATTTCACCGCTGGAGTGGCGCTTTAAGGCCTATGTGCACACATTGTGGATCTGCAGCGGATTTCCATCAGGCTTACAGTACCATGTAAACCTATGGAAAACAAAATCCGCAGTGCACATGCTGCGGAAAATACCACGCAGAAACGCTGCATTGTATTTTTCGCAGCATATCAATTCCGCAGGTGTAAAAACGCAGGCAAAATATGCTCAAAATCCATAGTAAATCCGCTGGGAATCCACAGGTAAAATGCAGGGTGTTTTTACCTGCGGATTTTGCAGAATCCGAACGGAAAAGTCCGCAATGTTATCCGCCACGTGTGCACATACCCTAAGAGGCGCAGTTACAGCTGCTGTGACTGAAACCGTACCGGCGCCGCCCCCTAGGCTGCAGTGAGGAATGAAGTTAATTTCCTCCTAGCATCGTGACTCTCAGTGCAGGCGACGCACCGTGTCAGAACACTATTAACTATTTTACTGTGTTTTGCATAGGGGAGCTGTGGGGGCATTATACTGTGTATAGGTGAGCTGTGGGCACATCATACTGTGTATAGGTAAGCTGTGGGGGCATTATACTGTGTATAGGTAAGCTGTGGGCACATCATACTGTGTATAGGAGAGCTGTGGGTGCATTATACTGTGTATAGGGGAGCTGTGGGCTCATCATACTGTGTATAGGTAAGCTGTGGGGGCATTATACTGTGTATAGGTGAGCTGTGGGCACATCATACTGTGTATAGGAGAGCTGTGGGTGCATTATACTGTGTATAGGGGAGCTGTGGGCTCATCATACTGTGTATAGGTGAGCTGTGGGGGGGCGGCATTATACTATGTATAGGTAAGCTGTGGGCACATCATACTGTGTATAGGTGAGCTGTGGGGGGGCGGCATTATACTATGTATAGGTAAGCTGTGGGCACATCATACTGTGTATAGGAGAGCTGTGGGTGCATTATGCTGTGTATAGGAGAGCTGTGGGTGCATTATACTGTGTATAGGGGAGCAGTGGTGACATTATACTGTGTAGAGGGGAGCTGTGGGCTCATCATACTGTGTACAGGGGAGCAGTGGTGACATCATACTGTGTATAGGGGAGCTGTGGAATCATCATATGGTGTATAGGGGAGCTGTGGGCACATCATACTGTGTATAGGAAAGCTGTGGGCACACCACACTGTGTATAGTCAAGCTGTACATGGAGGCTACTTAGGGGACATTATTAAATGTTAAGTGGGCACTTAAACATTATTGTTATTGGGGCACTCACTGCTGGAAATGTGAGACGTATGATGTGTCTTTGTTGTAATCTCTGCAGACAAGTCGTGGCTGGAGAAGTTCTTACGTTGCTCTTGGCCAGATGGAAAAGATGGGAAAAGTGAACAACTCCATAAGACCATCAGCTGTAAGTCACCATCTAAAACTGTCCAGTGATCTTTTACATGGTCTGCAGGACTGGTATCTACCACTATATGGTCTCCATGTAGGAATATCAGTGTTCGTTTTTGTCTATAGATGTTATTTCAGTCAGAGTGCGGTCATCTGCTGATGTTCCCCTATGCTCACAATTAGGGTGCACCACGTAGCTGTAGTCAGGGGTACCTGGTTAGGGGCCCAGTCAGATTTTTCGCCCCCCCCCCTAAGCTAAAACCCTAGCTAAGCCTCTGCAGAACATTTATGTGAATGGGTAGACTCACTACTACAGCCTATGGTGGTTAGAATGCCAGGATATATTAAAGATTCGAGAGACGTATTAAAAACATTCTCTAAAAAAGTGGCAAAAAAACTTTTCCTGGCTTTGCTGTGATGTTGTGTCTTTGTACACATGCATACTGCAGGACTTAAGGCCCCGTCACACATAGCGACGCTTGAGCGATTCCGACAACGATACGACCTGTCAGGGATCGCTCAAGCGTCGCTATGTGGTCGCTGGTGAGATGTCACACAGTGCGATCTCCCCAACGACGCATCAGCGATGCGGCGAACTGTAGCGACCTGTAGCGACCTGTATAACGATGCTATTTCATGATGATTCAATGGGACGTCCTGTCAGCGAGGTCGTTGGTAAGGTGTCAAACACAGCGATGTGTGCTACCCAGCGGGACGTCAACGATCAAAAAATGGCCCAGGCCATTCCGACACGACCAGCGATCTCACAGCAGGGGCCTGATCGCTGCTACGTGTCACACATAGCGAGATCGCTACTGAGATCGCTGTTGCGTCACAAAACTTGTGACTCAGCAGCGATCTCGCTAGCGATCTCGCTGTGTGTGACGGGGGCTTTAGATATGAGAGCTCTCCAATTTCATCTGAATAACTGTAGTGAATACTCAGAAGACTTAATTAATTTTTTGTTGCAGGTGAGGTTTTTTCTCCTCAAACACAACATTTTCTCTTTAGATAATACAGTGTCTGCCCAAAAAACTGGCGTACCTATGGGGCTAAATATTCTCCATCTTTGGCAAATTTAACTATGCATATTGGGAACTAAATGTCATTTATTCTATAGACAATCCTTTTGTTCATGATCTCATTTGGTATGGTAGATACATAGATGACACCCTCATTATTTGGGGTGGTGATGTAACTATCTACCATACAAAATTTGATGGAGTATATCAATAAGAATGATTTTGGAATTAGATTTACTCATAAAGCAATAAATCTCAAATGTCATTTCTGTACTTAGAATTAATTGGAACTGTAATTGAGATCATTATAAGTAAAACGCATGTGAAACCTATCAGTGGGAACACTGTTCTACACGCTAAAAGTAGTCACCCAAAGCACACGATTAAATCGATACCTGTGGGGAGTTTACTAGGCTTAAGAGAAACTGTAGTAGAGAAGAAGACAAGAACAATAAATTTAGGAATTTAGATTGAGATTGGGTAAGCGCAGTTATCCCGAATGGTCCCTGAAAAGAGAGCAAAAAATAGTGGAACACAAGAAAAGAGAAAATTTATTAGTGCCAGATTTATTGGACAAACAAATAAAAGAGGAAAGAAAGAAAAAACATTTTTATGTTTACAATTTAGTCCTCAATTTAATCACATCAAAACTATTATTCAGAAGCGATTACCAATATTATATGAGGATGACATGCTTTTTAACCCCTTTACCCCCAAGGGTGGTTTGCACGTTAATGACCGGGCCAATTTTTACAATTCTGACCACTGTCCCTTTATGAGGTTATAACTCTAAAATGCTTCAACGGATCCCAGTGAATCTGACATTGTTTTCTCGTGACATATTGTACTTCATGACAATGGTAAAAATTCTTTGATAGTACCTGCGTTTATTTGTGAAAAAAACGGAAATTTGGCGAAAATTATGAAAATTTCGCAATTTTCCAATTTTGAATTTTTATGCAATTAAATCACAGAGATATGTCACACAACATACTTAATAAGTAACATTTCCCACATGTCTACTTTATATCAGCACAATTTTGGAACCAAAATTTTTTTTTGTTAGGGAGTTATAAGGGTGAAAAGTTGACCAGCAATTTCTCATTTCTACAACATCATTTTTTTTTTAGGGACCACATCTCATTTGAAGTCATTTTGAGGGGTCTATATGATAGAAAATACCCAAGTGTGACACCATTCTAAAAACTACACCCCTCAAGGTGCTCAAAACCACATTCAAGAAGTTTATTAACCCTTCTGGTGCTTCACAGGAATTTTTTGAATGTTTACATAAAAATGAACATTTAACTTTTTTTCACAAAAAATTTAATTCAGCTCCAATTTGTTTTATTTTACCAAGGGTAACAGGAGAAAATGGACCCCAAACATTGTTGTACAATTTGTCCTGAGTATGCCAATACCCCAAATGTGGGGGTAAACCACTGTTTAGGCGCATGGCACAGCTCCGAAGCGAAGGAGCGCCATTTGACTTTTCAATGCAAAATTGACTGGAATTGAGATGGGACGCCATGTTTCGTTTGGAGAGCCCCTGATGTGCCTAAACATTGAAAGCCCCCACAAGTGACACCATTTTGGAAAGTAGACCCCCTAAGGAACTTATCTAGAGGTGTGGTGAGCACTTTGACCCACCAAGTGCTTCACAGAAGTTTATAATGTAGAACCGTAAAAATAAAAAATCATATTTTTTCACAAAAATTATCTTTTCGCCCCCAATTTTTTTTTTCCAAGGGTAAGAGAAGAAATTGGACCCCAAAAGTTGTTGTACAATTTGTCCTGAGTACGCTGATACCCCATATGTGGGGGTAAACCACTGTTTGGGCGGATGGGAGAGCTCGGGAAGGAAGGAGCGCCGTTTGACTTTTCAATGCAAAATTGACAGGAATTGAGATGAGACGCCATGTTGCGTTTGCAGAGCCCCTAATGTACCTAAATAGTAGAAACCCCTCACAAGTGACACCATTTTGGAAAGTAGACCCCCTAAGGAACTTATCTAGATGTGTGGTGAGCGCTTTGACCCACCAAGGGCTTATAATGGAGAGCCGTAAAAATAAAACAAAAATTTTTTCCCACAAAAATTATTTTTTAGCCCCCAGTTTTGTATTTTCCCGAGGGTAACAGGAGAAATTGGACCCCGAAATTTGTTGTCCAATTTGTCCTGAGTGCGCTGATACCGCATATGTGGGGGGAAACCACTGTTTGGGCGCATGGGAGGGCTCGAAAGGGAAGGAGTGCCATTTGAATGCAGACTTAGATGGAATGGTCTGCAGGTGTCACATTGCGTTTGCAGAGCCCCTAATGTACCTAAACAGTAGAAACCCCCCACAAGTGACACCATTTTGGAAAGTAGACCCCCTAAGGAACTTATCTATATGTGTGGTGAGTAGGGTTGAGCGAAACGGGTCGAACATTTTCAAAAGTCGCCGACTTTTGGCTAAGTCGGGGTTTCATGAAACCCGATCCGACCCCTGTGCGGGGTCGGCCATGCGGTACGCGACTTTCGCGCCAAAGTCGCGTTTCAATGACGCGAAAAGCGCCATTTCTCAGCCAATGAAGGTAAACGCAGAGTGTGGGCAGCGTGATGACATAGGTCCTGGTCCCCACCATCTTAGAGAAGGGCATTGCAGTGATTGGCTTGCTGTCTGCAACGTCACAGGGGCTATAAAGAGGCGTTCCCGCCGACCGCCATCTTACTGCTGCTGATCTGAGCTTAGGGAGAGGTTGCTGCCGCTTTGTCAGAAGCAGGGATAGCGTTAGGCAGGGTCCATTAACCACAAAACCGCTTGTGCTGCAGCGATTTGCACTGTCCAACACCACCCTCGGTGTGCAGGGACAGTGGAAGTTTTTTTTTTTTTTTTTTCCCCTCAGCGCTGTAGCTCATTGGGCTGCCCTAGAAGGCTCCCTGATAGCTGCATTGCTGTGTGTACGCCGCTGTGCAAACCAACTGCTTTTTTCAAAGCACAAATCCTCTTGTTCCTTCCTTTCTGCACAGCTATCTTTTTTGTTTGTCCACACTTTTTATTTCATTTGTGCATCAGTCCACTCCTTATTGCTGCCTGCCATACCTGGCTGAGATTACTGCAGGCAGGGAGATAGTAGCTGCCTGCCATACCTGGCTGAGATTACTGCAGGCAGGGAGATAGTAATTGTAGGACATTCCCTGTTTTTTTTTTTTTTTTTTTTTTGGTGGGAGATTAAGATTGGCAATTTGGCATTTCTGCTAGAGTGCCATCCCTGTGTGTGCCATCTCTCTCACATAGTGGGCCATAGAAAGCCTTTTCATTTTTCTGTATTTTTTTTTGTGGGGTGTATAAATTCTCCCTGATAAAAATACAGTGGGAGATTAATATTGGCCTTTGGGCTTGTGTGCCAGTCCTGAGTGTGCCATCTCTCTCACAAATAGTGGGCCATAGAAAGCCTATTTTATTTTTTTTTGGGTTTTATAAATTCTCCCTGAAAAAAAGGGAGATTAATATTGGCCTCTGGGCTTCTGTGCCAGTCCTGAGCGTGCCATCTGTGCCAGTCCTGAGCGTCCCATCTCTCTCACAAATAGTGGGCCATAGAAAGCCTATTTAATTTTTTTTTTGGTTTTATAAATTTTCCCTGAAAAAAGGGAGATTAATATTGGCCTCTGGGCTTGTGTGCCAGTTGTGAGCGTGCCATCTGTGCCAGTCCTGAGCGTGCCATCTCTCTCACAAATAGTGGGCCATAGAAAGCCTATTTAATTTTTTTTTTGGTTTTATAAATTTTCCCTGAAAAAAGGGAGATTAATATTGGCCTCTGGGCTTGTGTGCCAGTTGTGAGCGTGCCATCTGTGCCAGTCCTGAGCGTGCCATCTCTCTCACAAATAGTGGGCCATAGAAAGCCTATTTAAATATTTTTTTGGTTTTATAAATTCTCCCAGAAAAAAAGGGAGATTAATATTGGCCTCTGGGCTTCTGTGCCAGTCCTGAGCGTGCCATCTGTGCCAGTCCTGAGCGTCCCATCTCTCTCACAAATAGTGGGCCATAGAAAGCCTATTTAATTTTTTTTTTGGTTTTATAAATTTTCCCTGAAAAAAGGGAGATTAATATTGGCCTCTGGGCTTGTGTGCCAGTTGTGAGCGTGCCATCTGTGCCAGTCCTGAGCGTGCCATCTCTCTCACAAATAGTGGGCCATAGAAAGCCTATTTAAATTTTTTTTTGGTTTTATAAATTTTCCCTGAAAAAAGGGAGATTAATATTGGCCTCTGGGCTTGTGTGCCAGTTGTGAGCGTGCCATCTGTGCCAGTCCTGAGCGTGCCATCTCTCTCACAAATAGTGGGCCATAGAAAGCCTATTTAAATATTTTTTTGGTTTTATAAATTCTCCCAGAAAAAAAGGGAGATTAATATTGGCCTCTGGGCTTCTGTGCCAGTCCTGAGCGTGCCATCTGTGCCAGTCCTGAGCGTCCCATCTCTCTCACAAATAGTGGGCCATAGAAAGCCTATTTAATTTTTTTTTTGGTTTTATAAATTTTCCCTGAAAAAAGGGAGATTAATATTGGCCTCTGGGCTTGTGTGCCAGTTGTGAGCGTGCCATCTGTGCCAGTCCTGAGCGTGCCATCTCTCTCACAAATAGTGGGCCATAGAAAGCCTATTTAATTTTTTTTTTGGTTTTATAAATTTTCCCTGAAAAAAGGGAGATTAATATTGGCCTCTGGGCTTGTGTGCCAGTTGTGAGCGTGCCATCTGTGCCAGTCCTGAGCGTGCCATCTCTCTCACAAATAGTGGGCCATAGAAAGCCTATTTAAATATTTTTTTGGTTTTATAAATTCTCCCAGAAAAAAAGGGAGATTAATATTGGCCTCTGGGCTTCTGTGCCAGTCCTGAGTGTGCCATCTGTGCCAGTCCTGAGCGTCCCATCTCTCTCACAAATAGTGGGCCATAGAAAGCCTATTTTTTTTTGGGGGGGGGTTTTAGAAATTCTCCCTGGAAAAAAAAAGGGAGATTAATATTGCCCTTTGGGCTTGTGTGCCAGTACTAAGCGTTCCATCTCTCTCTCTCTCTCTTAGTCAGTGGGCCATAGAACGCCTATTTTTGGTTTTATTTGTTTTCTAAATTCTCCCTGAAAAAATCATTTTATTTTATTTGGTTTCTAAATTCTTCCTGATAAAATCATATTTTTTTTATTATTTTTTTTTTATAAAGTCTCCCTGAAAAAAAAAAAAAAAAAAAAAAAACAGTGGGAGATTAATATTGGCCTTTCTGCTTGTGTGCCAGTCTTGACTCCTGGGTGTGCCATCTCTCTCTCTCTCTCTCTCTCTCTCTCTCTCCAATTGTGGTCCATAGAAAGCCTATATTTTTTTTCCTTGATTTGGGTTCCAAAATCTACCAGAGAAAATAACTCCATCAATCATTGGTAGAAAAATATTGGCCTCTGGGCTTGTGTGCCACTCCTGATTCCTGTGTGCGTCATCTCTCAGTCAGTGGGCCATAGAACGCCTATTTTTGGTTTTATTTGTTTTCTAAATTCTCCCTGAAAAAATAATTTTATTTTATTTGGTTTCTAAATTCTTCCTGATAAAATCATATTTTTTTTATTTTTTTTTTTTCTAAAGTCTCCCTGAAAAAAAAAAAAAAAAAAAAAAAACAGTGGGAGATTAATATTGGCCTTTCTGCTTGTGTGCCAGTCTTGACTCCTGGGTGTGCCATCTCTCTCTCTCTCTCTCTCTCTCCAATTGTGGTCCATAGAAAGCCTATATTTTTTTTCCTTGATTTGGGTTCCAAAATCTACCAGAGAAAATAACTCCATCAATCATTGGTAGAAAAATATTGGCCTCTGGGCTTGTGTGCCACTCCTGATTCCTGTGTGCGTCATCTCTCACTCAGTGGCCCATAGAAAGCATATAGTTTGTTACATTTGTTTTCTAAATTCTCCCTGCAAAAATCAATTTTTTTTTTTTGGGGGGGTTTCTAAAGTGTTCCTGAAAAAAATAAAAATAAAAAACAAATAATAGTGTGACATTAATATTAACATTTGTGCTTCAGTGACAGTCCTGCGTGTGGGGCATCTCTCTAATTTGCAGCCACCAAAAAAAGAGTGTGTAACATTGTGCCTGATTTTCGCGGTGGTCTCACCAACCTGTAAAGGGGTAGCTAAATCATACTGAAGTTATAGCTCACCGTGTAAGTTGTGTGACTGCAACAAATAACGTTAGTTTGGTTACGTTTTTAAAACAATGAGGAAGTCTAGTGGAAGAGGTCGTGGCCGGGGGCGTTCATTGTCAGCTGGTAATGAGGGTAGTGGTAGTGGTGGAGCATCAGGTGGTCGTGGGGAAAAAAATATTGCACCTAAGTCTGGAGCTGTGGAGCCAGGTTCGTCGTCCGGCTACACAAGGCCTCGAACGCTCCCTTTTCTGGGATTAGGAAAACCGCTTTTAAAGCCGGAGCAGCAAGAGCAAGTTTTGGCTTATCTTGCTGACTCAGCCTCTAGCTCTTTTGCCTCCTCTCGTGAAACTGGTAAAAGTAAAAGCAGCGCGTCGTTAGTGGATGTTCACGGTCAGGGACAAGTCACTTCCTTGTCCTCTTCAGCAAAAACAACAACAGAGAAGAATGCAGCAGGCGACACAACGGGTTACTCCATGGAGCTCTTTACACATACCGTCCCTGGCTTAGAAAGTGAAGCAGTTAACAGTCCATGCCCATTACAAATTGAATCTGACATGGAGTGCACTGACGCACAGCCACAGCCAGACTACTATGCTGGTCCTTTGACTCAGACCACAACATTGCCCTCGCAGGGTGCTGATCAAGAATCAGACCCTGATGAGACTATGTTGCCCCATCACGAACGCTATACCACCGAACGACACGGTGACACAGACGAAGTTGCGCAGGAGGTACAAGAAGAGTTATTAGATGACCCAGTTCTTGACCCCGATTGGCAGCCATTGGGGGAACAGGGTGCAGGCGGCAGCAGTTCTGAAGCAGAGGAGGAGGAGGGGCCGCAGCAGGCATCAACATCGCCACAGGTTCCATCTGCCGGGCCCGTATCTTGCCCAAAACGCGTGGCAAAGCCAAAACCTGGTGGAGGACAGCGTGGCCATCCGGTTAAAGCTCAGTCTGCAATGCCTGAAAAGGTATCCGATGCTAGAAAGAGTGCAGTCTGGCATTTTTTTAAACAACATCCAATTGATCAGCGCAAAGTCATCTGTCAAAAATGTTCTACTTCCTTAAGCAGAGGTCAGAATCTGAAAAGTCTCAATACTAGTTGCATGCATAGACATTTAACCACCATGCATTTGAAAGCTTGGACTAACTACCAAACGTCCCTTAAGGTTGTTGCACCCTCGGCCAATGAAGCTAGTCATCAACGCAACATCCCTTCCGGCAGTGTAGGACCACCATTTAGCGCACCACCTGCTGTATCTGTGCAGGTATCTTTGCCAGGCCAAAGCAGTCAGGGTCAGGGAATCACCAGTTTCGTAGTAGGAAACACTGCATCTAGGGCACCGGCGGCAACAATACCATCTCCCACCGTCTCTCAGTCTGCCATGTCCACCGGCACCCCCGCTAGTTCCACGATCTCCATCTCTCCAGTCCAGCTCACCCTACATGAGACTATGGTTAGAAAAAGGAAGTACTTAGCCTCGCATCCGCGTACACAGGGTTTGAACGCCCACATAGCTAGACTAATCTCGTTAGAGATGATGCCCTACCGGTTAGTTGAAAGCGAAGCTTTCAAAGACCTGATGGACTACGCTGTACCACGCTACGAGCTACCCAGTCGACACTTTTTTTCCAGAAAAGCCATCCCAGCCCTCCACCAGCATGTTAAAGAGCGCATCGTCCATGCACTCAGGCAATCTGTGAGCACAAAGGTGCACCTGACAACAGATGCATGGACCAGTAGGCATGGCCAGGGACGTTACGTGTCCATCACGGCACACTGGGTAAATGTGGTGGATTCAGGGTCCACAGGGGACAGCAAGTTTGGGACAGTTCTGCCTAGCCCACGGTCTAGTAAACAGTTGTCTGTAGCCGTTCGCACCCCCTCCTCCTCCTCCTCCTCCTCGTCCTCCTGCAGAAGCAAGAGCTCGTCCACAGACCGCAGTCGCACAAACACTCCATCCGCACCTGCCACTGTTGCACACCAGGTCTCCCATTATGGGGCAGCTACTGGCATACGTCAGCAGGCTGTATTGGCTATGAAGTGTTTGGGCGACAATAGACACACCGCGGAAGTTCTGTCCGAGTTCTTGCAGCAAGAAACGCAGTCGTGGCTGGGCACTGTAGATCTTGAGGCAGGCAAGGTAGTGAGTGATAACGGAAGGAATTTCATGGCTGCCATCTCCCTTTCCCAACTGAAACACATTCCTTGCCTGGCTCACACCTTAAACCTGGTGGTGCAGTGCTTCCTGAAAAGTTATCCGGGGTTATCCGACCTGCTCCTCAAAGTGCGTGGACTTTGCGCACATATCCGCCGTTCGCCTGTACACTCCAGCCGTATGCAGACCTATCAGCGTTCTTTGAACCTTCCCCAGCATCGCCTAATCATAGACGTTGCAACAAGGTGGAACTCAACACTGCACATGCTTCAGAGACTGTGCGAACAGAGGCGGGCTGTTATGTTTTTGTGGGAGGATACACATACACGGGCAGGCAGTAGGATGGCAGACATGGAGTTGTCAGGTGTGCAGTGGTCGAAGATTCAAGACATGTGTCAAGTCCTTCAGTGTTTTGAGGAATGCACACGGCTGGTTAGTGCAGACAACGCCATAATAAGCATGAGCATCCCCCTAATGCGTCTGCTGATGCAAAGTTTGACGCACATAAAGGATCAGGCGTCTGCACCAGAGGAAGAGGAAAGCCTTGATGACAGTCAGCGATTGTCTGGTCAGGGCAGTGTACATGACGAGGTACCGGGCGAAGAGGAGGTGGAGGATGAGGAGGATGATGGGGATGAGTATATTTTTAATGAGGAAGCTTTCCCGGGGGCACGGGAAATTGGTGGCGTGGCAAGGCCGGGTTCTGGTTTTTTGAGGGACACAAGTGACGTAGATTTGCCTGCAACTGCCCCTCAACCAAGCACAACCGCAGATTTGACAATGGGAACTTTGGCCCACATGGCGGATTATGCCTTGCGTATCCTCAAAAGGGACACACGCATTACAAAAATGATGAACGATGACGATTACTGGTTGGCCTGCCTCCTTGATCCTCGCTATAAAGGCAAATTGCAAAATATTATGCCACATGAGAACTTGGAACTAATATTAGCAACAAAACAATCAACTCTTGTTGACCGTTTGCTTCTGGCATTCCCTGCACACAGCGCCCGTGATCGTTCTCACACGAGCTCCAGGGGCCAGCAGACCAGAGGTGTTAGAGGGGCAGAAATCAGAAGTGGCGTTGGCCAGAGGGGTTTTCTGACCAGGTTGTGGAGTGATTTTTCTATGACCGCAGACAGGACAGGTACTGCAGCATCAATTCAAAGTGACAGGAGACAACATTTGTCCAGTATGGTTACAAACTATTTTTCATCCCTTATCGACGTTCTCCCTCAACCGTCATTCCCATTTGATTACTGGGCATCCAAATTAGACACCTGGCCAGAATTGGCAGAATATGCATTGCAGGAGCTTGCTTGCCCGGCAGCTAGTGTCCTATCAGAAAGAGTATTCAGTGCTGCAGGTTCAATACTAACAGAAAAAAGGACTCGTCTGGCTACCCAAAATGTAGATGATCTAACCTTCATTAAAATGAACCACAACTGGATTTCAAAATCTTTTGCCCCACCCTGCCCGGCTGACACCTAGCTTTCCTATGAAAAGGTCTTGCCTGTGGACTATTCTGAATGACTTTTCCAATCTCGTAATTTTCTTCACCTGATTGTCCAGCATACGACATGTTTCCACCTCACGAAATGGCCAAACTCCCCACACGGGGTCGTGCTATCGCCACTTTGCGCTTGGACCCTTGAGAGTGCTGTTTGTCTGAAGAGGTGGGTGTGGCCGCTTTTGGTCGACGGCACTGCCACTGGGTCCCTCATAGTACAATAAAGTGTCTCTGGCGGTGGTGGTGCGCACCCAACGTCAGACTCACCGTTGTAATATGAGGGGCCCTGTGCCTGTACCGCCGGCCACAAGCCAGTTCCCCCCCCCCCAGCTCAAACAGTGCTCTACCACTAGCAAAATTATCTCTCACAGCTTCACCAATGTGTAGTCTAGGCGCTGACATCCTTCAATGCCTGGCACTGACAATACCATTGTTTTGACATTTTTGTTATGTTAGGCCTTCGAAGCCTGTCTGCGGTCACTCCTTCCACTAGACTTCCACTGACCATACACTGCTGCCCATGTACCCCTGGAACCAATTTAAAGTGCCTACAGCCAGCCCAATTTTGTTATGTTAGGCCTTCGAAGACTGTCTGCCGTCACTCCTTCCACTAGACTTCCACTGACCATACACTGCTGCCCATGTACCCCTGGAACCAATTTAAAGTGCCTACAGCCAGCCCAATTTTGTTATGTTAGGCCTTGGAAGCCTGTCTGCGGTCACTCCTTCCACTAGACTTCCACTGACCAGACCACTGCTGCCCATGTACCCCTGGAACCAATTTAAAGTGCCTACAGCCAGCCCAATTTTGTTATGTTAGGCCTTGGAAGCCTGTCTGCGGTCACTCCTTCCACTAGACTTCCACTGACCAGACCACTGCTGCCCGTGTACCCCTGGAACCAATTTAAAATTGCCTACAGCCAGCCCAATTTTTTTATTTTAGGCCTTCGATGCCTGTCTGCGGTCCATTCTTTCAACTACTACTACACTGACCAGGGCACTGCTGCCCAAGTACCCCTGGAACCAATTTAAAATTGCCTACAGCCATGTGTTAATATTTTAGGCCTTCGATGCCTGTCTGTGGTCACTCCTTCCACTAGGCCTCCACTGACCACACCACTGCTGCCCGTGTACCCCTGGAACCAATTTAAAATTGCCTACAGCCATGTGTGATTATTTTAGGCCTTCGATGCCTGTCTGCGGTCACTCCTTCCACTAGGCCTCCACTGACCACACCACTGCTGCCCGTGTAACCCTGGAACCAATTTAAAATTGCCTACAGCCATGTGTTATTATTTTAGGCCTTCGATGCCTGTCTGCGGTCACTCCTTCCACTAGGCCTCCACTGACCACACCACTGCTGCCCGTGTACCCCTGGAACCAATTTAAAATTGCCTACAGCCAGCCCAATTTTTTTATTTTAGGCCTTCGATGCCTGTCTGCGGTCCATTCTTTCAACTACTACTACACTGACCAGGGCACTGCTGCCCAAGTACCCCTGGAACCAATTTAAAATTGCCTACAGCCATGTGTTAATATTTTAGGCCTTCGATGCCTGTCTGTGGTCACTCCTTCCACTAGGCCTCCACTGACCACACCACTGCTGCCCGTGTACCCCTGGAACCAATTTAAAATTGCCTACAGCCATGTGTGATTATTTTAGGCCTTCGATGCCTGTCTGCGGTCACTCCTTCCACTAGGCCTCCACTGACCACACCACTGCTGCCCGTGTAACCCTGGAACCAATTTAAAATTGCCTACAGCCATGTGTTATTATTTTAGGCCTTCGATGCCTGTCTGCGGTCACTCCTTCCACTAGGCCTCCACTGACCACACCACTGCTGCCCGTGTACCCCTGGAACCAATTTAAAATTGCCTACAGCCAGCCCAATTTTTTTATTTTAGGCCTTCGATGCCTGTCTGCGGTCCATTCTTTCAACTACTACTACACTGACCAGGGCACTGCTGCCCAAGTACCCCTGGAACCAATTTAAAATTGCCTACAGCCATGTGTTAATATTTTAGGCCTTCGATGCCTGTCTGTGGTCACTCCTTCCACTAGGCCTCCACTGACCACACCACTGCTGCCCGTGTACCCCTGGAACCAATTTAAAATTGCCTACAGCCATGTGTGATTATTTTAGGCCTTCGATGCCTGTCTGCGGTCACTCCTTCCACTAGGCCTCCACTGACCACACCACTGCTGCCCGTGTAACCCTGGAACCAATTTAAAATTGCCTACAGCCAGCCCAATTTTTTTATTTTAGGCCTTCGATGCCTGTCTGCGGTCCATTCTTTCAACTACTACTACACTGACCAGGGCACTGCTGCCCAAGTACCCCTGGAACCAATTTAAAATTGCCTACAGCCATGTGTTAATATTTTAGGCCTTCGATGCCTGTCTGCGGTCACTCCTTCCACTAGGCCTCCACTGACCACACCACTGCTGCCCGTGTAACCCTGGAACCAATTTAAAATTGCCTACAGCCATGTGTTATTATTTTAGGCCTTCGATGCCTGTCTGCGGTCACTCCTTCCACTAGGCCTCCACTGACCACACCACTGCTGCCCGTGTACCCCTGGAACCAATTTAAAATTGCCTACAGCCAGCCCAATTTTTTTATTTTAGGCCTTCGATGCCTGTCTGCGGTCCATTCTTTCAACTACTACTACACTGACCAGGGCACTGCTGCCCAAGTACCCCTGGAACCAATTTAAAATTGCCTACAGCCATGTGTTAATATTTTAGGCCTTCGATGCCTGTCTGTGGTCACTCCTTCCACTAGGCCTCCACTGACCACACCACTGCTGCCCGTGTACCCCTGGAACCAATTTAAAATTGCCTACAGCCATGTGTGATTATTTTAGGCCTTCGATGCCTGTCTGCGGTCACTCCTTCCACTAGGCCTCCACTGACCACACCACTGCTGCCCGTGTAACCCTGGAACCAATTTAAAATTGCCTACAGCCATGTGTTATTATTTTAGGCCTTCGATGCCTGTCTGCGGTCACTCCTTCCACTAGGCCTCCACTGACCACACCACTGCTGCCCGTGTACCCCTGGAACCAATTTAAAATTGCCTACAGCCAGCCCAATTTTTTTATTTTAGGCCTTCGGTGCCTGTCTGCGGTCCATTCTTTCAACTACTACTACACTGACCAGGGCACTGCTGCCCAAGTACCCCTGGAACCAATTTAAAATTGCCTACAGCCATGTGTTAATATTTTAGGCCTTCGATGCCTGTCTGTGGTCACTCCTTCCACTAGGCCTCCACTGACCACACCACTGCTGCCCGTGTACCCCTGGAACCAATTTAAAATTGCCTACAGCCATGTGTGATTATTTTAGGCCTTCGATGCCTGTCTGCGGTCACTCCTTCCACTAGGCCTCCACTGACCACACCACTGCTGCCCGTGTAACCCTGGAACCAATTTAAAATTGCCTACAGCCAGCCCAATTTTTTTATTTTAGGCCTTCGATGCCTGTCTGCGGTCCATTCTTTCAACTACTACTACACTGACCAGGGCACTGCTGCCCAAGTACCCCTGGAACCAATTTAAAATTGCCTACAGCCATGTGTTAATATTTTAGGCCTTCGATGCCTGTCTGCGGTCACTCCTTCCACTAGGCCTCCACTGACCACACCACTGCTGCCCGTGTAACCCTGGAACCAATTTAAAATTGCCTACAGCCATGTGTTATTATTTTAGGCCTTCGATGCCTGTCTGCGGTCACTCCTTCCACTAGGCCTCCACTGACCACACCACTGCTGCCCGTGTACCCCTGGAACCAATTTAAAATTGCCTACAGCCAGCCCAATTTTTTTATTTTAGGCCTTCGATGCCTGTCTGCGGTCCATTCTTTCAACTACTACTACACTGACCAGGGCACTGCTGCCCAAGTACCCCTGGAACCAATTTAAAATTGCCTACAGCCATGTGTTAATATTTTAGGCCTTCGATGCCTGTCTGTGGTCACTCCTTCCACTAGGCCTCCACTGACCACACCACTGCTGCCCGTGTACCCCTGGAACCAATTTAAAATTGCCTACAGCCATGTGTGATTATTTTAGGCCTTCGATGCCTGTCTGCGGTCACTCCTTCCACTAGGCCTCCACTGACCACACCACTGCTGCCCGTGTAACCCTGGAACCAATTTAAAATTGCCTACAGCCATGTGTTATTATTTTAGGCCTTCGATGCCTGTCTGCGGTCACTCCTTCCACTAGGCCTCCACTGACCACACCACTGCTGCCCGTGTACCCCTGGAACCAATTTAAAATTGCCTACAGCCAGCCCAATTTTTTTATTTTAGGCCTTCGGTGCCTGTCTGCGGTCCATTCTTTCAACTACTACTACACTGACCAGGGCACTGCTGCCCAAGTACCCCTGGAACCAATTTAAAATTGCCTACAGCCATGTGTTAATATTTTAGGCCTTCGATGCCTGTCTGTGGTCACTCCTTCCACTAGGCCTCCACTGACCACACCACTGCTGCCCGTGTACCCCTGGAACCAATTTAAAATTGCCTACAGCCATGTGTGATTATTTTAGGCCTTCGATGCCTGTCTGCGGTCCCTCCTTCCACTAGGCCTCCACTGACCTGTCTACTGCGGCCCGTGTACCCCTTGAACCAACCTAATAAAATATTTAAAAAATTAATTTGATTATAAAAAATAAGATCGTGTTGAGATCTCAAATGCAGACATTTTAACAATCAAAACAAACACACAACAAATATCTGGAACTGTACTACAAAGGTCCAACAGCTACAATTTCTTTCTCCTGCAAGAAGTTAACTGAAAGTTTTTTGGAGTTGTTAACACAGATATGGCATCCACCGAGTGTTGTCCTGTCGCGTCTCCTTTAAATTATTTCCAATAAGATGTTAAACTATTAATTTAATAAAATCAATAATTAAAAAAATTATTGAGTAAGTCAAAAGCACATTGCAAATAAACATTAATTACAAATCAAGAAGCATGGCGCGTCCGAGGGTGAGTAGATACCGAATAAGAATATAATCACCCTCGGACGCGCAATGCTTATTTACAACAGCCTTCCTTCCTAAGAATCAGCCCTTCCGTGGTGTAGAGAGAGGTTGTTGTTACACTCCAAGGTGTTCCCCAGGTTGCCTTTCCTGAGCTTCGATCTTCCGGCTCTCGTTTAGTAGCTGTTGGAAACTACGCTGCATTAGGCCTACTAATTGTGTATGGGTGAAACAGTGGCGCATCTGCGGTCCCTCCTTCCACTAGGCCTCCACTGACCTGTCTACTGCGGCCCGTGTACCCCTTGAACCAACCTAATAAAATATTTAAAAAATTAATTTGATTATAAAAAATAAGATCGTGTTGAGATCTCAAATGCAGACATTTTAACAATCAAAACAAACACACAACAAATATCTGGAACTGTACTACAAAGGTCCAACAGCTACAATTTCTTTCTCCTGCAAGAAGTTAACTGAAAGTTTTTTGGAGTTGTTAACACAGATATGGCATCCACCGAGTGTTGTCCTGTCGCGTCTCCTTTAAATTATTTCCAATAAGATGTTAAACTATTAATTTAATAAAATCAATAATTAAAAAAATAATTGAGTAAGTCAAAAGCACATTGCAAATAAACATTAATTACAAATCAAGAAGCATGGCGCGTCCGAGGGTGAGTAGATACCGAATAAGAATATAATCACCCTCGGACGCGCAATGCTTATTTACAACAGCCTTCCTTCCTAAGAATCAGCCCTTCCGTGGTGTAGAGAGAGGTTGTTGTTACACTCCAAGGTGTTCCCCAGGTTGCCTTTCCTGAGCTTCGATCTTCCGGCTCTCGTTTAGTAGCTGTTGGAAACTACGCTGCATTAGGCCTACTAATTGTGTATGGGTGAAACAGTGGCGTATCTGCGGTCCCTCCTTCCACTAGGCCTCCACTGACCTGTCTACTGCGGCCCGTGTACCCCTTGAACCAACCTAATAAAATATTTAAAAAATTAATTTGATTATAAAAAATAAGATCGTGTTGAGATCTCAAATGCAGACATTTTAACAATCAAAACAAACACACAACAAATATCTGGAACTGTACTACAAAGGTCCAACAGCTACAATTTCTTTCTCCTGCAAGAAGTTAACTGAAAGTTTTTTGGAGTTGTTAACACAGATATGGCATCCACCGAGTGTTGTCCTGTCGCGTCTCCTTTAAATTATTTCCAATAAGATGTTAAACTATTAATTTAATAAAATCAATAATTAAAAAAATAATTGAGTAAGTCAAAAGCACATTGCAAATAAACATTAATTACAAATCAAGAAGCATGGCGCGTCCGAGGGTGAGTAGATACCGAATAAGAATATAATCACCCTCGGACGCGCAATGCTTATTTACAACAGCCTTCCTTCCTAAGAATCAGCCCTTCCGTGGTGTAGAGAGAGGTTGTTGTTACACTCCAAGGTGTTCCCCAGGTTGCCTTTCCTGAGCTTCGATCTTCATGCTCTCGTTTAGTAGGTGTCGGAAAGTAGGCTGCATTAGGCCTAAAAAATGGGGAATGGGGTGGAGAGAGATGGTGTGTTACACTCCAAGGTGTTCTCCAGGTTTCCTCGCCATTGCTTCGATCTTCCGACTCTCGTTTAGTAGTTGTAGAAAACTACACTGCATTAGGCCTACAAAATGGGTATCGGGTGGAGAGAGATGGTGTGTTACACTCCAAGGTGTTCCCCAGGTTGCCTTTCCTGAGCTTCTATCTTCAGGCTCTCATTAAATTGTGGTTAAATGGAACAACTGCATTTGGCGTACTAGTTGGTTTGGGGCCTACTATCGGTGTCTGCCACTCCTTGCTGTTCTCCTGGTTTCCTGTCCTGAAATTCCATTTTCAGCCTCTCGTTAAGTAGTTGTTAATGTTAGACTGCATTTGGCCTACTAGTTGGGTTGGGGCCTACTATCGGTGTCTGCCACTCCTTGCTGTTCTCCTCCACTGAACAAAGCTGTGCCGCCTGTTTACTACGGTTGCCAATTTTGAACTGCATTTCGACTACTTACTGATTTGGCCCTACTCTCTGTGTCAGCCTCTCATTCCAGTTGTCCTCCACTGCAATGCCCCCTGGTTATTCCTGTGTTACCAATTTTGAACTGCATTTAGCCCACTTTATTCTTTGGGCCTATATCTGTGTTTCCACTTCATCGTGCCCATTGCCCAGCCAGTGATAGATGAGTCTGCTGGTACATTGACCCATAACGCAACATTCCCCGTGCATGCTACACAACAACATTGTGACCCTGCTGAAAGTCAGGTTGCTCTTCCCGCATACCATACCACCTTACACGGGGACAAAGAGGAAGGTGCAGATGAAAGTGCAGGTTCCTTCATCAGGTGGGGGGAGGAATACTAGTTGGCGACGTCACTGGCACAGGGCCTCTCATAGTACGCAAAAGTGTTGCTGCCGGTGGGAGGCGCCCCCGCCGTGCAAACACACCGCTGTACTTTGAGGGGCCCTGTGCCAGTGCCAATGCCAACGAGTGGGCCCCCCCTGCTTGCTCAGGATCACAGCACTTGCAAAGTTGAAATACTTACCTCTCCCTGCTCCACTGCCGTGACGTGGTCCAGATTTACTGGGCCCACTAATTACTTGAACCAGCCCTACCCCCCACAACTTTAGCCAAATGACCCCCAATTTCAAATGCCTTCCAATTATTTTAAGGTAAATTACGCTTGACAAGCTTCATTAAGAAGAATGGATGGTTTTGACATTAAAATGGGCACTCTAGGTGTTTTCCTGGCCCCCACTCACTGCCGACTATGCTGCCCCATTGACTTGCATTGGGTTTCGTGTTTCGGTCGATCCCGACTTTACGTCATAATCGGCCGATTTCACTCGACCCGACTTTGGACATAGTCGGGTTTCGCAAAACCCGGCTCGACTCTAAAAAGGTCAAGGTCGCTCAACTCTAGTGGTGAGCACTTTGACCCACAAAGGGCTTCACAGAAGTTTATAATGGAGAGCCGTAAAAATAAAACAAATTTTTTCCCACAAAAATTATTTTTTAGCCCCCAGTTTTGTATTTTCCCGAGGGTAACAGGAGAAATTGGACCCCAAAATTTATTGTCCAATTTGTCCTGAGTACGCTGATACCCCACATGTGGGGGGGAATCACTGTTTGGGCGCATGGGAGGGCTCGGAAGGGAAGGAGCTCCATTTGGAATGCAGACTTAGATGGAATGGTCTGCAGGTGTCACATTGCATTTGCAGAGCCCCTAATGTACCTAAACAGTAGAAACCCCCCACAAGTGACACCATTTTGGAAACTAGACCCCCTAAGGAACTCATCTAGATGAGTTGTGAGAGCTTTGAACCTCCAAGTATTTCACTATAGTTTGTAACGCAGAGCCGTGAAAATTAAAAAAAAATCTTTCCCCCAAACATTATTTTTAGCCCCCAGTTTTGTATTTTCCCGAGGGTAAGAGGAGAAATTCGACCCCAAAAGTTGTTGTCCAATTTGTCCTGAGTACGATGATACCCCATATGTTGGGGGGAACCACCGTTTGGGCGCATGGGAGGGCTCGGAAGGGAAGGAGTGCCATTTGGAATGCAGACTTAGATGGAATGGTCTGCAGGCATCACATTGCGTTTGCAGAACCCCTAATGTACCTAAACAGTAGAAACCCCCCACAAGTGACCCCATATTGGAAACTAGACCCCCCAGGGAACTTATCTAGATGTGTTGTGAGAACTTTGAACCCCCAAGTATTTCACTACAGTTTATAACGCAGAGCCGTAAAAATAAAAAATCTTTTTTTTCCCACAAAAATTATTTTTTAGCCCCCAGTTTTGTATTTTCCCAAGGGTAACAGGAGAAATTGGACCCCAACAGTTGTTGTCCTATTTGTCCTGAGTACGCTGATACCCCATATGTTGGGGTAAACCCCTGTTTGGGCACACGGGAGAGCTCGGAAGGGAAGAAGCACTGTTTTACTTTTTCAACGCAGAATTGGCTGGAATTGAGATCGGACGCCATGTCGCTTTTGGAGAGCCCCTGATGTGCCTAAACAGTGGAAACCCCCAAATTATAACTGAAACACTAATCCAAACACTCCCCTAAACCTAATTCCAACGGTAACCCTAACCACACCTCTAACCCTGACACACCCCTAACCCTAATCCCAACCCTATTCCCAACTGTAAATGTAATCTAAACCCTAACTGTAACTTTAGCCCCAACCCAAACTGTAGCCCTAGCCCTAACCCTAGCCCTAACCCTAACCCTAACCCTAGCCCTAACCCTAACCCTAGCCCTAACCCTAGCCCTAACCCTAACCCTAGCCCTAACCCTAGCCCTAACCCTAGCCCTAACCCTAACCCTAGCCCTAACCCTAGCCCTAACCCTAGCCCTAACCCTAACCCTAGCCCTAACCCTAGCCCTAACCCTAGCCCTAGCCCTAATGGGAAAATGGAAATAAATACATTGTTTTAATTTTTCCCTAACTAAGGGGGTGATGAAGGGGGGTTTGATTTACTTTTACAGTGGGTTTTTTAGCGGATTTTTATGATTGGCAGCCGTCACACACTGAAAGACGCTTTTTATTGCAAAAAATTTTTTTTGTGTTACCACATTTTGAGAGCTATAATTTTTTCATATTTTGGTCCACAGAGTCATGTGAGGTCTTGTTTTTTGCGGGACGAGTTGACGTTTTTATTGGTAACATTTTCGGGCACGTGTCATTTTTTGATCGCTTTTTATTCGATTTTTGTGAGGCAGAATGACCAAAAACCAGCTATTCATGATTTTCTTTTGGGGGAGGCGTTTATACCGTTCCACGTTTGGTAAAATTGATAAAGCAGTTTTATTCTTCGGGTCAGTATGATTACAGCGACACCTCATTTATATCATTTTTTTATGTTTTGGCGCTTTTATATGATAAAAACTATTTTATAGAAAAAATAATTATTTTTGCATCGCTTTATTCTCAGGACTATAACTTTTTTATTTTTTTGCTGATGATGCTGTATGGCGGCTCGTTTTTTGCGGGACAAGATGACGCTTTCAGCGGTACCATGGTTATTTATGTCTGTCCTTTTGATCGCGTTTTACTCCACTTTTTGTTCGGCAGTATGATAATAAAGTGTTGTTTTTTGCCTCGTTTTTTTTTTTCTTACGGTGTTTACTGAAGGGGTTAACTAGTGGGCCAGTTTTATAGGTCGGGCCGTTACGGACGCGGCGATACTAAATATATGTACTTTTATTGTTTTTTTTTAATTATTTAGATAAAGAAATGTATTTATGGGAATAATATTTTTTTTTTTTTTCATTATTTAGGAATATTTTTTTTTATTTTCTTTTACACATTTGGAAAAAATTTTTTTTACTTTTTTACTTTGTCCCAGGGGATGACATCACAGATCGATGATCTGACAGTTTGCACGGCACTCTGTCAGATCACCGATCTGATAGCAGTGCAGGCTGCTTCACAGTGCCTGCTCTGAGCAGGCTCTGTGAAGCCACCTCCCTCCCTGCAGGACCCGGATCCGCTGCCATCTTGGATCCGGGCCTGGAGCAAGCAGGGAGGGAGGTAAGACCCTCGCAGCAACGCGATCACATCGCGTTGCTGCGGGGGGCTCAGGGAAGCCCGCAGGGAGCCCCCTCCCTGCGCGATGCTTCCCTGCACCGCCGGCACATCGCGATCATCTTTGATCGCGGTGTGCCAGGGGTTAATGTGCCGGGGGCGGTCCGTGACCGCTCCTGGCACATAGTGCCGGATGTCAGCTGCGATAGGCAGCTGACACCCGGCCGCGATCGGCCGCGCTCCCCCCGTGAGCGCCGCCGATCGCGCTGGACGTACTATCCCGTCCGTGGTCATAGGGGCCCACCCCACCTCGACGGGATAGTACGTCCGATGTCAGAAAGAGGTTAATATTCCGAAAGATGGAGTCAATGTAGTTGCTAGGAGAGACCCTACTCTTGGAAATATAATATCTCTGGGTTTATTTTTATCCAGACCAACATCAAAAACATGGTTAGAATGAAAGGGTTTTTTCAGGTGCGGGACATCTGCTTGCAGCACGTGTGCATCTAGTCAATTGGGTAAAACATTCAGTAATTCAAACAAATCCAAAATTTATAACATCAAGGAATTTATTAATTGCCATTCCAAAAATGTCGTCGTATACAAAATAAATTGCACCTATTGCCAAGTATCATATGTGGGGTGCACCACTAGAAAATTAAAAACAAGAATATCTGAACATTTAAGAGACAACTTCAGTGTGGGCAATAGAAATATCTCCATGGTTGCTAAACATTTTGTTACCTGCCATGGGGAGATATTACGGCTAAGAATGTTCAAGGTATTGAACAAATAAAAAATCACAATCGGGGTGGTGATGTAAAAAGACGCCTAGTGATTGGTGCTCTGTGGAGAAGGTGTGGAGAACCACTAGCATAAGGGGTAGAAGCGCTAGGTGAGGTGATTGTATAAAAAGGCTCTTACGTACTACAATAGCCACCCCCTGACGAAGGATTAAGATCCGAAACGCGTGTCGGGGTGCGCTATCAAGGGACGTGGCTGACCCTGCTATCCAAGGTAGATTGCGTGCATATCCCTAATTTTTACACTGTGCACCTTAGTTAAATTTTTTTGTGGGGCCCCTGCTGGATCTTTACTGCAGAGAGCACTCTGCATCTTGCACTTCACATTAAGGCACATGTGGACACTTGGTGTTGCTGTTAGGCTGATATATATTGGCATCTCCTGTAATTTGTCATTGGCACATTATATATTGCAGCTTGCACATTCTATATATGTGAGGTATATATTTGCCTATATTGAACTACACCTTGGTTGAGATAATTGCCACTTTGCACACTTGACATTGTAGTTTGCACACATTAATTTTTGTACGTTGAATTACATGTAGGCCGACGTATATTGGCATATTTTGGTATTAGTCACCTTGCACTTTATTTATTGTAATTTGCACATATCATCATCTGCACGTTATGTATATGTGCGATATATCACGACCTATAGTGTATTACATGTAGGCTGATATATATTGGCATTTCTTGGTACTTGCCATTTTGCACTTTATATATTGCAATTTGCACATACAACCGTTGGACGTTATATATATATATATATATATATATATATATATATATGAGGTATATTATTATCTATACTTTTTGCTTTATATAACACCAAACACTTGCCTACGTCACGCTGCATATATGACACAAACATCTTTTTATATTGGTCTTTATGTTATGTATCACATATAAATCTTTGTTAATTTTTTGTTAATTAATTTTAGTTGATTTTATATATATATATTTTTAAAATAGGGAAGCACTAACCTTATATCTAGATATATATAAATATAATTGGGTCAGCCTTTACCATTTCCTTTTTAATATTATTTTTTTAAATTATATTTAATTTGATAAAATAACCCTTTTTGTCCTGTTGTGCACACAATTTGTTATAATATCTATTTACCAATCATATATAATAAAGGCATTTTTATATCTATTCTCTGCTTGGTGGCTTCTCTGGGTACTTCTGTATATTGGTTGTGGTTGTTTCTAGCCACAAAATTTTGCACAATCACACGTCTGGACCCCGAGAGCATCATAGGCTATGCTGTGAGGTGAAATTTTAACCCCGCGCATTCCAATTCACCAAACAATTTTGCCCCTATCTACATAATGGGGAAAAAGTGAAAGGAAAAGTGTTGGAGGCAAATTGACAGCTGCCAAATGTGAAGAAGGGGGACTTAAAGAATGAGAGCAATGGCGCCAAAGAGTATATACCGTACAGATGCTAAGGTGGGGCCCCGACATGGGATACTCACCACATACGGGGATATGAACACCCACACAAAATGCGCCACACACTACCACGTGCTTGAACACATATACCACCTTCAGCACACATTTCACCACACATACACCAACCTTGACACATAAAAGTCGAAACACAAAAGTCGCCGCTCAAAACTCGCCACACGCAAAACTCGCCACATGCAAAAATAGGCTCAGGCAAAACTCGCCACACGTGCAAAACTCACGTCATGGAAAACTCGCCACACGCAAAACTTGCACACGCGAAAAAATTGCCACATGCACAAAAGTTGCAACACATGCAAAAGTTGCCTCACACAAAACTTGCACATACTCAAAACGCACCACACATAAATCTTGCCACGCGCAAAACTCGCCATGCGCAAAACTTGCTGCACACAACTTGCTACACTAACCTGTCACATGGAATTGACACAAAAAAGTTGCTACACGCATGTCGCCACACAAAACTCATCTCACAAAAGTCACGACATGCATGTAGCCACATGCAACTCAACACACACAACTTGACACTGAAGTCTGGTATTATCCTTCAAAAATAAAAATCTGATTAATAAGCAGACAAACTACAAGAGCAACAAATGTACCATATAGGAAATACGGCAGCTGTCAGTCACATGACCTATTATGTGTATGTGTGAGCTAATATATACTGCCAGGGGGAGGGCTTCCTGTTGGCTGGAGATTTATCAGGCTGCCAATTTAGCTTACCAATGCTGAGGTAAAAATACTGACCAAATAACATGTGAACGAGGTCTAATACAGGAGGAGATGACACACAGGTATATACTATACACAGGAGGAGATGACACACAGGTATATACTATATATACAGGAGAGATGACACACAGGTATATGCTATATACAGGAGGAGATGACTTACAGGTACATACTATATACAGGAGGAGATGACACACACTTTATATACTATATACAGGGGAGATGACACACAGGTATATACTATATACAGGAGGACATCACACACTGGTATATACTATATACAGGGGAGATGACTTACAGGTGCATACTATATACAGGGGAGATGACACACAGGTATATACTATATACAGGGGAGATGACACACAGGAATATACTATATACAGGGGAGATGACACACAGGTATGTACTATATACAGGATGAGATGACACACAGGTATATACTATATACAGAAGGAGATGACACACAGGTATGTACTATATACAGGGGAGATGACACACACATATATACTATATACAGGGGAGATGACACACAGGTATATACTATATATAGGGGAGATGACATACAGGTACATACTATATACAGGGGAGATGACACACAGGTATATACTATATACAGGGGAGATGACACACAGGTATATACTATATACAGGGGAGATGACACACAGGTATATACTATATATACAGGAGGAGATGACACACAGGTTTATACTATATACAGGAGGAGATGACATACAGGTACATACTACATACAGTAGGAGATGACACACAGATATATACTATAAACAGGAGGAGATGACACACAGGTATATACTATATACAGGAGGAGATGACACACTGGTATGAACTATATATAGGGGAGATGACATACAGGTACATACTATATACAGGGGAGATGACACACACAGGTATATACTACATACAGTAGGAGATGACACACAGATATATACTATAAACAGGAGGAGATGACACACAGGTATATACTATATACAGGAGGAGATGACACACTGGTATGAACTATATATAGGGGAGATGACATACAGGTACATACTATATACAGGGGAGATGACACACACAGGTATATACTATATACAGGGGAGATGACACACAGATATATACTATATACAGGGGAGATGACACACAGGTATATACTATATACAGGAGAAGATGACACACAGGTTTATACTATATACAGGAGGAGATGACATACAGGTACATTCTATATACAGTAGGAGATGACACACAGATATATACTATATACAGGAGGAGATGACACACAGGTATATACTATATACAGGAGGAGATGACGCACAGGTATATACTATATACAGGGGAGATGACACACATATATACTATATACAGGAGGAGATGACACACAGGTATATACTATGGACAGGAGCAGGTGACACATAGGCATATACTATATACAGGAGGAGACGACACACAGGTATATACTATATACAGGAGGAGATGACATACAGGTACATACTATATACAGGAGGAGATGACACACAGGTATATACTATATACAGGAGCAGATGACACACAGGTATATACTATATACAGGAGATGACACACAGGTATATACTATATACAGGAGCAGATGACACACAGGTATATACTATATACAGGAGGAGATGACTTACAGGTACATACTATATACAGGAGGAGATGACACACACATATATACTATATACAGGGGAGATGACACACAGGCATATACTATATACAGGAGGAGATGACATACAGGAATATACTATATCACATACAGGTGCATACTATATACAGGGGAGATGACACACAGGTATTTTGCTATATACAGGGGAGATGATACACAGGTATATACTATATACAGGGGAGATGACACACAGATATATACTATATACAGGAGGAGATGACACACAGGTATATACTATATACAGGAGGAGATGACACACAGGTATATACTCTATACAAGGGAGATGACACACACATATATACTATATACAGGGGAGATGACACACAGGTATATACTATATACAGGAGGAGATGATATACAGGTATATACTATATACAGGAGGAGATGACACATATATATACTATATCCAGGGGAGATGACACACAGGTATATACTATATACAGGAGGAGATGACACACTGGTATATACTATATATATAGGGGAGATGACATACAGATACATACTATATACAGGGGAGATGACACACAGATATATACTATATACAGGGGAGATGACACACAGGTATATACTTTATACAGGGGAGATGACACACAGGTATATACTATATACAGGAGGAGATGACACACAGGTATATACTATATGCAGGGGAGATGACACACGTATATATTATATACAGGAGGAGATGATACACAGGTATATACTATAGACAGGAGCAGATGACACATAGGTATATACTATATACAGGAGGAGATGACACACAGGTATATACTATATACAGGAGGAGATGACATACAGCTACATACTATATACAGGAGGAGATGACACACAGGTATATACTATATACAGGAGCAGATGACACACAGGTATATACTATATACAGGAGGAGATGACTTACAGGTATATACTATATACAGGAGGAGATGACACATGTATATATTATATACAGGAGGAGATCAAATACAGGTATATACTATATAAAAGAGTAGATGACACATAGGTATATAAAGGAGATGACATACAACAGGTATATACTATATACAGGGGAGATGACATACAGGTATATACTATATACAGGAGATGACATACAGGTATATACTATATATAGGAGGAGATGACATACAGTACAGCTATATAGTATATACAGAAGAGATGACATACAGGTATATACTATATACAGGAGGAGATGACAGGTATATACAATATACAGGAGGAGATGACAAACAGCAGGTATATACTATTTACAGGGGAGATGACATACAGGTATATACTATATACAGGAGATGACATACATGTGTATACTATATATAAGGGAGATGACAAACATGTATATACTGAGGGGAAAATGAGAGGTGTGAGGTGAAAATGAGGGGTGTGAGGTGAAAATGAAAAGTTGTGAGTGCAAAATGAGAGGAGTGAGGGAAAATAGTGGAGTGATCGGAAAATGACAGGTGTGAGGTCGAAATGACAAGTGTTAGGGGGGAATGAGAGGAGTGAGGGGGAAAATAAGAGGAGTGAGGGGGAAAATGAGAGGTGTAAGGGAGAAAATGAGAGATGTGAGGAGGAAAATGAGAGGCGTGATGGGAAAATAAGAGAAGTGAGGTGCTATAACTAACCACAGATATTTACTATGCCCAGGACAGCCGGGCTTTTCAGCTAGTTTAATATAAATGTGAAGTGCTTCTAATCAGTGCAGGAGACACTGCGGTCTTCAGGCTCCTCTCTGTCCCATTTAACCTGTAACACCCTACTTATAATTGTTTCCTTTGCACTTTGTGCAAAGCATTTATGAGTGTAGGAGTACATCAACTTCACTTTGTTCTGAATATTTGAATGAGGTACTACAGACATGCCTTCAAGGGTGTATAGATGACTCTGCATGCAGCTTTTGGCAGGTTTGGAACTGTGCAGAACTTTTATCAGTGTATGAGTATCACAACTACACTTTTTTAAGTATTTGAATGAGGTACTACATTTGTTGCCTTCAAGGGTGTATGGATGACCCTTCTTTTTATTTTTGGCAGGCTTTGCACACTGAAGAACTTTTATGTGTGTAGGAATACCACAATTATTCTTTGCTCACAATTTTTCAATGAGGTACTACAGTTGGTGCCTTCAAGGGTTTATGGATGACCCTGCTTGAAATTTTAGTCAGGTTTTGCACTTAGTGAATAGCCTTTATGAGTCTAGGAGTACCAGTACGTGACAATTATGTGGGTGGCACGGTGGCTCAGTGGTTAGCATTGCAGCCTTACAGCTCTGTGGTCCTGGTTTCAAATCCCACCAAGGACAACATCTGCAAGGAGTTTGTATGTTCTCCCCGTGTTTGTGTGTGTTTCCTCCAGGTACTTTGGTTTCCTCCCACATTCCAAAGGACAAACTGATAGGGAATTTAGATTGTGAACCCCATCAGGGACAGTGCCAATAATGTGTCTTAAGCACAGTTGAATTAATGGTGCTATATAAATGAGTAAAATAAATAAAAAATAAATACATTTGAACAGAATGTGTATTAGACCCTTCTTTGTGACTAATACAGGATGTATCTGAGTCCCTTCTTCATCACATTTTTGGCAGTTTTTGCTTCCTTCATAAGTTACACTGAAATTTCTAATTTTTTATTAAAAATTTCACTTTTGGGTTACTTAATTTTTTAAAGAAAACCTTTTTAAATTTTGCCTTATACAAGTCATTATAAAGGAAAGAACGTTTCTTAACATTTTTATTCATGCAAACTTCAATTTCTTGTCGATTTTGAATGTTTTATTGTTAGCAACACGGAGATGATCATCTGAGGCACTTGTGACATACATTTTATGGCCATGTATACAGTATATTTTAACCTTATGTACACGCTTGTGGATCATGATTAATCTTTTTGACCAGCATGAACACTTGCTTGTCTTGCATGTGTACTTTTTCTTGCTGATTCAGCAACTGTCAAGTACTAATGGTGGACTGTGCAGACATCTCTGGATGCCTCATACATTAGGAGAATGTGGTCTCTTGACCCAGTTGGCACTTCAGACAGTTGAAAGGGAATTGGACACTTGTTTTTGGGAGTTGTAGGCAGTAAGCACGAAAACCTATAAACTCTATTGTTGAAGAGCCATGTGCATGCATGACTTCTTTTCCATTACGATATGTTCACACAGTTTTTTGATAAGCATTTAGAAGTGGATTTTACTACAAAATCCACTTTTAAAAAATAAATATCTTGAAATACTCCTAATGATTTTAATTTGAAATGCTCAAAATAACATAAAAACAGCAATGTGTGCACTATAGGGACTTTTTCCAATTAAAATTAATTGGAAGAATATTTAATGCAGCTTTTGATGTGTAATTTGGATCAGATTCTGTTTCTAAATCTGCCCCTGTCTGAACATGTCATGTTCAGTGCTGACTGGTGAATATAGTAATCCTGTAGAATTTGCACCTATCAGATATGTATAGCATATGTATTGAATTTGCCAAAAATGTCACAAAAGTTAATTCCCCTTTAGGTTTTTTGCAGCCCTTGAAATTGATTCAGTATGACAATGCGGACTAAAAATGGTTCTGCAAATGTTGTGCAACCCTGCTGTAAGAACATGGATAAATTTGGCCTTTAGGATTATCTGTTTTCCAATATTTCAATATGTATAACATTTACAAGTACTTTTAAAAAGACATCTGTCAGTAGAAGCAACCCTTCTTAGCCTTCTATATGGCCATGCAAGTCAAGAAAGTTGAATAAAATGATATCTTAATTTATGTGATCTGATGTCTTGACATCTTGACACTGGTGGAATGGCTTTTACAGTTTTTTTTAATCAAAATCGGTGTTTACTAAATACACTATGTTAGTTATATACACTATTGCTTTTACTTATTTACTTACAGCAGGGCATATATTCATTTTTTTCTGTCTTGATTTTTGTCAGTTTAATGGCCAGTGTGAACATGCTCCTATTTTGCATGCATAACAACTTATACTCTTTAACAGGCAGGATGGTGGAACCACTATGCTGGGGACCAAGGAAAGTCTGGAGGGGCATAACTAGGAGCCTCACCAAATCCGACATTGGATACACAGCAGCATACAATACCGCTGATTCCATTGCCAGTGCAAACTGTAATGGGCAGGCTGGTCGAACCACTGTTCTCGGGACACAAGGACAGCCTAGAGGGGAGTAACTATGAAACTCACCTAATCTGACCTCGGATACACAGCAGCATATGATACCGCAATCTGAGGAGAGACAAAGGAAGTGGACCAGGTACTACTCCAGGAGTGACCTTGGGTAGATGGCAGCTGACCCCCTAGGAACAGGGAGCTGGTGTGGCTCAAGGGAAGTTCCAGTAGAAGCAGGCAGGTGCTGTGGGAACACGGGAACCAAGCATGTAGACGTGACTAGGGTTGAGCAAAACGGGTCGGTCATTTTCATAAGTCGCCGACTTTTGGCAAAGTCGGGTTTCATGAAACCCGACCCGATCCCCGTGTGGGGCCGGCCATGCGGTACGCGACTTTCACACCAAAGTCGCGTTTCAATGATGCGAAAAGCACCATTTCTCAGCCAATGAAGGTGGACGCAGAGTGTGGGAGGCGTGATGACATAGGTCTTGGTCCCCACCATCTTAGAGAAGGGCATTGCAGTGATTGGCTTGCTTTCTGCGGCGTCACAGGGGATATAAAGGTGCGTTCCAGCCGACCGCCATCTTACTGCTGCTGATCTGAGCATAGGGAGAGGTTGCTGCCGCTTCGTCAGAAGCAGGGATAGCGTTAGGCAGGGTACATTAACCCCCAAACCGCTTGTGCTGTAGCGATTTCCACTGTCCAACACCACCTTTTGTTTGCAGGGACAGTGGAGGCTACTTTTTTTTTCCTCAGCGCTGTAGCTCATTGGGCTGCCCTAGAAGGCTCCCTGATAGCTGCATTGCTGTTTGTACACCGCTGTGCAAACCAACTGCTTTTTTCAAAGCACAAATCCTGTTGCTCCTTCCTTTCTGCACAGCTATCTTGTTTGTTTGTCCACACTTTTGACTTTTTTGTGCAGCAGTCCACTCCTTGTTATTGCTGCCTGCCATACATTGCTGAGATTACTGCAGGGAGATAGTAATTGTAGGACAGTCCCTTTTTTTTATATATATATCTATTCAAGCCACTTTCTGCCATATACTCTAATACAGTGGCCCAGATTTATTCACTAGTCTCCCTGAAGAAAAAAAAAAAAAGGGTGCAGATTAAAATTGGCAAATCTGTATCAGTGGCAGTCCTGTGTGTGGCATCTGTGTCTCATTTTCTGGCACAAAAAACATACAATCTAACAGTGGGCCTGATTTCTTGCCAATTGTCCCATAAATAAAAAAAAATAGTGGGAGATTAAGATTGGCATTTCTGCTTCAGTGCCAGTCCTGTGTGTGCCACCTGTCTCAAATTTTGTGCCACATTAAACCTAGTGTGTAATACTGGGCCAGATTTCTTTTAAATTCTCCCTGAAAAAAAAATGGGAGATTAAGATTGGCATTTCTGCTTCGGTGCCACTCCTGTGTGTGCCACCTGTCTCAAATTTTGTGCCACATTAAACCTAGTGTGTAATACTGGGCCAGATTTCTTTTAAATTCTCCCTGAAAAAAAAAATAGTGGGAGATTAAGTTTGGCATTTCTGCTCCAGTGCCAGTCCTGTGTGTGCCACCTGTCTCAAATGTTGTGCCACATTAAACCTAGTGTGTAATACTGGGCCAGATTTCTTTTAAATTCTCCCTGAAAAAAAAAATTGTGGGAGATTAAGATTGGCATTTCTGCTTCAGTGCCACTCCTGTGTGTGCCACCTATCTCAAATTTTGTGGCACATTAAACCTAGTGTGTAATACTGGGCCAGATTTCTTTTAAATTCTCCCTGAAAAAAAAATAGTGGGAGATTAAGATTGGCATTTCTGCTTCAGCGCCAGTCCTGTGTGTGCCACCTGTCTCAAATTTTGTGCCACATTAAACATAGTGTGTAATACTGGGCCAGATTTCTTTTCAATCCTCCCTGAAAAAAAAAATTGTGGGAGATTAAGATTGGCAATTCTGCCTCATTGCCAGTGCTGTGTGTGGCATCTGTCTCTAATTTTGTGCCACAGAACATATACTATATAAGAATGGGCCACATTTCTTCAATATTCTCCCAGAAAAAATAAAAAGGGGGAGATTTTTATTGGTAGTGTCTGCATCAGCGTCAGTCCTGTTAGTGGCATATCTGTCTGCCACTGAAGCTGTGTACTGTTATACATTGGGCCTGATTTTCCCTGCAGTCTCACCCACCTATAAAGGGATATATAAATCCAACAGAAGTTTGAGTTCACCTTGTAACTGGTTTTACAGTAACAAATACCGTTAGATTGGTTACGTTTTTCAAACAATGAGGAAGTCTCGTGGAAGAGGTCGTGGCCGTGGGCAGTCATTGCCAGCTGGTAATGATGGTAGTGGTGGTGGAGCATCAGGTGGTCGTGGGAAAAGCAATATAGCACCTAAGTCTCGAGTTGTTGAGGCAGGTTCATTGTCTGGCTACACAAGGCCTCAAACGCTCCATTTTCTGGGAGTAGGAAAACCGCTTTTAAAGCCGGAGCAGCAAGAACAAGTTTTGGCTTTCCTTGCTGACTCAGCCTCTAGCTCTTTCACCTCCTCTTCTGAAACTGCTAAATGTAAAAGCAGCGCGTCGTTAGTGGATGTTCACAGTCATTGACAAGTCGCTTCCTTGTCTTCTTCACCAAGAACAACACAGAAGGATGCGTCAGGCGACACAACGGGTTACTCCATGGAGCTCTTTACACATACCGTTCCTGGGTTAGAAAGTGAAACAGTTAACAGGCCATGCCCATTACAAGTTGAATCGGACATGGAGTGCACAGATGCACAGCCACAGCCAGATTACTATGCTGTTCATTTGACTCAGACCATAACTTTGCTCTCGCAGTGTACTGATCCAGAATCAGACCCTGATGAGACTATGGTGCCCCATCACGAACGCTATACCACCGACTTACACGGTGACACAGACGAAGTTGCACACGAGATAGAAGAGGAGGTCATAGATGACCCAGTTGTTGACCCCGATTGGCAGCCATTGGGGGAACAGGGTGCAGGCGGCAGTAGCTCTGAAGCAAAGGAGCCGCAGCAGGCATAAACATCGCAACAGGTTCCATCTGCCAGGCCCGTATCTGGCCAAAAAGGCGTGGCAAAACCAAAACCAGTTGTAGGACAGCGTGGACATCCGGTTACAGAAGCTCAGTCTGCAATGCCTGAAAAGGTATCCGATAGTAGAAAGAGTGCAGTCTGGCATTTTTTTAAACAACATCCAAATGATCAGTGGCACCCTCGCTAGTTCCACGTTCTGCAGCTCTCCAGTCCAGCTCACACTACATGAGACTCTCGTTAGGAAAAGGAAGTACTCATCCTCGCATCCACGTACACAAGGTTTGAACGCCCACATTGCTAGACTAATCTCATTAGAGATGATGCCCTACCGGTTAGTTGAAAGTGAAGCTTTCAAAGCCCTGATGGACTACGCTGAACCACGCTACGAGCTACCCAGTCGACACTTCTTTTTGAGAAAGGCCAACCCAGCCCTCCACCAGCATGTAAAAGACCGCATCGTCCATGCACTCAGGCAATCTGTGAGTACAAAGGTGCACCTGACAACAGATGCATGGACCAGTAGGCATGGCCAGGGACGTTACGTGTCCATCACGGCACACTGGGTTAATGTGGATGCAGGGTCCACAGGAACAGCAATATTGGGACAGTTCTGCCTAGCCCACGGTCTAGGAAACAGTTGGCTGTAGGCGTTCGACCCCCTCCTCCTCCTCATCCTCCTGCAGAAGCGAGAGCTCATCCATAGACCGCAGTCGCACAACCACTCCATCCGCAGCTGCCACTGTTGCACACGAGGTGTCCCATTATGGGACAGCTAGTGGCAAGCGTCAGCAGGCTGTATTGGCAATGAAGTGTTTGGGCGACAACAGACACACCGCGGAAGTTCTGTCCGAGTTCTTGCAGAAAGAAACTCAGTCATGGCTGGGCACTGTACATCTTGAGGCAGGCAAGGTAGTGAGTGATAACGGAAGGAATTTTATGGAAGACATAGCCCTTTGCCAACTGAAACACATTCCTTGCCTGGCTCACACCTTAAACCTGGTGGTGCAGTGCTTCCTGAAAAGTTATCCGGGGTTACCCAACCTGCTCCTCAAAGTGCACAGACTTTGCACGCATATTCGCCGTTCGCCCGTACACTCCAGCCGTATGCAGAACCATCAGCGGTCTTTGAACCTTCCCCAGCATCGCCTAATCATCGACGTTGCAACAAGGTGGAACTCCACACTGCATATGCTTCAGAGACTGTGTGAACAGAGGCGTGCTGTTATCTATTTGTGGGAGGATACACATACACGGGCAGGCAGTTGGATGGCAGACATGGAGTTGTCAGGTGTGCAGTGGTCGAATGTACAAGACCTGTGTTAAGTCCTTCAGTGTTTTGAGGAATGCACACGGCTGGTTAGTGCAGACAACACCATAATAAGCATGAGCATCCCCCTAATGCATCTGCTGGTGCAAAGTTTGACGCACATAAAGGAGCAGGCGTCTGCAGCCGAGGAAGAGGATAGCCTTGATGACAGTCAGCCATTGTCTGGTCAGGGCAATCTACAGGATGAGGTAGCGGGCGAAGAGGAGGAGGATGAGGAGGATGATGGGGATGAGTATTTTTTGAATGAGGAAGCTTCTCCGGGGCCAATAGAAACTGGTGGTGTTGCAAGGCCGGGTTCAGGTTTTTTGAGGGAGACAAGTGACATAGATTTGCCTGAAACTGCCCCTCAACCCAGCACAACCGCAGATTTGATAACTGGAACTTTGGCCCACATGGCGGATTATGCCTTACGTATCCTCAAAAGGGACCCACGCATTATTAAAATAATGACCGATGACGATTACTGGTTGGCCTGCCTCCTTGATCCTCACTATAAAGGCAAATTGCAAAATATCATGCCACATGAGAACCTCGAACAAATATTAGCAACCAAACAAGCAACTCTTGTAGACCGTTTGATTCAGGCATTCCCAGCACACAGCGTCGGTGATGGTTCTCACACGAGCTGCAGGGGGCAAAAGGGCAGAGGTATTAGAGTTGCACAAATCAGAAGAGGCGTTGGACAGAGGGGTTTTCTAACCAGGTTGTGGAGTGATTTCGCAATGACCGCAGACAGGACAGGTACTGCAGCATCAATTCAAAGTGACAGGAGACAACATTTGTCCAGTATGGCTACTAACTATTTTTCATCCCTTATCGATGTTCTCCCTCAACCGTCATTCCCATTTGATTACTGGGCATCCAAAATAGACACCTGGCCTGAATTGGCAGAATATGCATTGCAGGAGCTTGCTTGCCCAGCAGCTAGTGTGCGATCAGAAAGAGTATTCAGTGCTGCTGGTTCAATATTGACCGAAAAAAGGACTCATCTGGCTACCCAAAATGTTGATGATCTAACCTTCATTAAAATGAACCACTCATGGATTTCGAATTATTTTGCCCCACCTTTCCCGGCTGACACCTAGCTTTCCTATAAAAAGGTCTTGCTTGTGGACTGGTCTTGCGGACTGTTCCAATCTCTTAATTTGCAGCAGCTGTTTGTCCAGCATACGACATGTTTACACCTCCCTAAATGGGCTAACTCCCTCCAAGGGGCCGTGGTCTCGCCACTTGGCGCAAGCACCCGTGAGAATGCCGTTTGTCTGAAGAGGTGGGTGTGCCCGTTTTTGGTCGACGGCACTGCCACTGGGTCCCTCATAGTACAATAATGTGTCTCTGGCGGTGGTGGCGCGCAACCAACGTCAGACACACCATTGTAACATGAAGGGCCCTGGGCCTGTACCGCCGGCCACAAGAGCGTTTCCCCCCCCAGCTCAAGCACTGTTTTACCACTTGCAAAATGATCTCTCACAGCTCCACCAATGTTTAGTCTATGCGCTGACATCCTTTATTGCCTGGCACTGACAATACCAATTTGTTGACATGTATGATGCTAGTTAAAATAATCATTGTCAGTATCCTATATTGACACCAGTAAATACTTAGCACCAAATTACTATGTCTGAAACTCAGCAGAGAAGCCCACCCCTATACCTAAGTATGCCACCCTTTTGTTTTTTGGTTTTGTTGTTTTGTGAGACATTAACATCTATTTATTTTTTGGGAGTACTAACTGTGTCAGACACTCCTTCCAATTGTCCTCCGTTGACCACACCAATGCTGCGTGTGTACCCCTGCAAGATAATTCAAACTGCATTGAGCCTAATTTTTTTAACTTTAGGCCTACTAAGTCTGATTGCGGTCCCTCCTTCCAATGGTCCTCCACTGACCACACCAATGCTGCCTGTGTATCCCTGCAAGATAATTCAAACTGCTTTGAGCCTATTTTTTAAAATTTTAGGCCTACTAAGTCTGTCTGCAGTCCCTCCTTCCATTTGTCCTCCGCTGAGCACACCAATTCCGACCGTGTACCCATGTAACTTTTTTTCATCCTGCAGTGAGCCTACTTTGTGGTGTAAGGCCTACTAGCAGTGTCTGTCTGCGCCACTTAATACAGCTGTCCTCCTCTAAAAAAAAAAAAAAAAGGCTGATTTTCAGCTTGTCAGTATTATAAAACTGCATTGGGGCCACAAGTTTCGTTGTGGTCTACAAACTGAGTCTTCCGCTCCAAGGTGTTCTCTCTGTTGCCTCTCCCTCGCTTCTATCTTGAAGCTCTTGTTAAGTAGTTGTTGAAACAACACTGCATTAGGCCTACAAGTTGGGTCTGGGTTGTAGAGACGGTGTCTGCTGCTCCAAGGTGTTCTCTTGGTTGCCTTTCCTGAGCTTCAATCTTCAGGCTCTTGTTAAATAGTTTTTTAATCAAACAACTGCAGTGGGGCTACTAGTTTGGTTGGGGCCTACTAACAGTGTCTGCGGCTCAAAGGTGTTCTCCTGGTTGCCTTTCCTTAGCTTCAATCTTCAGGCTCTTGTTAAATAGTTTTTTAATCGAACAACTGCAGTGGGGCTACTAGTTTGGTTGGGGCCTACTAACGGTGTATGCTGCTCCGTGCTGTTCTCCAGCTTTCCTATCCTAAAATTCCATTTTCAGGCTCTCGTTAAGTAGTTGTTGAAACAACACTGTATTAGGCCTACAAGTTGGGTCTGGGTTGTAGAGACGGTGTCTGCTGCTCCAAGGTGTTCTCCTGGTTGCCTTTCCTGAGCTTCAATCTTCAGGCTCTTGTTAAATAGTTTTTTAATCGAACAACTGCAGTGGGGCTAACAGTTTGGTTGGGGCCTAATAACAGTGTCTGCCGCTCCAAGGTGTTCTCCTGGTTGCCTTTCCTGAGCTTCAATATTCAGGCTCTTGTTAAATAGTTTTTTAATCAAACAACTGCAGTGCGGCTACTAGTTTGGTTGGGGCCTACTAACAGTGTCTGCCGCTCCAAGGTGTTCTCCTGGTTGCCTTTCCTGAGCTTCAATCTTCAGGCTCTTGTTAATTAGTTTATAATCGAACAACTGCAGTGGGGCTACTAGTTTGGTTGGGGCCTACTAACGGTGTATGCCGCTCCGTGCTGTTCTCCAGGTTTCCTGTCCTGAAATTCCATTTTCAGGCTCTCGTTAAGTAGTTGTTGAAACAACGCTGCAGTAGGCCTACAAGTTGGGTCTGTGTTGTAGAGACGGTGTCTGCCGCTCCAAGGGGTTCTCCAGGTTGCCTCTCCCTAGCTTCTATCTTCAAGCTCTTGTTAAGTAGTTGTTGAAACAACACTGCATTTGGCCTACAAGTTGGGTCTGGGTTGTAGGGACGGTGTCTGCTGCTCCAAGGTGTTCTCCAGGTTGCCTCTCCCTAGCTTCTATCTTCAAGCTCTTGTTAAGTAGTTGTTGAAACAAAGCTGCATTTGGCCTACAAGTTGGGTCTGGGTTGTAGGGACGGTGTCTGCCGCTCCAAGGTGTTCTCCAGGTTGCCTCTCCCTAGCTTCTATCTTTGAAGCTCTCGTTAAGTAGTTGTTGAAACAACACTGCATTAGGCCTACAAGTTGGGTCTGGGTTCTACAAACGGTGTCTTCCGCTCCAAGGTGTTCTCCAGGTTGCCTTTCCCTAGCTTCTGTCTTCAGGTTCTCGGTAAATTGTTTTTAATATAACACTGCATTTGGCCTACTTGTTTTGTTGGCCCTACTAACGGTGTGTGCTGCTCCTTGATGTTCTCCTACACTGAACAAACCAGTGCCGCCTGTTTACTTCTGTTACCAATTTTGAACTGCATTTAGCCTACTTACTAATTTGGGCCTACTCACTGTGTCAGCCTCTCATTACAGTTGTACTCCACTGAACAAAGCAATGCCCCCTGGTTAGTCCTGTTACCGATTTTGAACTGCATTTAGCCCACTTTATTATTTGGGCCTATATCTGTGTTTCCTCCTCATCCTGCCCATTGCCCAGCCAGTGATATATGAGTCTGCTGGTACATTGTCCCAGAACGCTACATTCCCCGTGCACGCTACACAGCCAGAATATGACCTAGCTGAAAGTCAGGTTCCCCTTCCCGCATACCATACCACCTTACACTGGGACAAAGAGGAAGGTGCAGATGAAAGTGCAGGTTCCTTCATCATGTGGGGGGGGGAATATTCGTTGGCGACGTCACTAGCACAGGGCCCCTCATAGTATGCAAAAGTGTTGCTGCCGGTGGGAGGCGCCCCCGCCGTGCAAACACACCGCCGTACTTTGAGGGGCCCTGTGCGAGTGCCAATGCCAATAAGTGGGCCCCCCCTGCTTGCTCAGGATCACAGCACTTGCAAAGATGAAATACTTACCTCTCCCTGCTTCACTGCCGTGACGTGGTCCAGATTTCCTGGGCCCTCTAAATACTTGAACCAGCCCTACCCCCCACAACTTTAGCCAAATGACCCCCAATTTCCAATGCCTTACTATTATTATAAGGTAAATTAAGATTGACAAGCTTCAGTAACAAGAATGGATGTTTTTGCCATTAAAATGGGCACTGTAGGTGTTTTCCTGGCCTCCACTCACTGCCGACTATTCTCCCCCATTAAATAAATAAGGCAGCACACTGCAGCGCTAGAACATACAAACTTGAAATACGAAATTTGAACTGCATTACTGCACTAGAAATATGAAAAATGAGAGCGTTTAGCGCATAAAAATGGCCAATTTTATGTGTACCTGGTAGCCACTTTACGGCATCTCTCTTATACCAGGTCCTACGCTTGCCTTACCTCGCTGAGAATAAACGTCTCCATCTGAATGGGTACATGCGAAACCTCTTCCTAGACTAAAATTCTCTCTCTCTATGGAGGGGTATTGGACCTGCTGTAATTAAAACACCTGTGGCTAGAAGGCGGAGTGCACGATCAGAAGGCTAGAGAATACATTTCAAAAACCTGACCTGCACATCCAAACATAGACTAAGTGTGAACAGGTGCTGAACCTAGAGTCGCCAACTCGTATATAGTTAAATAAATAAGGCAGCACACTGCAGCGCTAGAACATACATTTTTATGCGCTAAACGCTCTCATTTTTCATATTTCTAGTGCAGTAATGCAGTTCAAATTTCGTATTTCAAGTTTGTATGTTCTAGCGCTGCAGTGTGCTGCCTTATTTATTTAACTATATACGAGTTGGCGACTCTAGGTTCAGCACCTGTTCACACTTAGTCTATGTTTGGATGTGCAGGTCAGGTTTTTGAAATGTATTCTCTAGCCTTCTGATCGTGCACTCCGCCTTCTAGCCACAGGTGTTTTAATTACAGCAGGTCCAATACCCCTCCATAGAGAGAGAGAATTTTAGTCTAGGAAGAGGTTTCGCATGTACCCATTCAGATGGAGACGTTTATTCTCAGCGAGGTAAGGCAAGCGTAGGACCTGGTATAACAGAGATGCCGTAAAGTGGCTACCAGGTACACTTAAAATTGGCCATTTTTATGCGCTAAACGCTCTCATTTTTCATATTTCTAGTGCAGTAATGCAGTTCAAATTTCGTATTTCAAGTTTGTATGTTCTAGCGCTGCAGTGTGCTGCCTTATTTATTTAACTATATACGAGTTGGCGACTCTAGGTTCAGCACCTGTTCACTCTTAGTCTATGTTTGGATGTGCAGGTCAGGTTTTTGAAATGTATTCTCTAGCCTTCTGATCGTGCACTCCGCCTTCTAGCCACAGGTGTTTTAATTACAGCAGGTCCAATACCCCTCCATAGAGAGAGAGAATTTTAGTCTAGGAAGAGGTTTCGCATGTACCCATTCAGATGGAGACGTTTATTCTCAGCGAGGTAAGGCAAGCGTAGGACCTGGTATAAGAGAGATGCCGTAAAGTGGCTACCAGGTACACATAAAATTGGCCATTTTTATGCGCTAAACGCTCTCATTTTTCATATTTCTAGTGCAGTAATGCAGTTCAAATTTCGTATTTCAAGTTTGTATGTTCTAGCGCTGCAGTGTGCTGCCTTATTTATTTAACTATATACGAGTTGGCGACTCTAGGTTCAGCACCTGTTCACTCTTAGTCTATGTTTTGATGTGCAGGTCAGGTTTTTGAAATGTATTCTCTAGCCTTCTGATCGTGCACTCCGCCTTCTAGCCACAGGTGTTTTAATTACAGCAGGTCCAATACCCCTCCATAGAGAGAGAGAATTTTAGTCTAGGAAGAGGTTTCGCATGTACCCATTCAGATGGAGACGTTTATTCTCAGTGAGGTAAGGCAAGCGTAGGACCTGGTATAAGAGAGATGCCGTAAAGTGGCTACCAGGTACACATAAAATTGGCCATTTTTATGCGCTAAACGCTCTCATTTTTCATATTTCTAGTGCAGTAATGCAGTTCAAATTTCGTATTTCAAGTTTGTATGTTCTAGCGCTGCAGTGTGCTGCCTTATTTATTTAACTATATACGAGTTGGCGACTCTAGGTTCAGCACCTGTTCACACTTAGTCTATGTTTGGATGTGCAGGTCAGGTTTTTGAAATGTATTCTCTAGCCTTCTGATCGTGCACTCCGCCTTCTAGCCACAGGTGTTTTAATTACAGCAGATCCAATACCCCTCCATAGAGAGAGAGAATTTTAGTCTAGGAAGAGGTTTCGCATGTACCCATTCAGATGGAGACGTTTATTCTCAGCGAGGTAAGGCAAGCGTAGGACCTGGTATAAGAGAGATGCCGTAAAGTGGCTACCAGGTACACATAAAATTGGCCATTTTTATGCGCTAAACGCTCTCATTTTTCATATTTCTAGTGCAGTAATGCAGTTCAAATTTCGTATTTCAAGTTTGTATGTTCTAGCGCTGCAGTGTGCTGCCTTATTTATTTAACTATATACGAGTTGGCGACTCTAGGTTCAGCACCTGTTCACACTTAGTCTATGTTTGGATGTGCAGGTCAGGTTTTTGAAGTGTATTCTCTAGCCTTCTGATCGTGCACTCCGCCTTCTAGCCACAGGTGTTTTAATTACAGCAGGTCCAATACCCCTCCATAGAGAGAGAGAATTTTAGTCTAGGAAGAGGTTTCGCATGTACCCATTCAGATGGAGACGTTTATTCTCAGCGAGGTAAGGCAAGCGTAGGACCTGGTATAAGAGAGATGCCGTAAAGTGGCTACCAGGTACACATAAAATTGGCCATTTTTATGCGCTAAACGCTCTCATTTTTCATATTTCTAGTGCAGTAATGCAGTTCAAATTTCGTATTTCAAGTTTGTATGTTCTAGCGCTGCAGTGTGCTGCCTTATTTATTTAACTATATACGAGTTGGCGACTCTAGGTTCAGCACCTGTTCACACTTAGTCTATGTTTGGATGTGCAGGTCAGGTTTTTGAAATGTATTCTCTAGCCTTTTGATCGTGCACTCCGCCTTCTAGCCACAGGTGTTTTAATTACAGCAGGTCCAATACCCCTCCATAGAGAGAGAGAATTTTAGTCTAGGAAGAGGTTTCGCATGTACCCATTCAGATGGAGACGTTTATTCTCAGCGAGGTAAGGCAAGCGTAGGACCTGGTATAAGAGAGATGCCGTAAAGTGGCTACCAGGTACACATAAAATTGGCCATTTTTATGCGCTAAACGCTCTCATTTTTCATATTTCTAGTGCAGTAATGCAGTTCAAATTTCGTATTTCAAGTTTGTATGTTCTAGCGCTGCAGTGTGCTGCCTTATTTATTTAACTATATACGAGTTGGCGACTCTAGGTTCAGCACCTGTTCACACTTAGTCTATGTTTGGATGTGCAGGTCAGGTTTTTGAAGTGTATTCTCTAGCCTTCTGATCGTGCACTCCGCCTTCTAGCCACAGGTGTTTTAATTACAGCAGGTCCAATACCCCTCCATAGAGAGAGAGAATTTTAGTCTAGGAAGAGGTTTCGCATGTACCCATTCAGATGGAGACGTTTATTCTCAGCGAGGTAAGGCAAGCGTAGGACCTGGTATAAGAGAGATGCTGTAAAGTGGCTACCAGGTACACATAAAATTGGCCATTTTTATGCGCTAAACGCTCTCATTTTTCATATTTCTAGTGCAGTAATGCAGTTCAAATTTCGTATTTCAAGTTTGTATGTTCTAGCGCTGCAGTGTGCTGCCTTATTTATTTAACTATATACGAGTTGGTGACTCTAGGTTCAGCACCTGTTCACACTTAGTCTATGTTTGGATGTGCAGGTCAGGTTTTTGAAATGTATTCTCTAGCCTTCTGATCGTGCACTCCGCCTTCTAGCCACAGGTGTTTTAATTACAGCAGGTCCAACACCCCTCCATAGAGAGAGAGAATTTTAGTCTAGGAAGAGGTTTCGCATGTACCCATTCAGATGGAGACGTTTATTCTCAGCGAGGTAAGGCAAGCGTAGGACCTGGTATAAGAGAGATGCCGTAAAGTGGCTACCAGGTACACATAAAATTGGCCATTTTTATGCGCTAAACGCTCTCATTTTTCATATTTCTAGTGCAGTAATGCAGTTCAAATTTCGTATTTCAAGTTTGTATGTTCTAGCGCTGCAGTGTGCTGCCTTATTTATTTAACTATATACGAGTTGGCGACTCTAGGTTCAGCACCTGTTCACACTTAGTCTATGTTTGGATGTGCAGGTCAGGTTTTTGAAATGTATTCTCTAGCCTTCTGATCGTGCACTCCGCCTTCTAGCCACAGGTGTTTTAATTACAGCAGGTCCAATACCCCTCCATAGAGAGAGAGAATTTTAGTCTAGGAAGAGGTTTCGCATGTACCCATTCAGATGGAGACGTTTATTCTCAGCGAGGTAAGGCAAGCGTAGGACCTGGTATAAGAGAGATGCCGTAAAGTGGCTACCAGGTACACATAAAATTGGCCATTTTTATGCGCTAAACGCTCTCATTTTTCATATTTCTAGTGCAGTAATGCAGTTCAAATTTCGTATTTCAAGTTTGTATGTTCTAGCGCTGCAGTGTGCTGCCTTATTTATTTAACTATATACGAGTTGGCGACTCTAGGTTCAGCACCTGTTCACACTTAGTCTATGTTTGGATGTGCAGGTCAGGTTTTTGAAATGTATTCTCTAGCCTTCTGATCGTGCACTCCGCCTTCTAGCCACAGGTGTTTTAATTACAGCAGGTCCAATACCCCTCCATAGAGAGAGAGAATTTTAGTCTAGGAAGAGGTTTCGCATGTACCCATTCAGATGGAGACGTTTATTCTCAGCGAGGTAAGGCAAGCGTAGGACCTGGTATAAGAGAGATGCCGTAAAGTGGCTACCAGGTACACATAAAATTGGCCATTTTTATGCGCTAAACGCTCTCATTTTTCATATTTCTAATGCAGTAATGCAGTTCAAATTTCGTATTTCAAGTTTGTATGTTCTAGCGCTGCAGTGTGCTGCCTTATTTATTTAACTATATACGAGTTGGCGACTCTAGGTTCAGCACCTGTTCACACTTAGTCTATGTTTGGATGTGCAGGTCAGGTTTTTGAAATGTATGCTCCCCCATTGACTTGCATTGGGTTTCATGTTTCGGTCGATCCCCGACTTTTCGCGATAATCGGCCGATTCCACTCGACTCGACTTTTGAGATAGTCGGGTTTCGCGAAACCCGAGTCAACCCTAAAAAACTAAATGTCGCTCAACCCTAGACATGACCGGTTGATGTAAAGATGGGCACTAGCAGGTGTAGGTTGAACCGGTTGATGGAACGGTAGATGAACATGGTAGATAGGCAGGCAGTTGGGCACGGCTGATAGGCAGGCGGGCACGGTTGATAGACTGGCTGGTGGGCACATCTGATAGAACCGGCAGGTATACAGGAAATACAAACACTGGGACCTGAGAACTAACAAGAGTGTTAGTAACAAACTTACAATGTTGCACAGGCACCTCCCACAGGGTGGAGGTGACTTGCCTTGTAACTAGCCATAAAGAATTATTGTAAGTAATTTACATTATTTCCTTGATATTTTAATTTATGACGGCATACCTTGTGTAAATCAACATTTGATTATTATGGATAAATAATAAAGAACGTTTCTTCTAATAAGCAAAAGTGGATTTTCATTTTTGCTTTTTCACAGATTTTAGAATGTGAAGTTTAATTCGTATTAGTGAAAGTCCAGGTAAACACTTGTCTATAAAGAGAGATTCCAAAGCTCTGTGTGGCCATGAGCCAATATTGAGTCTTCACCACAGTTCTGCACTGCCCCAGACTGGTGTTTATCTTGCCACCGGAATGAATGTGAGGCCTTTCTGGAAAGGAAAAAAAAAGTTTCTTAAAATACACAGACCATAAAACATTTTATTGTATGGAGAGAAAGGGGATCTAAGGTGCAGGGAATGCATTCCTACTCAATTCCTGCTCTACACTATTTAGAGTGCTTCTGCTGCCTGACAAAATCTACGTAAATGTCATTCCAAACATTATGTAAATTCCAATTTGAGCTCAATTTCAACAGTAAGACCATGAATTGTATCTAAGCAAGTAAGAGGCATTGAGTCAGTTTACTTGTAGGCTCTTGTAGAATAGATGACACTACTTTGGGGCTGTACAATTTGATAGGTTGCAGTAAGCATAAAGAAACCCTCCAGTCAAATATGGAAATTTGAATTTTAAAATCAACTTAATAATCAACATACTAGGTGCCCTTTTTGAGAAGAATACTGCTACTATTGCTGGCTTCTTGTACTCCATCTTCTTCTTTCCATAGTGGCCATGCAAGTTCAGTTCTGGAAAGTGGAGAACAAACCCTTTCTAGGATTTTTCTGAATATTCTCCCTGGGACTTAATTTTAAAAAGAACCAGACAGTCCAGAAGAGCACTAGTCATAATGACTATACATTTGGCATTTAAAACAAAATTTCACTTCATGATTTGTCAATTTTCCTTTTTTTCTTTCTCGTTTTTTCCTCACCTTTTTTCAAGAGCCATAACATTTTTATTCTTCTGTCATCGTAACCTTATAAAGGCTTGTTTTTTTTCCAGGATGAGTTATACTTTTAAATTATACTATTCATTTGATCATGTGCTGCACTGGAAAGCAGGAAAAAATTCCAAGTGCAAAAAAAGTGCAATTCTGCAATTGTTTTTTTCATTTACCATGTTCACGATACGGTAAAGCTGACCTGCCAATACAATTCTCCAGGTCATTATAATTAAGCAGATACAAAACATGTATTGTTTTTTTTAAGTGGCAAAACAGAAATTGAAAATTTGCAAAGAAAAATAAAATTTGCTTGTGTCACCATTTTCCAAGATTTTTTGGGTGAGGGCTTATTTTTTGCTTACTGATCTGCCTTTTTTATTAATAACATTTTGTGGTAGATATGATGTTTTGAATCGCCTCCTATTGAACTCCATTGCAACGTTGTGGCAGCCAGAAAACATAATTCTGTTGTTTCAATCATTTTTCTTGTTACACCATTTATCAATCGGATTACTTTATTTTACATTTTGATAGATCATACTTTTACAAACAAACTGATACTAAATATGTGTTGTGACAATACAGCTATTAGGACTGGTGGAACGCACCAAATAATAATTAGAGATGATATAAGGTGCGTTCGCAGTCCGGGGTCCACAGTGCAGCTAAGACACCTGCTGCTTGGTAATGACAGACTATATGGCGGTATAATGTGAGCACACACACAGGTTAGCTTCACCCGGTATGAAGGAAGCGAACTCTGTTGAGCCACAGGGCTGCGATACCGCACAGAGAGCGCAAGCAAGGCGACACAGAACTCTGCGGTAGGTAGCTCTACCATTTGCGAGCAGGCAACAACACTAGGGATGGGATTGATTCGGAGCTTTCATGCATCGACAGGCATTCATCCACACACACAAGTTATTAAAGGGACTCTGTCACCTGAATTTGGAGGGAACAATTTTCAGCCATAGAGGCGGGGTTTTCGGGTGTTTGATTCACCCTTTCCTTACCCTCTGGCTGCATGCTGGCTGCAGTATTGGATTGAAGTTCATTCTCTGTCCTCCGTAGTACATGCCTGCACAAGGCAATCAAACACCCGAAAACCCCGCCTCTATGGCTGAAAATTGTTCCCTCCAAATTCAGGTGACAGAGTCCCTTTAAGCTTACACTAGCGCACAAACCTTTTATAGCAGTAGCGCTCTGGGACCTTCCTATTGGTCCAATAGGAGCCGCAACAGGACCTGAGCAGGTGACATCCGACCTCCAATGGGAGATCGTCCTGTGAGCATGCTCAGTATGGGAAAAGCAGGATTTAGTCCCTGAAATGCCTGCTCACTGCTGAACAGTGCTGGCTACAAAGGCAGAGCTTGGAAAGATAGCAGTACCCAAGTGCACAATATCAGCTTTAGCCAGACACTGGGATCGATGTCTCTGCTGAGCAGGTTCCACTGTGGCTGGAGAAGAATGGGACATGGTTCGAGATTCCCACTGTGCAGCGGTGGGAACTTGACATCTAACAGCAGCATTTTTTCTTAATTATCCAGAGTTCTATTTTCAGCAAGTCAGGAAGAATAAGCTATTACCTATATGTTGACTTTTGAATGTATGTGTTTCTTTCTGGTTGGTCAAGAAAACACAAACTTTTGCTCTAGGAAGCCTATAATATTGACTTGCAAGTTGACAATTTGTTGTAACATATTGCATATTGCGCTGTTAACCAGAGACTCTACAGGACATCAGCTAAGATATCATGGCTTCATCACGAGGGCCAAAAATTTGTGATTCTACAGGATGCCAGCTAGAGGACCATGGCACCAGCTATAAGAATACAGATCTGTTCCATTAACCTTCACTGAACCAAAGATACATTTGGGGTAGTAGAGATTTGGACCCACCAGTCATTTGAGCCCCACAGATGCATTTGTTAAAAACAGGTATGGGATCCACCGGTCACCTGGCTCCATGGAGCTGTTCGGAGAAGAGAGGTTGTGACCCTCCAGTCAGCTTCCTAATCAACTGTCATCTTCCTAAATGTGTGGTTATCTCCTCTCTTTTTGCGTGCTACAGGTGGAGTAGTCAGCCCTGGTAGCTCTGAAATGACAGCTGTTCTTATCCCGGCGAGTCAGCAGAAGAGTGAGGCTTTTTATTTTGCACAATCTTGAGTATTTTACTAGGACTATTCTACATGTTATTAGCCTGTTTTGTGGTTCAATAAAGTATCGCTACACTGTTTTACCCTCGCCTTGTGTTTTCTGAGTAGTGTTATGCCCATGGGGAAAGGAGAGTGGGCATTCGGTGGGATGATCCCTGGTTCATGTGGTTTCGGCTAGCGGTCTAGGGCACCTGCTGATCCCCTTTTTTCCATATGTGTATTTAATTTTTTTATTATTTTTTAATGGGGCATATGAGGTGATTACAGATTTTGTGTTTTTTTAATTTTTGTCATATGTTTAAAACTTTTTTTTTTTTACTTTTTACTGTATTTAATATTCCCCTTAAGGGATTTAATTTAATTTTTTTTTGGTGGTCCTTTAGATTCGGCCTCCATCATAAAACAGTGGAATGTACTGTCTTCTGTATACTTAGGACAATTAGTATTTCTACCTAGTGATTTATTTTATATCACAGTACCATATGGCATCTGGTGGCTTCAGAGTCTGTATTTTTTACCTTTCATGTTATTGCTTTGTCTATCGGGCTCAATTGACTTGGCTTCTGTCTTACATCTCTGATTGGGTTTTGGTGCTTTATGTGAATAGGAGATCTATCATGGTACCTTATAGTACTAAGTGCATCACCCTTTCGCATATGTTTATTTTATTTTATTTATTTTTTCATATGTTTTCATATATTTTTACATTGCCTACAGCTGTGGTCGTTTGGTGTTCTGTTTATATTCTTCTAGCTAAGATCGACGGGCATATATGTGGACGAATTTGCACTTTGGTCTTGTGTATAGTTATGTTCACACTATACCTACAATAAATACATATATATATATATATACGTTATTTAGGTTATTCTCGATCATTGCATATATCTTTTCATTTTGTTATTCTTTAGGTCATTTTGCTTACTTTGTTTATATTGCTAATCTCTTTATAGTTTATATTTATAAAGTGTCTCATAGTGTGTTGGTAAATGCAGTGGTCTTGCTGTCACATTTTGGACTACGCCGCTCAAAATTATGTTTGTACTGTATCATTCTCTCCTTCTGGCTTATGCGTTAGTGTACCAGTGCCACTTTTTTCTCCATATACATGCGGGGCTGTGTCTATCAATGGGGTTGTAATCTAAATACAGCGTCTATCAATGGGGGTGTGATCTAAGTGTAGCGTCTACCTGATTCCACTTGTGTGCTATTGGGTCCTGTGCAGCGGTACATCCTGGGACCGCCCTCTGGATGGCGTTGCGCTTTCTTGTACAGCATAGTCCTAGTACGCAGGCGCACTTCAGTCCACCACTGGTCTGCTGAAGAGTAGCCGAGGTGCGCTTGCGCAGATTTGCGGTACCTAGTGCGCATGCCCGGGTCTGGTCACTACACAAGCCTCATCCGCTATGCGTTGTTACTCAGAGTGACCGGGGTGTGCCTACATGGTGCTCAGCACGCATGCCCGGATTATCACGCAACTTTATTTGTTATGCGCCGGTATCTAGGACCAACAATAACAATATGGCCGCTACCATCTGGCTCCATGTGCCCCCCCTGCTGCCGCTCTCTCACAGGTGAACTCCATCTAATTGTTTCATGATTGTATATATAGCTTTACTGAGTACTTCACACAATATGCTGCTATTCTTTCCCTGAGGAAGCCGCCATAGTCGCGGCGATACGCGTGGGTTCGCACCCCACATCCCCTCCTCCCTCTCTCGTCTCTCTCCCCTTTACTCAGCTTGTCTTGGGGTCCTGATTCATTGCATGTCAGCAGCTCCTTTTAGGCACAGGTATATGATGCTCTATTCAGGCATGTATAAGACCACTATGTTGATTGCCTTGTGCATTTGCATCCACTAGTGTGGCATTAGCTTTTTCTCAGTAGCCATTGAGGCATTGATTGTTGTATGTCTGTTATTATCATTTGTTCCTTGGCTTTGATTTTCCTTAGGACCATATGGTACTGTGATATCAGCGGGTTTATATATAGGCATGCACTGTATTTTTGATAGTGGGGATATGAGAGCACTTTACAGAGACTATTAGTATTTTATAGAGACTATTTGTATTACATGTATTGCTATACGGCTAAATTATAGGCCATCACGTTGTATATATCTATCTCTATTTTTGGGAGGGGAAGGGGATGTGGTTAGTCATTTTCCCTATATTAGGAAATGTCTGTTGTGCACGTTTGTTTTGTGCATTTGCATTTTTAAATGTTTTTAGTCTTGTTTTTTTTTTTGTGTGATGTATTATGATTATTATTGTTATATTTCTTCAATAAAAACTTTGTACTTTTTGGGAATTGTTTGAGGTGCTCCCGTTTTTGTGGACATGATCTTTTCTTTTCTTGGTTACCTTTGTAGTTTTTCAGTCCATGGTGAGCCCCAACATCATTATTACATTCAGTGGTGCCCTCCGCTTTCTCTATTCTACTTAAGGGATTTAATGCTGCGATTGTCCGATCGCTTGAACTATACATAGCAGTGCACGAAAAAAAACATATAGAAACAGACGTAATTTGAACATAATAAAAATACTTTTTACTTAGAATTAAGAATAAAACATGGACAGTAGGGTTGAGCGACTTTTCGTTTTTTAGGGTCGAGTCGGGTTTCGCGAAACCCAACTATCTCAAAAGTCGAGTCGAATGGAATCGGCCGATTATCGCGAAAAGTCGGGGATCGACCGAAACACGAAACCCAATGCAAGTCAATGGGGGAGCATAGTCGGCAGTGAGGGGAGGCCAGGAATACACCTACAGTGCCCATTTTAATGGAAAAAACATCCATTCTTGTTACTGAAGCTCGTCAATCTTAATTTACCTTATAATAATAGTAAGGCATTGGAAATTGGGGTCATTTGGCTAAAGTTGTGGGGGGTAGGGTTGGTTCAAGTATTTAGTGGGCCCAGGAAAACTGAAACACGTCACGGCAGTGGAGCAGGGAGAGGTAAGTATTTAAACTTTGCAAGTGCTGTGATCCTGAGCAAGCAGGGGGGGGGCCCATTCATTGGCATTGGCACTGGCACAGGGCCCCTCAAAGTACGGCGGTGTGTTTGCACGGCGGGGGCGCCTCCCACCGGCAGCGACACTTTTGCGTACTATGAGGGGCCCTGTGCCAGTGACGTTGCCAACGAGTATTCCCCCCCCACCTGATGAAGGAACCTGCACTTTCATCTGCACCTTCCTATTTGTCCCCGTGTAAGGTGGTATGGTTTGCGGGAAGGGGAACCAGATTTTCAGCAGGGTCACATTCTGGCTGTGTAGCGTACACTGGGAATGTAGCGTTCTGGGTCAATGTACCAGCAGACTCATCTATCACTGGCTGGGCAATGGGCAGGATGAGGAGGAAACACAGATATAGGCCCAAATAATAAAGTGGGCTAAATGCAGTTCAAAATTGGTAACAGGACTAACCAGGGGGCATTGCTTTGTTCAGTGGAGTACAACTGTAATGAGAGGCTGACACAGTGAGTAGGCTCAAATCAGTAAGTAGGCTAAATGCAGTTCAAAATTGGTAACAGAAGTAAACAGGCGGCACTGGTTTGTTCAGTGTAGGAGAACATCAAGGAGCGGCAGACACCGTTAGTAGGGCCAACAAAACAAGTAGGCCAAATGCAGTGTTATATTAAAAACAATTTAACAAGAGCCTGAAGATAGAAGCTACGGAAAGGCAACCTGGAGAACACCTTGGAGCGGAAGACACCGTTTGTAGAACCCAGACCCAACTTGTAGGCCTAATGCAGTGTTGTTTCAACAACTACTTAACGAGAGCTTCAAAGATAGAAGCTAGGGAGAGGCAACCTGGAGAACACCTTGGAGCAGCAGACACCGTCCCTACAACCCAGACCCAACCTGTAGGCCAAATGCAGTGTTGTTTCAACAACTACTTAACAAGAGCTTGAAGATAGAAGCTAGGGAGAGGCAACCTGGAGAACACCTTGGAGCGGCAGACACCGTCCCTACAACCCAGACCCAACTTGTAGGCCAAATGCAGTGTTGTTTCAACAACTACTTAACAAAAGCTTGAAGATAGAAGCTAGGGAGAGGCACCCTGGAGAACACCTTGGAGCAGCAGACACCGTCTCTAGAACCCAGACCCAACTTGTAGGCCAAATGCAGTGTTGTTTCAACAACTACTTAACGAGAGCTTCAAGATCGAAGCTAGGGAGAGGCAACCTGGAGAACACCTTGGAGCGGCAGACACCGTCTCTACAACACAGACCCAATTTGTAGGCCTAATGCAGTGTTGTTTCAACAACTACTTAACGAGAGCCTGAAAATGGAATTTCAGGACAGGAAACCTGGAGAACAGCACGGAGCGGCATACACAGTTAGTAGGCCCCAACCAAACTAGTAGCCCCACTGCAGTTGTTCGATTAAAAAACTATTTAACAAGAGCCTGAAGATTGAAGCTCAGGAAAGGCAACAAGGAGAACACCTTGGAGTGGCAGACACTGTTAGTAGGCCCCAACCAAACTAGTAGCCCCACTGCAGTTGTTTGATTAAAAACCTATTTAATAAGAGCCTGAAGATGACAGAAGCTCAGGAAAGGCAACCAGGAGAACACCTTGGAGCGGCAGACACTGTTAGTAGGCCCCAACCAAACTAGTAGCCGCACTGCAGTTGTTTGATTAAAAAACTATTTAACAAGAGCCTGAAGATTGAAGCTCAGGAAAGGCAACCAGGAGAACACCTTGGAGCGGCAGACACTGTTAGTAGGCCCCAACGAAACTAGTAGCCCCACTGCAGTTGTTTGATTAAAAAACTATTTAACAAGAGCCTGAAGATTGAAGCTCAGGAAAGGCAACCAGGAGAACACCTTGGAGCGGCAGACACCGTCTCTACAACCCAGACCCAACTTGTAGGCCTAATGCAGTGTTGTTTCAAAAACTACTTAACAAGAGCTTCAAGATAGAAGCGAGGGAGAGGCAACAGAGAGAACACCTTGGAGCGGAAGACTCAGTTTGTAGACCACAACGAAACTTGTGGCCCCAATGCAGTTTTATAATTAGGACAAGCTGAAAATCAACTTTTTTGTTTTTTAGAGGAGGACAGCTGTATTAAGTGGCACAGATAGACACTGCTAGTAGGCCTTACACCACAAAGTAGGCTCACTGCAGGATGAAAAAAAGTTACATGGGTACACGGTCGGCATTGGTGTGCTCAGCTGAGGACAAATGGAAGGAGGGACAGCAGACAGACTTAGTAGGCCTAAAATTTTTTAAAATAGGCTCAAAGCAGTTTGAATTATCTTGCAGGGGTTCACAGGCAGCATTGGTGTGGTCAGCGGAGGACAATTGGAAGGAAGGACCGCAGACAGACTTGGTAGGCCTAAAATAAAAAAAAATTAAGCTCAATGCAGTTTGAATTATCTTGCAGGGGTACACAGGCAGCATTGGTGTGGTCAGCGGAGGACGATTGGAAGGAGTGTTTGACACAGTTAGTACTCCCAAAAAAATAGATGTTAATGTCTCGCAAAACAACAAAACCAAAAAACAAAAGGGTGGCATACTTAGGTACAGGGGTGGGTTCCTCTGCTGAGTTTCAGACATAGTAATTTGGCGCTAAGTATTTACCGGTGTCAATATAGGACACTGACCCTGACTATTTTTACTAGCATCATACATGTCAACAAATTGGTATTGTCAGTGCCAGGCATTGAAGGATGTCAGCGCATAGACTAAACATTGGTGGAGCTGTGAGAGATAATTTTGCAAGTGGTAGAACAGTGTTTGAGCTGGGGGAGGAACTCTCTTGTGGCCGGCGGTACAGGCCCAGGGCCCCTCATGTTACAACGGTGTGTCTGACGTTGGTTGCGCGCCACCACCGCCAGAAACACTTTATTGTACTATGAGGGACCCAGTGGCAGTGCCGTCGACCAAAAACAGGCACACCCACCTCTTCAGACAAACGGCACTCTCACGAGTGCTTGCGCCAAGTGGCGAGACCACGGCCCCAGTCCACAAGCGAGACATTTTTATAGGAAAGCTAGGTGTCAGCCGGGAAAGGTGGGGCAAAATAATTCGAAATCCATGAGTGGTTCATTTTAATGAAGGTTAGATCACCAACATTTTGGGTAGCCAGACGAGTCCTTTTTTCGATCAATGTTGAACCAGCAGCACTGAATACTCTTTCTGATAGCACACTAGCTGCTGGGCAAGCAAGCTCCTGCAATGCATATTCTGCCAATTCAGGCCAGGTGTCTATTTTGGATGCCCAGTAATCAAATTGGAATGACGGTTGAGGGAGAACATCGATAAGGGATGAAAAATAGTTAGTAACCATACTGGACAAATGTTGTCTCCTGTCACTTTGAATTGATGCTGCAGTACCTGTCCTGTCTGCGGTCATTGTGAAATCACTCCACAACCTGGTCAGAAAACCCCTCTGTCCAATGCCACTTCTGATTTGTGCAACTCCAACACCTCTGCCCTGTTGCCCCCTGCAGCTCGTGTGAGAACCATCACCGACGCTGTGTGCTGGGAATGCCTGAATCAATCGGTCTACAAGAGTTGCTTGTTTGGTTGCTAATATTTGTTCGAGGTTCTCATGTGGCATGATATTTTGCAATTTGCCTTTATAGCGAGGATCAAGGAGGAAGTTCAACCATTAATCGTCATCGGTCATCATTTTAATAATGCATGGGTCCCTTTTGAGGATACGTAAGGCATAATCCGCCATGTGGGCCAAAGTTCCAGTTGTGAAATCTGCGGTTGTGCTGGGTTGAGGGGCAGTTTCAGGCAAATCTACGTCACTTGTCTCCCTCAAAAAAACTGAACCCGGCCTTGCAACGCCACCAGTTTCTATTGGCCCCGGAGAAGCTTCCTCATTCAAAAAATGCTCATCCCCATCATCCTCCTCGTCCTCCTCCTCTTCGCCCGCTACCTTGTCCTGTAGAATGCCCTGACCAGACAATGGTTGACTGTCATCAAGGCTATCCTCTTCCTCGGCTGCAGACGCCTGCTCCTTTATGTGCGTCAAACTTTGCATCAGCAGATGAATTAGGGGGATGCTCATGCTAATTATGGTGTTGTCTGCAGTAACCAGCCATGTGCATTCCTCAAAAACACTGAAGGACTTTACACAGGTCTTGTACCTTCAACCACTGCACACCTGACAACTCCATGTCTGCCATCCAACTGCCTGCCCGTGTATGTGTATCCTCCAACAAATACATAACAGCACGCCTCTGTTCGCACAGTCTCTGAAGCATGTGCAGTGTGGAGTTCCACCTTGTTGCAACGTCGATGATTAGGCGATGCTGGGGAAGGTTCAAAGACCGCTGATGGTTCTGCATACGGCTGGAGTGTACGGGCGAACGGCGGATATGCGTGCAAAGTCTACGCACTTTGAGGAGCAGGTCGGGTAACCCCGGATAACTTTTCAGGAAGCATTGCACCACCAGGTTTACGGTGTGAGCCAGGCAAGGAATGTGTTTCAGTTGGGAAAGGGCTATGGCATCCATAAAATTCCTTCCGTTATTACTCACTACCTTGCCTGCCTCAAGATGTACAGTGCCCAGCCATGACTGAGTTTCTTTCTGCAAGAACTCGGACAGAACTTCCGCGGTGTGTCTGTTGTCACCCAAACACTTCATTGCCAATACAGCCTGCTGACGCTTGCCACTAGCTGTCCCATAATGGGACACCTCATGTGCAACAGTGGCAGCTGCGGATGGAGTGGTTGTGTGACTGCGGTCTGTGGACGAGCTCTCGCTTCTGCAGGAGGACGAGGAGGAGGAGGAGGGGGGGCAAACGCCTACAGCCAACTGTTTCCTAGACCGTGGGCTAGGCAGAACTGTCCCAATATTGCTGTCCCCTGTGGACCCTGCATCCACCACATTAACCCAGTGTGCCGTGATGGACACGTAACGTCCCTGGCCATGCCTACTGGTCCATGCATCTGTTGTCAGGTGCACCTTTGTACTCACAGATTGCCTGAGTGCATGGACGATGCGGTCTTTTACATGCTGGTGGAGGGCTGGGATGGCTTTTCTCGAAAAGAAGTGTCGACTGGGTAGCTCGTAGCGTGGTTCAGCGTAGTCCATCAGGGCTTTGAAAGCTTCACTTTCAACTAACCGGTAGGGCATCATCTCTAATGAAATTAGTCTAGCAATGTGGGCGTTCAAACCCAGTGTACGCGGATGCGAGGATGAGTACTTCCTTTTCCTAATGAGAGTCTCATGTAGGGTGAGCTGGACTGGAGAGCTGCAGATCGTGGAACCAGCGGGGGTGCCGGTGGACATGGCAGACTGAGAGAGGGTTGGAGATGGTATTCTTGCTGTTGCCCTACATGCAGTGTTTCCTACTACGAAGCTGGTGATTCCCTGATTGCTTTGGCCTGGCGACGAAACCTGCACATTTACTGCAGGTGGTGCGGGAAATGGTGGGCTTACAGTGAGGAAAGGGATGTAGCATTGCTGACTAGCTTCATTGGCCGAGGGTGCTACAACCTTAAGGGACGTTTGGTAGCTAGTCGAGGCTTGCAAATGCATGGTGGTTAAATGTCTACGCATGCAACTTGTGTTTAGACTTTTAAGATTCTGACCTCTGCTTAAGGTAGTTGAACATTATTGACAGATGACTTTGTGCTGATCATTTGGATGTTGTTTAAAAAAATGCCAGACTGCACTCTTTCTACTATCGGATACCTTTTCAGGCATTGCAGACTGAGCTTCTGTAACCGGATGTCCACGCTGTCCTACAACTGGTTTTGGTTTTGTCACGCGTTTTTGGCCAGATACGGGCCTGGCAGATGGAGCCTGTTGCGATGTTGATGCCTTCTGCGGCTCCTCCTCCTCCGCTTCAGAGCTACTGCCGCCTGCACCTTGTTCCCCCAATGGCTGCCAATCGGGGTCAACAACTGGGTCATCTATGACCTCCTCTTCTATCTCGTGTGCAACTTTGTCTGTATCACCGTGTAAGCCGGTGGTATAGCGTTCGTGATGGGGCACCATAGTCTCATCAGGGTCTGATTCTGGATCAGTACACTGCGAGGGCAATGTTCTGGTCTGAGTCAAAGGAACAGCATAGTAATCTGGCTGTGGCTGTGTATCTGTGCACTCCATGTCCGATTCCACTTGTAATGGGCATGGCCTGTTAACGGTTTCACTTTCTAACCCAGGAACGGTATGTGTAAAGAGCTCCATGGAGTAACCCGTTGTGTCGCCTGACGCATCCTTCTCTGTTGTTCTTGGTGAAGAAGACAAGGAAGCGACTTGTCCCTGACCGTGAACATCCACTAACGACGCGCTGCTTTTACATTTAGCAGTTTCAGAAGAGGAGGCGAAAGAGCTAGAGGCTGAGTCAGCAAGGAAAGCCAAAACTTGTTCTTGCTGCTCCGGCTTTAAAAGCGGTTTTCCTACTCCCAGAAAAGGGAGCGTTCGAGGCCTTGTGTAGCCAGACGACGAACCTGGCACAACAACTCGAGACTTAGGTGCTATATTGCTTTTCCCATGAACACCTGATGCTCCACCACCACTACCATCATTACCAGCTGGCAATGACCGCCCACGGCCATGACCTCTTCCACCAGACTTCCTCATTGTTTGAAAAACATAACCAAACTAACGGTATTTATTACTGTAAAACCAGTTACAAGGTGAACTCAAACTTCTGTTGGATTTATATATCCCTTTATAGGTGGGTGAGACTGCAGGGAAAATCAGGCCCAATGTATAACAGTACACAGCTTCAGTGGCAGACAGATATGCCACTAACAGGACTGACGCTAATGCAGACACTACCAATAAAAATCTCCCCCTTTTTATTTTTTCTGGGAGAATATTGAAGAAATGTGGCCCACTCTTATGCAGTATATGTTCTGTGGAACAAAATTAGAGAAAGATGCCGCACACCGCACTGGCAATGAGGCAGAATTGCCAATCTTAATCTCCCACTATTTTTTTTTTCAGGGAGAATTTAAAAGAAATCTGGCCCAGTATTACACACTAGGTTTAATGTGGTACAAAATTTGAGACAGGTGGCACACACAGGAGTGGCACTGAAGCAGAAATGCCAATCTTAATCTCCCACTGTTTTTTTTTTCAGGGAGAATTTAAAAGAAATCTGGCCCAGCATTACACACTAGGTTTAATGTGGCACAAAATTTGAGACAGGTGGCACACACAGGAGTGGCACTGAAGCAGAAATGCCAATCTTAATCTCCCACTATTTTTTTTTTTCAGGGAGAATTTAAAAGAAATCCGGCCCAGTATTACACACTAGGTTTAATGTGCCACAAAATTTGAGACAGGTGGCACACACAGGACTGGCACTGAAGCAGAAGTGCCAATCTTAATCTCCCACTATTTTTTTTTCAGGGAGAATTTAAAAGAAATCTGGCCCAGTATTACACACTAGGTTTAATTTGGCACAAAATTTGAGACAGGTGGCACACACAGGAGTGGCACTGAAGCAGAAATGCCAATCTTAATCTCCCATTATTTTTTTTTCAGGGAGAATTTAAAAGAAATCTGGCCCAGTATTACACACTAGGTTTATTGTGGCACAAAATTTGAGACAGGTGGCACACACAGGACTGGCACTGAAGCATAAATGCCAATCTTAATCTCCCACTATTTTTTTTTTCAGTGAGAATTTAAAAGAAATCTGGCCCAGTATTACACAATAGGTTTAATGTGGCACAAAATTTGAGATGAGTGGCACTGAGGCAAAAATGCCAATCTTAATCTCCCACTATTTTTTTTTTCAGGGACAATTTAAAAGAAATCTGGCCCAGTATTACACACTAGGTTTAATGTGGCACAAAATTTGAGACAGGTGGCACACACAGGAGTGGCACTGAAGCAGAAATGCCAATCTTAATCTCCCACTATTTTTTTTTCAGGGAGAATTTAAAAGAAATCTGGCCCAGTATTACACACTAGGTATAATGTGGCACAAAATTTGAGACAGGTGGCACACACAGGAGTGGCACTGAAGCAGAAATGCCAATCTTAATCTCCCACTATTTTTTTTTCAGGGAGAATTTAAAAGAAATCTAGCCCAGTATTATACACTAGGTTTAATGTGGCACAAAATTTGAGACAGGTGGCACACACAGGAGTGGCACTGAAGCAGAAATGCCAATCTTAATCTCCCACTGTTTTTTTTTTCAGGGAGAATTTAAAAGAAATCTGGCCCAGTATTACACACTAGGTTTAATGTGGCACAAAATTTGAGACAGGTGGCACACACAGGAGTGGCACTGAAGCAGAAATGCCAATCTTAATCTCCCACTATTTTTTTTTCAGGGAGAATTTAAAAGAAATCTGGCCCAGTATTACACACTAGGTTTAATGTGGCACAAAATTTGAGACAGGTGGCACACACAGGAGTGGCACTGAAGCAGAAATGCCAATCTTAATCTTCCACTGTTTTTTTTTTTCAGGGAGAATTTAAAAGAAATCTGGCCCAGCATTACACACTAGGTTTAATGTGGCACAAAATTAGAGACAGATGCCACACACAGCACTGGCACTGAGGCAAAATTGCCAATCTTAATCTCCCACTATTTTTTTTTATTTATGGGAGAATTGGCAAGAAATCAGGCCCGCTGTTAGACTGTATGTTTTCTGTGCCAGAAAATGAGACACAGATGCCACACACAGGACTGCCACTGATACAGATTTGCCAATTTTAATCTGCACCCTTTTTTTTTCTTCAGGGAGACTAGTGAATAAATCTGGGCCACTATATTAGAGTATATTTTTTGTGGCAGAAAGTGGCTAGAAGAGATATAACGAAACAAAAAAAAAGGGACTGTCCTACAATTACTATCTCCCTGCAGTAATCTCAGCAAAGTATGGCAGGCAGCAATAACAAGTAGTGGACTGCTGCACAAAAAAGTCAAAAGTGTGGACAAACAAACAAGATAGCTGTGCAGAAGGGAAGGAGCAACAGGATTTGTGCTTTGAAAAAAGCAGTTGGTTTGCACAGCGGTGTACAAACAGCAATGCAGCTATCAGGGAGCCTTCTAGGGCAGCCCAATGAGCTACAGCGCTGAGGAAAAAAAATCTAGCCTCCACTGTCCCTGCTAAGGTGGTGTTGGACAGTGGAAATCGCTACAGCACAAGCGGTTTGGTGGTTAATGTACCCTGCCTAACGCTATTCCTGCTTCTGACGAAGCGGCAGCAACCTCTCCCTATGCTCAGATCAGCAGCAGTAAGATGGCAGTCAGTGGGAACGCCCCTTTATAGCCTCTGTGACGCCGCAGAAAGCAAGCCAATCACTGCAATGCCCTTCTCTAAGATGGTGGGGACTGAGACCTATATCATCACGCTGCCCACACTCTGCGTCCACCTTCATTGGCTGAGAAATGGCGCTTTTCGCGTAATTGAAACGCGACTTTGGCGCGAAAGTCGCGTACCGCATGGCCGACCCCACACAGGGATCGGGTCGGGTTTCATGAAACCCGACTTTGCCAAAAGTCGGCGACTTATGAAAATGACCGACCCGTTTCGCTCAACCCTAATGGACAGTTCTAAACTAAGTGCTAATAAGATGCAAGGTGGAGAGCAGAAAAAAACATTATAAAGTGGCACCACTGGAAGGCAGCCAAGGATGCAACAATAAGTCCCAATATAGATACATGAATAACAGTCCAAAGAATCACTAATAAAATTTAGGGTGAAATATTGGTATGTCCAAAAAATGTGAAGACTCCATTGGTCAGCAAACACATATTACTTAAATGAAGGTGCAAGTGCATATAATGCTAACCAGAATGCTGAAGCCTCAATACACAGGACTAGGGTTGAGCGACTTTTACTTTTTTAGGGTCGAGTCGGGTTTCACGAAACCCGACTATCTCAAAAGTCGAGTCGAGTGAAATCGGCCGATTATCGCGAAAAGTCGGGGATCGACCGAAACACGAAACCCAATGCAAAGTCAATGGGAAATCTCTCTCTCTCCCCTCCGTCCCTGAACAGAAAAGATGGTGTTACACATTGCAAATCGCTACAGCGCACAAGTGATAAGATGGTGATAGGCTTGCACGCCCCTAAGACCTATGTCATCACTCTGCCCACGCGCCTTCATTGGCTGAAAAAATGGCGCCAAACGCATCATATGAAACGCGACTTTGGCGCGAAGATCGGCGACCGCATGGCCGATCCCACACTAGGATCGTGTGGGGTTTCATGAAACCCGACTTTGCCAAAAGTCGGAGACTTTTGAATTTGTCCAATCCGTTTCGCTCAAGCCTACACAGGACTGTACAATGATACATTTTTATTTAAGAAATACAAACATACCTATATCTAACCCTGCGATGGTGCCATTTCGGGGAGTCTTCACATTTTTTGGACATACCAATATTTCACTCTAAATTTTATTAGTTATTCTTTGGACTGTTATTCATGTATCTATATTGGGACTTATTGTTGCATCCTTGCCTGCCTTCCGGTGGTGCCACTTTATAATGTTTTTTTCGGCTCTCCACCTTATTAGCACTTAGTTTAGCACTGTCCATGTTTTATTCTTAACTGTAAATAAAGAGTATTTTTATTATGTTCAAAATAAGTATATCTCTATATGTTTTCTCTGTTTTTTTTGTACAAACTGTCTTTTTCAAGTCCTTTTGCAATACTAGTCAGCTGCCTCACTAAGAGGGATATACATTCTGGAATTTTGCTAACTGTTAATTAGAGTTGAGCGACCTTGACCTTTTTAGAGTCGAGCCGGGTTTCGCGAAACCCGACTATCTCAAAAGTCGGGTCGAGGGAAATCGCCCGATTATGACATAAAGTCGGGATCGACCGAAACACGAAACCCAATGCAAGTCAATGGGGCAGCATAGTCGGCAGTGAGTGGGGGCCAGGAAAACACCTAGAGTGCCCATTTTAATGTCAAAACCATCCATTCTTCTTAATGAAGCTTGTCAAGCGTAATTTACCTTATAATAATTGGAAGGCATTTGAAATTGGGGGTCATTTGGCTAAAGTTGTGGTGGGTAGGGCTGGTTCAAGTAATTAGTGGGCCCAGGAAATCTGGACCACGTCACGGCAGTGGAGCAGGGAGAGGTAAGTATTTCAACTTTGCAAGTGCTGTGAACCTGAGCAAGCAGGGGGGGCCCACTCGTTGGCATTGGCACTGGCACAGGGCCCCTCAAAGTACAGCGGTGTGTTTGCACGGCGGGGGCGCCTCCCACCGGCAGCAACACTTTTGCGTACCATGAGAGGCCCTGTGCCAGTGACGTCGCCAACTAGTATTCCTCCCCCCACCTGATGAAGGAACCTGCATTTTCATCTGCACCTTCCTGTTTGTCCCCGTGTAAGGTGGTATGGTATGCGGGAAGGGGGACCTGACTTTCAGCAGGGTCACAATCTTGCAGTGTAGCGTGCACGGGAAATGTTGCGTTATGGGTCAATGTACCAGCAGACTCATCTATCACTGGCTGGGCAATGGGCAGGATGAGGAGGAAACACAGATATAGGCCCAAAGAATAAAGTGGGCTAAATGCAGTTCAAAATTGGTAACACAGGACTAATCAGGGGGCATTGCAGTGGAGGACAACTGGAATGAGAGGCTGACACAGAGAGTAGGCCCAAATCAGTAAGTAGTCGAAATGCAGTTCAAAATTGGCAACAGTAGTAAACAGGCGGCACAGCTTTGTTCAGTGGAGGAGAACAGCAAGGAGTGGCAGACACCGATAGTAGGCCCCAACCCAACTAGTAGGCCAAATGCAGTCTAACATTAACAACTACTTAACGAGCGCCTGAAAACGGAATTTCAGGACAGGAAACCAGGAGAACAGCAAGGAGCCGCAGACACCGATAGTAGGCCCCAAACCAACTAGTACGCCAAATGCAGTTGTTCCGTTTAACCACAATTTAATGAGAGCCTGAAGATAGAAGTTCAGGAAAGGCAACCTGGAGAACACCTTGGAGTGGAACACACCATCTCTCTACACCCCATACCCAATTTGTAGGCCTAATGCAGCGTAGTTTCCAACAACTACTAAACGAGAGCATGATGATCGAAGCATTGGCGAGGAAACCTGGGGAACACCTTGGAGTGGAACACACCATCTCTCTACAGTGGAACACACCATCTCTCTACACCCCATACCCAATTTGTAGGCCTAATGCAGCGTAGTTTCCAACAACTACTAAACGAGAGCCGGAAGATCGAAGCAATGGAGAGGAAACCTGGGGAACACCTTGGAGTGTAACACACCATCTCTCTACACCCCATACCCAATTTGTAGGCCTAATGCAGCGTAGTTTCCAACAACTACTAAACGAGAGCCGGAAGATCGAAGCTCAGGAAAGGCAACCTGGAGAACACCTTGGAGTGGAACACACCATCTCTCTACACCCCATACCCAATTTGTAGGCCCAATGCAGCGTAGTTTCCAACAACTACTAAACGAGAGCCGGAAGATCGAAGCAATGGAGAGGAAACCTGGGGAACACCTTGGAGTGTAACACACCATCTCTCTACACCCCATACCTAATTTGTAGGCCTAATGCAGCGTAGTTTCCAACAACTACTAAACGAGAGCCGGAAGATCGAAGCAATGGAGAGGAAACCTGGGGAACACCTTGGAGTGTAACACACCATCTCTCTACACCCCATACCCAATTTGTAGGCCTAATGCAGCGTAGTTTCCAACAACTACTAAACGAGAGCCGGAAGATCGAAGCAATGGAGAGGAAACCTGGGGAACACCTTGGAGTGGAACACACCATCTCTCTACAGTGGAACACACCATCTCTCTACACCCCATACCCAATTTGTAGGCCTAATGCAGCGTAGTTTCCAACAACTACTAAACGAGAGCCGGAAGATCGAAGCTCAGGAAAGGCAACCTGGGGAACACCTTGGAGTGGAACACACCATCTCTCTACACCCCATACCCAATTTGTAGGCCCAATGCAGCATAGTTTCCAACAACTACTAAACGAGAGCCGGAAGATCGAAGCTCAGGAAAGGCAACCTGGGGAACACCTTGGAGTGTAACAAACCCTCTCTCTACACCACGGAAGGGCTGATTCTTAGGAAGGAAGGCTGTCGGAAAGAAGCAGGGCGCGTCCGAGGGTGATTATATTCTTATTAGGTATATACTCACCCTCGGACGCGCCCTGCTTCTTTATTTGTAATGAATGTTTATTTGCAATGTGGTTTTGACTTACTCTATTTTTTTGGTAAATAATGATTTTATTATTTTCATTGTTTTGCATCTTCTTGGCAATAATATAAAGAAGACGCGACAGGACAACACTCGGTGGATGCCATATCTGTGTTTAAAATTGAAAAAACCTTTCAGTTAACTACTTGCAGGAGAAAGTTATTGTAGCTGGTGGCCATTTTTAGTACTGTACCAGATTTTTGTTGTATGTGTTTGTTTTTAATGTTAAAATGTCTGCATTTGATATCTCTCCAGTATTTTCTTTTTTATAAGCAAAATACTTATTTTTATATTTTCTGATGTTGGTTCCAGGGGTACACGGGCAGCAGTGGTGTGGTCAGTGGAGGCCTAGTGGAAGGAGTGACCGCAGACAGGCATCGAAGGCCTAAAATAATAACACATGGCTGTAGGCAATTTTAAATTGGTTACAGGGGTACACGGGCAGCAGTGGTGTGGTCAGTGGAGGCCTAGTGGAAGGAGTGACCGCAGACAGGCATCGAAGGCCTAAAATAATAACACATGGCTGTAGGCAATTTTAAATTGGTTCCAGGGGTACACGGGCAGCAGTGGTGTGGTCAGTGGAGGCCTAGTGGAAGGAGTGACTACAGACAGGCATCGAAGGCCTAAAATAATAACACATGGCTGTAGGCAATTTTAAATTGGTTACAGGGGTACACGGGCAGCAGTGGTGTGGTCAGTGGAGGCCTAGTGGAAGGAGTGACCGCAGACAGGCATCGAAGGCCTAAAATAATAACACATGGCTGTAGGCAATTTTAAATTGGTTCCAGGGGTACACGGGCAGCAGTGGTGTGGTCAGTGGAGGCCTAGTGGAAGGAGTGACCGCAGACAGGCATCGAAGGCCTAAAATAAAAACACATGGCTGTAGGCAATTTTAAATTGGTTCCAGGGGTACACGGGCAGCAGTGGTGTGGTCAGTGGAGGCCTAGTGGAAGGAGTCACCGCAGACAGGCATCGAAGGCCTAAAATAATAACACATGGCTGTAGGCAATTTTAAATTGGTTACAGGGGTACACGGGCAGCAGTGGTGTGGTCAGTGGAGGACTAGTGGAAGGAGTAACCGCAGACAGGCATCGAAGGCCTAAAATAATAACACATGGCTGTAGGCAATTTTAAATTGGTTCCAGGGGTACACGGGCAGCAGTGGTGTGGTCAGTGGAGGCCTAGTGGAAGGAGTGACCGCAGACAGGCATCGAAGGCCTAAAATAATAACACATGGCTGTAGGCAATTTTAAATTGGTTCCAGGGGTACACGGGCAGCAGTGGTGTGGTCAGTGGAGGCCTAGTGGAAGGAGTGACCGCAGACAGGCATCGAAGGCCTAAAATAATAACACATGGCTGTAGGCAATTTTAAATTGGTTCCAGGGGTACACGGGCAGCAGTGGTGTGGTCAGTGGAGGCCTAGTGGAAGGAGTCACCGCAGACAGGCATCGAAGGCCTAAAATAATAACACATGGCTGTAGACAATTTTAAATTGGTTCCAGGGGTACACGGGCAGCAGTGGTGTGGTCAGTGGAGGCCTAGTGGAAGGAGTGACCGCAGACAGGCATCGAAGGCCTAAAATAATAACACATGGCTGTAGGCAATTTTAAATTGGTTCCAGGGGTACACGGGCAGCAGTGGTGTGGTCAGTGGAGGCCTAGTGGAAGGAGTCACCGCAGACAGGCATCGAAGGCCTAAAATAATAACACATGGCTGTAGGCAATTTTAAATTGGTTACAGGGGTACACGGGCAGCAGTGGTGTGGTCAGTGGAGGCCTAGTGGAAGGAGTGACCGCAGACAGGCATCGAAGGCCTAAAATAATAACACATGGCTGTAGGCAATTTTAAATTGGTTCCAGGGGTACACGGGCAGCAGTGGTGTGGTCAGTGGAGGCCTAGTGGAAGGAGTCACCGCAGACAGGCATCGAAGGCCTAAAATAATAACACATGGCTGTAGGCAATTTTAAATTGGTTACAGGGGTACACGGGCAGCAGTGGTGTGTTCAGTGGAGGCCTAGTGGAAGGAGTGACCGCAGACAGGCATCGAAGGCCTAAAATAATAACACATGGCTGTAGGCAATTTTAAATTGGTTCCAGGGGTACACGGGCAGCAGTGGTGTGGTCAGTGGAGGCCTAGTGGAAGGAGTCACCGCAGACAGGCATCGAAGGCCTAAAATAATAACACATGGCTGTAGGCAATTTTAAATTGGTTACAGGGGTACACGGGCAGCAGTGGTGTGGTCAGTGGAGGCCTAGTGGAAGGAGTCACCGCAGACAGGCATCGAAGGCCTAAAATAATAACACATGGCTGTAGGCAATTTTAAATTGGTTCCAGGGGTACACGGGCAGCAGTGGTGTGGTCAGTGGAGGCCTAGTGGAAGGAGTCACCGCAGACAGGCATCGAAGGCCTAAAATAATAACACATGGCTGTAGGCAATTTTAAATTGGTTACAGGGGTACACGGGCAGCAGTGGTGTGGTCAGTGGAGGCCTAGTGGAAGGAGTCACCGCAGACAGGCATCGAAGGCCTAAAATAATAACACATGGCTGTAGGCAATTTTAAATTGGTTCCAGGGGTACACGGGCAGCAGTGGTGTGGTCAGTGGAGGCCTAGTGGAAGGAGTCACCGCAGACAGGCATCGAAGGCCTAAAATAATAACACATGGCTGTAGGCAATTTTAAATTGGTTACAGGGGTACACGGGCAGCAGTGGTGTGGTCAGTGGAGGCCTAGTGGAAGGAGTCACCGCAGACAGGCATCGAAGGCCTAAAATAATAACACATGGCTGTAGGCAATTTTAAATTGGTTACAGGGGTACACGGGCAGCAGTGGTGTGGTCAGTGGAGGCCTAGTGGAAGGAGTGACCACAGACAGGCATCGAAGGCCTAACATAACAAAAATGTCAATACAATGGTATTGTCAGTGGCAGGCATTGAAGGATGTCAGCGCATAGACTAAACATTGGTGGAGCTGTGAGATAATTTTGCAAGTGGTAGAGCACTGTTTGAGCTGGGGTGGGGGGAAACTGTCTTGTGGCCGGCGGTACAGGCCCAGGGCCCCTCATATTACAACGGTGTGTCTGACGTTGGGTGCGCACCACCACCGCCAGAGACACTTTATTGTACTAGGAGGGACCCAGTGGCAGTGCCGTCGACCAAAAGCGGGCTCACCCACCTCTTCAGACAAACTGCACTCTCACGGGTGCTGTCGCCAAGTGTCGATACCACGGCCCCGTGTGGGGAGTTTGGCCATTTAGTGAGGTGTAAACATGTCGTATGCTGGACAATCAGGTGCAGAAAATTACGAGATTGGAAAAGGCATTCAGAATAGTCCACAGGCAAGACCTTTTCATAGGAAAGCTAGGTGTCAGCCGGGCAAGGTGGGGCAAAAGATTTCGAAATCCAGTTGTGGTTCATTTTAATGAAGGTTAGATCATCTACATTTTGGGTAGCCAGACAAGTCCTTTTTTCTGTTAGTATTGAACCTGCAGCACTGAATACTCTTTCTGATAGGACACTAGCTGCCGGGCAAGCAAGCTCCTGCAATGCATATTCTGCCAATTCTGGCCAGGTGTCTAATTTTGATGCCCAGTAATCAAATGGGAATGACGGTTGAGGGAGAACATCGATAAGGGATGAAAAATAGTTTGTAACCATACTGGACAAATGTTGTCCCCTGTCACTTTGAATTGATGCTGCAGTACCTGTCCTGTCTGCGGTCATAGCAAAATCACTCCACAACCTGGTCAGAAAACCCCTCTGGCCAACGCCACTTCTGATTTCTGCCCCTCTAACTCCTCTGGTCTGCTGGCCCCTGCAGCTCGTGTGAGAACGATCACGGGCGCTGTGTGCAGGGAATGCCAGAAGCAAACGGTCAACAAGAGTTGATTGTTTGGTTGCTAATATTAGTTCCAAGTTCTCATGTGGCATTATATTTTGCAATTTGCCTTTATAGCGAGGATCAAGGAGGCAGGCCAACCAGTAATCGTCATCATTCATCATTTTAGTTATGCGTGTGTCCCTTTTGAGGATACGTAAGGCATAATCCGCCATGTGGGCCAAAGTTCCAGTTCTCAAATCTGCGGTTGTGCTTGGTTGAGGGGCAGTTTCAGGCAAATCCACGTCACTTGTGTCCCTCAAAAAACCAGAACCCGGCCTTGCCGCACCACCAATTTCCAGTGGCCCCGGAAAAGCTTCCTCATTAAAAATATAATCATCCCCATCATCCTCCTCGTCCTCCTCCTCCTCTTCGCCCGCTACCTCGTCCTGTACACTGCCTGTCATCATGGCTGACTGTCATCAAGGCTTTCCTCTTCCTCAGCTGCAGACGCCTGATCCTTTATGTGCGTCAAACTTTGCATCAGCAGACGCATTAGGGGGATGCTCATGCTTATTATGGCGTTGTCTGCACTAACCAGCCGTGTGCATTCCTCAAAACACTGAAGGACTTGACACATGTCTTGAATCTTCGACCACTGCACACCTGACACCTCCATGTCTGCCATCCTACTGCCTGCCCGTGTATGTGTATCCTCCCACAAAAACATAACAGCCCGCCTCTGTTCACACAGTCTCTGAAGCATGTGCAGTGTTGAGTTCCACCTTGTTGCAACGTCTATGATTAGGCGATGCTGGGGAAGGTTCAAAGAACGCTGATAGGTCTGCATACGGCTGGAGTGTACGGGCGAACGGCGGATATGTGAGCAAAGTCCACGCACTTTGAGGAGCAGGTCGGATAACCCCGGATAACTTTTCAGGAAGCACTGCACCACCAGGTTTAAGGTGTGAGCCAGGCAAGGAATGTGTTTCAGTTGGGAAAGGGAGATGGCAGCCATGAAATTCCTTCCGTTATCACTCACTACCTTGCCTGCCTCAAGATCTACAGTGCCCAGCCACGACTGCGTTTCTTTCTGCAAGAACTCGGACAGAACTTCCGCGGTGTGTCTGTTGTCGCCCAAACACTTCATAGCCAATACAGCCTGCTGACGTTTGCCAGTAGCTGCCCCATAATGGGAGACCTGGTGTGCAACAGTGGCAGCTGCGGATGGAGTGGTTGTGCGACTGCGGTCTGTGGACGAGCTCTCGCTTCTGCAGGAGGACGAAGAGGAGGAGGAGGGGGTGCGAACGGCTACAGCCAATTGTTTCCTAGACCGTGGGCTAGGCAGAACTGTCCCAAACTTGCTGTCCCCTGTGGACCCTGCATCCACCACATTTACCCAGTGTGCCGTGATGGACACGTAACGTCCCTGGCCATGCCTACTGGTCCATGCATCTGTTGTCAGGTGCACCTTTGTGCTCACAGATTGCCTGAGTGCATGGACGATGCGCTCTTTAACATGCTGGTGGAGGGCTGGGATGGCTTTTCTGGAAAAAAAGTGTCGACTGGGTAGCTCGTAGCATGGTACAGCGTAGTCCATCAGGGCTTTGAAAGCTTCGCTTTCAACTAACCGGTAGGGCATCATCTCTAACGAGATTAGTCTAGCTATGTGTGCGTTCAAACCCTGTGTACGCGGATGCGAGGCTACGTACTTCCTTTTTCTAACCATAGTCTCATGTAGGGTGAGCTGGACTGGAGAGTTGGAGATCGTGGAACTAGCGGGGGTGCCGGTGGACATGGCAGACTGAGAGACGGTGGGAGATGGTATTGTTGCCACCGATGCCCTAGATGCAGTGTTTCCTACTACGAAACTGGTGATTCCCTGACCCTGACGGCTTTGGCCTGGCAAAGAAACCTGCACAGATAATGCAGGTGGTGCGGAAAATGGTGGCCCTACACTGCCGGAAGGGATGTTGCGTTGCTGACTAGCTTCATTGGCCGAGGGTGCTACAACCTTAAGGGACGTTTGGTAGTTAGTCCAGGCTTGCAAATGCATGGTGGTTAAATGTCTATGCATGCAACTTGTATTGAGACTTTTCAGATTCTGTCCTCTGCTTAAGGTAGTTGAACATTTTTGACAGATGACTTTGCGCTGATCAATTGGATGTTGTTTAAAAAAATGCCAGACTGCACTCTTTCTAGCATCGGATACCTTTTCAGGCATTGCAGACTGAGCTTTAACCGGATGGCCACGCTGTCCTCCAACAGGTTTTAGCTTTGCCACGCGTTTTGGGCAAGATACGGGCCCGGCAGATGGAACCTGTTGCGATGTTGATGCCTGCTGCGGCCCCTCCTCCTCCGCTTCAGAACTGCTGCCGCCTGCACCCTGTTCCCCCAATGGCTGCCAATCGGGGTCAAGAACTGGGTCATCTATTACCTCTTCTTGTAGCTCGTGTGCAACTTCGTCTGTGTCACCGTGTCGGTCGGTGGTATAGCGTTCGTGATGGGGCAACATAGTCTCATCAGGGTCTGATTCTTGATCAGCACCCTGCGAGGGCAATGTTGTGGTCTGAGTCAAAGGACCAGCATAGTAGTCTGGCTGTGGCTGTGCATCAGTGCACTCCATGTCAGATTCAACTTGTAATGGGCATGGACTGTTAACTGCTTCACTTTCTAAGCCAGGGACGGTATGTGTAAAGAGCTCCATGGAGTAACCCGTTGTGTCGCCTGCTGCATTCTTCTCTGTTGTTGTTTTTGCTGAAGAGGACAAGGAAGCGACTTGTCCCTGACCGTGAACATCCACTAACGACGCGCTGCTTTGACATTTACCAGTTTCACGAGAGGAGGCAAAAGAGCTAGAGGCTGAGTCAGCAAGATAAGCCAAAACTTGCTCTTGCTGCTCCGGCTTTAAAAGCGGTTTTCCTACTCCCAGAAAAGGGAGCGTTCGAGGCCTTGTGTAGCCAGACGACAAACCTGGCTCCACAGCTCCAGACTTAGGTGCAATATTTTTTTTCCCACGACCAGCTGATGCTCCACCACTACCACTACCCTCATTACCAGCTGACAATGACCGCCCCCGGCCACAACCTCTTCCACCATACTTCCTCATTGTTTTAAAAACGTAAACAAACTAACGGTATTTGTTGCTGTCACACAAATTACACGGTGAGCTATAACTTCAGTATGATTTAGCTACCCCTTTACAGGTGAGTGAGACCACAACGAAAATCAGGCACAATGTTACACACTCTGTTGTTGGTGGCAACAAATGAGAGAGATGCCACACACGCAGGACTGTCACTGAAGCACAAATGTAAATATTAATCTCCCACTGATTTGATTTTTTTTTTTTTTCAGGGAGACTTTAGGAAAAAAAAAAATAGAATAAAATGATTTTTTCAGGAAGAATTTAGAAACCAAAGAAAATAAAATGATTTTTTCAGGGAGAATTTAGAAAACAAATAAAACAAAAAAAGGCTTTCTATGGCCCACTGAGTGAGAGATGACGCACACAGGAGTCAGGAGTGGCACACAAGCCCAGAGGCCAATATTTATCTCCCACTGATTGATGTAGTGATTCTTTCAGGTAGATTTTGGAACCCAAATCAAGCTAAAAAAAATAATAGGCTTTCTATGGCCCACAATTGGAGAGAGAGAGAGAGAGAGAGAGAGAGATGGCACACCCAGGAGTCAAGACTGGCACACAAGCAGAAAGGGCAATATTAATCTCCCACTGATTTGTTTTTTTTTTTTGTTTTTTTTCAGGGAGACTTTAGGAAAAAAAAAATAGAATAAAATGATTTTTTCAGGAAGAATTTAGAAACCAAATAAAATAAAATGATTTTTTCAGGGAGAATTTAGAAAACAAATAAAACAAAAAAAGGCTTTCTATGGCCCACTGAGTGAGAGATGACGCACACAGGAGTCAGGAGTGGCACAAAAGCCCAGAGGCCAATATTTATCTCCCACTGATTGATGTAGTGATTTTTTCAGGTAGATTTTGGAACCCAAATCAAGCTAAAAAAATAATAGGCTTTCTATGGCCCACAATTGGAGAGAGAGAGAGAGATGGCACACCCAGGAGTCAAGACTGGCACACAAGCAGAAAGGGCAATATTAATCTCCCACTGATTTGTTTTTGTTTTTTGTTTTTCAGGGAGACTTTAGGAAAAAAAAAATAGAATAAAATGATTTTTTCAGGAAGAATTTAGAAACCAAATAAAATAAAATGATTTTTTCAGGGAGAATTTAGAAAACAAATAAAACAAAAAAAGGCTTTCTATGGCCCACTGAGTGAGAGATGACGCACACAGGAGTCAGGAGTGGCACACAAGCCCAGAGGCCAATATTTATCTCCCACTGATTGATGTAGTGATTTTTTCAGGTAGATTTTGGAACCCAAATCAAGCTAAAAAAATAATAGGCTTTCTATGGCCCACAATTGGAGAGAGAGAGAGAGAGATGGCACACCCAGGAGTCAAGACTGGCACACAAGCAGAAAGGGCAATATTAATCTCCCACTGATTTGTTTTTTTTTTTTTTTTTCAGGGAGACTTTAGGAAAAAAAAATAGAATAAAATGATTTTTTCAGGAAGAATTTAGAAACCAAATAAAATAAAATGATTTTTTCAGGGAGAATTTAGAAAACAAATAAAGCAAAAAAAGGCTTTCTATGGCCCACTGAGTGAGAGATGACGCACACAGGAGTCAGGAGTGGCACACAAGCCCAGAGGCCAATATTTATCTCCCACTTTTTTTTTTTGGTTCCAGGGAAAATTTATAAACCCAATAAAAAAATAATAAATAGGCTTTCTATGGCCCACTATCTGAGAGACAGAGAGAGATGGCACGCTTAGGACTGGCACACAAGCCCAAAGGCCAATATTAATCTCCCTTTTTTTTTAAGGGAGAATTTATAAAACCAAAAAAAAATAAATAAATAGGCTTTCTATGGCCCACTATTTGTGAGAGAGATGGCACGCTCAGGACTGGCACACAAGCCCAGAGGCCAATATTAATCTCCCACTTTTTTTTTTTTTCCAGGGAAAATTTATAAACCCAATAAAAAAAAAAATAAATAAATAGGCTTTCTATGGCCCACTATCTGTGAGAGAGAGATGGCACGCTTAGGACTGGCACACAAGCCCAAACGCCAATATTAATCTCCCACTGATTGATTTATTGATTTTTTCAGGTAGAATTTAGAACCCAAAAAAAGCAAAAAAAAAAAAAAAAGGGCTTTCTATGGCCCACTGAGTGAGTGATGATGCACACAGGAGTCAGGAGTGGCACACAAGCCCTGAGGCCAATATTTTTCTCCCACTGATTGATGTAGTGATTTTTTCAGGTAGATTTTAGAACCAAAATCAAGCAAAAAAATAAATAGGCTTTCTATGGCCCACTGAGTGAGTGATGATGCACACAGGAGTCAAGAGTGGCACACAAGCCCTGAGGCCAATATTTTTCTCCCACTGATTGATGTAGTGATTTTTTCAGGTAGATTTTATAACCCAAATCAAGCAAAAAAATAAATAGGCTTTCTATGGCCCACTGAGTGAGAGATGACACAGACAGGGATGGCACTCTAGCAGAAATGTCAATCTTAATCTCCCACAAAAAAAAAAAAAAAAACAGGGAGTGTCCTTCAATTACTATCTCCCTGCAGTAATCTCAGCCAGGTATGGCAGGCAGCAATAAGGAGTGGACTGATGCACAAATTAAATAAAAAGTGTGTACAAACCAAAAAGATAGCTGTGCAGAAAGGAAGGAACAAGAGGATTTGTGCTTTGAAAAAAGCAGTTGGTTTGCACAGCGGCGTACACACAGCAATGCAGCTATCAGGGAGCCTTCTAGGGCAGCCCAATGAGCTACAGCGCTGAGGGGGAAAAAAAAAAAATGTAGCTTCCACTGTCCCTGCACACCGAAGGTGGTGTTGGGCAGTGGAAATCGCTACAGCACAAGCGGTTTGGTGGTTAATGGACCCTGCCTAACGCTATCCCTGCTTCTGACGAAGCGGCAGCAACCTCTCCCTAAGCTCAGATCAGCAGCAGTAACATGGCGGTTGGCGGGAACTCCCCTTTATAGCCCCTGTGACGCCGCAGACAGCAAGCCAATCACTGCAATGCCCTTCTCTAAGATGGTGGGGACCAGGACCTATGTCATCACGCTGCCCACACTCTGCGTTTACCTTCATTGGCTGAGAAATGGCGCTTTTCGCGTCATTGAAACGCGACTTTGGCGCGAAAGTCGCGTACCGCATGGCCGACCCCGCACAGGGGTCGGATCGGGTTTCATGAAACCCGACTTTGCCAAAAGTCGGCGACTTTTGAAAATGAACGACCCGTTTCACTCAACCCTACTGTTAATGATAGGTGATAGCATTTTTCCTTTGGGATCTATTTTTTGTTCTTATAGCAGTGCACCAGCACTGCTGTGTATAGTGGAAATCACAGTCTCCTATGATCGCCAGATAAACACTGGCTTTCCCAGACATATTGTAATGACAGGTGCGGAGGTCTTCAGCAGACTCACACCGATAGGTTCATGGAATGACAATCCCCCCTCTGGCTCATGTTAACTGCTACTGTCAGCGATTACAGGTTAACAGCTGCAGGTGGACCTCCGCTGTTAGAGGCAGAGGATGGCTGAATAACACAACCATCATCTGCAGGGAAAGAAGTGGACTCGGTGTGCGAGCTCACATCCAAGTCAGGGACACGATATATGACATAACTGTAAGTCATATATTGTGAAGGGGTTAAGTGCAAGTTTCCCAATGAAAAAAGTGCAAGTAACAGATTGTGATATTATATAAAGTTGTGCTAAATGGCATACTTTGCTATTTTTGCAATGCTTTAGCTACATAAGTGAATACACTACATGCAAAGGCAACCATCCTAATCTACACCTATAAACACTTTCAGTAGGCATTCAACTAGTTAGAAGCAGTAACTGCATAGCCACATTTGTAACAGATTAAAGATGGTGCCCAGGCTTACTGACCATCCTATTTGCCCTGACAGCTGGCTGCTGGTATTTGAAGTTAACCTGTAATCATGATAAGTCTTTAATTATTGCAATAGTCACTAATAACATATAATCCACACAGAATGGCTAATAAAACTCAGGCTGCCAGGATATTTTTAGAGTCTAAAACGTCTTTTCTGTCAGAGGCTTTTCGTCATGAGTAACACATGCCATCAGACATTCCCAGACAAATATGGGTGCCCGAAAGAAGACGGTCTTGTGACTATTTAAATTAATTTGAAAATATTAATCCAAATCAAATCACTTAAACTACAATATTTAAAAGCATTACCAAATTGTCCGGCATGTGTTTAGTCTTTTTTCAGCTTAAGGTAAAAAAGTAAAATTTGGTGTCACATGTGACCAAAATGGAGATGGTAAAAGCTAAGGTTGACCCACCACACTTATCATGTGATCTAGACAAAGTATTTTTCTTGCCTCATGGATGATTCATTTAAATAGCCATTAGTTTATATCTTAACAGCAAATACTCCAATATCCAGAACAGGTGTTAAGCCCTAGGGAAAAATTGTAAACTCATCCAGCATCCCATACTTTTTATTCATTTTTTTACACTTCTAAAACAAAATGGTGGAATTAAAAAGTGTACAAAAATGGGTTAAAAATGTGAACTAGCTAATCAATGGGTCATGCACCACTCTAAGTCCAATGCCGACAGCCTGCTCTCCCCTCCTGGCTTCCTCCTGGCATTAACTCCCAGGGAAGTTACACTCCCTGACAGAAGTTATGTCCCTTATCCATGTTATGTAAATAAAAGCTTACAACCTGACGTTAAATTCATCCATTGGTTGTTTAAATTATTCTTTTGAAAGCTAAAACCCGCCAAAATGTGGTTTAGATTAAAAAATAAATTGGCATCAATGCATAAATATTCATCAGTTAATGGACACAGAATGGTCAGATTTTGGCAAGACAAAAGTCTTCTCGCCCACAGAAAGTAATGTGATATTCAAAGAAATAATTAACTTAAAATACAAATATATGTTGCATAACATTGGTGAATGAAGTTGTGGTGCTATTAGTCATATTTAATATTTTGTGTGACTTCCATGAGCTTGAAGGACTGCATCCATGCGGTTCAACAATGATTCATACAATTTATTAATGAAATCATCAGGAATAGCAAAGAATGCAGTCTTACATGCCTCTCAGAGTTCATCTAGATTCTTTGGTTTTGTCTTCCAAGCTTCATCTTTCATCCTACCCCAAACATGCTCAATGATGTTCATGTCTGGTGACGGGGCTGGCCAGTCCTTGAGCACCTTGATCTTTTTTGACTGGAGGAACTTTGTTGTAGAGATGGATGTATGAGATGGAGCACTGCTGCATAATTTGACCCCTTTTATGATTTAGAATATAAGAGGTAGCTAATACTTCTTGATATTTTAGTCTATTGATATTGCCTTCCACCTTGCAAATGTTTCGCACACCCCCATACTGAATGTAACCCCAGACCATGATCTTTCCACCACCAAATTTATCTGTTTTCTGGGTGTATTTTGGATCCATACGGGCCACAGTAGATCTCCAGCAGTATTTATTCGGCGGCTGTGGTGTAATTCTACTGAAGATTCATCAGTAGTGTTGAGCATTCCGATACCGCAAGTATCGGGTATCGGCCGATACTTGCGGTATCGGAATTCCGATACCGAGATCCGATATTTTTGTGATATCGGGTATCGGTATCGGATCAATAGAAATGTGTAAAATAAAGAATTAAAATAAAAAATATTGATATGCTCACCTCTCTGGCGGCCCCTGGACATCACGCTGCTAACCGGGAGGCTTCTTTGTTTAAAATGCGCGCCTTTAGGACCTGCGAATGATGTCCCGGCTTCTGATTGGTCGCGTGCCGCCCATGTGACCGCCACGTGACCAATCAGAAGCCGTGACGTCATTCGCAGGTCCTCAATTTCTAGAATTAGGAGTTTAGTGAATGAGAATGACGTTGCGGCTTCTGATTGGTCGTGTGCCGCCCATGTGACCGGCACGCGACCAATCAGAAGCCGCGACGTCATTCTCATTCACAAAAACTCCTAATTCTAGGAATTGAGGACCTGCGAATGATGTTGCGGCTTCTGATTGGTCGCGTGCCGGTCACATGGGTGGCATGCGACCAATCAGAAGCCGGGACGTCATTCGCAGGTCCTAAAGGCGCGCATTTTAAACAAAGAAGCCTCCCGGTTAGCAGCGTGATGTCCAGGGGCCGCCGGAGAGGTGAGCATATCAATATTTTTTATTTGAATTCTTTATTTTACACATTTCTATGGATCCCAGGGCTTGAAGGAGAGTTTCCTCTCCTTCAGACCCTGGGAACCATGAGAATACCTTCCGATACTTGATGTCCCATTGACTTGTATTGGTATCGGATATCGGTATCGGCGATATCCGATATTTTTCGGGTATCGGCCGATACTATCCGATACCGATACTTTCAAGTATCGGACGGTATCGCTCAACACTATTCATCAGAGAAATCCACCTTCTGCCACTTTTCCAGCGTCCATCAGTTTAGCAGGCTGTGGGACTTTGCAAATGTCACACAGTTTTTTATTTGCCTTTTGTTTAGTGCTGACTTCTAGGCACTGATTCGACCATGGAGGCCATTTCGAGACAGAATCCTACAAACTGTTCTAGTTGCACAGGGACTTAAGGTGACCAGGCCTGTTGGAGCTCTGTGTTATGACCTGGTGGTGAGGACAATAATGGACCTGGTGGTTAAGAGCACACAGAATGACCTGATAGTTACTAATAATACAGGACAAGCTCTGAGACGTGGGAACTCTGCTGACCGTAATCCCTAATCCTATCACACACACTGGAAATAGCCGTGGATTGCTCCTAACGCTCCCTATGCAACTCGACACAGCCTAAGGAACTAGCTAGCCTTAAAGATAGAAAAATAAAGCCTACCTTGCCTCAGAGAAATTCCCCAAAGGAACAGGCAGCCCCCCACATATAATGACTGTGAGTTAAGATGAAAATTACAAACACAGAGATGAAATAGATTTAGCAAAGTGAGGCCCGACTTACTGAACAGACAGAGGATAGGAAAGGTAACTTTGCGGTCAGCACAAAAAACTACAAAAAGACCACGCAGAGGGCGCAAAAAGACCCTCCGCACCGACTCACGGTGCGGATGCGCTCCCTCTGCGTCCCAGAGCTTCCAGCAAGCAAGACAAAAATGAAAATAGCAAGCTGGACAGAAAAAATAGCAAACAGAGAAAAACAAGCAGGAACTTAGCTTCTGCTGGGAAGACAGGTCACAAGAACGATCCAGGAGCGAACTAGACCAATACTGGAACATTGACAGGTGGCATGGAGCAATGATCTAGGTGGAGTTAAATAGAGCAGCCAGCTAACGAATTAACCTCCTCACCTGTGGAAGGAACCTCAGAAGCCGCAGCCCCACTCACAAGCACCAGAGGAAGCCCATGGACAGAACCAGCCGAAGTACCATTCACGACCACAGGAGGGAGCTCAACAACAGAATTTGCAACAGTACCCCCCCCTTGAGGAGGGGTCACCGAACCCTCACCAGAGCCCCCAGGCCGACCAGGACGAGCCAAATGAAAGGCACGAACCAGATCGGCAGCATGAACATCAGAGGCAAAGACCCAGGAATTATCTTCCTGACCATAACCCTTCCACTTGACCAGGTACTGGAGTTTCCGTCCCGAAATACGAGAATCCAAAATCTTCTCCACCACATACTCCAACTCCCCCTCAACCAACACCGGGGCAGGAGGATCAACGGAGGGAACCACAGGCGCCATGTATCTCCGCAACAACGACCTATGGAATACATTATGGATGGCAAAAGAAGCTGGAAGGGTCAAACGAAATGACACAGGATTGAGAACCTCAGAAATCTTATACGGACCAATGAAACAAGGCTTAAACCTAGGAGAGGAAACCTTCATAGGAACATAACGAGACGACAACCAAACCAAATACTTAACACGAAGTCGGGGACCCACACAGCGCCAGCGGTTAGCGAAACGTTGAGCCTTCTCCTGGGACAAGGTCAATTGTCCACCACATGAGTCCAAATCTGCTGCAACCTATCCACCACAGTATCTACACCAGGACAGTCCGAAGACTCAACCTGCCCTGAAGAGAAACGAGGATGGAAACCAGAATTGCAGAAAAACGGCGAAACCAAAGTAGCCGAGCTGGCCCGATTATTAAGGGCGAACTCAGCCAAAGGCAAAAAGGACACCCAATCATCCTGATCAGCAGAAACAAAGCATCTCAGATATGTTTCCAAAGTCTGATTAGTACGTTCGTTTGGCCATTTGTCTGAGGATGGAAAGCCGAGGAAAAAGACAAATCAATGCCCATCCTAGCACAAAAGGATCGCCAAAACCTCGAAACAAACTGGGAACCTCTGTCCGAAACGATGTTCTCCGGAATGCCATGTAAACGAACCACATGCTGGAAAAACAACGGCACCAAATCAGAGGAGGAAGGCAATTTAGGCAAGGGTACCAAATGGACCATCTTAGAGAAGCGATCACAAACCACCCAAATGACCGACATCTTTTGAGAGACAGGTAGATCCGAAATAAAATCCATAGAAATATGCGTCCAGGGCCTCTTCGGGACCGGCAAGGGCAAAAGCAACCCACTGGCACGAGAACAGCAAGGCTTAGCCCGAGCACAAGACCCACAGGACTGCACAAAAGAACGCACATCCCACGACAAAGACGGCCACCAAAAGGTTCTAGCCACCAAATCTCTGGTACCAAAGATTCCAGGATGACCAGCCAACACCGAACAATGAACCTCAGAGATAACTCTACTAGTCCATTTATCAGGGACAAACAGTTTCTCCACTGGGCAACGGTCAGGTCTATCAGCCTGAAATTTTTGCAGCACCCGCCGCAAATCAGGGGAGATGGCAGACAAAATTACCCCCTCTTTGAGAATACCCGCCGGCTCAGGAACACCCGGAGAGTCGGGCACAAAACTCCTTGACAGGGCATCAGCCTTCACATTTTTAGAGCCCGGAAGGTACGAAACCACAAAATCAAAATGGGAGAAAAAAAGCGACCAACGAGCCTGTCTAGGATTCAACCGTTTGGCGGACTCGAGATAAGTCAAATTCTTGTGATCCGTCAAGACCACCACGTGATGCTTGGCTCCTTCAAGCCAATGACGCCACTCCTCGAATGCCCACTTCATGGCCAACAACTCTCGATTGCCAACATCATAATTGCGCTCAGCAGGCGAAAACTTTCTAGAAAAGAAGGCACATGGTTTCATTACCGAGCCATCAGAACTTCTTTGCGACAAAACAGCTCCTGCTCCAATCTCAGAAGCATCAACCTCGACCTGAAACGGGAGCGAAACATCTGGCTGGCACAACACAGGGGCAGAAGAAAAACGACACTTCAACTCCTGAAAAGCTTCCACAGCCGCAGAAGACCAATTGACCACATCAGCACCCTTCTTGGTCAAATCAGTCAACGGTTTAGCAACACTAGAAAAATTACTGATGAAGCGACAATAAAAATTAGCAAAGCCCAGGAACTTTTGCAGACTCTTCACAGATGTCGGCTGAGTCCAATCATAAATGGCCTGGACTTTAACAGGGTCCATCTCGATAGTAGAAGGGGAAAAAATGAAACCCAAAAATGAAACTTTCTGAACTCCAAAGAGACACTTAGACCCCTTCACAAACAAAGAATTAGCACGAAGGACCTGAAACACCATTCTGACCTGCTTCACGTGAGACTCCCAATCATCCGAGAAGACCAAAATATCATCCAAATATACAATCAGGAAATTATCCAGGTACTCTCGGAAGATGTCATGCATAAAGGACTGAAATACTGATGGAGCATTGGAAAGCCCGAATGGCATAATCAGGTACTCAAAATGGCCCTCGGGCGTATTAAATGCTGTTTTCCATTCATCGCCCTGTTTAATACTCACAAGATTATACGCACCACGAAGATCTATCTTGGTGAACCAACTAGCCCCCTTAATCCGAGCAAACAAATCAGATAGCAGCGGCAAGGGGTACTGAAATTTGACCGTGATTTTATTTAGAAGGCGGTAATCAATACAAGGTCTCAACGAACCATCCTTCTTGGCCACAAAAAAGAACCCTGCCCCCAATGGCGACGACGAGGGGCGCATATGACCCTTCTCCAAGGATTCCTTTATATAACTCCGCATAGCGGCGTGTTCTGGCACAGATAAATTGAACAGTCGGCCCTTAGGAAACTTACTACCAGGAATCAAATTGATAGCACAATCGCAATCCCTATGAGGAGGTAGGGCACTGGATATGGGCTCATCAAATACATCCCGGTAATCCGACAAAAACTCCGGGACTTCAGAAGGGGTGGATGACGAAATAGACAAAAATGGAACATCACCATGTACCCCCTGACAACCCCAGCTGGACACAGACATAGATTTCCAATCCAATACTGGATTATGGACCTGTAGCCATGGCAACCCCAAAACGACCACATCATGCAGATTATGCAACACCAAAAAGCGAATATCCTCCTGGTGTGCAGGAGCCATGCACATGGTCAATTGGGTCCAGTACTGAGGCTTATTCTTGGCCAAAGGTGTAGCATCAATTCCTCTCAATGGAATAGTATACTGCAAGGGCTCCAAGAAAAAACCACAGCGCCTAGCAAACTCCAAGTCCATCAAATTCAGGGCAGCGCCTGAATCTACAAATGCCATAACAGAATAGGATGACAAAGAGCAAATCAGAGTAACGGACAAAAGAAATTTCGACTGTACTGTACCAATGGTGGCAGACCTAGCGAAACGCTTAGTGCGCTTAGGACAATCGGAGATAGCATGAGTGGAATCACCACAGTAAAAACACAGCCCATTCCGACGTCTGTGTTCTTGCCGTTCAGCTCTGGTCAAAGTCCTATCACATTGCATAGGCTCAGGTCTATGCTCAGATAATACCGCCAAATGGTGCACAACTTTATGCTCACGCAAGCGTCGATCGATCTGAATGGCCAAAGACATAGACTCATTCAGACCAGCAGGCATGGGAAATCCCACCATGACATCTTTAAGGGCTTCAGAGAGACCCTTTCTGAAAATTGCTGCCAGGGCACATTCATTCCACTGAGTGAGTACCGACCACTTCCTAAACTTCTGACAATATATCTCTACCTCATCCTGACCCTGACAAAGAGACAGCAAGATTTTCTCTGCCTGATCCACTGAATTTGGTTCATCATAAAGTAATCCAAGCGCCAGAAAAAACGCATCAACATCACGCAATGCCGGATCTCCTGGCGCAAGGGAAAATGCCCAGTCTTGAGGGTCGCCACGTAACAAAGAAATAATGATTTTCACTTGTTGAACAGGGTCACCTGAGGAGCGAGGTTTCAAAGCAAGAAACAATTTACAATTATTTTTGAAATTCAGAAACTTAGATCTATCCCCAAAAAACAAATAAGGAATTGGAATCCTAGGCTCTAACATCGGATTCTGAACCACAAAATCTTGAATGTTTTGTACCCTTGCAGTGAGATTATCCATACAAGAGAACAGACCTTGAATGTCCATATCTACACCTGTATCCTGAACCACCCAAAGGTAAAGGGGAAAAGAGAGACAAAACACACTGCAAAGAAAAAAAATGGTCTCAGAACTTCTCTTATCCCTCTATTGAGATGCATTAGTATTTTGGGCCACCTGTACTGTAATGACCTGGTGGTGAGGACAATAATGGACCTGGTGGTTAAGAGCACACGGAATGACCTGATAGTTACTAATAATACAGGACAAGCTCTGAGACGTGGGAACTCTGCTGACCGCAATCCCTAATCCTATCACACACACTAGAAATAGCCGTGGATTGCTCCTAACGCTCCCTATGCAACTCGACACAGCCTAAGGAACTAGCTAGCCCTAAGGATAGAAAAATAAAGCCTACCTTGCCTCAGAGAAATTCCCCAAAAGAACAGGCAGCCCCCCACATATAATGACTGTGAGTTAAGATGAAAATTACAAACACAGAGATGAAATAGATTTAGCAAAGTGAGGCCCGACTTACTGAACAGACAGAGGATAGGAAAGGTAACTTTGCGGTCAGCACAAAAAACTACAAAAAGACCACGCAGAGGGCGCAAAAAGACCCTCCGCACCGACTCACGGTGCGGAGGCGCTCCCTCTGCGTCCCAGAGCTTCCAGCAAGCAAGACAAAAATCAAAATAGCAAGCTGGACAGAAAAAATAGCAAACAGAGAAAAACAAGCAGGAACTTAGCTTCTACTGGGAAGACAGGTCACAAGAACGATCCAGGAGCGAACTAGACCAATACTGGAACATTGACAGGTGGCATGGAGCAATGATCTAGGTGGAGTTAAATAGAGCAGCCAGCTAACGAATTAACCTCCTCACCTGTGGAAGGAACCTCAGAAGCCGCAGCCCCACTCACAAGCACCAGAGGAAGCCCATGGACAGAACCAGCCGAAGTACCATTCACGACCACAGGAGGGAGCTCAACAACAGAATTCACAACAGCTCTGCTGCAGTGGAAGAGGGGTTTGCTTTGGATTTTCTAACCAACAAACGTTCCTCCTGAGCAGTTTTCTTGCGGCATCTGCAAATCTGGGCTTGTCAAACACATCTCCAGTCTCTTCAAATCTTTTTTAATTCTTTGTACTTGATGCTGAGACACATTAAAGGTGGCAGCCACCTCCGCAGTGGATCTGGTCTTCAGCCTCTAAATAATCCAGGCTTTGGTCGCAGGGTGGATTTTTAGCATGTTGTCAGAGCTCAAGATCCAGTTCAAGTGAAGGTCTGGGGTGCTGGGTTTCTTTTTATACACACACACTAATTAACCGATCATTTACTGAGCACAGGTGAGGATATAAACTAGGATTGGGTGTATTATATGACCAAGCGACAAAACATTTGTCTTGCCAAAATCTAACCATTCTGTGTCCATTAACTGATCAATATTTCTGCATTGATGCCAATTTATTTTCTTAAGCTAAACTACATTTTGGAGGGTTTCAGTTTTCAAAAGAATCATTTATACAACCAATGGATGAATTTAACATCAGGTTATAAACTTTTATTTACATAACATGGATAAGCGACATAACTTCTGTCAGGGAGTGTACAGCACTGCTTCTGTGCTTCCTGACACTTGGAGAACTTCCCCGTAACACCTTGCCTGAACATTAGATGTGTGACCCCCTATTGCTTGCAATATTACTTTTGTTTTGTATCTTTTAATTTATTAAATTTGTCTCATCTTAATCTTCATTCCCACCTTACCTTTTGAATTTACATCCGATACAAATTTTCTGATACAAATTGACTTCAGTTTGCTCTTCTATGTTTGAAATCAAGTCTGGTAGTTTTCCACAACTCTGACCTCCTTCCTGATATTGATTTCACAATGTATCAGCTTCAGCAGCATACCATCTACTAATGGATACTTTACTTGAAGAGTGCCATCAATATACAGCATTATTATTCCTCTCCACTGAAGGGTTTTTTAAACCGCCAAACTCAGTTTTAATTTATAGGCTACAATGTACTGGATTGTATTGAAGAAGCCTCCTATAATGATTTTTTCTTTGTTTCTACATTCCTATACTTTACTTTTCAGTTTTTATGGTTCTGTGTCTCCATGTTTGTTTTCTACATGCTGCTCTTCCTGGTCAGGCACTTTTTTGTTAACCAAACACATGAGTCTCAGTCAATGCTACCAACACTCTGCCTATGCTTGTGTACTCCTCTCCGTCTGCCCACTCCACTCTCATAATTAATGCTGTTGAAAAGTCAAATGTTCATCAAGTTCAACTGAGGGATGCAAAGGGGTAAAATGAATGCTTATATGTACAACCACAATGATTGAACCAACTGGTTCTCCCTAGAATAACTAATCTTTCCCTCCTGATCACAATTGTCAATCCACCCGACTAAACATTCAGAAAATAACTTTACACATGTACATAAATTTAGGTTATTTTACTCTGACAAAGCATCTATACTTTGAAAGCATCAATGGTTCAAGCTTGTACCAGCTCATGAGGCAGACTATTCCACAGAAAAATAGTTCTCTTGATTAAAAAGCTTTGCCTCATCTGGAGATTTAACTTTTTTCTCCAGGTGAGGGAAGTGGCCCTTTGTCTTTTGAGGGAATTTTATATGAAAAAGCTTTCGACTATACATTTGTGTAGGCCAATTATTTACAGGTACAAGTTAATCAAGACCCCCTTTAGATGTCTTTTCTCAAGACTAAATAAATGTAATTATTTTGTCTTTGCGCTTCTTTGTACCCTTTCTAGATCCAGAGCATTCTTTCTATGAACTGGTAGTGAGTGTAGTTGAATTCCACACAAATTTTCCAAAAATCCACATGTTGGAGAGTACAAATTTTTTTGTAATTTGCTTTGTGCAAATTTAGAAAAAAGGCAGACAGCTGCGGCTGCCATCTTGATGAACAGTAGTAGTCTGGCAAAAGAATAAAAAGACAAAAAACTTTCTTCACTCGCCTCCCCATACGCTGCTTTGCCTCTCTAATCCTCCATGCCTCGTGTCTGTTCCGGTGTTCACTGTAGGCTGGGACTTTCGGTTGTGAGTAGGCCTTGGAGTTCATTGATCATGCTTAGAGGCTTACTTGAAGCCAGAAGTAGGGTTGAGCGACTTTTCCTCTTTTTGGGTCGAGTCGGGTTTTGCGAAACCCGACTATCTCAAAAGTCAAATCGAGTGAAATCGGCTGATTATCTCGAAAAGGCGGGGATCGACCAAAACACGAAAACCAATGCAAGTCAATGGGGAAGCATATTCGGCAGTAAGTGGGGGCCAGGAAAACACCTACAGTGCCCATTTTAATGGCAAAAACATCCATTCTTGTTACTGAAGCTTGTCAATCATAATTTACCTTATAATAATAGTTAGGCATTGGAAATTGGGGGGTCATTTGGCTAAAGTTGTGGGTGGTAGGGCTGGTTCAAGTATTTAGTGGGCCCAAGAAATGTGGACCACGTCACGGCAGTGGAGCAGGGAGAGGTAAGTATTTCAACTTTGCAAGTGCTGTAATCCTGAGCAAGCAGGGGGGGTCCACTCGTTGGCATTAAGTAAGTAAGGCAGCACACCCTAGGTTCAGCACCTGTTCACACTTAGTCTATGTTTGGATGTGCCGGTCAGGTTTTTGAAAAATACACTCGTTGGCATTGGCATTGGCACAGGGCCTCTCAAAGTATGGCGGTGTGTTTGCACGGCGGGTACGCCTCCCACCGGCAACGACACTTTTGCGTACTATGAGGGGCCCTGTGCCAGTGACGTCGCCAACGAGTATTCCTTCCCCCACCTGATGAAGGAACCTGCACTTTCATCTGCACCTTTCTCTTTGTCCCCATGTAAGGTGGTATGGTATGCGGGAAGGAGAACCTGACTTTCAGCAGGGTCACGTTCTGGCTGTGTAGCGTGCACGGGGAATGTAGCATTCTGGGTCAATGTACCAGCAGACTCATCTATCACTGGCTGGGCAATGGGCAGGATGAGGAGGAACCACAGATATAGGCCCAAATAATAAAGTGGGCTAAATGCAGTTCAAAATTGGTAACAGGACTAACCAGGGGGCATTGCTTTGTTCAGTGGAGGACAACTGTAATGAGAGGCTGACACAGTGAGTAGGCCCAAATCAGTAAGTAGGCTAAATGCAGTTCAAAATTGGTAACAGAAGTAAACAGGCGGCACTGGTTTGTTCAGTGGAGGAGAACAGCAAGGAGCGGCAGACATCGTTAGTAGGGCCAACAAAACAAGTAGGCCAAATGCAGTGTTATATTAAAAACAATTTAACGAGAGCCTGAAGATAGAAGCTAGGGAAAGGCAACCTGGAGAACACCTTGGAGCGGAAGACACTGTTTATAGAACCCAGACCCAACTTGTAGGCCTAATGCAGTGTTATATCAACAACTACTTAACGAGAGCTTCAAGATAGAAGCTAGGGAGAGGCAACCTGGAGAACACCTTGGAGTGGCAGACACCATCTCTAAAACCCAGACCCAACTTGTAGGCCTAATGCAGTGTTGTATAAACAACTACTTAACGAGAGCTTCAAGATAGAAGCTGTTGTGAATTCTGCTCTTGGGTTCCCTCCAGTGGTTGTAGGTGGGAATGCAGTTGTCTCTGAGTCACAGTCCTGGCCAGGTGTATCTGCTAATTGCTGTTCTGACTGGGATATTTAAGTGTGCCTGATTTATTAGCCCTTGCCAGTTGTCAATGTTCCTTGTGAAGTGTTGGTTCACTTTCTGGCTTCTCCTGCTAGCTGCCAAATTCAGCAAAGATAAGTGTTTGTTTTTTTGTGTCTGTGGCACACTGTTGTGTGCTTGTTTTGTTTGTATTCCTGCTCTGATTGTAGGATTCGCTGGAGTTGCAGATATACGCTCCTACATCTTTAGTTAGATGTAGGAAGTTTTTGTATATTCTGCGGTGGATGTTTTTGAAGGGTTTAAATACTTACCGCACAGAACTCTGTCCTATCCTGTCCTATTTAGCTAAAAGTGGCCTCCTGTGCTAAATCCTGTTTTTCTGCCTGTGTATGTTTTTTCCTCTCCGACTCACCTCCAATATTTGTGGGGGGGGGGGGCTGTCTATCCTTTGGGGATCTGCTCTGAGGCAAGATAGTATTCCTATTTCCATCTTTAGGGGTATTTAGTCCTCCGGCTGTGACGAGGTGTCTAGGATTGTTAGGTACACTCCACGGCTACTTCTAGTTGCGGTGTTAAGTTCAGGATTGCGGTCAGTATAGTGACTACCTTCTCCAGTGAAAGTTCTCATGCTGCTCCAAGGTCACCGGATCATAACAAGAAGCTAGGGAAAGGCAGCCTGGAAAACACCTTGGAGCGGCAGACACCATCTCTAGAACCCAGACCCAACTTGTAGGCCTAATGCAGTGTTGTATCAACAACTACTTAATGAGAGCTTCAAGATAGAAGCTAGGGAAAGGCAACCTGGAGAACAACTTGGAGCGGCAGACACCGTCTCTAGAACCCAGACCCAACTTGTAGGCCTAATGCAGTGTTGTATCAACAACTACTTAACGAGAGCTTCAAGATAGATGCTAGAGAGAGACAACCTGGAGAACACCTTGGAGCGGCAGACACCGTCTCTACAACCCAGACCCAACTTGTAGGCCTAATGCAGTGTTGTATCAACAACTACTTAGCGAGAGCTTCAAGATAGAAGCTAGGGATAGGCAACATGGAGAAAACCTTGGAGCGGAAGACACAGTTTGTAGACCCCAACGAAACTTGTGGCCCCAATGCAGTTTTAAAATTCTGACAGGCTGAAAACCAGACAATTGCAGCTCTTTTCTTTTTTTTTTAGAGGAGGACAGCTGCATTGGGTGGTGCAGACAGACACTGCTAGTAGGCCTTAGACCACAAAGTTGGCTGGCTGCAGGTTTAAAAAAGGTTACATGGGTACACGGGCAGCATTGGTGTGGTCAGCGGAGGACAATTGGAAGGAGGGACCGCAGACAGACTTAGTAGGCCTAAAATAAAAAAAATTAGGCTCAATGCAGTTAGAATTATGTTGCAGGGGTACACAGGCAGCATTGGTGTGGTCACCGGAGGACAATTGGAAGCAGGGACCGCAGACAGACTTAGTAGGCCTAAAATAAAAAAATTAGGCTCAATGCAGTTAGAATTATGTTGCAGGGGTACACAGGCAGCATTGGTGTGGTCACCGCAGGACAATTGGTAGGAGGAACCACAGACAGACTTAGTAGGCCTAAAATAAAAAAATTAGGCTCAATGCAGTTAGAATTATGTTGCAGGGGTACATAGGCAGCATTGGTGTGGTCACCGGAGGACAATTGGTAGGAGGGACCGCAGACAGACTTAGTAGGCTTAAATTAAAATAATTAGGCTCAATGCAGTTAGAATTATGTTTCGAGGGTACACAGGCAGCATTGGTGTGGTCACTTGAGGACAATTGGTAGGAGGGACCGCAGACAGACATTTTAGGCCTAAAATAAAAAAATTAGGCTCAATGCAGTTAAAATTATGTTGCAGGGGTACACAGGCAGCATTGGTGTGGTCACCGGAGGACAATTGGTAGGAGGGACTGCAAACAGACTTAGTAGGCCTAAAATAAAAAAAATTAGGCTCAATGCAGTTAGAATTATGTTGCAGGGGTACACAGGCCGCATTGGTGTGGTCACCGGAGGACAATTGGAAGGAGGGACCACAGACAAACTTAGTAGGCCTAAAATAAAAAAAATAGGCTCAATGTAGTTAGAATTATATTGCAGGGGTACACAGGCAGCATTGGTGTGGTCACCGGAGGACAATTGGTAGGAGGGACCGCAGACAGACTTAGTAGGCCTAAAACAACAAAATATAGAAAATGTTCAGCACAGCCGAAGGGAGGAGGTGCACGGTCATAGGTTCCCAAGCCTCAATGTGTAAATAACAAGTGACTGGCACACTCCGGACGTGTTGTGATGCAAAATTGGGGGTTTATTATACATACAGTAAACACAAACGTTTCGGTTGTAACTGGACCTTCATCAGTGTGCTAGATTACTAGTATGTTGGAGGAGCCCCAAAAGTTAGAACTAAGATGCATCGGAAGCCTGAAGCTATATAGAATTCAGGTTGTAGAAGCAGATTGTGACGCCCAAGAGACCGGGGTACCCAGCACCGGACCAATGGGGTCTGTCTCTTGAGGGGGGTGTCACGGGTGGCTTGACCCGGTGCTGTGGCCTCAGGCAATGCACAGTGTAAAGGGTATCGTGAGGGAACAGGCACTTACTTGATCAGCAGCAGGTTCTCCCAGCGGTGATGATCCCAATCCTGGATAGATGGCTATTGTCCAAATGAAAGACTGAGGCACTGAAACGTTTAACCAGTTTACTTTAACAAAAAAGGATTTACAACCAGTCCTGTCACCGGAGTCTGTATGGGAACTCTGAGTTACTTTGACCCTGCCGGGGTCTTCGCCTCTTATTGTACGCAATATCTGTGTGGCCCTGCTGCTGTATGTGAACTGGCTGCCGGCCCAATCTGTCCCCTCCGGGTCCTGGTTCGACGGGCAACCCGAGTCCTTTTATCGGCTTACCCCCTCCAGGAGTACCGCTGAACTCTGTGTCTGTTGCTGCGTCCGACCCTAGTGAAGCTGATATCACCTCACGTTTTTCCGGTTGCTGTATTATATGTAATGAATACAGCCACGGATCCGGTATCCGTCTTTGCGCCTGTTCTGGGTAGTGATTAATGCTACCCGGTTCTCACAATGTCCTTTTTCTCTATCCCTCTTCTCCTCAGGCCGGTGATTTAGGCCTGGTAACAGTCACAGGGCTGTTAGAGATTCAACTGTATGACCTCTCACTTTCAGCTCCTTAGCCCAACTGCCAGTTCTTCTCTCAGACCAGAATGGATCAAGGGGAGTCTCTGGAGCTCCCCCTTCTGGCCGGAGGTGGTAGTGCAGTCTTGCTATTTTAGTATTTGCATTTACTGTCAGTAACTATTTTTGTGGCAAATACCCCTAGGGGTGCCACATTCCCCCTTAGTTAAGAACAGTACTCCGGGACTGTGGGACAATAACATTTTGAAATAACAATTAATATGTACAGAGTCTTAAAAATGAAAAGTTACAAAAACCACTCGAGGAAACAAAAATATAGTTCTGTACAAAGTCACTTCAAATAGCGTCCATTAATACAGTTCTATCCTTGAAGGTATTAGGAAAGGCACTGTACTTAGTGTCCAGGAATTTAGTTCCATTTTTCCAACGGAGTTATCAATATAAAGTCTAAAGAAAGTTCAAAAAGAGCGAGGAGCAAAGTTCAAAAAGCAGTCTTTCCGGAGCTTTGATTTAGTGCCTCCGGGCTGATAAAAAGTTCAAGAATATGCAAGAAGTTCATACAGACAAGTCTCTGTAGGCACTGGGCTTAAACGTTGCAGACTGATAGCAATGACTATACTACATTTTCTGTTTAACTATATACGGCATAACATATATACAATTCACATTATGAGCTTTATAGTTGGTAATCTGCATACCTGGCCGGTAATTGACCCTGGGTACTACGCTGTGATCTACGTAATAGCGGTGTCTCTTCATGTGGTGTACTACTGTCTACTGCGGATGTAGTATCTGCCCGCTCTGCTAAAGATAATTCCACGACTATGGAGTTGGCAAGTCCACCGTGAATGGGATTACTCTGACCAGGAATCTGTTCTTCCTGGCCTGGAACCTCCTGTAGTACGGGGTCAGCCTCTTCCTGTCTTGGGACTTCTGGTATTGGGTTTGGTGTTGGGTAAAAGGCCACCATGGGAACCACTACTGCACCATGGTATGTTAGTAGGGTTTTGGGAAAGTCTCCTATACAGGTGTGATACACTTCCTCTTCTTTTTCCTTTACTGGTTGAACCTGTATGGGTTGAATAACTTCTGGTTCTGGCTGGACAACGTCTGGCTCTTTCAATGCTTCCGGACATAATTTAAGATTGTCTCTTGACACTAGTACAGATGTTAAGCCTCCGTTTTTGCTAATGAGACACATTTTAGGATTATCCACTCTTGTTGGTAAAACTGTGTAGGGTACGGCTTCCCACTGATTGTCCAGTTTATTGGTTCGACGATTTCTCTTGAGCACTTGGTCACCTGGTCTTAATGGGGTCTCTAGAGCATTCTGGTTGAAAGTTCGCTCTTGTCTTTCTCTAGTTTGCTGAAGGCTTCTTTCCACACTCTCTTGCACTTGGCGATACTGCTTTTGCCGTATGATATCCCAATTGGAGTCTTGGACTTCTGCGTCTGGTTTCAGAATTCCCATTTCTAGATCGATTGGTAATTGGCCGGGTCTTGCACGCATAAGGTAAGCTGGGGTGCAATTGGTGGAACTCACCGGGACATGATTATACAGATCCACCAAGTCAGGCAATTTCTCTGGCCATTGATTCCTTTCTGCCTCAGGTAAAGTCTTTAGTAGTTCTATTACAATATGGTTCATCTTCTCGCATAAGCCGTTTGTTTGTGGATGATAGGCCGTCGTCCGGATCTTTTTGCAACCATACATATTACAGAATTCTCTGAAGATCTCTGATTCAAAGGCTGTACCTTGGTCGGTGAGAACCTGTTCCGGATATCCATGGGGTCTACAAAAGTACGTTTGGAATGCTTTGGCTGCTGTTTTTGCTGTCAGATCTTTTACGGGTACTACTACCAAGAAGCGTGAATAATGGTCCACGATGGTCAAGGCATAGACATAGCCAGACCGGCTTGGTGTCAACTTCACGTGGTCCATGGCTACAAGTTCAAGTGGTTGTTTGGTGATTATGGGCTGCAGTGGTGCTCTTTGGTTCTTTTGATCGTTTCTTCTGAGGTTGCACGGGCCACAATTTCTGCACCACTGTTCGATTGATTTTCTCATCCCGACCCAATAAAATCTTTCTCTTAGAAGTACTTCTAACTTTTTCCAACCGAAGTGACCAGCACCATTATGGTAAGCTTCGAGGACCATCTTGACATCTTGTTTAGGCACGATAATCTGCCAAACCAATTCATGTGTTTTCGGATTGGTGTACCTTCTACAGAGCTTCCCTTGATACAGGAACATTTTGCCTCTCTCTTTCCAGAGTTGATGCGTCTCTTCTGGGGCATCCTCATCGGGATATGCACTTTGCTCAGTTAACAGTTCCTTCACCAACTTCACAGCCGGATTGCTGTCTTGGGTGTCAGCCCATCTATGGTGTGCTAACGGATTTAAATTCACCTCTTGTTGTTTCTGATAGGTACTTGACTGATGATGTTTTGCCTTGGGATGATGGAAGGCTGGTAGTTCAATTTCTTCAAGCTCCCCCATTTCTTCTTCTACATCTCTCAAGTGTGGCATCCGGGATAGGGCATCGGCATTTCCATTCTTGCGACCTGCTCGATACTTGATCTTGAAGTTGTAATTAGATAACCGGGCTATCCATTGCTGTTCTAACGCACCTAATTTGGCTGTGTCCAGGTGGGTCAACGGATTGTTGTCAGTATAGACAATAAATTCTGCAGCGGCCAGATAGTGTTTGAAACGTTCAGTCACAGCCCAAACTACTGCCAGTAGTTCCAATTTGAAGGAGCTGTAATTTTCTGAATTTCTTTCAGTAGGCCGGAGCTTTCTACTTGCAAAGGCGATGACTTTCTCCCGACCTTCTTGCTTTTGTGACAGCACCGCTCCTAGTCCCACATTACTGGCATCGGTGTAGAGGATGAAAGGTTGATGGTAATCTGGGTATGCCAGAACCTCTTCTCCGGTTAGTGCCTTCTTTAGTTGTTCAAAGGAGTCTTCCCTTTCGTCGTTCCACTGAAAAGGAGGGTTTCGGTTTGAAGGTTTCTTCGTCTGCCCTACCAAGGTGTCTTGCAAGGGTGCTGCCAACTTGGTAAATCCTTTTATAAATCTGCGATAGTAACCCACCAATCCCAGGAATTGTCTCACTTCTTTTGCGCTGGTAGGTCTTGGCCAATCCCTTATGGCGCTTATTTTCTCGGGATCTGGTGCTACTCCCTCCGAACTCACGATGTGTCCCAGGTACTGTACCTTTGGCTTGAGAAGGTGACATTTGGATGGCTTGACTTTCATGCCATACCTGGATAAGGCTTCGAACACTTCTGCCAGGTCTATTAAGTGTTGTTCGTAAGTCTTTGAGTAGACGATCACATCATCTAGGTACAGGAGGACGGTCTCAAAGTTCTTGTGTCCGAGGCAGCATTCCATCAGCCGCTGGAAGGTACCGGATGCGTTGCAGAGTCCGAACAGCATGCGATTAAATTCACATAGACCCATTGGTGTGGTGAATGCCGTCTTTTCCTTATCTCGCTCAGCCACAGGGACTTGCCAATACCCGCTTGTTAAGTCTAAGGTGGAAAAATAATTAGCAGATTTCAAAGCAGTTAACGACTCTTCTATCCTAGGCAAGGGGTAGGCGTCTTTATGGGTGATGTTATTAATCTTCCGGTAGTGTACACACATTCTCATGGTTCCGTCCTTTTTTTTGACAATCACTAGAGGGGCCGCCCAGGGGCTACAGCTGTCTCTTATTACCCCGGCCTGTTTCATCTCCCTCAGCATATCTTTTGCACATTGATAGTGAGCGGGCGGTATGGGTCTATATCTTTCTTTTATTGGGGGATGGTCACTGGTGGGGATTGTGTGTTCTACCCCTTCTATCCATCCGAAGTCCAATGGGTGTTTACTGAAGACTTGTTCATATTCCGTCACTAGCCTATACACCCCTTGTTTTTGATGGGTAGGTGTTGAATTTATGCCCACGTGTAGCTGTTGGCACCAATCCTCCATTTCTCCATCTGAGCCATTGCCTTCCACCTGACAGGTTGGTTCTAAGGGCTCAATGGTTGTGATGGCATTGTTGTCAACAGTATATAGCTTTGCCATTGTAGCATACCTTGGCAAAGTGACCTCTTCCTCTCCACAGTTCAAAAGTCGTACCGGCACTCGTCCCCGGTGTACCTCGACTATCCCTCGTGCTGTGAGTATAGTGGGCCTGCTGTCGGTGTACACTGGTTCTATTAAGGCTTGATAATCTCGTCCCTTAGTACCAATGGCTGCTCTACACCATACCAGCATTTCTGTTTTTGGTGGGATTACAATAGATGTTGGATCACTTACCCTCACACTGCCGATTTCTCCACCTGCAACTTCTACCTGTTGCCTTAACATCAATACTTTTATTTCCCTCCGGAGAACTCTCTGCTGGCAGGATTGGGCAGTTTCAGCAATTTGCTGTAAGACAGAAATGACTTCGGAAAAGCAGTTCTCTAACACATTAATTCCTATCAATACAGTTGGTTCACAGTTCCGCCAGTCAACATCAACAACAATTATACCCTGTTTCTTCAATTCTACTTTACCAATCTTTATGGTCATCTCCCTGAATCCTAGTTTCGGTACCAACTTACCATTACTGGCCCATATATCTAGTTCAACATCAGAGGGCCCTTTATCAATATCTGCATCAGCCCAGTACCTCTTATAAAGGATATACGGTATAGATGAAATCTGGGAACCTGTGTCCAGCAAAGCGTTGAGGGGAATTCCGTCCAGCACGATAGGGATAATGGGTCGTCCTCCGATGTACCTGTCGTGCCAGGGTGTTGGGCCTTGAAAGTTCATTCCTGCGAAGCGGCCCGCATTCCCAGGGGATTCCCGTTTAAATCACAATCTCGTGCAAAGTGGCCTGGCTGCTGGCAACGGCGGCAAATGGGCTGTCCATCCGGTTGGTAGCGGTCGCGGGGTCGTCCTCTCCATGTCGGGTATCTCCGGGGTCTCATCCATGGAACACCTTCTCTACGGTTTGACAACTCCATCTTGGGTCCTCTCATCTCCTGCATGGTTTTAGCCATTGAAGCAACAACATCAGTTAAAGAGTCAAGCTTTTGTTGAAGAGCCTCATTAGTACTTGGCCCCAGGGGCTTAGCAATGGCCCCGGACATAGCTGATGTCACTGGTACTCCATGTTGTTGAGGAGCCTCTGCCATGAGTTGCGCAGGATCCTGATCCCGAGGTGCCTCTGCCAGCTGGAGACGTATAACGCTCTCCTTTAATTGGGCAAATGTCAATTCAGGGTTCTTAAAAACAAGCATGCTCACATGCCCCCGGTGAGAAGGGGTATAGAGTCCCTCAATAAATTGATCTCTTAGCAGTTTATCCGCTCCGGTGTTAAAAATGGGTTCAGCCAGTGTAAGTGATTTAAGGGCTTCCTGCAGGTTTAAGGCAAAGTCTCTCACGCCCTCATTAACTTTTTGTTTGCAATTAAAGAATCGTACTTTAGCTTTGCTGCTGGCAGTGGTTTCAAATGTAGCTTTTAATCCAGCAAATATGCGTTCAACAGTGCCTTTTAGATCAGCTGCCCATGCTGTGACTTCTCGCTTAGCATGGCCACTTAACTGCATCATCAGGAGACTAACACGCTGAACTTCACCCACAGGGAACATGTCAAAATGGGCCAGCATCTTTTCTCTGAAATCGTCAAGGGTATTAGGCTCACCTTCATACATTGGAAGCCATGGGCCACCCGGGGTATATGGCATCAGCACCGGCATGATGGGCGCCACTCCTTGCACCGCTGCGCTACCGGACTCTCTATCGACACTCTGTCTTTCAGCTGCATTAGCGTCGCCGGGTGCTGCGGCGTCTCCGTGCTGCGACATACTGTGCCCCCTTAGTTAATCCGGACCCTTCCGGTCCTCCGCTTCCGTCGGGATAGTGTAGATTCGTTCCGCTGTGCAGCAGGATCGATTTTCCCCTTGCTCTGATGTCAGAGCGCTCAGCTTGGTGCCGGTCACAATGACACGCCCCCTGCTGCTCCCACCCACCGCGCTCTGATTCTGAAGTTTTTCAGTTAGACTGGGGCTCAGGTGATGGCGTAGCTCAATTAACAGTCTCGTGCCTAACGGTTATGAAGTGATTACCTCAGGGGATGGCGGCCATCTTTACTCCATTATAACCAATGGGGAAAAGTCACTTTCAATAGTTTTCAATGGAGAATGGATTTTTCTTTAATAAAGTCAATTTTCAAGATTTTTCATCCAAGTTTTCACAGTTTTGGGCTCCAATCACGGCACACAATACCCGATATACGGGCTGGCTAGATCCTGTTCGTGACGCCAATTGTGACGCCCAAAGACCGGGGTACCCAGCACCGGACCAATGGGTCTGTCTCTTGAGGGGGGTGTCACGGGTGGCTTGACCCGGTGCTGTGGCCTCAGGCAATGCACAGTGTAAAGGGTATCGTGAGGGAACAGGCACTTACTTGATCAGCAGCAGGTTCTCCCAGCGGTGATGATCCCAATCCTGGATAGATGGCTATTGTCCAAATGAAAGACTGAGGCACTGAAACGTTTAACCAGTTTACTTTAACAAAAAAGGATTTACAACCAGTCCTGTCATCGGAGTCTGTATGGGAACTCTGAGTTACTTTGACCCTGCCGGGGTCTTCGCCTCTTATTGTACGCAATATCTGTGTGGCCCTGCTGCTGTATGTGAACTGGCTGCCGGCCCAATCTGTCCCCTCCGGGTCCTGGTTCGACGGGCAACCCGAGTCCTTTTATCGGCTTACCCCCTCCAGGAGTACCGCTGAACTCTGTGTCTGTTGCTGCGTCCGACCCTAGTGAAGCTGATATCACCTCACGTTTTTCCGGTTGCTGTATTATATGTAATGAATACAGCCACGGATCCGGTATCCGTCTTTGCGCCTGTTCTGGGTAGTGATTAATGCTACCCGGTTCTCACAATGTCCTTTTTCTCTATCCCTCTTCTCCTCAGGCCGGTGATTTAGGCCTGGTAACAGTCACAGGGCTGTTAGAGATTCAACTGTATGACCTCTCACTTTCAGCTCCTTAGCCCAACTGCCAGTTCTTCTCTCAGACCAGAATGGATCAAGGGGAGTCTCTGGAGCTCCCCCTTCTGGCCGGAGGTGGTAGTGCAGTCTTGCTATTTTAGTATTTGCATTTACTGTCAGTAACTATTTTTGTGGCAAATACCCCTAGGGGTGCCACAAGTACATAGACGCAGGGGAGTATGTCCCAGGTGGCGCTATCAGAAGAAAGCATGAAGCTATATAGATCCCAGGTTGTAGAAGCAATCTGCAGATGCAGGGTAGTGTGTCACAGGTGACACTATCTGCCCAGTAACTATGTAGCCACGTGGTGTCACCGCTGATAAGGGCTAAGAGGGAAGTGCACGCTATCAGCCTGATGAATGGAGGGAGCACGCTGTGGCAGAAAATGACTGACAGATGCCACAGTCAGGACTGGCGCAGATGCACTGATTGGCAATATAAATCTCTCTTCTTAGGTGTGGGACAGTGCAGAAAAATACAGGCCCACTGTTTTACACTACACAGTCTCAGGGGCAGAAAATGGCTTGAAGATATATATATATATATATATATATATATATATATATATATATAAAGGGACGGTACTACAATTACTATCTCCCTACAATAATCTCAGAAAAGTATGGCAGGCAGCTATAAAAAGGACTGCTGCACACAAAAGTGTGGACAAACAAACAAGATAGCTGTGCAGAAAGGAAGGAGCAACAGGATTTGTGCTTTGAAAAAAGCAGTTGGCTTGCACAGCGGCATACAAACAGCAATGCAGCTATCAGGGAGCCTTCTAGGGCAGCCCAATAAGCTACAGAGCTGATGAAGAAAAATCTAGCCTCCACTGTCCCTGCAAACAAAAGGTGGTGTTGGACAGTGGAAATCGCTACAGCACAAGCAGTTTGGGGGTTAATGTACCCTGCCTAACGCTATCCCTGCTTCTGACGAAGCGGCAGCAACCTCTCCCCATGCTCAGAACAGCAGCAGTAAGATGGCGGTCGGTGTGCGCGCCCCTTTATAGCCCCTGTGACGCCGCAGAAAGCAAGCCAATCACTGCAATGCCCTTCTCTAAGATGGTGGGGACCAGGACCTATGTCATCACGCTGCCCACACTCTGCGTCCACCTTCATTGGCTGAGAAATGGCGCTGAACGCGTCATATGAAACGCAACTTTGGCACGAAGGTCGCGTACCGCATGGCCGATCCCACAGTGGGATCGGGTCGGGTTTCATGAAACCCGACTTTGCCAAAGTCGGCAACTTATGAAAATGACCGATCCCTTTCTCTCAATCCTAGCCAGAAGTTCCAGCCCAGAGTGAACTCCAGGCCACAACATTCCAAAAGCCATGGCCTAGAGTAAACAACAGGACGGAGATGCAATATGACAAATGCGTGGAGAACCAGACAGCATTCCAGGAGAGGCGAGAGAGGTGGGCTGAAGCTGAGTGCAAGTATGTTATCTTTTATTTCACATCTTACATTTTTTTATGCTCTGTGGTTTAGAAAGACCCCAGAGCATAAGGGACATTTAATTCACAGGGAATTACTTCTCTGTGATTCAAATTTCACCTTTAAAATCTGGGTGAACAAATGAATAGAGATGGGCGAACCCGAACAGTAAAATTCGGCATCCGTATCGAATACCAGGAAGTCCATGTTACTGTTCAGGTTCAGGCCACTGCACACCAAGTGTTTGTCGCACTGTCATGTGCATGACAGCGCGGCAAACACCTCTTTTGATCGGATGTGAAATCATCACCGCAGGTCAGACAGCCACGGTTCCCACACTGTCAAATGACAGTGTGAGCCTGCAGGTATGATCAGAAGTATAACGTTTACCTCCGGTCATTGGTGTTGGTGGAGGGGACTGCTGCTCCCATCAGACGATGCCTGCTGCCGCTAGTAACAGTGAGAGCAGGTGGCGGCTGATGGGAGTATTCATCAGCCGGCACCTGTGCAGTACACAAAAATTTAAATATAAAGAAAACGGCTTGGGTTCCCCTGTATTATTGATAACCAGGCAAAACTCACAGCTGGGGGCTTCTCTGCAAATTAGTTTTACACGCCGAAACGCGCGTAGGGGTTGTGGCGCCGCAGGTCTGAGGTAATTATGCTGCACTAATTGTTTTTTACTGTCCTGTATGTTAGTTTGGATGTGGTTGCTGGATGCTTTTTACCAGCGTAGTGTTATTTACTCCAATCATTTGGATCACTAGCACACCAATGTTTGCTATAGGGATTGTACTCTTGATTATGAGCAATTTGTTAACCTCTTACCTGCGGCCCCTGGTGTAGTTACCCTTCAGAGTTTCCCATTTTGTATCTATGTATTTTAATAATAGTATGTGTATTTAATAAAGATGCTTTTGATAATGATCCCTTTCTGTGCAATATTTCTATGTAGGGTATATCCCTCCCTCTATGTAAATGTTATCCTTATGTTTGAATCTTGTCTATATATATATATATATATATATATATATATATATATATATATATATATGTTCTGCTAACATATCATGTTAAACATAGGCCCACTAGATGGGGTCAGGGATACCTTATTATAAGAAGTAGTGTGAATAGTTAATATAGGAGGGGCCACTGTGGGATAAGACAGAGAGCTTCCTGTTTTTAGCTCAGTGTAGCCTGGGAGCTGAACTGCTTAGGAGGGCCTGAGTGCCCTGACAGCCCAGACTGGCTTAATGTCCAGGACAACACAGTGAGCACGCAACGTTGCCAAGAAAGAAGCCCAGCCATCCAGGCTCAGCAGATCAGACAGTAGCACGCCAGAACAGCAGTGACAGCAAAGGCAGCAGTGACAACAGTAGTGAGACCTGGAGCTGAAAGTAATAACACGGCAGTACAGATGGGCAGGTCACTCACCATGTGGCAGCTTATAGCATGGTCAAATGCCCTCAGATCCGTGTCAAAACAGCTGAGGGAATTCCCAAGCGAAGTAAGTGTGGACAGGGAGGATGCTGACGAACCGTATGATATGGTTCATCCCGGGCACGTGCTGTGTGACAGGAAGGAGAGCACAGGGAAAGAGGAGGAGAAGCGTTATATGAAATCTGATGTTGGTGCTGTGATGAAAATTGATGTGCTGTGTCCTGAAGCCAGTAAAGTTGTTCAGTTAAAAGTTGCAATGGACTGTCTCATTTCATGCGAAACCGATTACAGAAACGTTCCAGCAACAAAGAGAAGACCCTGACGGCACAGTGAGAGAAGGCACAGGTATGCAGAGGTATGAGAACTGTTTGCATGTGATGGGAGGCCAGGACGCGATTACACTGCTGGCCCCGGACATGACTATGGCCCTGGTACTCCCTCTCAAACTTTGCGTAGTTGGCAGGATAATCACCAATGTCCAAACTATATGACTGGCACTTCAAAAACACATGATCACATTATTCGGTCTAACCTACACACAATAGCCGAAACAAAGAGATCCAGAGCTAAATAAGATCAACAAAGCTTTATTAAAGACAAATATGCATTAGTGCACAAACACCCTAACATAAGGTGAGAGGCTGAATAGTAATATATACATTATGAAAATAACAATACCTATAAAAACCACCGCAGAGTAATACATATATCCTCATGTACTGTCTGGCACAATTCCAGCTGCCTAAGCATATATAAAGTGCATCAAATATATATATAACCAGAGACAGTATGATAACTACCTGCAGCGAGTTCAGCATCCCACCTCACCCCAATGCGCATTTCGCAATCAGCTTCTTCCGGGGGCATCGGCAGGATGCAGTTACGGTCGCAGAGGTGGCAGACCAAGTGGTCAGGGAGCCCCAAGGGCCAGTATACCACTGGGGAAAATAGTGAGTAACCTACGTAAGTTTACAGGGGGAAACATTCTGCTAAGGAGCTGGACTGAGCGAGTCAGGGGTATGTTGAAGATGTACTCCATGACCCCCATAATGGAGGCAGAGATTGCCCTGATGGCTCTGGACGGAGAGGTGAGTACCTCCGTTATGTTATGCCTCCCCATGAGCACGATACCTTTAACAAGGTGCTACAGATTTTAGAGGAGATGCACGGAGACCCCACAGACGTAGAATTGCGCGTGAGTCTATTCAGCCATATTCAAAGGGAGGGGGAGATCATGACCCAATACATGAACACACTGTAAATACTAAGCGAGATGATGTAGGAATAGGACTCCCCGATATAGTTTTGCTAGACCAGTTGGTGACAGGCCTTAGATATGCGCTGCTTATGCAAGCTTTGCGTGAGTGCCTGCGAGCTAATCTGCACATGACTTTTGCAGACATTTGGGCAGAGGTGCGCATAGGTGAGCAGGAGCAGGGGACAGCAACCTTAACAGGGCTGGTCTGGAGCCGTGAGGTACCTACTCCAAACGAGGAAGAGCTGGAGTGGTCCTGTGAATTACGGCAGGGAATGCAGGAAATATAGGAAGAAATCGGGAGCCTGAAGGAAGCCCATACTGCTTTCTTGGATTCCAATGCCATACCCCGAGGTAACTCACAGCAAAAGATGAAAGAAGTTAGAGGAGAGGGGCAGAGTATGAAGAAAGCTTCAGCAGCAGCCCCAGAATTTAACCCCATATCGTGGGGTGAAGAGCGACTACAGATGGGTTATGCTTCTCGGACAGGACAGTAATCCAGACCGAATCGCCCACCAGACAGATGCAGAAGAGGGTTTAGGTCGTGTGGAAGAATGGGACACCTGTCCAGAGGTTGTCCAACCCAAGACAGCCGACAGCAAAGATCCGCTCACCCCTCCAAAGGTTCTGCTAATGGGAGAGAATGCCGCTCCTGGGAGAAATGTTATGGCGAGAAGAGAGGAGCCGCACCCAGAGCCAGATAGAACCATGATGCCGGAAGTCGAGAAGAAAGGGAGAAGGTGTCTACTGTGTATGATGAGATGACTGCGCTGCTCAGAAGTGTGGAGGCAAATCTGATGAAACTCTGAACTGGATCGGAAGGTCCCATCTGCGAGGTTTAACTCGAAGGGGAAGAAGGGACGCTTACTCGAGCAGTCCACTGAAGTCTATTGCAACCTTTTTTTTTTAAACTCTTTTTATTGAATGATTCCACAAAATAATATAACAGACATGTGACATTGCAGTGTAAAATCAGAGTAATTCAATGGCTAATCAAACAAATAAAATAAGTAAAATAGAACATTAAACATAATATATTCTCAGCAGCATTGCACCACTCCTCTCTGCATGTAGTATAGTACTGCTCCTTCTCACATATATTATAGTAATTCTCCCATTCCCATGTATTATAGTACCTCTTCTATCCCTGTGTATTGTAGTGCTGCTCCTATCCCCTTATACTATAGTACCCCTTCTATCACCATGTATTATAGTACACTGTTATCCACATGTATTTATTGTAGTAACAGGATGAGCTGATTAACTTGATTTTGCATGAAAATATTCAATACAGCCTTAAATCTTTAATCTGCATCTATCAGCTTTACTCTTTTTTTTCAACTAGTTGTTAAAATAATAAGCAGCACAGGAAACTGAGTAGAACAGAAAATTGGGCTTCCATACACTCAGATTAGTAATCAAATGCAGGTGAGGTGCAAGGGGGTTCTTTGCTCCTTGTTCCGTCATTCAGTGCACTCTTGCTATGCTACAGCTCGGGCTAGCCTGTCCTGGCTAGACTCAGCTCCTGTGTAACGATTCCCATGGCACAAATACATATTTGCAAACCTAGGAAAGTTCATAATACTGTGAAGGGATTAAAAGGCTCTAACCTTGGTTTATCAAATGCTTAAAAAATTTAATTGAAATGACAGTGCTCCTCTATAGTAGTATGTGCAGGGTTGAGAATGTTAAAGGGGTTGTGGTGAAAATCTGCAGTCACTCTATATGACTGCAGACTTCTGAATCTTTAAAACATGAGCATCATACTCTGTCAGGATTCTCTGGTGTCGCTGCCGAGTTCATGTATTCGATTTGCATATTTCAGGCAAATTTTGACCATAGATTCTCAGCCCCTCTCAATTAACTTGTATTGAGCAAGTCTGAGCACACCTAGTTGGCACATGACTACATGTATGCAAATCGCATACTTGCGGTTACATAACTGCCCGGTCTCCAGAGCAACACTGGAGAATCTGACAACCTCTGGTGTGGACACTATAAAGGATTCAGAAGTCTGCAGTCACATAGTCCTGAGAATAGGTGATAATAGCCTGTTTTTATAAGACGACCAATAGAGATTATAGTGCTGTGAGAGAAGGAATGCTAATAAAAGGTTTTGTAATGTGACACATCTAAACTCAGTTGTGCTGCTACTTCCCGACATTGACTTTAACTGAAAGAATTGAGTCATTTGTGCTTAAATCTCCCAGAGCTTATTAATCATGTGGGAGATTGAACTAGGAGACCAGAGCTATATCCTTTCTTCTCTCCTAAGCTATTGTGAGATTTGTTCTTTTCCTGATATGTTGCTGCCTGCTTTTTATTGGTCAGCAACATACAGGCAAAAGAAGCACATACGTCCCCAGTGAAAACTCTGATATCATCCCAACAAAAAAACTTTTTATTCTGCTCTACAGTGGCACTTCCATAAAAAATTTGGTGAAAGGTACTCTTTAAGGAATTGTGCCATGTCAGTAGAAGGCCTCAATCATGTTTACATGTGGCATTTAAAGAGCCTCTCCTTTAGTGTAATTCTAGGATTTGATGATGATGAGCTGGAACGAAAGCAGCTAACTAAATGGATAACTGCTTCAAACTAATTTTAGTTGTAATTTCTAAATGGTTTCTGTCTAGATGATGTTGTTTAGTTAAGTAAATGGTTATAAGTCCAGTCTATATCTTGGCACAACCTTGTTCTGTATTTTTAAAGGAATAAAAAATATCTTCGTTTTAGCTTTCCCTCAGTGAGGCTGAATGAAGCCTTTATACTGGATGGACTCTGCTGGTGAATTAATTTTAGGAAGTCTAAGCAGATGAGAATAAGGCTTTCTGTGTGATCATTTGAAGAGTCTTCCACAGGTCTGATTGCAGGTCTGAGAAGAAACACAAAGGTTTTACTGTCTAACGTCCTTTCAGAAAAAGACTCATTGTGGCAGTACAGTTGGTTTAGTGTAAGACACGACTCACGGTAATACGTGTACAGTTTATGTAGCTGACACGTATATACAGTAGTAGGATTGGCTAGGTATTTTGTACCTTTTTATGGAGAAAATGTGAAAGAAGAAAGTGATAAAGGAACTCTTACTGACCTAATGGAAATTAATGAAGTAAAACCACAATGAAAAGGAGAAAATAGAAGTCAATTTGTAAAAAAAAGCAGCAACAGGAAAATGTATGGGAGATATGATCCAAGTTAACAAAAACCTAGAAAATTACAAGTACAATAAATAAAACCTGGAGGGTCAAGTATAAACTCGGGTAATGTTGTAGTGTAAAATCCTTTTTAACCCTTTAAGGAACAAGTCAAATGTATCCCTAAATTGACCCACTGGGATCCTTCCCTATTACTAACTGTGACCATAAAAATGAGATTATTGCTGTCAGAACACACAAATGTAATCTGTAATCAAATCATTTTTTATGTCCTGACTGGACAGCTCCTTTAAAGCAAATAGGCTTTTTTGTTTTTTACTTTTTCTACTTTTTTACTTCTTTTAACAGCATTATGTCAGCACCATTTTTGTTTCTCTTTCTACATAGCTAATTGGGGATCTTGTTTTTTTGCAGGAAAACTTGCAGATTTTGTCTTAATTGTTTTGGAGTACATACAAGTTAAAGGGGTATTCTCAAATTAATAAATCGCTCTAGTTAGTTAGATGTCATGAAAATAAGCAAGTTTGCAATTGACTTGCTTTTTCTATCTGCTGTCTCTGCAGTGAGAGCTTTTATCTTTTTCTTTCTTATTTTTAAAACACTATTGATTCCATAATCGAGTACATGTGAAAAGGTTTCCATACTTAATATACTTATGTGACAGTGAGCAATCTAATGGTGACATACTGGTACAGAGGGAGAGAGGACTCTGCCCTCGCGAGCTTACAATCTATGGGATAATGAGGAAGGAGACTGTAAATCGGGGTGTGTGGTGGAGTTACAGGAGCTTCCGTGGTAGTGAAGTGGCATTGGGGTTATTGCAGGCTGTAGACTTTCCTGAAGAGATAGGTTTTCAAGTTAGGTCTGGAGGTTCCAAATGTGGAAGACTATCAGATGTGTTAAGGCACTGAACTCCAGTGTATGGGGGATGTATGATAAAAGCCTTGGAGCTCTGCTGCTCACGAGAACTTTTACCCATGGAGGAGAGCCCACCCTGTCAGAAACCAAGAAATAGAAAAGAGACTGCAGATTTATGAGCTGCTCAAAAGTCAACTTGAGGATAACTCTTAAATGACTATGTAAATGTATTAAAATGTCAAATACAGTATATGATAAATTCATTTCATCATAGTGTTTAATTTTTTTTATAATGTTACCTTTCTTAGCAAAATTACTTTTTTTTCTCAAAAAGGATAAAGTCATGTGAATTTCTAATTTCTACCATTAAATATTTATTGGTCAATAAAAATATATTTTTTTAAATCAATTGTTTTCATTGTATTTTTGAAACATTTTTTTCTAGTAGCTGTCCATCTAACTTCACGCTATATTATTTACTGTTCATGTAAAATGCATGTTCGTCTAATAGGGCTAACCTAAGATATGTCTAACAGGGACTAATACAGGACCGCTCAGGGAGGCTTTTCTAGGCCCCAGGCTGTTAAAATAAAACTGTGAACCTCAAGTATTGCAATGCTGGGGCTAGTGGTGGGGTGTCAGATGGATGCAACCGAAATGGATGTGTGTGATGGTACAATGTGTTAGCATTTTTGTCCCCACTTTTAACTTTTTCCCAGGGCCACACATTGTCTAAAACCTGCTGTGCCTACAGTCCTCTGGAAGGGCACAAAGTAAAGCAGCATTGTGCCAAATGTAAAACTCAGCTTTTTCCATCTGTAAGTTATAAATATAATGGAATAACTAAACTTGTTCATAAATTTATCATGTATAAATGTAGTACATGGTGTTCCATATAATTAAAACATTTGTGTTATCTTACATTTGTAAAATTAAATGTTTTTATTACATTGGAACATTTTGCTGACCACTTCTTGTCAACAAAAAATAGCCCAGAAATGTGCAAACGGTACCATGTAGTGTAGGCCAAGATTCTTTCTCTGATCCTGAGACCACATACAGAGTAATACGCTTAATTAAAGTACTTGAACCTTTATGCACCTCACACCCCAGAACCAGATAGAACCTCATGTCCACTGCTGATGTTCCTACTCTTACTTCAGACAAACGAGAGAACCCCTCCAATCAACAGAATACAATGAATTTTAGAAACCTGAATTTTAATACATTTTTAGAACAAGCTTTTAACCTCTTCTCGACATGGCCAATTTCTATTTTTAAAGAAGTCCAAACGGCGCTTTGGACCAATTAAGGTATGCACACATAGTATAAGGCGAGACTGGTGTTCAGATGAGGTCCCTAATAGATAGTTGCATACATAATTGCTCAGTAGATTGGTATAACAGGTATCATTCACGTATAATATATGTAAATATGTTTCACAATATAATCTTGGGAAAGGAAGGCTTTTTACCTGCTGTTAAGTAACTGCGTAGAAGATGCGTGAAGTTCGCTGTCTTTGGTCCTTGGGAGCGGTCAGAGAAAGTGCTGTGATGCTCTGGTTCTGCTGCTGTGTCACTCTGTGGGAGAGGCCTGAAGTCCTTTATCTCTGATCCTGGGAGTAATGGAAGAATCATCCCTTTTACTCAGTTTAAAAGGGGTTTTTCAGCCTCGGGCTATAAGTCTGCAGACACTCTATATGACTGCAGACTTTTGAATCCTCACTTTGCATGCCCTGCATGCTATGAGTATTCTATGGTTCAGGTACAGAAAGTGGCGGACACGTGACCACATGTATTCAATTTACATGCATGTGGTCACATACAGACTAGATGAGTGCATCCATGCTCAATGCAAGTGTTTTGAACAAGGCCAGACATGTCTGGTCAGAATCTGGTTGGAAGAATGTAATTGACATTCTTTCAATCATGCACTCGCCAATTCTGACATCAGTCCCGGAAAATCCTCACAATACAAGGCTCTCATCAGTAGCTTGCACCTGTGCTGCTTTAGCATTTATTATTGGGGGCCTGCTGCACCCTGCGAGAGCATTTGTCTTTTGACAAGGTTTTGGTGAGTCTGCTCTTCATGTGTTTTTTTTTAGTATTTCTATGTTAGCTGTTTTTGATATTAGAGTAGGACTTGCAAGTTGATGAGGACCCTTGACGTTGGGTTGCAAGCATATCCATCTTGGCCAAAATTGTAACTAATACCTCATCTAACGTATTATTTACATTATTTAATTTTTCATCTTTTTTGCACTTTTTATCATCTTTTTGCAGGGTGCGGCAGGGCCCCTTTATGTTGTTCCTTGTGTGTTACATGTATATATATATAGTGCTGGACGGCCCGCCTGCTAATACTATGGGCATGATAAATAGGTTGTCCAGACACTGTGCATCACATTTATCTGTGTGAATAGTGTCTTATGCAAGCCTTACTTGTGTGCATTTTTGCTACTAGGCAGCCAACCCCTCTAATGTTTGGGCGAGTGGGTGGTTGCTCTCATCAGTAGCTTGCACCTGTGCTGCTTTAGCATTTATTATCAGGGGCCTGCTGCACCCTGCGAGTGCATTTATCATTTGACAAGGTTTTGATGAGTCTGTTCTTCATGTTGTGTATTTACTCACTTTGTTTTTATCTTAGGTTTTGTCTATTAGTGGCCAGTGTGAACATGCCCCTACACATTGCATGCTCACCAACTTATATTACAGTTCATCTCTTTAGGTTTTTATTATTTATTGTATATTGCACTCCAACTCTTCCTCCTTCTCTGTTGGACCATGAGATATACATTCCTGCTTGCAAGGCTAGGAAACAATCATGCACTTCCAGTCATCTGACAAGTCAGATTAAGAGTATGTGTACATGCCATCTATTTCAGGTTTTTGAAGCTGCCAAGTGGTTCAAAGAGTTGAACAGACTATTTTTCAGATGGAGTATGCTGGAAGTCGCTCACTAGGGATTTAATAAAATTTGAATAAGAAAAATGGTGACCAAAATATGTCAGAAGAAATGACTGAAATTAAGCAAAAAAGTCTGTTCAGGCCATGAAAGACGCCAGGGTGTCCAGGAGCATGTACTGCCTGAAAAACTTGCAGGTTTCGCAGACATCTAAAAGACATTGTGTGCAAATACTCTAAAAGGGTCCATGCCCTATAGATACTAGCTAATGCACCCAAACACTTTTGACTAAAGTTAGCTGAAAAGTCTTATATTTGTGGATGTCTCTAAGTAAGCTAAGGATGTCCGATTGCAGATTGTTCTCTAAGGGAAAAGCCATTGATAGATATGTTTAGCAACAGCTCTCTCATAAAGAACACAGGTGCGCTAAGCAGAGTGAGCACTTCTGTGTATTCAAAAGTAGAGCGAAATACTTCTTGGCCAAATTATGAAACAGCGGATTATAGTGTATGTGGTTATTTAGTAAAATACTTGTTCAGCTGACATATATGACCTTATTCAGATGGCTGTATTTTTAGTCTAACACATGGACTCTGTAACCATCTAATATTAAATCAAATAAACTAAAGATTGCTACATCTACATTAATCATCACCAGAACCACTATCAGTACATGACTATAATACCAAAACCACTGTCAGTACATGAATACATCACCAGAACTACCATCAGTACATAACAACTGTGAAGACAAGGGGGTCAGCAGGAACTCTAGTTCGCTAATCGAAACTGCATGGACCTGGGATCATCCCACCAAACGCCCGTTCTCCTTTCTCCATGGGCATAAAGCTACTCAGACAACACAGGGTGAGGGTAAAACAGTGTAGTAATAGTTTATTGAACCACAAAACAGGCAGGTAACACATAGTACAGTTCCAGCAAAATACCCAAGATGATGCACATTACAGAGTCTCACCCTTCCGCTGACTCGCCAGGATAAGAGCAGCTGTGACTTCAGAGCTTCCCTGGCCGACTACCCCAGCTGTGGCACCCACACAAAGAGGAAGTAACAACAGGATTAGGAAGATGACAGTCGATTAAGTTATGAGGCTTGTTGATTGGAGGGTCACAACTTGGCTATTCCAAATGTATCCATATTTCGGCAATGGTCAATGGTGCAGATCTGTATTCTTTCAGTTGTGGCACCTGCTCTGCAGCATAATCACACGTTTACTGTGCACTTAATCCCTTTTGCTTATTTAATTGAGCAAATTTAATCTGACACTGACTGTACTGTAGGTTACTGTGCACAATCCTGCTGACAGGTTCCTTTTAGTGAGGATGTCATAAAGCACTGAATGTGGTCATTTGACTGTTTTGACTACCATACTCACTGAGGAAATGTATTTACGGTAAGTAATCCAGTTAGAATGTAAATCTTGACCTGCAAGTCAGTTTTTTACTTGCCTTGATAAGCTTTTCTTGAAGGTTCCTAGCTATGTCAATATGGCTAATAAGTTCAGATGTCAACGTTTTCTGCACACTGGACCACTGATAAAGCTTCTCGTAAGATGCTCTAGATGTATTCCAACTAGGCTCTTCAAAAATCATTGAACGTTGACAAGAAACCCTGCAGACTGATCATCAGGGGTGAGCAAGGACCCAAAACCTAAAGCAGAGTTTCAGAAAGCCATGACAGGTAGAGGAATAGGCAGATGAAGAGAAAACCGGGATGCAACAATCAGAGCAGATAATGGAAAAACAGGCAATGGTTGAAACACTGGCTACAGAGAAAAATATTGCAGTATGGCAACCAAATGTGGGGTTATGACAGGCAAGGCTTGGGTAGTCTTCTGCTGTCAATTTTTCTGAAGATGGGGAGTGGATCCTGAAGTTGCCAATATGAATAGTATTGGTCATTTAGCTGATAAGGGATTTTAAAATGTGGTAAAACACTAATTAGGCAGAAGCATAGGTGTATAAGTTTAAGATCAAACTTGGCAAAGCCAAAGTGCAGAAAATCAATGTCTGATTGTTGAGGGACTTCTTCTTATGGGCAGAATGAAGGGACAGTGATATACAGGTTCTTCTCACAAAATTAAAATATCATCAAAAAGTTAATTTATTGTTCAGTTCTTCAATACAAAAAGTGATACTCATATATTATATAGAGTCATTACAAACAGAGTGATGTATTTCAAATGTTTATTTCTGTTAATGTTGATGATTATGGCTTACAGCCAATGAAAACCCAAAAGTCATTATCTCAGTAAATTAGAATACTTTATAACTAGTGATGAGCGAACATGCTCGCCACTGCTCGTTAATCGCCCGAGTATCACTATGCTCGGTGTACTCGGCGAGAAGCGAGCATTTCCGGGATTATTCAGCGGTAATTGGTGTCTCCACCCAGAATTTTGGGAGGACTTTAGAGACCCAATCATGGTGCAGGGATTGTCTGCCAGGCCATGAAATGCCACAGCCGTCTTTGTTGTGGTCGTGCAGTGATTGGCTTGGCTGTACAGCATCATGCCGAGTATAAGAGACCTGGTGCCGCCCTGCTCGCCGCATTCTGTTCCTGATTCAGCAAGAGTAGGGAAAGCTGCTGCCTAGATAGGGTCAGAATCGTGATTGTTAGAGTTAGTGTAGGTCTGCAACTCTTAAATCCACAACTCCTCAGAAACCAAAAGTTCTTTTTAGGGGTAATTTGTGGGTCCCGATATTTCAGTGATAGGTAGGCAGGGCACAGCATATCCACATCAGTGCAAGGCCAGCAGGCACTGTATGTAAGTCCTTTGCTCCCACTGCATCCCTCCCAAAGTTCCATAACTGTCTGCTGCTGCAGCAGCTTCTTTACTATATACCTAGTTGGATTTTTTTTTTCAAAAAATGTATCACAAAAAAACAAAAATAAACAGTCTGTTCTGTCAGACTGAGGCATGTTACAAAAATCATAGTTTGTCAGGCATACATAGCATAGTTGTGTGTACTAGCCTTGTGCCACTTTTTTTGTGTTTTAAATTTACCGAAAAAGGCCTCATATATCTGCATGCTCCAACTTTGGGCATTGTAGGCCGTGGACCCCTTTTTTTGCTGTCTGAGACTCTAATTCTATACGGCACTATTTAGCTTCCAAAATAAAAAAGGCCACATATTTGCTCGTGTGGTATTTCCGTGACAGCCCTCATATATCTGCGTGCTCCAAGTTTGGGCATTGTAGGTCGGTGTACCTCTTTTTTTGCTGTCTGATACTGTAATACTATACAGCACTATTTAGTATATAAAAAAATGGCCACATATTTGCCAATGTGGTATTTCCGTGACAGCCCTCATATATCTGCGTGCTCCAAGTTTGCTCATTGTAGGCCGGTGTACCCCTTTTTTTGCTGTCTGATACGCTAATTCTATACAGCACTATTTAGCATAAATTTACTTCACAAAAAAGCCCCCAAAATTTGAATACAGTCTGTTCTATCAGGCTGAGGCCTGCCTGGTGTTTGGGTTGGAAAAATCGTAGATTTGCAGGCATACTGATCAGATACTATTTCGCTACTAATAAATATATTTGTGTTGAGGATTTGAAATAGTGCAGTAATCTATTTAAAATGGGCAAGGCAAAGGGCAAGGGACGGGGAAGTGGATGTGATGATAATGGTGCATTCAGAGGATGAGGCCGTGGCCAAGGTGAAAGTGGGCAACAACAAAGACTTACATCTTCTCGCTCGGCCTTCCTGTCTCAATTTCTAGGGGACCGCAGCACACCACTATTGAAGCCAGAGCAGTGTGAAATGGTTGTTGGTTAGATAGTTGATAATGCTTCCAGTCACTTAGCCACCACCACCACCATGTCTTCCACACGGTCAAGTCTGAGTAGCCGTGAGTTTGGCCTGGATATTCCTTACCCTGATCCTCCTTCCTCCCACCATGCTGAGTGCCCTGAGACAACTGATCCCACACTTGCACACTCTGAAGAGGTGTTCAGCTTTCCATTTCAAGATTCAGTACTATCGGCCGGTCAACTTGAAGTGGGGACAGATGAGATCGCATGTAGAGATGCCCTAAGCTTTGACCAGCCTGGTCATGCGAAGGCGATGGTGGGAAAGTGTCAGAAGAGGTGGATGATGATGAGACACAATTGCCAGAAAGTCAGGAGGAGGAGCAGGGCGGAGATGTTGAAGACGAGGTGGTGGATGACTGTGTGACTGACCCAACCTGGCAGGAGGACATGCAGAGCGAGGGCAGCAGCACACATGGGGAAGAAAGCATATCACCCCAACAGGCAAGAAGAAGCAGTGTGGTGGCCACAGACAGAAGACGTGCATCCATTCCCCTATCACCAACATGAGGGAAGTTGCTATTCCAACTGTTTGATCTTCCTGAGTCTGGTTATTTTTTAAAGACTCTGCCGATAACCCCAAACAGGCCATTTGCAGCACCTGCCATGCCCGCATCAGCAGAGGTAGCAAAACAACCAGCCTGACCACCACCAGCATGATCAGGCACATGGCACCAAAGCCAGAGTAACACCGAACATGAGGCTACCAGAAAGTATACAGTCTGAGTTCAGATTAAAATATGCCTTTATTTGTAACAAGGTGGCAAATAGTTACAGTAAAAATACATAAATATTAAAAGCAAAAATGTGCGCAAGACTAGGACTAATAGGTTATAATTATAACAGCAACTCCAGAAGGAACACAATATAAAGATGGCAATATGTTACTTCAACTGTGTATACACATTTTTTCTGCAAAAAGCAATTTAAAAAGGTGATTTTACCATCATAAAGTGGAAAAAGTGCATAAACCAAATAATCAATTAAGGATTATATATATAAACAAAGTGCATACGTGCAAAAAGAGATCACATATTAAAGAGCAAAACCATATGCAAAAATACGCAGTAATGATAGGTACCTATATAGGCTGACACAGTGAAAATTCCAGTTATGAAACGCGCATCGGGGTGCGCGGAGACAGGACCCAGCTCATTCCCCAGGTATAGGACATATACTTCACTGTGCCATTATTTCTTTTGTCCGCAATTGGTTATAGTGTGATTTCTTTGGTGATTGTGCACACCGTTTCTGGCCCTATATGCATGGCTTCCTTGTTGCTTTTCCTTGTGCACTATAGTGTTTATCCCAGGCATAATTTTCACTGTGTCAGCCTATATAGGTACCTATCATTACTGCGTATTTTTGCACATTGTTTTGCTCTTTAATATGTGATCTCTTTTTGCACGTATGCACTTTGTTTATATATATAATCCTTAATTGATTATTTATTTGGTTTATGCACTTTTTCCACTTTATGATGGTAAAATCACCTTTTTAAATTGCTTTTTGCAGAAAAAATGTGTATACACAGTTGCAGTAACATATTGCCATCTTTATATTGTGTTCCTTCTGGAGTTGCTGTTATAATTATAACCTATTAGTCCTAGTCTTGCGCACATTTTTGGTTTTAATATTTATGTATTTTTACTGTAACTATTTGCCACCTTGTTATAGATAAAGGCATATTTTAATCTGAACTCAGCCTGTATACTTTCTGGTAGCCTCATGATCGGTGTTACTCTGGCTTTGGTGCTCTCTTTGTAGTGGTTTCCACTAAATAACCCTCTCAGCACACCACGACTACCTGGGTATTATTAAATTATATATATATATATATATATATATATATATATATATATATATATATATATATATATATATATACATATACATATTTTTTTATTTTTTTATCTCGGATAGGTTCTAGGTGTTCTGTGTTTTTAATCAGGGACATGGCAGCAAAGCACCTGACTTTGTGGCCCGAACCCCAGGCTCCAGGACCACTGCCTGCAGGTCACACCACTGCTTTTTCCACTGTTTTGCAGAGAAGCCAATCCCCAGTACACCGTGCATGTGAAGCTGTCTCTAGCAATGCACCTGTTGTGGCCCACAGTCAAGCAGCATCATCAAGCCCGTCCATGTCCTTGTCCCATCACAGCCTTCAATTGTCTATAACCCAGTCTTTGCAACACAAGCAGAAATACCCCGCCAACGCCCCATAGGCCACAGTCCTAAATTCTAATATTTCTCTTCCGCTTGCCTTAGAAATGCTGCCTTTTAGGCTCATTGAGATGGAAGCTTTCCGCAACCTGATGGCGGCGGCTGTCCCAAAGTACTTGGTCCCCAGTCACCACTATTTCTCCCGGTGTGCTATACCGGCATTATACCAGCATGTGTCCCACAACATTACCAGTGCCCTCAACAATGCTGTTACAGGGAAAGTCCACCTAACCACAGACATGTGGACAAATGCTTGTGGGCAGGGATGATACATATCACTGACGGCACACTGGGTTAACATAGTGGAAGGTGGGACCCAGTCGGACCCTGGGATGAAACACATCCTCCCCACGCCAAGGATTGCTGGCCCTACGTCAATCAGGGTTGCCCCCACAGTCTACAGCTCCTGAACCTCCTCCTCCTCTTCATCCTCCATCTCTGAAATCAACACATCAGTTAGAAGCTGGAAGCACAGCAGCACTGCCTCAGCCAAGCGGCAACAGGCTGTGCTGAAGCTAATCTGCATAGGTGACAAACCGCACAATGTAGAAGAGTTGTGGATAGCGCTGAAAGAACAGTCAGATGTTTGGATGACACCGCTGAACCTACAGCCAGGCATAGTCCTATGGGACAATGGCCGTAAACTGGTGGTGGCTCTGAGGCAAGGTGAGCTCACACAGGTACCTTGCTTGCCCCATGTGCTTAACCTCATAGTTCAACATTTTCTGAAAAGACACCCGGAGCTGCTGGATCTGCTAGTGAAAGTACTATGTCTGTATGCCCATTTTAGAAAGTCAGTTACAGCTTCAGCCGCCTTTGCCATGCTTCAGCAGCGTTTGCAGCTTCCAGCTCACCGGCTGGTGTGTGATGTCCCCACGCGCTGGAACTCTACGCTGCTTATGTTGGAAAGGCTTTGTGAGAAGAAGAGGGCAGTTGTTGACTACCAACATCAACAAGGCTGTCGATATTCAGTTCAAACTCCACACATAAGACTTCAGGAGTGGACATTGATGTCCGACATATGTACCATCCTCCAAAACTTTGATGACTGCACCAAGATGATGAGCGGCGATAACGCCATAATTAGCATCACCATCCCGCTTCTCAGTATTCTGAAACCCTCTCTGCTCACAATTAAAGATGATGCATTGCAGGCAGCGCATGAGGACACGGCGCAAGGAACCATACGGGGGGGATTACACTCAGCCCAGCCTCATGTCTTCTCAACGTGAATTGATAGTCAATGAGGAGGAAGAACAGGAGCTACTTTCATGCGCTATAGACGGTATAACAAACACAGCTGTCACATCATCTGTTCCGTGTGGATGGTCTGAGGACAGGGAGGAGGGGGATGAGGATGAGGATGAGGAGGACAGCATGGCCAGTCGTCCTGTTGGTGAGGACACGGAGGTCTTGCCTGTTAGCAGTCTGGCACGCATTGCTGACTTTGTTGCACTGGGTTTCACGTGAACCTCGCATTATGAAAATTTTGGGTGACACTTCTAGAACCACACTACAAGGAGAGATTTCAATCTCTTCGACCAGAGACAGAGAGGTGTACTAAAATGTTGCAGTACCAGAGGGACCTTGTTGCGGAATTACTTAGAATATTCCCATGTGAGAACGCTGGCAGCAGACGTCAGAGTTTGTTGTACAACCAAGAAGTCCAAGCGAGAGAGACAGAAGTACAATCCAGATCAGGCAGGGGAACAATGGCAAAGTTCAGGGACAGTTTTCTCAGACCCTCCCATCGTGACGCCACAGAGGCAAGGGGTGCTGTCACAAGAAGTGCAAGGTTTGTGAAGATGGTGAGGGAGTACCTTGCAGATTGTACAGACGTCCTCCATGATTCCTCTGTGCATTTTAATTACTTGGTATCCAAGCTGGACATGTGGCATGAACTGGCTCTGTATGCCTTGGAGGTCCTAGCCTGCCCCGCTGCTTGCATTCTGTCTGAGCGGGTTTTTAATGCCGCTGGTGGAATTATAACAGATAAGCGCATTCGCCTGTCAACTGACAATGCAGAAAGGCTGACTGTTATAAAAATGAACAAGGCCTGGATTGGGAAAGACTTCTGTACACCACCATGTGAAACCAGCGAAACATAACCTCAAATACCTTCTCTCTTTTGGGGAGGTGTATTCTCATGCACCTCTTCACAACCACACATGGGTTTATGCTTCCACATTTGGTCTGTTTGTTGTTATCCTCCTCCTTTTCCTTGTCTTCATCCTCATCATCCACAACCACTAGATGACCAGGGTGAACGTGCTCTGTACAGTTATAGGCCGGTGAAATTTTAAGCAAGGGTTCTGTGATGGCATTAGTTTATTTAGTAACATTGAATCTACTTCTTAAGTCTGTCTCCTGCACTGTTTCCTTCACCTGCCACTAGATCACCAGGGTGAACGTGCTCTGTACGGTGCATTTTGGGCAAGGGGGCTCTGATGGCACTAGTCTATTTTTAAAAAGGGTACCCCCATTGGGGAATAGTTTTGCAGTTCATGCACTGCATTACAAGTCCCAGAAACACACACCACTACATTGGGCCTACTTCTTAAGTCTGTCTCCTGCAGTGTGTTCTTCACCTGCCATTAGATCAACAGGGTGAACGTGCTCTGTACGGTGCATTTTGGGCAATGGAGCTGTGATTGCACTATTTTAATTTGTAAAGAAAGGACCACACTTTAGGGAAATGGGCATTACATTAGGCCTACTTCTTAAGTCTGTCTCCTGCAGTGTGTCCTTCACCTGCCACTAGATCACCAGGGTGAACGTGCTCTGTAGAGTACATTTTGGGAAAGGGAGCTGTGATGGCACTAGTCTATTTTTAAAAATGGTACTCCCATTGGGGAATTGTTTGGCAGTTCATGCACTGCATTACAAGTCTCAGAAACACACACCACTACATTGGGCCTACTTTTTAAGTCTGTCTCCTGCAGTGTGTCCTTCCCCTGTCATTAGATCAACAGGGTGAACGTGCTCTGTACGGTGCATTTTGGGCAAGGGAGCTGTGATGGCACTATTTTAATTTGTAAAGAAAAGACCACACATTAGGGAATTGGGCATTACATTACATTGGGCCTGCTTCTTAAGTCAGTCTCTTGCAGTGTGTCCTTCACTTTCCACTAGATCACCAGGGTGAACGTGCTCTGTACGGTGCATTTTGGGCAAGGGGGCTGTGATGGGACTATTTTAATTTGGAAAGAAAGGACCCCACATTGGGGAATTGTGCATTACATTACATTGGACCTACTTCTTAACACTGTCTCCTGCAGTGCGTCCTTCACCTGCCAATAGATCCCCAGGGTGAACGTGCTCTCTACGGTGCATTTTGGGCAAAGGGACTGTGATGGCACTAGTCTATTTTTAAAAAAGGTACCTCATTGGGGAATTGTTTGGCAGCTCATGCACTGGGTTACTAGTCTCAGTGACCCACACCACTACATTGGCCTTACTTCTTAACTCTGTCTCCTGCAATGTCTCTTGTTAGTTAGGTGTCGAGTTTCCGCCGCTGCACAGGGGGAATCTCGAACCATGTCTGCTACGGTCTCCCATTCTCCTCCAGATGCAGTGGAACCTGCGCAGCGGAGACGTCGGTCCCAGAGTCTGGCTCAGCTTGATACTGTGCAAATGGTTACTGTTGCCTTTCCAGGCTCAGCCATTGTAGCCAGCACTGGTCAGCGGCGAGCAGGCTTTTCTGGCACTAAGTCCTGCTTTTCACACACTGAGCATGCCCACGGGAGGACCTCTCATTGGAGGTCTGGGGTTACACGCTCAGGCCCTGTTGCAGCTCCTATTGGTCCACCAGGAAGGTCCTGTAGAGCTGCAACTATAAAAGGTTCACATGGCCGCAAAGCCATGCACTAGTATCATATGTGTTTGGCTTATGCCAATGGATACTATACCACTTTATACATATGTGGTGTGAGGCTGTAGCTTTGGGACTGTGCATGCAAGCAGGCAGCTAGAGTCAGTCGGGGGAATTAGACTTGGCTTAGAATCTGGTTCCTTCATGTGTGCGGTTAGCACAGAAGAGTTCCAGAGCAAGCACAACCCTTAGTTAGGGTAATAGTTTTGTGTACAGCGCGACTCTGTGAGTCAACAGAGATCGCTTCCAGTTCACACAGGGTGAGGCTTAACCCACGTGTGAGCTCAGAGGTTATCCGCCGTTACTTTGCAGCAGATATCTCTGCACGGTGGATCCCGGGCTGCGAATGCACCTTGTAGCTACCTATCTATACTCGGTGCGTTCCGCTAGCCCTAAAATGTAACTTTTTAACTGCCACTAGATCACCAGGGTAAACGTGCTTTGTACTGTTATAGGCCAGTGAATTTTGGGCAAGGGGCCTGCCATGGCACTAGTATATTTTTAAAATAGGTACCCCACATTGGTGAAACCGCATCCTTGTCAAAGACTTGTTAACATTTGTGTACCTTAAAAAGCTCCTCTTTGTGTTGCCTGGTTGCTCATATTGGACACAATACATGTCATATAAATTTGATAAAGCAATGCTAATAGTTTTGCTTAGTAGTTCATTACAAATTTTTCTTTGTCGACTATATTAGTTTCTCTCCCTGAGAGCCATAACTTTGGCTGCCTCAAATGTACAAATGGCGAATATACAAATGGCGATTTGTAACCAAGATTAAAATACCGTATACCTAATGCATTCAGACAATCACATAGCTGCATTTCTTGTAAAACAATTACAGATGTGACAGACAATGCTAATCGTGACACAATCTTGATAAATGCTTGTTTATTCACTTCACAACCAGTTGTAAGCCTCTATATGTTTGCTGTTTGTCATTGTAAAACATTACGTTTTACTGAAACTATGCGGGTGGTGGTTTGATCTAAATCCTTGTGGCTTTTATTTTCTAGGGGTTTATGGCCCATCGTCTGATGAGTCCATGACATCTCAGTTTCATCTAACCTTGAAAAGTGGCCACTTGAAGGTCTGGATGAAACTAGAGTTACTATATAGGGTTGAGCGAAACGGGTCGGCCATTTTCAGAAGTCGCCGACTTTTGGCACAGTCGGGTTTCATGAAACCCGACCCCTGTGTGGGGTCGGCCATGAGGTCGGCGATCTTCTGAATCTGGTATCGGAATTCCGATACCGAGTTCCGATATGTTTGCAATATCGGAAATCGGTATCGGAATCCATATTTAAGTGTAAAATAAAGAATTAAAATAAAAAATATTGCTATACTTACCCACTGACGCACCCTGGTACTAACCGGCAGCCTTCCTTCCTTAGACCGCTTCCCATGTGACCGCTCACGCAAACAATCACAAGCCGCGACGTCACTGAAGGTCCTTCACGTGCTGATTCTAAGGAAGGAAGGCTGCCGGTTAGTACCAGGGCGCGTCAGAGGGTAAGTATAGCAATATTTTTTATTTTAATTCTTTATTTTACACTGAAATATGGATCCCAGGGCCTGAAGGAGAGTTTCCTCTCCTTCAGACCCTGGGAACCATAGTATCCCATTGCACTGCATTGGGTTTCGTGTTTCGGCCGACCCCGACTTTTCTATAGGATCGGCCGATTTCACTCGACCCGACTTTTGAGAAAGTCGGGTTTCGTGAAACCCGACCCGATCCTATAAAAGTAAAAGTCACTCAACCCTATTTCTACATAGTGTAAATCACTATGTAAAACCAGAGAAACATGACTAAGACAGATGTTAAAACTGGGGTACCTGTACATGTACAATGTGCTGATACCTGCATAATTGGGGACACCCATGCAGTGTAGGTAATCTTCCAGGGGTTCTCTGTCTTGGTGTTGCTTCTCTGATATTCCAGACGGATGATGTTTAAAAGCCTCGTGGTGATGATCTAACTATACTGTATGTAGTTAATCTTCATATATACGTAATCACTATATTTATTTAATCCTAATATGTACTTATTAACCTGTGTATGTTAACATATGCAATGGTGTGCGCACTCACACCATTCAATCATACTATTCCCTGAATTTTGAAGACACAAAAGATCACAGTGAGGTCAAAAATACTCTGTTGTAAAAAAATCACAGTAATAAGCAAGTGCTGGTCAAAAGATGGAAAAAACAGGGTATTTAGTTGATGATACGTTTTTTGGCAAAAAAATGTTTACTAAGCTGCTCCACCAATCGTCAAGGTATACCCATATAGAGCAGTCCTATCTAATGTATATAATCCCTATCTGATGTATTTAAAAACCTGATCATCTGTTTGATACATTTTTTGCAAAAAAAGTATCAACTAAATACCCTGTTTTTTCCATCTTTTGACAAGCACTTGCTTATTACTGTGATTTTTTTTTACAACAGAGTATTTTTGACCTCACTGTGCTCTTTTGTGTCTTCAAGTTTCTTGGTGGTGTGTGAATAGGTTCCTACAGACTTGTTCAATGTGCAAGTAGCCCATGTGTTTCTGGTTCTATTCCTTGAATTTTGTAGTTTGCAATAAAATTGCATTGTATTGCAATTATTAGCCTTTTTTAAAGCCACTTCTGAACCTTAGTGTTAAAAGCATGACAAATAAAATTGCTAATTCTCCTGTAAATAATTGTGCAAAGAGGGAACCATCATACCATTAAAAAATACGAGTGAATTTTAATGGGCCCATCCAGTATGTGGGTTCAAAGGCGTAATGGGATGCATATGTGCATATGACTGACTATGCAGCTGGGCTGGCCTTGCTGCCAATGTGTAAAACAAAGGAGTACGGAGTACAAAATGCACATTGTGAAGAGGATTTTCATGGGTCCATCCAGTATGTGGGTTCAAAGGCGTAATGGGGTGCATATGACTGACTATGCAGCTGGGCTGGGCTTGCTTCCAATGTGTAAAATAAAGGAGTACGGAGTACAAAATGAACATTGTGAAGTGGATTTTCATGGGCCCATCCAGTATGTGGGTTCTAAGGCGTAATGGGGTGCATATGACTGACTATGCAGCTGGGCTGGGCTTGCTTCCAATGTGTAAAATAAAGGAGTACGGAGTACAAAATGAACATTGTGAAGTGGATTTTCATGGGCCCATCCAGTATGTGGGTTCTAAGGCGTAATGGGGTGCATATGACTGACTATGCAGCAGGGCTGGCCTTGCTGCCAATGTGTAAAGCAAAGGAGTACGGGAGTACAAAATGCATATTGTGAAGTGGATTTTCATGGGCCCATCCAGTATGTGGGTTCAAAGGCTTATTGGGGTGCATATGAATTGGTAGCAGGGCAGGCCTTGAATTCAATTCAACACTTTTTCAGGAGTCCCCGCTGGACTTCTTATGACAGGGGTATTGTGGTGCGTCGTAATTCTTGGCAGCCCATCCACTCACAGCACAGGCTACAACAGCTTAGGAGACCCACTGTTTCACTATGGCCCTTTAAGAAGAATGATGCCGCCTGATGCACCATTAAAAATAGGCTCTGTGACTTTAAGAGTCCCTCCATCATAAATGAAACAAGATGGGTCTCCTCATGTGTCACACACCACATGGCCGGCGAGGGATGTTAAATGTTACAATGACATTTCCCAGTGAATGCATTTGCCGTGGTTGAAAGCAATGTTAAAGTTGAATAACGCTTCAAACACTCTGCGTCTGAACTAAGCCTAAGTGGGGGAGAAAATTTTCGGTCTGGGGTTAAATATTTGGCCTTACAGGCAAGTCATTAACCTGCAAAGGATGTACCTTGACATATTTCCAAGCAAAACCCGTTTTGGTTTCGTTTTAGGGTATGTGCACACGTCATGATTTCTTGCAGAAATTTCCTGACAAAAACCGGACATTTCCGCCAGAAATCCGCATGCGTTTTTTTCACGTTTTTTATGCGTTTTTTTGCGTGGTTTTTGTGCGGGTTTTTTTGCGTTTTTTCCAAATGCATAGAATAGCGGGAAAAAAGTGAAAAATCCTCAAAATTAATGAAAATGCTGCTTTTTTTTTTACCGCGATGCGTTTTTTTGTGGAAAAAACGCATCATGTGCACAAAAATTGCAGAATGCATTCTAAATGATAGGATGCATATGTATGTGTTTTTAATGCGTTTTTATCACGAAAAAATGTGAATAAAACGCGAAAAAACCTGAACGTGTGCACATACATGCAGGTAAAATCCTGACCAAATCTACACCAGAGGTCACTGGCAGGTCACCTGCGCTGTCCTTGCGTTGTTTCTGCAATGTAAGGACATGCTGCGTTCTTAAAAGACGCGCCGCATGTGCGTTTTCGCGGGTATGCCGCATGCGTCTATTAATGCATAGTGGAGACGGGATTTCATGAAATCCCCTCCACTATGCTGTAACATCTGAACGCTGCGTTTTTGACGCTGCGGCTCTACGCAGCGTCAAAAACGCAGCGTTTCCTGAATGTGGAAACATATCCTGAATGTGATTTTTGTGGCACTGGGAAAAATGGCATGAATCTCGGAAAAATTGGATTAAAGCTGTGAACTAGGAGTCAGAAATGCTTCCAGGGGTGATCCCCATGATGTCCCTGTGTCATTTGAGCAGTGGTTCCATCATTTTCAGACGTTTTAAGGCTATGTGCACACGTAGGAAATGTGGTGCAGAATTTTCTGCACTAAATCTGCATGTGCAGTTTCTGTGCAGTTTCTGTGCAGTTTCTGTGCAGTTTCTGTGCAGTTTCTGTGCAGTACAATGTAAATCAATGTGAAAAGAAAAAAGCTGTGCACATGGTGCAGAAAAATCTGCTGCAGAAACGCTGCAGAACTGCACAAAAGAAGCGACGTGCACTTCTTTGAAATCTGCAGCGTTTCTGTGCAGATTTTTCTGCACCATGTGCACAGCTTTTTTCTTTTTACATTGATTTACATTGTACTGTAAATCACAGTGCAGTTCTGCAGCGTTTCTGCAGCAGAAAAATCTGCTGCAGTTCTGCACCAATTCTGCACTAAATCTGCATCGTGTGCACATACCCTTAGACTTTAAAAGGACCCCCAGGGGGATCGCGGTAAAAATACTTGGGTCTCCCATAGACTTACATTGGGCTCGTTGTTCTGGCCGAGTACCCGAGTATTCCAATCTGCTCAACCCGAGCAACGAGCACCCGAGCATTTTTAATTTCCGAAAAGTTGGCCTACTGAAATTTATGTTCAGTAAATGCAGTCAATACTTGGTCAGGTTTCCTTTTACATCAGTTACTGCATCAATGCAGCGTGGCATGGAGGCGATCAGTCTGTGGCGCTGCTGAGGTGTTATGGAAGCCCAGGTTGCTGTGATAGCAGCCTTCAGCTCATCTTCATTATCGGGTCTAGTGTCTCTCATCTTGCTTTTGACAATACCCCATAAATTCTCTATGGGGTTAAGATCAGGTGAGTTCAGGGCCAATCAAACATTTCTGAGCCTATGTGTGATTGCAACCTGTGTAGCCCCTATAGCTACACATTTCTTCTTATTAACGGGAATCAGTCACCAGGTTTTTGCTACCTAATCTGAGAGAAGCATATTGTAGAGACAGAGACTCCGATTCTAGTGATGTGACACTTACTGGGCTGCTTAGTGTAGTTTTAATAAAATCCCTGTTTTATCAGCAGATTACACCGTGGAACAATGATATTGCTAGTCAGACAAATACATGTGATTTATGCAAAACTGAACTCTGCAATTTCAAATTAAATGCTTTGAATTTGCCAGACATGTCTAGATTTTAAGTTATGCATGCCAAGCCTATTCACTTATATTATTAATGCATTATATATTGGAAATATTTTAATGGACATGCCCGGACCTGTCCAGGCACGCTCAGACAGATCTATCATCTGTCTGATAGAGTTCAATAAAGTGATCTCTTAGGGCTTGTTTTCACTTGCGAGGAACACGTCCGTGTCTCGCATGTGGAAACGAAGCTCTGGCGCCGGCACTTGGGAGCAGAGCGTGCGGCCGCATAGGAACACATGGAGCCGCACGCTCCGCTCCGGAGTGCCGGCACCAGAGCTTCGTTTCCACATGCGAGACACGGACGTGTTCCTCGCAAGTGAAAACAAGCCCTTAGAGTACTATCAATTTTGAAACTTAAAATGGATCGACGCAAATGTGCCAACAATCTGGACAATTTGTGCCGCATATGTGGCAAATACAGTGGGGCAAAAAAGTATTTAGTCAGTCAGCAATAGTGCAAGTTCCACCACTTAAAAAGATGAGAGGCGTCTGTAATTTACATCATAGGTAGACCTCAACTATGGGAGACAAACTGAGAAAAAAAATCCAGAAAATCACATTGTCTGTTTTTTTAACATTTTATTTGCATATTATGGTGGAAAATAAGTATTTGGTCAGAAACAAAATTTCATCTTAATACTTTGTAATATATGCTTTGTTGGCAATGACAGAGGTCAAACGTTTTCTGTAAGTCTTCACAAGGTTGCCACACACTGTTGTTGGTATGTTGGCCCATTCCTCCATGCAGATCTCCTCTAGAGCAGTGATGTTTTTGGCTTTTCGCTTGGCAACACAGACTTTCAACTCCCTCCAAAGGTTTTCTATAGGGTTGAGATCTGGAGACTGGCTAGGCCACTCCAGGACCTTGAAATGCTTCTTACGAAGCCACTCCTTCGTTGCCCTGGCGGTGTGCTTTGGATCATTGTCATGTTGAAAGACCCAGCCACGTTTCATCTTCAATGCCCTTGCCGATGGAAGGAGGTTTGCACTCAAAATCTCACGATACATGGCCCCATTCATTCTTTCATGTACCCGGATCAGTCGTCCTGGCCCCTTTGCAGAGAAACAGCCCCAAAGCATGATGTTTCCACCACCATGCTTTACAGTAGGTATGGTGTTTGATGGATGCAACTCAGTATTCTTTTCCCTCCAAACACGACAAGTTGTGTTTCTACCAAACAGTTCCAGTTTGGTTTCATCAGACCATAGGACATTCTCCCAAAACTCCTCTGGATCATCCAAATGCTCTCTAGCAAACTTCAGACGGGCCCGGACATGTACTGGCTTAAGCAGTGGGACACGTCTGGCACTGCAGGATCTGAGTCCATGGTGGCGTAGTGTGTTACTTATGGTAGGCCTTGTTACATTGGTCCCAGCTCTCTGCAGTTCATTCACTAGGTCCCCCCGCATGGTTCTGTGATTTTTGCTCACCGTTTTTGTGATCATTCTGACCCCATGGGGTGGGATTTTGCGTGGAGCCCCAGATCGAGGGAGATTATCAGTGGTCTTGTATGTCTTACATTTTCTAATTATTGCTCCCACTGTTGATTTCTTCACTCCAAGCTGGTTGGCTATTGCAGATTCAGTCTTCCCAGCCTGGTGCAGGGCTACAATTTTGTTTCTGGTGTCCTTTGACAGCTCTTTGGTCTTCACCATAGTGGAGTTTGGAGTCAGACTGTTTGAGGGTGTGCACAGGTGTCTTTTTATACTGATAACAAGTTTAAACAGGTGCCATTACTACAGGTAATGAGTGGAGGAAAGAGGAGACTCTTAAAGAAGAAGTTACAGGTCTGTGAGAGCCAGAAATCTTGATTGTTTGTTTCTGACCAAATACTTATTTTCCACCATAAAATGCAAAAAAAATGATAAAAAAAAACAGACAATGTGATTTTCTGGATTTTTTTTTCTCAGTTTGTCTCCCATAGTTGAGGTCTACCTATGATGTAAATTACAGACGCCTCTCAACTTTTTAAGTGGTGGAACTTGCACTATTGCTGACTGACTAAATACTTTTTTGCCCCACTGTACATTACTTTTGATCAGTGCAAGAATCTGAAAAAGCGAGTGCGTCTTGCTTACAAGTATTACTCTGAATGTCAAATTGGAGATCAAGAGAAAAGCTGGGCCCCTCAAATTTGTTGCACGGTCACTCTGGGCTCACGCAGTGGTTGAATGGTGAAAGGAAGGGAATGGCTTCTGCAGTGCCGATGGTTTGTCTGGAGTAGAAAAATCCCCAGACTGATTTTCTGAATGGCTAAAATCTCCGGATATTCAAAGAGAAACAAGTCATAAATTGTGTATCCTGACTGTAAGTCTGCTCTTAAATTCGTACCACACAGTACAGACAATCCGATACCTGTCCCTTCCGAAGCAGGAACGGCAATTGAAACTGATGATTCTGATCCTGATGAAGAGGAAGATGTTGATTGGTGTGATGTATTTCCTGGTCCAGAATAACCGGCGGGTCAGCCACACTTGCTGAGCCAATGAGATTTAGACCATTTGGTAAGAGATCTGTCATTATCTAAAGAAAATATAGAAATGCTAGCTTCTAGCTTTTGGAATGGAATTTGCTACAAGTTACCACAAAGTCACACTTTCGTCATCGACAGACCAAATTAGCTGCATAATATGAGATGGAATGCAATGCCTGTTTCTGTATCCATGTGTAGGGAGGAGAGCCAAGCTAACGGTCTCTTCTGCGTGTTTGGGCCAGAACCGTTGGGGCTGCCACCAGTGTTTCAGGGGGAAGAGATTGTGGACCGGAGCAGTTCAGGGCACCTGACTGATGGGGCGGGTCCAACATAAATCGCAGTTTGAGAGGGAAGACGGGACACTTGGCGGGGAACGAGCTTGTGAGTAGTGAGACGGTTAACTCAATCTCCATGGACCCATACCAGCTAGCTGCGCCTATACCCCCAGCTAGCCAGACTGCTGATACATCCTACTGTCAGCCCAGAGAGACTTCCGCATTGGGTGGTGACCAGGATAGAGTACATGGAGTGCCCCGTCAGGGCAGTGGGGTACTTGGTACCGGGCCCAATACTTTACAGGGGGCTGTCACGGTGGCTGACCCGGTCCGTGGCCCTGGGACATCCGTATAAAAGGGCAAGGTCTTTAAAGGGGAAAAAGTCTATGTTCGTGACGCTACCTGTGGTATGTGGTCAGGGTGACCGACGCTGCTTTAACCCCTTCATGACCCAGCCTATATTGACCTTAATGACCTGGCCGTTTTTTGCAATTCTGATCAGTGTCCCTTTATGAGGTAATAACTCAGGAACGCTTCAACGGATCCTAGCAGTTCTGAGATTGTTTTTTCGTGACTTATTGGGCTTCATGGTAGTGGTAAATTTAGGTCAATAAATTCTGCGTTTATTTGGATTAAAAATGGAAATTTAGCGAAAATTTTTAAAATTTCACAATTTTCACATTTTGAATTTTTATTCTGTTAAACCAGAGAGTTATGTGACACAAAATAGTTAATACATAACATTTCACACATGTCTACTTTACATCAGCACAATTTTGGAAACAAAATTTTTTTTTGCTAGGAAGTTATAAGGGTTAAAATTTGACCAGCGATTTCTCATTTTTACAACGAAATTTACAAAACCATTTTTTTTAGGGACCACCTCACATTTGAAGTCAGTTTGAGGGGTCTATATGGCTGAAAATACCCAAAAGTGACACCATTCTAAAAACTGCACCCCTCAAGGTGCACAAAACCATATTCAAGAAGTTTATTAACCCTTCAGGTGCTTTACAGCAGCAGAAGCAACATTGAAGGAAAAAATGAACATTTCACTTTTTGGTCACAAAAATGATCTTTTAGCAACTATTTTTTTATTTTCCCAATGGTAAAAGGAGAAACTGAACGACGAAAGGTGTTGTCCAATTTGTCCTGAGTATGCTGATACCTCATATGTGGGGGTAAACCACTGTTTGGGCGCATGGCAGGGCTTGGAAGGGAAGGAGCGCCATTTGACTTTTTGAATGAAAAATTGGCTGCACTCTTTAGCGAACACCATGTCGTGTTTGGAGAGCCCCCGTGTGCCTAAAAATTGGAGCTCCCCCACAAGTGACCCCATTTTGGAAACTAGATGCCCAAAGGAACTTATCTAGATGCATAGTGAGCACTTTAAACCCTCAGGTGCTTCACAAATTGATCCGTAAAAATGAAAAAGTACTTTTTTTTCAGAAAAAAATTTTTTTCGCCTCAATTTTTTCATTTTCACATGGGCAACAGGATAAAATGGGTCCTAAAATTTGTTGGGAAATTTCTCCTGAGTACACTGATACCTCACATGTGGGGGTAAACCACTGTTTGGGCACATGGTAAGGTTCGGAAGGGAAGGAGCGCCATTTGACTTTTTGAATGAAAAATTGTCTCCATCGTTAGCGGACACCATGTCACGTTTGGAGAGCCCCTGTGTGCCTAAATATTGGAGCTTCCCCACAAGTGACCCCATTTTGGAAACTGGACCCCCCAAGGAACTTATCTAGATGCCTAGTGAGCACTTTAAACCCTCAGGTGCTTCACAAATTGATCCGTAAAAATGAAAAAGTACTTTTTTTTCACAAAAAATTTCTTTTCGCCTCAATTTTTTCATTTTCACATGGGCAATAGGATAAAATGGATCATAAAATTTGTTGGGCAATTTCTCCCGAGTACGCCGATACCTCATATGTGGGGGTAAACCACTGTTTGGGCACACGGCAGGGCTCGGAAGGGAAGGCGCGCCATTTGACTTTTTGAATGGAAAATTAGCTCCAATTGTTAGCGGACACCATGTCGCGTTTGGAGAGCCCCTGTGTGCCTAAACATTGGAGCTCCCCCTCAAGTGACCCCATTTTGGAAATTAGTCCCCCCAAGGAACTTATCTAGATGCATATTGAGCACTTTAAACCCCCAGGTGCTTCACAGAAGTTTATAACGCAGAGCCATGAAAATAAAAAATAATTTTTCTTTCCTCAAAAATTATTTTTTAGCCTGGAATTTCCTATTTTGTTGTCCAGTTTGACTTGAGTATGCTGATACCCCATATGTGGGGGTAAACCACTGTTTTGGCGCACGGCAGGGCTCGGAAGGGAAGGCACGCCATTAAGCTTTTTAAATGGAAAATTAGCTCCAATCATTAGCGGACACCATGTCGGGTTTGGAGAGCCCCTGTGTGCCTAAACATTGCAGATCCCCCACAAATGACCCCATTTTGGAAACTAGACCCCCAAAGGAACTAATCTAGATGTGTGGTGAGCACTTTGAACCCCCAAGTGCTTCACAGAAGTTTATAACGCAGAACCATGAAAAAAAAAAAATTTCTCTTCTCAAAAATGATTTTTAGCCCGCAATTTTTTATTTTCCCAAGGGTAACAGGAGAAATTTGACCCGAAAAGTTGTTGTCCAGTTTCTCCTGAGTACGCTGATACCCCATATGTGGGGGTAAACCACTGTTTGGGCACACGTCGGGGTTTGGAAGGGAAGTAGTGATGTTTTGAAATGCAGACTTTGATGGACTGATCTGCGGGCGTCACGTTGCGTTTGCAGAGCCCCTGATGTGGCTAAACAGTAGAAACCCCCCACAAGTGACCCCATTTTAGAAACTAGACCCCAAAAGGATCTTATCTAGATGTGTGTTGAGCACTTTGAACCCCCAAGTGCTTCACAGAAGTTTATAACGCAGAGCAGTGAAAATAATAAATACAATTTCTTTCCTCAAAAATAATTTTTTAGCCCAGAATTTTTTAATTTTCCCAAGGGTAACAGGAGAAATTTGACCCCAATAGTTGTTGTCCATTTTCTGCTGAGTACGCTGATACCCCATGTGTGAGGGTAAACCACTGTTTGGGCACATTTCTGGGCTCAGAAGGGAAGTAGTGACTTTTGAAATGCAGACTTTGATGGAATGGTCTGCGGGCGTCATGTTGCATTTGCAGAACCCCTGGTGTGCCTAAACAGTAGAAACCCCCCACAAGTGACACCATTTTGGAAACTAGACCCCCCAAGGAACTTATCTAGATATGTTGTGAGCACTTTGAACCCCCAAGTGCTTCACAGACGTTTACAACGCAGAGCCGTGAAAATAAAAAATCATTTTTCTTTCCTCAAAAATGATGTTTTAGCAAGCAATTTTTTATTTTCACAAGGGTAACAGGAGAAATTGGACCCCAATAATTGTTGCGCAGTTTATCCTGAGTATGCTGGTACCCCATATGTGGGGGTAAACCACTGTTTGGGCACATGCCGGGGCTCGGAAGTGAGGGAGCACCATTTGACTTTTTGAATACAAGATTGGCTGGAATCAATGGTGGCGCCATGTTGCGTTTGGAGACCCCTGATGTGCCTAAACAGTGGAAACCCCTCAATTCTACCTCCAACACTAACCCCAACACACCCCTAACCCTAATCCCAACTGTAGCCATAACCCTAATCACAACCTTAACCACAACCCTAATTCCAACCCTAACCCTAAGGCTATGTGCCCACGTTGCGTATTCGTGTGAGATTTTTCCGCACCATTTTTGAAAAATACGTGGGTAAAAGGCACTGCGTTTTACCTGTGGATTTACCACGGATTTCCAGTGTTTTTTGTGCGGATTTCCCCTGCGGATTCCTATTGAGGAAGAGGTGTAAAACGCTGCGGAATCCGCACAAAGAATTGACATGCTGCGGAAAATACAACGCAGCGTTTCCGCGCTGTATTTTCCGCACCGTGGGCACAGCGAATTTGGTTTTCCATAGGTTTACTTGGTACTGTAAACCTGATGGAACTCTGCTGCGAATCAGCAGCGGCCAATCCGCTGCGGATCCGCAGCCAAATCTGTACCGTGTACACAAAGCCTAATTCTAAAGGTATGTGCACATGCTGCGGAAAACGCTGCGAATCCGCAGCAGTTTCCCATGAGTTTACAGTTCAATGTAAACCTATGGGAAACAAAAATCGCTGTACACATGCTGCAGAAAAACTGCACGGAAACGCAGGGGTTTACATTCCGCAGCAGTTGTAAAACCGCAGTGAAATGCGCAGAAAAACCGCGGTAAATCCGCGATAAATCCGCAGCGGTTTAGCACTGCAAGGGCCAGAATACGTGTGCACATACCGAAACCCTAACCCTAACCCTAGTTCTAATCCCAACCTTAGTGGAAGAAAAAAAAAAATGTTTCTTTATTTTATTATTGTCCCTACCTATGGGGGTGACAAAGGGGGGGGGGTCATTTAGTATTTTTTTTATTTTGATCACTGTGAGGTTTTATCACAGTGATCAAAATGCACTTGAAACGAATCTGCCGGCCGGCAGATTCTGCGGGCGCACTGCGCATGCGCCCGCCATTTTGGAAGATGGCGGCACCCAGGAAAGATGACGGACGAACCCCGGGAGGCTCGGTAAGTATGATGGGGTGGGGGGGAACATGGGGGGTGGATCGGCGCATGGGGGGGTGGATCGCAGTGCGGGGGGTGGATCGCAGTGCGGGGGGATGGATTGGAGTGCAGGGGGGTGGGATTGGAGCACGGGGGGTGGGATTGGAGCATGGGGGGAGCGGACAGTAGGACGGGGGAGCGGAGCACAGGACGGAGGGGAGCGGACCACAGATCGGAGGGCTGGGGGGGCGGTCGGTGGGGTGGGGCACATCAGTGTTTCCAGCCATGGCCGATGATATTGCAGCATCGGCCATGGCTGGATTGTAATATTTCACCAGTTTTTTAGGTGAAATATTACAAATTGCTCTGATTGGCAGTTTCACTTTCAACAGCCAATCAGACCGATCGTAGCCACGGGGGGGTGAAGCCACCCCCCCCCCCCTGGGCTAAAGTACAACTCCTCCTGTCCCTGCAGGCCGGGTGAAATTACAGTTAACCCTTTCACCCGGCCTGCAGGAGCCCAATCCGGCCATGACGCATATGCTGCGTCACAGGTCGGAATGGCACAGGTTTTCATGATGCATACGGTGCGTCAAGGTCGGGAAGGAGTTAAGGGGTCCGCTGGGGTGATGTTATGGAAGCTAGATGGTATACCTTCCCACATGTGAAGTATATCCCCAGGGCTTCCCGATGTATAGATGGTGAATGGTGAGTAGCGCGGAGAAGAACGGGGACATAGGGTTGCAGTCTCTTTACCTTTACTGAAGACTTCAGCATCCGCAATCCAGAGTACCAAACCACAGTGCAGGCAGGGTCCGGCCAGTTTGGAGGCAAGTGCAGAGTCCCCTTGTCCAGGTAGAGAATAAAAGCCTTCCTTTGCACTGTAGTCGTATAGTCCCTTACTGCCTATGGCTTCACATCAGGTCCTCACAGATGTTATCTCTCTCTCTGTCCCTCGGATAGGATAGGACAAAACCCGTATGACTGGTGACTTGAGCCTGTTTATGGGATCTCTTAGATGACCCGGCTCTATGGGTGTCATCATGCCTCCTGGGCGTAGGTGCGGACAGGTAACGTGCAATCAGCTGTCCTGCCAGTCTTTGATATAAGGCATAGAGGTCCTCACAACCTCGGTGTTCTGGCTACCGGCGTTTCTGCGCCTCAGAAGGAGGCAGCCTGCTCAGGGCTGGTCCCCTTCTTGTATCCTCTCCTGTGCTTCCTCTCGTGCACGCTCGCTGCAAACAATTTGGCCTTCAATGTCCCTTTCTGGGAGCTGCAGCTCTGTGGGCATGCACAGCTCCATGAACCTTCTATCCTCCTCAGACGGCTGTCTGGAACTAACTGAGCTGAGCTCAGCCAGCAACTAACTTCTGTCTGGAACTGACTAACTTTCCCTACAGACTACCAGTTATATATATATGGGGAGTGACCTTGTAAATAGGAGCAAAAGCTCCCCCTGGTGGCCTGCAGTGTGAAGTGTTGCATGTTTGTGATACCTGGATGCAGTTATCCTTCCTTGCCTCCAAACGTAGCATCGCTCTACCCTGGAGGAATGTAATACCACTGTGACGACCAGGACCCTGGGGTTCCACATACATACCTTGGCTCCGCTCACCACCACGGAGGCACCGCTTAGTTCCATCCTTGCGGTGTATGCTGAGGACCGGCCCATGCATGTGACTGTGTCCGCTGGACTGTGTGCTTCTACTGCGGCCTTTCCTACTGAACTTTCTGCTTCTTCTTCTGTGCCACCCACCAACACCTCTACTCCACCGTGAGCATGGATCAGGAGATCACGTGCCGAAGAACCCGGAGGATTCGTCATTGCAAGGAGAAAGTGCATTGCTCATCTGTGGGACCGGATCTGAGACATCTCGCGCCGCCTGCGGCGCCGCCAAGGGATTTTCCAGCCACCTTCCTCCAGCACACAGAGACTGATAAGTTAATCTGTGATATTCTATTGCATTTAACTTTCCCCATTCTCCAATCACATCCTTTACCCCCCTGCTTGTACTATTACTGTTCCCATATATATAAAGAACCTGATAACCCTTGCTCTGCCTCCTGTGTGTCACTGCATCCTACGCATCTGCTAGCATCCTACACATGTAAATGGTCTTATTATGGAGTTAGATGGTACACATGTTCCCGATGAATGGAAAACTAGTAGATCTGCAGCAGATATAGCAGTGACAGCAAGCTGCCCAGCAAGTGACACATCGCTGTAATCAGGTTCTCTGCTGCTCTCAGGTGGGCTAGTAAAACCCTGGTGACAGATTACCTTTAAGTTCAGCATGTTCAGTATTTAGGACTGCTGAGATTTTTTGTAGAGTTTTGAACGGTCTTCAGTCAACTTGTATAATTACCAACATTAACTGGTCTATTTCCTTCTGTGAGTGTTTTCTGGCTCTGGAATATCTACAGGCCAGAACATTTGGTAAAAGGCAACTTGTCAGTGAATGCACACTGTGAATTTTGGCACTGGAATGATAGGTCACAAGTGAGTGTTTGTTGAATACCACAAGGTCTCAATACCAGGCAGGAATAACTGAGCAAGCATGGGAAAACTAGAAATGTACAAAATGAATTTTAGATGGATGCAGCACATATTTGTAGCTTGTGTTATCATTACTTCTAATAGCTGGATATTTGGATATATCATATGTTAAATAACCTTTAGTGGGATTTCCCGTAAACTTTCTTTACTCCATTGCTGTGCCTTTGGAATAGTAATATAATCAGAGGTTATTCACGCTCTCCGTGTCCAGTTTTGCATCTTCATCGCTGCCTCAGTGATTACTTACAGTCTGCAGTGATAACATCACGTCCACAGTGAGCGTCACCCATGGAGCCAATCACCAGGTTCATCCCGTGTACATGAGCTCATTGACCAGGTACTCTAATCTGAGTGATCTGCCTCTTTTGACCGAAATCTCGCTCAGGGTCCGTCGCTTCCCATGCCAGTCATATTCTCCAATGGAGCCGTTCGTGTGCAGCCCCACAGTCCTGATCTTGCTGCGTCATCAAGACTTTACTGTGCAAGCAGATAATAGAGAAATGGAGCGGCACTGCAAATAAATAATTAAGGGTTCTGTGTCATACAACAAGAAGTCAATCAAGTGGGCAAGAAAAAAGATTAAAAAAAACAAATGTACCGTATATTACTGATTCTGGATTACCGAGAATCAATATAGATTTGTTTGGTTTGTGGCAATAAAACCTGGTGTAAGGTTCTCTTTAAAGGGGTTGTATGGTATAAAATGAAAACTCAGTGTACACACTGTGTGCTGTGCAGATTGACTTTCTCTGCCCCAGGAATGGCAGTCAGGTATGTGCTATCACAAATAAAGAATAAAGAATTTTATGTTTTATCAAGACTCGGCATCTTGGAAGCTGGATCATCTTTTTCTTAGGTATATGATATCCATATTCCTGACCAAAAGCCTTCTAGTGGGCGCAGCTTCACTTCATACAAGTGTATTGAGTGAGGTCGTTCCCACTAGACAGCCTCTCCCACTGAATTACTGCACCCACTAGGAGGCCAACACCTCGCTCCATACACTTGTACTGATAATGTCCCCCATCCTGGCTCCTTCCAGTAATTAAGTCCTTCCATCCTGACCCCTTCCTTTAATAATGTCCCATATCTTGGATCCCTTCCAGGTATAATGTCTTCCATCCTGGGCCTTTTTCTGGCATAATGTACCTTGTTCAGGTATTATGTCCTCCATCTTGGGCCCCTTCCTGGTATAATTTCTCCCTTTTTCGGTTTAATACCCTCTATCCTGGGCCCCTTCCTGGTATAATGTCTCACTTTCCTTATATGATGGAATCCATCTTAGGCCCCTCCTTGGTATAATGTCTTCCATCCTGGACCTTTTCCTGGCATAATGTGTTAGGTGTCGAGTTCCCACCGCTGCACAGGGGGAATCTCGAACCATCTCTGCTGCGGTCTCCCATTCTCCTCCAGCCGCAGTGGAGCCTGCTCAGCAGAGACGTCGGTCCCAGCGTCTGGCTCAAGCTGATACTGTGCGGCTGGTTACTGCTGTCCTTCCAGGCTCAGCCATCGTAACCAGTACTGATCAGCAGCGAGCAGGCACTCCTGGTACTAAGTCCTGCTTTTCTTCTTCTGAGCATGACCAAGGGGCGACCTCCCATTGGAGGTCGGTGGTCACATGCTCAGGTCCTGTAGCAGCTCCTATTGGACCGCTAGGAAGGTCCCGGAGAGCTTCCGCTATAAAAGGTTTGCATGGCCGCATGGCCATGCGCTAGTATAAACCTGTTATCGTGAGTGTGTGGATGTATGCCTGTTCTGGTACTTGCTTCTTAATCATTCCCATTCCTAGTGTTGTTGAATGCTCGCGAATGTTGGAGCTACCTAGCACCTGACAGTGTTATCCTAGACACAAGAGCACGATCCTACTGCGTCAAAGCAGCAGCGACCACCAGTGTTGCACCACGTGCAATCAGTGCACTTTCCTAGCCCTAGTTAGGGTGGTTAGTGGCGTCCGCCAGAGCGGCGCTGTTTGTACTCTGTGCGGTAATCTTTAATCAGTCCTGACCATTGGTCAGTGTAGGGTGGGAACTTCCGCTTGATCTCAGCATCTGACTCAGGGCATCCTGAGGCGCGGGCTCAAAAGCCACAGAGGGTCAGAGCGAGATCAATCAACAGCATAGTGGGGGTGAGTTTCCGAAATCCCACCAGCATCCATCTACTGTACCCTGTGACTGCTAACAGAGCACAGCATTTCCTTTGTTTCCCTGCGACTCTGTGAAGCAATAGAGTTCACATCAGTCCATACCGGGTGAAGGAACCCATGTTTGTTCTGGCATAGGACCGCCACATAGTGCCGCGATTACCTAGCAGCAGGTTCCATCTCGGCACGGTAGACCCCGGGCTGCGAACGCACCTTTTACTATCTTTATATTTATTCAGGGCGTTCCACCAGCCCTAACATAATGTCCCTTGTTTTAGTATTACCGTATATACTCGAGTATAAGCCGAGATTTTCAGCCCAAATTTTTGTGCTGAAAGTGCCCCTCTCGGCTTATACTCGAGTCACGCTGGGCGGCAGGGGCGGCGGGTGAAGGGGAGAGGGCGCTGAGGCATACTAACCTGCTTCCGGGGCTCCTGGCGCTGTCCCTGCCGTCCCACGGTCTCCGGGTGCCGCAGCTCTTCCCCTGTTCAGCGGTCACGTGGGACCGCTCAATAGAGAAATGAATATGGACTCCACTCCCATAGGGGTGGAGCCGCATATTCATTTCTCTAATGAGCGGTAACGGTGACCGCTGATAGAGGAAGAGGCTGCGGCACCAAAGACCAGCTGTCCGGGGGAAGGAGCGGGACGCCAGGAGCAGGTAAGTATTACATATTCACCTGTCCGCGTTCCACACGCCGGGCGCCACTCCATCTTCCCGGCGTCTCTCCGCACTGACTGTGAAGGTGAGAGGGCGCGATGATGCATATAGTGTGCGCGCCGCCCTCTGCCTGATCAGTCAGTGCGAAGAGACGCCGGGATGGGACGCTGTGGAGCTGCAAGCAAGACAGGTGAGTATGGCATTTTTTTTTTTTATTATTATTGCAGCAGCAGCAGCAATGGCACAGCTTTATAAGGAGCATCTATGGGGCAATAATGAATGGTGCAGAGCACTATATGGCACAGCTATGGGGCAAGAATGAATGGTGCAGGGCACTATATGGCACAGCTATGGGGCAATAATGAACGGTGCAGAGCACTATATGGCACAGCTATGGGGCAATAATGAACGGTGCAGAGCACTATATGGCACAGCTATGGGGCAATAATGAACGGTGCAGAGCACTATATGGCACAGCTATGGGGCAAGAATGAACGGTGCAGAGCACTATATGGCACAGCTTTCTATGGTACATCTATGGGGCCATAATGAACGGTATGGAGCATCTATTTTTATTTTTGAAATTCACCAGTAGCTGCTGCATTTTCCGCCGTAGGCTTATACTCGAGTCAATAAGTTTTCCCAGTTTTTTGTGGCAAAATTAGGGGGGTCGGCTTATACTCGAGTCGGCTTATACTCGAGTATATACGGTATGTCCTCCATTTTGAGCTCCTTCTTGGTATAATTTCTTCCTTTCTTGCTTTAATATTCTCCATCCTGGGACCCTTCCTGGTATAATGTCTCCCTTTCTTTGTCCACTACTTGGACAGCCCCTTTTTAAATTAGGTAGTGCCTCTTGTAAAATTTAAAAAAATACTGTACATATCCACCTTCTGCACTGACGCCATTCCAGTGATATCGGAACAAAGTTTAGGAGGGTTCACATGGCATTACTACGCTACGTGAGCCAATCTGCTGCCATTATTGGGCTACTGCACTATTTATTTCTTCTTTCATCAGATAATTGTTGGCCAAGCAAGGAAGTGATAGACCAGCAGCTCAACAGTGACGGATGATTGTCTGCAGGGCTCACATCGCTAGAGTGGCGTTGGTGTGGGAGGTGAGTATATTTTTTTATTTTATTTTTATTTTGCCACGTTAATTTAAAAAGGGGTTGTCCAGGTAGTGAACAACCTCTTTAAGTCTCTTTGTCTTTCATAGCTTGCCTGCTACATGTTTTTCTGAACAAAATATTAGAAGCAAAAGATCACTAACAGATAGCGTAACTTGACATTAATGTATCAGTCTATTATTGCTGACTTTTCTCATAGCTGTATTTCAGTAATGGTCTAAATTAATTGCTATTATCTGTGGACTTATTGTAGGACAAACACCACTTTTTGGGGAAAAAAACTACAAAAACTAAAACCTGCATGTTTATTCTTTCATTGCTTCTGCAGTTGCAGGAAATAGGTTTTGGTATGTACTGGAACGGCTTTACACATGGCACTCAATGTAGGACTTTGGGAGCTGACATTATTTCCTTCAGGAATCTAGGTTCCAATCTCCATAGAAAATCAGACTGTAACAATTTTTGTTGGAAATGTTCCTATCTTAAAATATTTGTTATATTCGTATTTTATAATAATTATTCCAAAACTCAAGGAGCAAAGTAAGGCTTAATTGCTGATCTGCTTAGCATTTTATTTCTTTGAACATTTAATTCCCTTCAGGCAAAATTACTTTGAAGTCCTCATTGGAGATATGGGGTCATAGGCTGGGTATCAAGTAAGAGAGAGTCTCACTGGATTCTCGGTTTCTTTTTTCTTTATATTACACTTTTCGACTTTTATTTCTATTTCATGTAAAAAACATACTACATCTATGGTACTACTCTACGCTCTAAAACCTCGCATTAGTGGCTCAGCCTCGTGGTAATGAAACTTTCTATGAAAGCAAATGCAATATTCTTGTACACTAAAGAGAATGCTCTACTAAATATAAGGATATTGCCTGGACCAATGCTACTCCTCAGTAGTCAGCAATGCATCCTCTACTGGCCTACTGGCATCAACATCCCCTCTGGTTGTGAAAACCACCTTGAAAATGCATATAAATGTATAAGATTGGAGAAATAGAGGGTCTAAGAATGGAGATTAGACTGAGGCATTCTAAGAGATTCATTCAGATGGTTCAAGGAAACTATTAGCATCTTTATGATCAACTGCCAACAGCTTTCCCATCCTCATAGTAGGTCATCTGATGTACTTACTATTATTGAAAAAAATACAGAATAACCAAAAAGATTGCAACAAATTTAATATATTAATATACACATATAACACTATATGGCCAAGGTGGGAGGTTTTGTCATGTCGAAATAGAAAAAAAAGCCTTGTACCACTACTACAAAGATGGAAGCTCAAGTCCTTTGTATGGTTCCTCTTTAATAGAACGTAAAGGCTCAGCTTGAAAGTTAAAAAAAAAGTATTCCTCCACCAAATATTTAAACTGCTCTTTTCATCCCGAGACAGACTAAACATAGGCGATGACTGCCCAGACAAAGCCTTTTGGGCCAAACGTCCATACAGTCCATACAGTGATGACCGAAAGTGTTGACACCCTCGAAAGTGTTCCAGAAAATGAAGTATTTCTCCCAGAAAATAATTTCAATTACACATGTTTTGTTCTACACGTTTATTTCCTTTCAGTGTAGCGGAACAACTAAAAAAAAAACTAAAAGAAAAGGCAAATCGGACATAATTTCACACAAAACTCCCATCAAGTTCTCTTTTTGTGTGTCTTGATAGTTTTACATGGAGTTCTGAATTGATAAAGATTAGTGATGAGCGAATATACTCATTACTCGAGATTAACCGAGCACGCTCGGGTAACTGTTGTGAATTCTGTTGTCGAACTCCCTCCTGTGGTCGTGAATGGTACTTCGGCGAGTTCTGTCCATGGACTCCCTCTGGTGGCTGTGAGTGAAGCTGCTGCTTCTGAGGTTCCTTACACAGGTGACGTGGTTTATCCTTTGGTTGGCTGCTCTATTTAACTCCACTCAGATGATCGTTACTCCATGCCAGCTGTCAATGTTCCTGCATTGGTTCAGTTCATGATTTTGTCTTGCTAGCTGGAAGCTCTGTGATGCAGAGTGGCATCTCCGCACCGTTAGTCGATGCGAAGGTCCTTTTGCACACTCTGCGTGGTCTTTTGTAGTTTTTTTGTGCTGACCGCAAAGATTCCTTTCCTATCCTCTGTCTGTTTAGTAAGTCTGGCCTCCCTTTGCTGAAACCTGTTTCATTTCTGCGTTTGTGACTTTCATCTTTACTCACAGTCAATATATGTGGGGGGGCTGCCTTTTCCTTTGGGGAATTTCTCTGAGGCAAGGTAGGCTTTATTTTCTATCTCTAGGGCTAGCTAGCTCTTAGGCTGTGAAGAGGCGTCTAGGGAGAGTCAGGAATGCTCCACGGCTATTTCTAGTTGTTGTGATAGGATTAGGGCCTGCGGTCAGCAGAGCTCCCACATCCCAGAGCTTGTCCTGTGTGAGTTTAACTATCAGGTCGTGTCGGGTGCTCCTAACCACCAGGTCATAACAGGTAACCTCCGAGTATTTTTTAGTTCTTGGAGATTTAGTTTTCCTCACCTCAGCTGAATGGTTTACATCTCTTAGCCAGCTTAATTACATGTGGGAAATCCCTAGCAACCAGGCAACCCCCACATGTACTTATGCTGGCTAACAGCTGCGGAGATGAAAACTAAATCTCCGAGAACTAAAAAATACTCGGAGGAGACCCGAGCGTGCTCGAGAAATCTCAAGTAACGAGTATATTCACTCATCACTAATAAAGATGGAAAAAATGTTTGTATCACACAGTCCAACTTTTTTTCTGATTTACACTCTACCGTACCCCCTTTACACATTGTCAGTGATTTGGGCACTTTTGTTCCTGTACTAGTACTCATCATAAACTAAGTGCAGCGTTGGTAAACGAATGTGTGCCTTAATCGCCTCCAGACAAGTGGTTTTATTGATTCAGACCACCGTACCAACACTACTTTTTTAGTATTTACTCCCTTGGAATTTTAAGCTCTAAATGTCTTGAATGGATTTACTGCAATCAGATTGGTTTGATGGCAGTCAGATTTCCAGCGATATTATCCTACCTGTTTGATCATCATTGTATGTAATGTATGTATTCCAGTGTGTTCCCACCCTTAACTGTATCTCATTTGTGCACTATTGTCCATCATTGTTATTGCTCTCTTTGATCTGTCATAGTCTTTATGATGATAACACTGTGATGTATGAATGTGGGTAACCACTTTCTTTTTCTTCTGTAACTTGCACATTCCATCAGCTTTGTTTAGTCTGGTTTAGTCTGTGTATCTAAAAACATTTTTCCTTTTTTGCTTAGGGTAAAGGAAAGACCGTGACAAAAATGAAAAATATTACAGTAGTGGAAATGGTTTTCTGCATGTAAATCCTTCCTGCCTTAATGACATTCGTGCAGGTTCATACACGTAACCGGCGTGGTTTGTTTGATTTTTTTTTATTTGTATTTTACATTTCAATTAAATAAGATGACTGTAAATTAACACCACACACTATTATATCTGTATATAATTAATTGCTCCTGTGATTCAAACATTTGGAATTGCCTTTCGATTTTCATTTAAAAGTGTAAAGAACAATAAAACATGGAATAATTTATTATACATTGCATGTTATCCCAAGAGGCACAGATGCTTAGGACATGTGTTGCGCTTTACATCATGTTGAATTCCCTATTTATGGCTTAACAATCATCAATTGAAACAAATATACTGTATATACTTCTTCTTCACTTCCATAAAAATCCAAAGGACCAGGCCATTTTGGGGAGCAAAGACAACACGTTTTTAATTTCTTTCCAGCCTACCTGATATAAAATTGAAGCTGCAAATTTAGGAGAGGAGCGCGAAAGCAGAGAAGCAACAAATCTCGGTGGGGTTGGGTGCCCTGGGCAGTTGTATAGTCCATTCCCCGTAATACTGGAATGATTGGTGCCACTTCCTATGTTAGTGGTATAAGGCTTTCTAAGAACTAGATCTACCTATATTATGTTTAATAAATTGAAAGGGAGAGAATCAGAGGAAATATTTACTAAATAAGACATTTCTACTATTAGGACAATTGTTTAATGGAGTCTCTCAATACCTCGGGTAGCTAGCTTTCTCAGGAAACAGCTAAGTAGATATGTGGAAATAGATTTAGGGCTAAAGGTACCTTCACACTCAACGATATCGCTAGCGATCCGTGACGTTGCAGCGTCCTGGCTAGCGATATCGTTGTGTTTGACACGCAGCAGCGATCAGGATCCTGCTGTGCCATCGTTGGTCGGAGCAGAAAGTCCAGAACTTTATTTCATCGCTGGCTCTCCCGCAGACATCGCTGAATCGGCGTGTGTGACGCCGATTCAGCGATGTCTTCACTGGTAACCAGGGTAAACATCGGGTTACTAAGCACAGGGCCGCGTTTAGTAACCCGATGTTTACCCTGGTTACCAGTGTAAATGTAAAAAAAAAAAAACACTACATACTTACATTCCGGTGTCTGTCCCCCGGCGCTGTGCTTCTCTGCACTGTGTAAGCGCCGGCCGGAAAGCAGAGCACAGCGGTGATGTCACTGCTGTGCTTTCCGGCCGGCGCTCACAGTCAGTGCAGAGAAGCACAGCGCCGGGGCCAGACACCGGAATGTATGTATGTAGTGTTTTTTTTTTTTTACGTTTACGCTGATAACCAGGGTAAACATCGGGTTACTAAGCGCGGCCCTGCGCTTAGTAACCCGATGTTTACCCTGGTTACCCGGGGACTTCCGAATTCGTTGGTCGCTGGAGAGCTGTCTGTGTGACAGCTCTCCAGCGACCACACAGCGACGCTGCAGCGATTGGGATCGTTGTCTAGATCGCTGCAGCGTCGCTAAATGTGACGGTACCTTAAGGATGCCTAGAAATCCTGCATTTCCTCTCACTCCCCAGTCTATGCTGCTTTCAGTTACTACATAAGGAACTTTATCATTCTAACTTGATCAAGTCAACAGCTCTGTTGGGACTGATTGGAGAAAGAAGTGTAGTTATTCTTCAGAGATTCCCTGGACTCTTTTCTCCATGGCTACCTCTCCACTGCTGGGATGAGACAGCCACCTGCAGGACCAACAAGTATGTGTAATGTGTGAATAATAATATTTTTATTTATATAGCACCAACATATTCTGTAGCACCTTACAATTAGGCAGGGACATGCACAGACAATAAAGACTTTACCGGGTAACACATAATTCAACAGCTACAGGAAAAGTGAGGGCCCTGCTTGCAATTTTCCAATCTATAAAGAAGTAGGGGGGACACAATAGGCAATAAGTCCTTCGCGTTTGGTCCAATCATCATTATAATAAATATACAAAATTTATAATAAATAAAACTGCATAAGGCGGTCATCAGCCAGTACCTGTGCATATACAGTTACGAAGTGCTATTGGGTGCATGGAGGATGTGGAGACAAGTGATTAGGCAGGACCAGATTTGTAGGAAAATGTAGTAAGTGGTAACATGTAAGAGTTAGATTAGTGAAGTGAGGTGATAGGCCTGTCTAAAGATATATATCTGTGGAGCAGGCATAAAAATGGGCAGGAGGGGAGAGCTAGGTATTGATTGGATTGTCTGGGGTGATGTATTCCTGAAAAATGATGCAGTATTGAAGTCTTGGAATCGGAAGTGGGAGATATGATTATGGAGGATATTAGTCTTAGATCAGTCGCAGAAAGGAGATCATGGGTGGGGTGATGATATCAGTGCTACCGATTCCTCCCCCTCAGCGCTGCTGGCCCTGCTCTACATGCCAGCTTCCTAGGTTGGGTCAGTGAGTTGGTCATCCACCACCACATCTTCCACTGCTGCAGCCTGGTCTTCCTGAGTTGGAGACTAGGCAACAACCTAACTTATCGGCAACTGTCTAATCATCATTTAAATCCTTAGATAAAATTTGCTGCTCTCCACCATCATCTTTTTGTGACCGTGGCTGCTCTAAGTTTTGTGCATCACTAAACTTCATGTCCTCCTGTCTCTTTTGGAACATAGCGAAGAAAAAAGGAAACACCGAACTGTAGAGTCGAATGGTAAGCACAAATACAATAGTAAATGGAAAAGATAGTTTTTTATTAAAATAGGGAACAAAAAGGAGAAAGGATTGTCAATATGGTACTAATCACACACAGTGTGTATCTGCCCATAGAATACACAAAACCAAATGAATATATCAAAACAACTGAACACAATACTTCTATAGCCAAATCATGCACACGGATGGAAATAAATACACAGAGGGCACTGTGTGGCAAGTATCAAAATGACGGTGAACCAATGTATTTCAAGATATATCAAATCAAATGAGGTAATCGATGTAGTGTGAAAATACAAGACTTGCACACTCAGCTAGTAAATGAAGATGGAGTAAAACACATGTGTATGAGTAAGAGCACTAGTTATCTATATGGCGGGTATATGGATGTCTGTGTACAAAAGTACTTGCAGATATAATATATCAAATAAGATGGTAAGTATAATATATCAAATAAGATGGTAATTTATGTATTTGCTTAGTGTTGATCATTTGGTCTTTTAAAATATTTATAAATAAAGAAAATTTTAGGGTAGTGTTCTTTGTGCTTTAGTTTTTTTTTACGACTGCATATGTATCAGTTGTACAATAAAAAGCATTTGCTTCAAAGTAAAAAAACAGGTAACCAATGTAAAAATAGTACCATCCAAGGGAAATATGGTGTCTAATGTATGTAATACATGCTAATATATGTCCAAAAAATGGCGCAAAAGGACCAAATTATTTCAGAACCCAATAATAATGATCATAATTTTCATTATTCTCTGCTCTTTACGTTGCTTGTGAAGTGTGTAACTCTTCATACTCTTTTGGAACATGCAGGGTGAGAGGTCGCAATCAAAAATTATTACGTTCGGAGCTCCTCAGAGTGTCCTAGTTTGGGATTTCTATTCTCCTGGGACTGGACATGTTGGGAGGAAGGAGGATCAGGGTGAAGATTAAGTGACTCAGACTCTTGGGTGGTGAGACTAGACCGAGTGGAAGACTGTGTGGTGCTGCCAAGCATGCAGGAAGCATTATCTGCTATCCAGCCGGCCACCTGTTCGCGCTGCTGTGGCTTTAGAAGTGGTGTCCCATGTGTTAGGTGTCAAGTTCCCGCTTCTGCACAAGAGGAATCTCGAGCCATCTCCGCTGCAGTCTCCCATTCTTCTCCAGCCGCAGTGGAGTCTGCTCAGCAGAGACGTCAGTCCCAGCGTCTTGCTCAGTCTCACTCTGTACAAAGAGTTACTGCTGCTTTTCCTGCTTCTGCCATTGAAGTCAGTGTTGGGCAGCAGCGAGCAGATGCTTTTGGGGCTAAGTCCTGCTTTTCTCTTTCTGAGCATGCCCAGGGCAAGATTTCCCGTTGGAGATCAAGGGTCACATGCTCAGGTACTGAAGCACATCCCATTGGTCCTCCAGGAAGGTCCTGAAAGGGCAAAACTTCAGTAGCAGCTTCCCATTGGTCTTTTATTGGAAGGTCCTGAACGTGCTGCAACTATATAAGCTGCACATGACCTCACGGCCATGCGCTAGTATAGACTTGATAATGTGTGTGTGTTGATGGATGTATGTCGATGGATGAAAGCTCCTAAATCATTCCCATTCCTAGTGTTGTTGACTGGTCACGAATGAAGGATTGCTATCTAGCGCCCGACTTAGCCATCAGCACGTAAACACACAATGCTGCGTCTTATTGCTGTGACCGCCAGTGCGGCGCTGTGCGCTTTCACAGCGCTTTCCTGACCCAAGCCTGGGTGGTTAGTGGCATTCGCCAGTGCGGCACTGCATGCACTCTCATGCTTCTATTGCTGTCACTCTGACACCCCAGTAGTGGTGTCGAGCGCATGAGGTCTATGTACTCAAATCCTGTGTCTTGGGATTGAGTTCTGAGACTCCTTGCTTGCGCTCTTGGTGCGGTACTGCGGCCCTGTGACGCAACAGGGTTCGCTTCCTTCACACAGGGTGAGGTTAACCCATGTGTGTATTCACTTTGTACCGCCATATAGTCCGTCATTACTTGGCAGCAGGTTCCATGTCTGCACGGTGGACCCCGGGCTGCGAACGCACCATACTCTATCTGTCTTATTATTTGGTGCGTTCCGCTAGCCCTAACACCATGTCTCCCTCCAAAGTGAGACAGAAAGCTATGTATCATTGTTTGGCCTGTTGCTTGTGCTCCGGCAACAGGTGCAATCACACCTCCCCCACGTTCTTGCCTTACCACATGCCATTTTCTAATTGCTAGATTTGAAAACCAAACTTCCTTCATTAATTGAAGCTACATTTTTTTGATGAAAAAAAAAATTGGTCACCTGTAGCAAGCCAAGTGGTTTTAAAAAATTTCAATCCACCATAATTTCGAACAAAGCAGGTTAACCTGTAAGGATGATAATAGTCAATTTTTTGTATAAAAAACTTGATCACCTCTAGAAGGCCAAGTGGTTTTTAAAAATATCAAACCACTGTATTTTTACACAAAGCACATTAAATTGTATGGATGATCCCCCTTACCTCTTTTCCCAGTTATGTAGTAATATATGTTTATCTTGTTTTAAAAAATTATAATTCAATAAAAATATTTAAACAAACAAAATGTATGGATGACAAAACTGAATTTTTGAAGCAAAAAATGTGGTCAAGTGTAGCAGGTTCAGCATTTTTTTTTACTTCAAACCACTGTAATTTTACACAAAGCTGTTTAAACTGTATGGATGATAATACAGTCAATGTTTTCACACAAAAAATATGGAAATATGGTCACCTGTAGCAGATATATATTTAGTAACGGACTGCAAAGCCCAAAGCCCTGCCTAGAGACTCTATTCAGCCACTCCTCCTGCTCCAGCTGTCCATAGGCTAAATGCAGAATCTATCGCATAGAGACAGTAAAGCATAAAATAAGCCCTAAGAACAACTTTTTCGATGATGATTCAGAAAAGTATACCGGCCTGGGCAACTACTCTCTCCCTCCAATAAGAACTGTCTCTGAGCTGTGCAATGGAGTCAGTGTGCTAAGCATGGTGGCACCATTCTTTTTATAACCTCTGATGATGTAATGCGGCCAACTAAACACATTTAAGTCACTATTAAGATGGCTACAGCACTAATGTGACATGCAATCCCTGCATGTTTATTGGCCGTGTAACAGGCACCAAACATGCAAAGCAGGGATTCGAGCATTCAGACTAAGCACCAGCCAGTGCTAAACAAGTGCCGAGCATATCCAAGCACCCAGATACTCTTGTTATATCCGATTGTCACCAAGCTCATTCGCTCATCACTATTCATCCAAATTATGGACAAGTCCTGTGGGATCCATGCTTGGTTCATTTTCAGGACAGTTAGCTTCCCCATGTGGAATGTGAACAGGTGGATTCTCCAGTCTATGATCACACCCCCCTGCCGTGCTAAACACATTTCCAACAGTAAACTTGCTGCAGAGCAGGCCAGCACCTCAAGAACATGAAGGGCAAGTTCAGGCCATGTTTCCAGTTTGGAGACTCAGAAGTTAAATGGAGCAGACCCATCAGTTAGTATGTGGAGATGTGTGGGCACGTACTTTTCCACCATGTTATTGCAATGCTGCCTCCTGCTGTTACATACTGTATCAGATGGTGTTGCCGGGTGTTGTGGCATACTGAGAATGTTTTGCCACATTTTTGACATGCTAACCCTGTCTTCTGAGCTACTGGCAGTGCTGTGTTAGCGACTTCCTTTCCACCTTTGCCTTGTTCTTCCACTGAGCCACCACTGTCAGGTCGGAAAACCAGTAGTAGTTTCTCTACTAGCATGTTTTCGTTGTCACACATTTTGCGATCCCTCTCCAGCGATGGAAGTAATGATGGTACGTTGGCATTGTAGCATCGTTGTCACACATTTTGCGATCCCTCTCCAGCAATGGAAGTAATGATGGTACGTTGACATTGTAGCGTGAAACCAGCAGAGTGGCCACCCAGTAATTAGCACTGGTAACAATATGGGCAATTTATCGGTAGTTAAGCAAGCAAAGCAGCATGTATTGACTCATGTGTGCCAGGTTTCCCAGAGACAACGACAAGCTGTCCTCGGTGGGAGGTATATATGCTCATGATCTTCTGTATCCCCTCAGCCACACTTCAGTGATGCCTCTGGGCTAATTTGAGTGCCACCCTGCTGTGAGCACAGTTGTTCATCCTCCTCCTCATCCTCCCAAACTGTCCTTTGGCTGTACAGTTTTTTACCTGGCCGCTGTTGGGACAGTAACCTATCCTGCAAGCCATGTGTAGATGATAGTCCTGATAATGGTGTGAATTGGCCCTGCTCCCCCTACACCCCTTTAGAAGGCTGAAGGCGAGCACAAACTGCTTGCACTTTCAGCAGCAGTTGTGACATGTGTGCATAGTTTTTCAGGAAGCTTCGCACCACCAAATTCTGTACATGATAATAGATGTGGTTCAAACCAGATAGGCCTAGAGCTGCTATGAGATTTTGCCCTTTATCGCACACCACTCGGTATCCGGTACAGACCGCAATCTTTAACGTTCGAGTTCACTCATCCCTACAGCTAAGCTGATGAAGGAGTATGGGTTTGGAAAATGCCAGAAGAACATCAATTGTCTGGTAGTGCTTTGCTTAATGTGGGATAATGCTATGAGGTTATTTTTATGGGTTGCACTGTGCCCCTTAGTTCCAGTGAAAAAAAAATCTGAATTTTTCAGCATACCAAGACATTATGGTTATAAACAATTGTATGCGTCCATCTTTTTAAGAACAGATTAGAAATACTGTATGTTTTTATTGTTCCAGTACAACTGTTGCCAAACCAAGGTCCATGAAGTCATGAATGGCTGAGTTTGGTTTTTGAAGAATTTGACTGCCCACACAGAGCCCTAACCTCAATCTCAATGAACACATTGAGATGATCTAGAACAGAGATTACAATTGTGACGCCCAAGAGACCGGGATACCCAGCACCGGACCAATGGGGTCTGTCTCTTGAGGGGGGTGTCACGGGTGGCTTGACCCGGTGCTGTGGCTTCAGGCAATGCACAGTGTAAAGGGTATCGTGAGGGAACAGGCACTTACTTGATCAGCAGCAGGTTCTCCCAGCGGTGATGATCCCAATCCTGGATAGATGGCTATTGTCCAAATGAAAGACTGAGGCACTGAAACGTTTAACCAGTTTACTTTAACAAAAAAAGGATTTACAACCAGTCCTGTCACCGGAGTCTGTATGGGAACTCTGAGTTACTTTGACCCTGCCGGGGTCTTCGCCTCTTATTGTACGCAATATCTGTGTGGCCCTGCTGCTGTATGTGAACTGGCTGCCGGCCCAATCTGTCCCCTCCGGGTCCTGGTTCGACGGGCAACCCGAGTCCTTTTATCGGCTTACCCCCTCCAGGAGTACCGCTGAACTCTGTGTCTGTTGCTGCGTCCGACCCTAGTGAAGCTGATATCACCTCACGTTTTTCCGGTTGCTGTATTATATGTAATGAATACAGCCACGGATCCGGTATCCGTCTTTGCGCCTGTTCTGGGTAGTGATTAATGCTACCCGGTTCTCACAATGTCCTTTTTCTCTATCCCTCTTCTCCTCAGGCCGGTGATTTAGGCCTGGTAACAGTCACAGGGCTGTTAGAGATTCAACTGTATGACCTCTCACTTTCAGCTCCTTAGCCCAACTGCCATTTCTTCTCTCAGACCAGAATGGATCAAGGGGAGTCTCTGGAGCTCCCCCTTCTGGCCGGAGGTGGTAGTGCAGTCTTGCTATTTTAGTATTTGCATTTACTGTCAGTAACTATTTTTGTGGCAAATACCCCTAGGGGTGCCACATTCCCCCTTAGTTAAGAACAGTACTCCGGGACTGTGGGACAATAACATTTTGAAATAACAATTAATATGTACAGAGTCTTAAAAATGAAAAGTTACAAAAACCACTCGAGGAAACAAAAATATAGTTCTGTACAAAGTCACTTCAAATAGCGTCCATTAATACAGTTCTATCCTTGAAGGTATTAGGAAAGGCACTGTACTTAGTGTCCAGGAATTTAGTTCCATTTTTCCAACGGAGTTATCAATATAAAGTCTAAAGAAAGTTCAAAAAGAGCGAGGAGCAAAGTTCAAAAAGCAGTCTTTCCGGAGCTTTGATTTAGTGCCTCCGGGCTGATAAAAAGTTCAAGAATATGCAAGAAGTTCATACAGACAAGTCTCTGTAGGCACTGGGCTTAAACGTTGCAGACTGATAACAATGACTATACTACATTTTCTGTTTAACTATATACGGCATAACATATATACAATTCACATTATGAGCTTTATAGTTGGTAATCTGCATACCTGGCCGGTAATTGACCCTGGGTACTACGCTGTGATCTACGTAATAGCGGTGTCTCTTCATGTGGTGTACTACTGTCTACTGCGGATGTAGTATCTGCCCGCTCTGCTAAAGATAATTCCACGACTATGGAGTTGGCAAGTCCACCGTGAATGGGATTACTCTGACCAGGAATCTGTTCTTCCTGGCCTGGAACCTCCTGTAGTACGGGGTCAGCCTCTTCCTGTCTTGGGACTTCTGGTATTGGGTTCGGTGTTGGGTAAAAGGCCACCATGGGAACCACTACTGCACCATGGTATGTTAGTAGGGTTTTGGGAAAGTCTCCTATACAGGTGTGATACACTTCCTCTTCTTTTTCCTTTACTGGTTGAACCTGTATGGGTTGAATAACTTCTGGTTCTGGCTGGACAACGTCTGGCTCTTTCAATGCTTCCGGACACAATTTAAGATTGTCTCTTGACACTAGTACAGATGTTAAGCCTCCGTTTTTGCTAATGAGACACATTTTAGGATTATCCACTCTTGTTGGTAAAACTGTGTAGGGTACGGCTTCCCACTGATTGTCCAGTTTATTGGTTCGACGATTTCTCTTGAGCACTTGGTCACCCGGTCTTAATGGGGTCGCTAGAGCATTCTGGTTGAAAGTTCGCTCTTGTCTTTCTCTAGTTTGCTGAAGGCTTCTTTCCACACTCTCTTGCACTTGGCGATACTGCTTTTGCCGTATGATATCCCAATTGGAGTCTTGAACTTCTGCGTCTGGTTTCAGAATTCCCATTTCTAGATCGATTGGTAATTGGCCGGGTCTTGCACGCATAAGGTAAGCTGGGGTGCAGTTGGTGGAGCTCACCGGGACATGATTATACAGATCCACCAAGTCAGGCAATTTCTCTGGCCATTGATTCCTTTCTGTCTCAGGTAAAGTCTTTAGTAGGTCTATTACAATATGGTTCATCTTCTCGCATAAGCCGTTTGTTTGTGGATGATAGGCCGTCGTCCGGATCTTTTTGCAACCATACATATTACAGAATTCTCTGAAGATCTCTGATTCAAAGGCTGTACCTTGGTCAGTGAGAACCTGTTCCGGATATCCATGGGGTCTACAAAAGTACGTTTGGAACGCTTTGGCTGCTGTTTTTGCTGTCAGATCTTTTACGGGTACTACTACCAAGAAACGTGAATAATGGTCCACGATGGTCAAGGCATAGACATAGCCAGACCGGCTTGGTGTCAACTTCACGTGGTCCATGGCTACAAGTTCAAGTGGTTGTTTGGTGATTATGGGCTGCAGTGGTGCTCTTTGGTTCTTTTGATCGTTTCTTCTGAGGTTGCACGGGCCACAATTTCTGCACCACTGTTCGATTGATTTTCTCATCCCGACCCAATAAAATCTTTCTCTTAGAAGTACTTCTAACTTTTTCCAACCGAAGTGACCAGCACCATTATGGTAAGCTTCGAGGACCATCTTGACATCTTGTTTAGGCACGATAATCTGCCAAACCAATTCATGTGTTTTCGGATTGGTGTACCTTCTACAGAGCTTCCCTTGATACAGGAACATTTTGCCTCTCTCTTTCCAGAGTTGATGCGTCTCTTCTGGGGCATCCTCATCGGGATATGCACTTTGCTCAGTTAACAGTTCCTTCACCAACTTCACAGCCGGATTGCTGTCTTGGGTGTCAGCCCATCTATGGTGTGCTAACGGATTTAAATTCACCTCTTGTTGTTTCTGATAGGTACTTGACTGATGATGTTTTGCCTTGGGATGATGGAAGGCTGGTAGTTCAATTTCTTCAAGCTCCCCCATTTCTTCTTCTACATCTCTGAAGTGTGGCATCCGGGATAGGGCATCGGCATTTCCATTCTTGCGACCTGCTCGATACTTGATCTTGAAGTTGTAATTAGATAACCGGGCTATCCATCGCTGTTCTAACGCACCTAATTTGGCTGTGTCCAGGTGGGTCAACGGATTGTTGTCAGTATAGACAATAAATTCTGCAGCGGCCAGATAGTGTTTGAAACGTTCAGTCACAGCCCAAACTACTGCCAGTAGTTCCAATTTGAAGGAGCTGTAATTTTCTGAATTTCTTTCAGTAGGCCGGAGCTTTCTACTTGCAAAGGCGATGACTTTCTCCCGACCTTCTTGCTTTTGTGACAGCACCGCTCCTAGTCCCACATTACTGGCATCGGTGTAGAGGATGAAAGGTTGATGGTAATCTGGGTATGCCAGAACCTCTTCTCCGGTTAGTGCCTTCTTTAGTTGTTCAAAGGAGTCTTCCCTTTCGTCGTTCCACTGAAAAGGAGGGTTTCGGTTTGAAGGTTTCTTCGTCTGCCCTACCAAGGTGTCTTGCAAGGGTGCTGCCAACTTGGTAAATCCTTTTATAAATCTGCGATAGCAACCCACCAATCCCAGGAATTGTCTCACTTCTTTTGCGCTGGTAGGTCTTGGCCAATCCCTTATGGCGCTTATTTTCTCGGGATCTGGTGCTACTCCCTCCGAACTCACGATGTGTCCCAGGTACTGTACCTTTGGCTTGAGAAGGTGACATTTGGATGGCTTGACTTTCATGCCATACCTGGATAAGGCTTCGAACACTTCTGCCAGGTCTATTAAGTGTTGTTCGTAAGTCTTTGAGTAGACGATCACATCATCTAGGTACAGGAGGACGGTCTCGAAGTTCTTGTGTCCGAGGCAGCATTCCATCAGCCGCTGGAAGGTACCGGATGCGTTGCAGAGTCCGAACGGCATGCGATTAAATTCACATAGACCCATTGGTGTGGTGAATGCACTGGACCTGATCGGCCTTTACCTGCGCTTGCCTTTCCTGGCACCAAGGGAGTGATTCTGAAAATGCTCCAGGTACAGTTCGCATTTAATGTGGTCCTTTTTTTTTTTTTTTTTATACATTCAGGAAGCCATAATGGCACAACGTAAATAAAATACGAAGATTAGGACTGCCCCATTATGAGATTGCCGTGAAGTGGCGGGGTAGCTCAAAGAATTGATCAATTGTTTGCTAAATGTCTCATATTTGAAATACAGTTAGAATTTATGTGCAATTGCACTTCAGTTATTGCGTTCTGACCATAAGCAGTGCTGGCTTCTTCCCTTTTTTTTTTTGCTTTGCATTGGTATGTGGCTGACCACCACTGTTGCCGTGCACGCTGGGTTATGTGCGCCATTCTTTCTGTGTTCACCGTGATTGATAGGCTGCTGTGCACACACACAGCAGCCCTGCCCCGCCTCAGGCTCAAGTTAATTGTGCACCTGTGTCTCAGCCTGTCTCACCCTTTATCTTTGGTGCGGGTTTGGCAGTGTGGAAGCCAGATCTGAAATGTCCGCACTGGACCTGATCGGCCTTTACCTGCGCTTGCCTTTCCTGGCACCAAGGGAGTGATTCTGAAAATGCTCCAGGTACAGTTCGCATTTAATGTGGTCCTTTTTTTTTTTTTTTTTATACATTCAGGAAGCCATAATGGCACAACGTAAATAAAATACGAAGATTAGGACTGCCCCATTATGAGATTGCCGTGAAGTGGCGGGGTAGCTCAAAGAATTGATCAATTGTTTGCTAAATGTCTCATATTTGAAATACAGTTAGAATTTATGTGCAATTGCACTTCAGTTATTGCGTTCTGACCATAAGCAGTGCTGGCTTCTTCCCTTTTTTTTTTTGCTTTGCATTGGTATGTGGCTGACCACCACTGTTGCCGTGCACGCTGGGTTATGTGCGCCATTCTTTCTGTGTTCACCGTGATTGATAGGCTGCTGTGCACACACACAGCAGCCCTGCCCCGCCTCAGGCTCAAGTTAATTGTGCACCTGTGTCTCAGCCTGTCTCACCCTTTATCTTTGGTGCGGGTTTGGCAGTGTGGAAGCCAGATCTGAAATGTCCGCACTGGACCTGATCGGCCTTTACCTGCGCTTGCCTTTCCTGGCACCAAGGGAGTGATTCTGAAAATGCTCCAGGTACAGTTCGCATTTAATGTGGTCCTTTTTTTTTTTTTTTTTATACATTCAGGAAGCCATAATGGCACAACGTAAATAAAATACGAAGATTAGGACTGCCCCATTATGAGATTGCCGTGAAGTGGCGGGGTAGCTCAAAGAATTGATCAATTGTTTGCTAAATGTCTCATATTTGAAATACAGTTAGAATTTATGTGCAATTGCACTTCAGTTATTGCGTTCTGACCATAAGCAGTGCTGGCTTCTTCCCTTTTTTTTTTTGCAATGCCGTCTTTTCCTTATCTCGCTCAGCCACAGGGACTTGCCAATACCCGCTTGTTAAGTCTAAGGTGGAAAAATAATTAGCAGATTTCAAAGCAGTTAAGGACTCTTCTATCCTAGGCAAGGGGTAGGCGTCTTTATGGGTGATGTTATTAATCTTCCAGTAGTCTACGCACATTCTCATGGTTCCGTCCTTTTTTTTGACAATCACTAGAGGGGCCGCCCAGGGGCTACAGCTGTCTCTTATTACCCCGGCCTGTTTCATCTCCCTCAGCATATCTTTTGCACATTGATAGTGAGCGGGCGGTATGGGTCTATATCTTTCTTTTATTGGGGGATGGTCACTGGTGGGGATTGTGTGTTCTACCCCTTCTATCCGTCCGAAGTCCAATGGGTGTTTACTGAAGACTTGTCCATATTCCGTCACTAGCCTATACACCCCTTGTTTTTGATGGGTAGGTGTTGAATTTATGCCCACGTGTAGCTGTTGGCACCAATCCTCCATTTCTCCATCTGAGCCATTGCCTTCCACCTGACAGGTTGGTTCTAAGGGCTCAATGGTTGTGATGGCATTGTTGTCAACAGTATATAGCTTTGCCATTGTAGCATACCTTGGCAAAGTGACCTCTTCCTCTCCACAGTTCAAAAGTCGTACCGGCACTCGTCCCCGGTGTACCTCGACTATCCCTCGTGCTGTGAGTATAGTGGGCCTGCTGTCGGTATACACTGGTTCTATTAAGGCTTGATAATCTCGTCCCTTAGTACCAATGGCTGCTCTACACCATACCAGCATTTCTGTTTTTGGTGGGATTACAATAGATGTTGGATCACTTACCCTCACACTGCCGATTTCTCCACCTGCAACTTCTACCTGTTGCCTTAACATCAATACTTTTATTTCCCTCCGGAGAACTCTCTGCTGGCAGGATTGGGCAGTTTCAGCAATTTGCTGTAAGACAGAAATGACTTCGGAAAAGCAGTTCTCTAACACATTCATTCCTATCAATACAGTTGGTTCACAGTTCCGCCGGTCAACATCAACAACAATTATACCCTGTTTCTTCAATTCTACTTTACCAATCTTTATGGTCATCTCCCTGAATCCTAGTTTCGGTACCAACTTACCATTACTGGCCCATATATCTAGTTCAACATCAGAGGGCCCTTTATCAATATCTGCATCAGCCCAGTACCTCTTATAAAGGATATACGGTATAGATGAAATCTGGGAACCTGTGTCCAGCAAAGCGTTGAGGGGCATTCCGTCCAGCACGATAGGGATAATGGGTCGTCCTCCGATGTACCTGTCGTGCCAGGGTGTTGGGCCTTGAAAGTTCATTCCTGCGAAGCGGCCCGCATTCCCAGGGGATTCCCATTTAAATCACAATCTCGTGCAAAGTGGCCTGGCTGCTGGCAACGGCGGCAAATAGGCTGTCCATCCGGTTGGTAGCGGTCGCGGGGTCGTCCTCTCCATGTCGGGTATCTCCGGGGTCTCATCCATGGAACACCTTCTCTACGGTTTGACAACTCCATCTTGGGTCCTCTCATCTCCTGCATGGTTTTAGCCATTGAAGCAACAACATCAGTTAAAGAGTCAAGCCTTTGTTGAAGAGCCTCATTAGTACTGGGCCCCAGGGGCTTAGCAATGGCCCCGGACATAGCTGATGTCACTGGTACTCCATGTTGTTGAGGAGCCTCTGCCATGAGTTGCGCAGGATCCCGATCCCGAGGTGCCTCTGCCAGCTGGAGACGTATAACGCTCTCCTTTAATTGGGCAAATGTCAATTCAGGGTTCTTAAAAACAAGCATGCTCACATGCCCCCGGTGAGAAGGGGTGTAGAGTCCCTCAATAAATTGATCTCTTAGCAGTTTATCCGCTCCGGTGTTAAAAATGGGTTCAGCCAGTGTAAGTGATTTAAGGGCTTCCTGCAGGTTTAAGGCAAAGTCTCTCACGCCCTCATCAACTTTTTGTTTGCAATTAAAGAATCGTACTTTAGCTTTGCTGCTGGCCGTGGTTTCAAATGTAGCTTTTAATCCAGCAAATATGCGTTCAACAGTGCCTTTTAGATCAGCTGCCCATGCTGTGACTTCTCGCTTAGCATGGCCACTTAACTGCATCATCAGGAGACTAACACGCTGAACTTCACCCACAGGGAACATGTCAAAATGGGCCAGCATCTTTTCTCTGAAATCGTCAAGGGTATTAGGCTCACCTTCATACATTGGAAGCCATGGGCCACCCGGGGTATATGGCATCAGCACCGGCATGATGGGCGCCACTCCTTGCACCGCTGCGCTACCAGACTCTCTATCGACACTCTGTCTTTCAGCTGCATTAGCGTCGCCGGGTGCTGCGGCGTCTCCGTGCTGCGACATACTGTGCCCCCTTAGTTAATCCGGACCCTTCCGGTCCTCCGCTTCCATCGGGATAGTGTAGATTCGTTCCGCTGTGCAGCAGGATCGATTTTCCCCTTGCTCTGGTGTCAGAGCGCTCAGCTTGGTGCCGCCCACAATGACACGCCCCCTGCTGCTCCCACCCACCGCGCTCTGTAATGGCGGATTCTGAAGTTTTTCAGTTAGACTGGGGCTCAGGTGATGGCGTAGCTCAATTAACAGTCTCGTGCCTAACGGTTATGAAGTGATTACCTCAGGGGATGGCGGCCATCTTTACTCCATTATAACCAATGGGGAAAAGTCACTTTCAATAGTTTTCAATGGAGAATGGATTTTTCTTTAATAAAGTCAATTTTCAAGATTTTTCATCCAAGTTTTCACAGTTTTGGGCTCCAATCACGGCACACAATACCCGGTATACGGGCTGGCTAGATCCTGTTCGTGACGCCAATTGTGACGCCCAAGAGACCGGGATACCCAGCACCGGAACAATGGGGTCTGTCTCTTGAGGGGGGTGTCACGGGTGGCTTGACCCGGTGCTGTGGCCTCAGGCAATGCACAGTGTAAAGGGTATCGTGAGGGAACAGGCACTTACTTGATCAGCAGTAGGTTCTCCCAGCGGTGATGATCCCAATCCTGGATAGATGGCTATTGTCCAAATGAAAGACTGAGGCACTGAAACGTTTAACCAGTTTACTTTAACATAAAAGGATTTACAACCAGTCCTGTCACCGGAGTCTGTATGGGAACTCTGAGTTACTTTGACCCTGCCGGGGTCTTCGCCTCTTATTGTACGCAATATCTGTGTGGCCCTGCTGCTGTATGTGAACTGGCTGCCGGCCCAATCTGTCCCCTCCGGGTCCTGGTTCGACGGGCAACCCGAGTCCTTTTATCGGCTTACCCCCTCCAGGAGTACCGCTGAACTCTGTGTCTGTTGCTGCGTCCGACCCTAGTGAAGCTGATATCACCTCACGTTTTTCCGGTTGCTGTATTATATGTAATGAATACAGCCACGGATCCGGTATCCGTCTTTGCGCCTATTCTGGGTAGTGATTAATGCTACCCGGTTCTCACAATGTCCTTTTTCTCTATCCCTCTTCTCCTCAGGCCGGTGATTTAGGCCTGGTAACAGTCACAGGGCTGTTAGAGATTCAACTGTATGACCTCTCACTTTCAGCTCCTTAGCCCAACTGCCAGTTCTTCTCTCAGACCAGAATGGATCAAGGGGAGTCTCTGGAGCTCCCCCTTCTGGCCGGAGGTGGTAGTGCAGTCTTGCTATTTTAGTATTTGCATTTACTGTCAGTAACTATTTTTGTGGCAAATACCCCTAGGGGTGCCACACAAGCTAGGCCATCTCATCCAACACTATGCTCTTCTAAATGAATGGGTTTATATAGCCACATTTTAAAATCTTGCAGTAAGTCTTCCAAGAATAGTGGAAGCTGTTTTAGCTGTAAAGTGAGACCAGTGCCATATTAATGCCTATGGATTTAGAGTGGGATGTCATAATAGCTCCAAATTGTGTAATGTCCCAATACTTTTGTCCTTACAATATATGATTTAGCCAGAATGTTCTAGTCATAAATTTGCATTATTGGTCATATGCATAATTTTTTCCAGTATGTCGGTAAAATCTATTCATTTTCACAAAAGAAGCAGATGTGGTCATGGAAGTTTTGCTCCTCCACCCCACCTCTGTCTGCTCCAGGCACCCAACAGGCAGTAAAACACCTGGATGGACACAGAACGTCAAGCTTGCACATTCCAGCTAGCTTATTTCACCTATAGCAAACACTTTGGTAGTGACCGCATACATTCCAGGAGATTATTTTATAATATGATTGCTCACTGGTTTATATTAGCGCGACAATATAGAAAAGGTATTAGGTCCATAGTGAAAACCTTTCTTTATCACGACAAGTGGATAGCTATAAAATAAATCACACGCTGTAAATAATCATAGTGGAGACATATGAGTTTTACCTTAGATGCCCTCTCAGCATTCTAATAAGCTGGGACAGTGTTTTAATTGGGCATGCATTTGCAGGGAGCGACATGTCAAATGAGAACTGAATTCAAAAGATGAGGTTGCTGTGCAATAATGTGTGTAATAAAGAAAATACTTTATGCTTCTGTGGGGTGTGGTTGTAGTAAACTTTAATGATTTTCCATTGCATTGAATACATTTTGTTGAGTATGTTGCCAGATGTAAAGAAGACTGCAATGTCGTAGTCAGGCTTATATGGAATTTTCATAGCTACGTTACAGCTGAAACTCATAGCTGTTGTTCTCTAGAGAACGAGAGTGGAATAACCACGTCAAAGAAACACATGCTATTGGTCAAGTAGCCACATTTTCACAGTGAGGACCTGGACAGCAGGCAGTCAAGCAGAACAGGAAACACCAGAAGACATAGAGCTAGGAATGTAAGAAGACTCAGAAATTGAAAATGTATAGTCAGGACAGGACATGCAGCAGCATTTGTAGTATGAATAGCTCCATAAGTTCATTTTTACTTATAGCAGAGTAAGAGTTAATCAATAAACAAAAGGATAGCCGCTGACATTAGTGATGAACAGGCAAACTAATGTGTAGAAAATATATAATCTGTTACAGCAGTGTTTGTAATGTGAATAGCTCCAGAGAAGAGGTTGCTATGCTTACAGCAGACGAAGCGTTAATCGGCAAATTAATAGATAGTCTCTGTCAGCAGTTATGAACACTCAAACTGGTTTGTAGAGAAGAAACAGTCTGGTGTTGGTAGTGTTTGCAATGTAAACAGCTCCAGAGAAAAGGTTGCTATACTTACAGCAGACAAAAGGTAAGCAGCAGGTCTGAGGCAGGATGTAAATGCAAACAGTAGAAAGAAATAGGAATTTGCAGAGATGATTGCCAACTGAGGGATGTTTGGCAGGCATTGGCGCACGTCATGATGCCATGATACCGCTGAGCTCCCACACACCTGCGCAGAACCCTCGCAGGTCGCATGGCACCCAGAAGTCTGCTCTTCTTTGCATATATTGGAATTAATTATTTAACAGTGCTTAGACTTGACTATAGGCTAATCTCTGCCCAGACTCCAAGGCGAGCAGCGAGAGATGTGAAAATGCGGCAAAGATTCTATTGAAGGTAATAAGTATTGCAAGGGTAAGAGAGGTGACCAGAGACTAAGTATAAAGTTTTTTCCATTTTTACATATTACATTTATTATGATGTGAGGTCTGGAGAGATAATAATTTCTCCAAAAATAAAATTTCCCTGAAAAAAACATGCGGACAGGCAAATTGGAATTTTGCCTGATTAGCTAATCTGTGAAAACGTTTTGTCGTACCTTATTACACCACTGCCTGGGATTGAATAAATCACGTGCATATTTCTAAGTTGAGTGCCAGGTTCTTTTTGTATATTTTACTTATTTTATGGCATAAAAGCAAAAAATAAAAAATGGTTAATTTTTCAATCTTTTCTTCAGATATTTTCATAAACAAATATAATATTAATCTAAATTTACCACTAACATAACGTGCAAAGTGTCACAAAAAAGTAACATTCTCACAGTCACTGGGATAGTAAGAAGCAATCCAAAGTTATTACCACATAAAGCAACACAGGTCAGATTTAAAATAGCTGGACTGGTCAGGATTCAGGAAAGCCAAAACTGGACATGGCGGCAAGGGGTGAAAGTGCAAGTTATCAACAGAATACACTGTGGTATCAGAGGGAGTGATCTAATAGCAAAAGTCAGCTTTAACCGAATGCAAATGAATAGTAGCTTCAGGTACTAGAGTTGAGCGACCTTGACCTTTTTAGAGTCGAGCCGGGTTTTGCGAAACCCGACTATGTCCAAAGTCGGGTCGAGTGAAATCGGCCGATTATGACGTAAAGTCGGGATCGACCGAAACACGAAACCCAATGCAAGTCAATGGGGCAGCATAGTCGGCAGTGAGTGGGGGCCAGGAAAACACCTAGAGTGGCCATTTTAATGTCAAAACCATCCATTCTTCTTAATGAAGCTTGTCAAGCGTAATTTACCTTATAATAATTGGAAGGCATTTGAAATTGGGGGTCATTTGGCTAAAGTTGTGGGGGGTAGGGCTGGTTCAAGTAATTAGTGGGCCCAGGAAATCTGGACCACGTCACGGCAGTGGAGCAGGGAGAGGTAAGTATTTCAACTTTGCAAGTGCTGTGAACCTGAGCAAGCAGGGGGGGCCCACTCGTTGGCATTGGCACTGGCACAGGGCCCCTCAAAGTACAGCGGTGTGTTTGCACGGCGGGGGCGCCTCCCACCGGCAGCAACACTTTTGCGTACTATGAGAGGCCCTGTGCCAGTGACGTCGCCAACTAGTATTCCTCCCCCCACCTGATGAAGGAACCTGCACTTTCATCTGCACCTTCCTCTTTGTCCCCGTGTAAGGTGGTATGGTATGCGGGAAGAGCAACCTGACTTTCAGCAGGGTCACAATGTTGTTGTGTAGCGTGCACGGGGAATGTTGCGTTATGGGTCAATGTACCAGCAGACTCATCTATCACTGGCTGGGCAATGGGCACGATGAAGTGGAAACACAGATATAGGCCCAAAGAAGAAAGTGGGCTAAATGCAGTTCAAAATTGGTAACACAGGAATAACCAGGGGGCATTGCAGTGGAGGACAACTGGAATGAGAGGCTGACACAGAGAGTAGGGCCAAATCAGTAAGTAGTCGAAATGCAGTTCAAAATTGGCAACCGTAGTAAACAGGCGGCACAGCTTTGTTCAGTGGAGGAGAACAGCAAGGAGTGGCAGACACCGATAGTAGGCCCCAAACCAACTAGTACGCCAAATGCAGTTGTTCCATTTAACCACAATTTAATGAGAGCCTGAAGATAGAAGCTCAGGAAAGGCAACCTGGGGAACACCTTGGAGTGTAACACACCATCTCTCTCCACCCCATACCCATTTTGTATGGCCTAATGCAGTGTACTTTTCTACAACTACTAAACGAGAGTCGGAAGACCGAAGCAATGGCAAGGAAACCTGGGGAACACCTTAGAGTGTAACACACCCTCTCTCTACACCCCATACCCAATTTGAAGGCCTAATGCAGTGTAGTTTCCAAGAACTACTAAACGAGAGCCGGAAGATCGAAGCTCAGGAAAGGCAACCTGGGGAACACCTTGGAGTGTAACACACCCTCTCGCTACACCCCATACCCAATTTGAAGGCCTAATGCAGCGTAGTTTCCAACAACTACTAAACGAGAGCCGGAAGATCGAAGCTCAGGAAAGGCAACCTGGGGAACACCTTGGAGTGTAACACACCCTCTCGCTACACCCCATACCCAATTTGAAGGCCTAATGCAGCGTAGTTTCCAACAACTACTAAACGAGAGCCGGAAGATCGAAGCTCAGGAAAGGCAACCTGGGGAACACCTTGGAGTGTAACAAACCCTCTCTCTACACCCCATACCCAATTTGTAGGCCTAATGCAGCGTAGTTTCCGACAACTACTAAACGAGAGCATGAAGATCGAAGCTCAGGAAAGGCAACCTGGGGAACACCTTGGAGTGTAACACACCCTCTCTCTACACCCCATACCCAATTTGTAGGCCTAATGCAGCGTAGTTTCCGACAACTACTAAACGAGAGCCGGAATATCGAAGCTCAGGAAAGGCAACCTGGGGAACACCTTGGAGTGTAACACACCCTCTCTCTACACCCCATACCCAATTTGAAGGCCTAATGCAGTGTAGTTTCCAAGAACTACTAAACGAGAGCCGGAAGATCGAAGCTCAGGAAAGGCAACCTGGGGAACACCTTGGAGTGTAACACACCCTCTCGCTACACCCCATACCCAATTTGAAGGCCTAATGCAGCGTAGTTTCCAACAACTACTAAACGAGAGCCGGAAGATCGAAGCTCAGGAAAGGCAACCTGGGGAACACCTTGGAGTGGAACACACCATCTCTCTACACCCCATACCCAATTTGAAGGCCTAATGCAGAGTAGTTTCCAAGAACTACTAAACGAGAGCCGGAAGATCGAAGCTCAGGAAAGGCAACCTGGGGAACACCTTGTAGTGTAACACAACGTCTCTCTACACGACGGAAGGGCTGATTCTTAGGAAGGAAGGCTGTTGGAAATAAGCATTGCGCGTCCGAGGGTGATTATATTCTTATTAGGTATATACTCACCCTCGGACGCGCCCTGCTTCTTTATTTGGAATGAATGTTTATTTGCAATGTGGTGTTGACTTTCTCTATTATTTTGGTAATTAATGATTTTATTATTTTCATTATTTTGCATCTTCTCGGCAATAATATAAAGAAGACGCGACAGGACAACACTCGGTGGATGCCATATGTGTGTTTTCAATTTAAAAAAACTTTCAGTTAACTACTTGCAGGAGAAAGTAATTGTAGCTGGTGGCCATTTTTAGTACTGTACCAGATTAGAGTTGTGTGTTTGTTTTTAATGTTAAAATGTCTGCATTTGATATCTCACCAGTATTTTCTTTTTTATAAGCAAAATACTTATTTTTATATTTTCTGATGTTGGTTCCAGGGGTACACGGCCAGCAGTGCCCTGGTCAGTGTAGTAGTAGTTGAAAGAATGGACCGCAGACAGGCATCGAAGGCCTAAAATAATAACACATGGCTGTAGGCAATTTTAAATTGGTTCCAGGGGTACACGGACAGCAGTGGTGTGGTCAGTGGAGGCCTAGTGGAAGGAGTGACCGCAGACAGGCATCGAAGGCCTAAAATAATAACACATGGCTGTAGGCAATTTTAAATTGGTTCCAGGGGTACACGGGCAGCAGTGACCTGGTCAGTGTAGTAGTAGTTGAAAGAATGGACCGCAGACAGGCATCGAAGGCCTAAAATAAAAAAATTGGGCTGGCTGTAGGCAATTTTAAATTGGTTCCAGGGGTACACGGGCAGCAGTGGTGTGGTCAGTGGAGGCCTAGTGGAAGGAGTGACCGCAGACAGGCATCGAAGGCCTAAAATAATAACACATGGCTGTAGGCAATTTTAAATTGGTTCCAGGGGTACACGGGCAGCAGTGACCTGGTCAGTGTAGTAGTAGTTGAAAAAATGGACCGCAGACAGGCATCGAATGCCTAAAATAATAACACATGGCTGTAGGCAATTTTAAATTGGTTACAGGGGTACACGGACAGCAGTGACCTGGTCAGTGTAGTAGTAGTTGAAAGAATGGACCGCAGACAGGCATCGAAGGCCTAAAATAAAAAAATTGGGCTGGCTGTAGGCAATTTTAAATTGGTTCCAGGGGTACACGGGCAGCAGTGGTGTGGTCAGTGGAGGCCTAGTGGAAGGAGTGACCGCAGACAGGCATCGAAGGCCTAAAATAATAACACATGGCTGTAGGCAATTTTAAATTGGTTCCAGGGGTACACGGACAGCAGTGACCTGGTCAGTGTAGTAGTAGTTGAAAGAATGGACCGCAGACAGGCATCGAAGGCCTAAAATAAAAAAATTGGGCTGGCTGTAGGCAATTTTAAATTGGTTCCAGGGGTACACGGGCAGCAGTGGTGTGGTCAGTGGAGGCCTAGTGGAAGGAGTGACCGCAGACAGGCATCGAAGGCCTAAAATAATAACACATGGCTGTAGGCAATTTTAAATTGGTTCCAGGGGTACACGGACAGCAGTGACCTGGTCAGTGTAGTAGTAGTTGAAAGAATGGACCGCAGACAGGCATCGAAGGCCTAAAATAATAACACATGGCTGTAGGCAATTTTAAATTGGTTACAGGGGTACACGGACAGCAGTGACCTGGTCAGTGTAGTAGTAGTTGAAAGAATGGACCGCAGACAGGCATCGAAGGCCTAAAATAAAAAAATTGGGCTGGCTGTAGGCAATTTTAAATTGGTTCCAGGGGTACACGGGCAGCAGTGGTGTGGTCAGTGGAGGCCTAGTGGAAGGAGTGACCGCAGACAGGCATCGAAGGCCTAAAATAATAACACATGGCTGTAGGCAATTTTAAATTGGTTCCAGGGGTACACGGGCAGCAGTGACCTGGTCAGTGTAGTAGTAGTTGAAAAAATGGACCGCAGACAGGCATCGAATGCCTAAAATAATAACACATGGCTGTAGGCAATTTTAAATTGGTTACAGGGGTACACGGACAGCAGTGACCTGGTCAGTGTAGTAGTAGTTGAAAGAATGGACCGCAGACAGGCATCGAAGGCCTAAAATAATAACACATGGCTGTAGGCAATTTTAAATTGGTTCCAGGGGTACACGGACAGCAGTGACCTGGTCAGTGTAGTAGTAGTTGAAAGAATGGACCGCAGACAGGCATCGAAGGCCTAAAATAAAAAAATTGGGCTGGCTGTAGGCAATTTTAAATTGGTTCCAGGGGTACACGGGCAGCAGTGGTGTGGTCAGTGGAGGCCTAGTGGAAGGAGTGACCGCAGACAGGCATCGAAGGCCTAAAATAATAACACATGGCTGTAGGCAATTTTAAATTGGTTCCAGGGGTACACGGGCAGCAGTGACCTGGTCAGTGTAGTAGTAGTTGAAAAAATGGACCGCAGACAGGCATCGAATGCCTAAAATAATAACACATGGCTGTAGGCAATTTTAAATTGGTTACAGGGGTACACGGACAGCAGTGACCTGGTCAGTGTAGTAGTAGTTGAAAGAATGGACCGCAGACAGGCATCGAAGGCCTAAAATAAAAAAATTGGGCTGGCTGTAGGCAATTTTAAATTGGTTCCAGGGGTACACGGGCAGCAGTGGTGTGGTCAGTGGAGGCCTAGTGGAAGGAGTGACCGCAGACAGGCATCGAAGGCCTAAAATAATAACACATGGCTGTAGGCAATTTTAAATTGGTTCCAGGGGTACACGGACAGCAGTGACCTGGTCAGTGTAGTAGTAGTTGAAAGAATGGACCGCAGACAGGCATCGAAGGCCTAAAATAAAAAAATTGGGCTGGCTGTAGGCAATTTTAAATTGGTTCCAGGGGTACACGGGCAGCAGTGGTGTGGTCAGTGGAGGCCTAGTGGAAGGAGTGACCGCAGACAGGCATCGAAGGCCTAAAATAATAACACATGGCTGTAGGCAATTTTAAATTGGTTCCAGGGGTACACGGACAGCAGTGACCTGGTCAGTGTAGTAGTAGTTGAAAGAATGGACCGCAGACAGGCATCGAAGGCCTAAAATAATAACACATGGCTGTAGGCAATTTTAAATTGGTTACAGGGGTACACGGACAGCAGTGACCTGGTCAGTGTAGTAGTAGTTGAAAGAATGGACCGCAGACAGGCATCGAAGGCCTAAAATAAAAAAATTGGGCTGGCTGTAGGCAATTTTAAATTGGTTCCAGGGGTACACGGGCAGCAGTGACCTGGTCAGTGTAGTAGTAGTTGAAAGAATGGACCGCAGACAGGCATCGAAGGCCTAAAATAAAAAAATTGGGCTGGCTGTAGGCAATTTTAAATTGGTTCCAGGGGTACACGGGCAGCAGTGGTGTGGTCAGTGGAGGCCTAGTGGAAGGAGTGACCGCAGACAGGCATCGAAGGCCTAAAATAATAACACATGGCTGTAGGCAATTTTAAATTGGTTCCAGGGGTACACGGACAGCAGTGACCTGGTCAGTGTAGTAGTAGTTGAAAGAATGGACCGCAGACAGGCATCGAAGGCCTAAAATAAAAAAATTGGGCTGGCTGTAGGCAATTTTAAATTGGTTCCAGGGGTACACGGGCAGCAGTGACCTGGTCAGTGTAGTAGTAGTTGAAAGAATGGACCGCAGACAGGCATCGAAGGCCTAAAATAAAAAAATTGGGCTGGCTGTAGGCAATTTTAAATTGGTTCCAGGGGTACACGGGCAGCAGTGACCTGGTCAGTGTAGTAGTAGTTGAAAGAATGGACCGCAGACAGGCATCGAAGGCCTAAAATAAAAAAATTGGGCTGGCTGTAGGCAATTTTAAATTGGTTCCAGGGGTACACGGGCAGCAGTGACCTGGTCAGTGTAGTAGTAGTTGAAAGAATGGACCGCAGACAGGCTTAGAAGGCCTAACATAACAAACTTGGGCTGGCTGTAGGCACTTTTAAATTGGTTCCAGGGGTACACGGGCAGCAGTGGTCTGGTCAGTGGAAGTCTAGTGGAAGGAGTGACCGCAGACAGGCTTCCAAGGCCTAACATAACAAACTTGGGCTGGCTGTAGGCACTTTTAAATTGGTTCCAGGGGTACACGGGCAGCAGTGGTCTGGTCAGTGGAAGTCTAGTGGAAGGAGTGACCGCAGACAGGCTTCCAAGGCCTAACATAACAAACTTGGGCTGGCTGTAGGCACTTTTAAATTGGTTCCAGGGGTACACGGGCAGCAGTGGTCTGGTCAGTGGAAGTCTAGTGGAAGGAGTGACCGCAGACAGGCTTCCAAGGCCTAACATAACAAACTTGGGCTGGCTGTAGGCACTTTTAAATTGGTTCCAGGGGTACACGGGCAGCAGTGGTCTGGTCAGTGGAAGTCTAGTGGAAGGAGTGACCGCAGACAGGCTTCCAAGGCCTAACATAACAAACTTGGGCTGGCTGTAGGCACTTTTAAATTGGTTCCAGGGGTACACGGGCAGCAGTGGTCTGGTCAGTGGAAGTCTAGTGGAAGGAGTGACCGCAGACAGGCTTCCAAGGCCTAACATAACAAACTTGGGCTGGCTGTAGGCACTTTTAAATTGGTTCCAGGGGTACACGGGCAGCAGTGGTCTGGTCAGTGGAAGTCTAGTGGAAGGAGTGACCGCAGACAGGCTTCGAAGGCCTAACATAACAAAATTGGGCTGGCTGTAGGCACTTTAAATTGGTTCCAGGGGTACATGGGCAGCAGTGTATGGTCAGTGGAAGTCTAGTGGAAGGAGTGACGGCAGACAGTCTTCGAAGGCCTAACATAACAAAATTGGGCTGACTGTAGGCACTTTTAAATTGGTTCCAGGGTAACACGGCCAGCAGTGGCCTGGTCAGTGTAGTAGTTGTAGAAAGAAGGGACCGCAGACAGGCTTCGAAGGCCTAACATAACAAAAATGTCAAAACAATGGTATTGTCAGTGCCAGGCATTGAAGGATGTCAGCGGCTAGACTACACATTGGTGAAGCTGTGAGAGATAATTTTGCTAGTGGTAGAGCACTGTTTGAGCTGGGGGGGGGAACTGTCTTGTGGCCGGCGGTACAGGCACAGGGCCCCTCATATTACAACGGTGTGTCTGACGTTGGGTGCGCACCACCACCGCCAGAGACACTTTATTGTACTATGAGGGACCCAGTGGCAGTGCCGTCGACCAAAAGCGGCCACACCCACCTCTTCAGACAAACAGCACTCTCAAGGGTCCAAGCGCAAAGTGGCGATAGCACGGCCCCGTGTGGGGAGTTTGGCCATTTCGTGAGGTGGAAACATGTCGTATGCTGGACAATCAGGTGAAGAAAATTACGAGATTGGAAAAGTCATTCAGAATAGTCCACAGGCAAGACCTTTTCATAGGAAAGCTAGGTGTCAGCCGGGCAGGGTGGGGCAAAAGATTTTGAAATCCAGTTGTGGTTCATTTTAATGAAGGTTAGATCATCTACATTTTGGGTAGCCAGACGAGTCCTTTTTTCTGTTAGTATTGAACCTGCAGCACTGAATACTCTTTCTGATAGGACACTAGCTGCCGGGCAAGCAAGCTCCTGCAATGCATATTCTGCCAATTCTGGCCAGGTGTCTAATTTGGATGCCCAGTAATCAAATGGGAATGACGGTTGAGGGAGAACGTCGATAAGGGATGAAAAATAGTTTGTAACCATACTGGACAAATGTTGTCTCCTGTCACTTTGAATTGATGCTGCAGTACCTGTCCTGTCTGCGGTCATAGAAAAATCACTCCACAACCTGGTCAGAAAACCCCTCTGTCCAACGCCACTTCTGATTTCTGCCCCTCTAACACCTCTGGTCTGCTGGCCCCTGGAGCTCGTGTGAGAACGATCACGGGCGCTGTGTGCAGGGAATGCCAGAAGCAAACGGTCAACAAGAGTTGATTGTTTTGTTGCTAATATTAGTTCCAAGTTCTCATGTGGCATAATATTTTGCAATTTGCCTTTATAGCGAGGATCAAGGAGGCAGGCCAACCAGTAATCGTCATCGTTCATCATTTTTGTAATGCGTGTGTCCCTTTTGAGGATACGCAAGGCATAATCCGCCATGTGGGCCAAAGTTCCCGTTGTCAAATCTGCGGTTGTGCTTGGTTGAGGGGCAGTTGCAGGCAAATCTACGTCACTTGTGTCCCTCAAAAAACCAGAACCCGGCCTTGCCACGCCACCAATTTCCCGTGCCCCCGGGAAAGCTTCCTCATTAAAAATATACTCATCCCCATCATCCTCCTCATCCTCCACCTCCTCTTCGCCCGGTACCTCGTCATGTACACTGCCCTGACCAGACAATCGCTGACTGTCATCAAGGCTTTCCTCTTCCTCTGGTGCAGACGCCTGATCCTTTATGTGCGTCAAACTTTGCATCAGCAGACGCATTAGGGGGATGCTCATGCTTATTATGGCGTTGTCTGCACTAACCAGCCGTGTGCATTCCTCAAAACACTGAAGGACTTGACACATGTCTTGAATCTTCGACCACTGCACACCTGACAACTCCATGTCTGCCATCCTACTGCCTGCCCGTGTATGTGTATCCTCCCACAAAAACATAACAGCCCGCCTCTGTTCGCACAGTCTCTGAAGCATGTGCAGTGTTGAGTTCCACCTTGTTGCAACGTCTATGATTAGGCGATGCTGGGGAAGGTTCAAAGAACGCTGATAGGTCTGCATACGGCTGGAGTGTACAGGCGAACGGCGGATATGTGCGCAAAGTCCACGCACTTTGAGGAGCAGGTCGGATAACCCCGGATAACTTTTCAGGAAGCACTGCACCACCAGGTTTAAGGTGTGAGCCAGGCAAGGAATGTGTTTCAGTTGGGAAAGGGAGATGGCAGCCATGAAATTCCTTCCGTTATCACTCACTACCTTGCCTGCCTCAAGATCTACAGTGCCCAGCCACGACTGCGTTTCTTGCTGCAAGAACTCGGACAGAACTTCCGCGGTGTGTCTATTGTCGCCCAAACACTTCATAGCCAATACAGCCTGCTGACGTATGCCAGTAGCTGCCCCATAATGGGAGACCTGGTGTGCAACAGTGGCAGGTGCGGATGGAGTGTTTGTGCGACTGCGGTCTGTGGACGAGCTCTTGCTTCTGCAGGAGGACGAGGAGGAGGAGGAGGAGGGGGTGCGAACGGCTACAGACAACTGTTTACTAGACCGTGGGCTAGGCAGAACTGTCCCAAACTTGCTGTCCCCTGTGGACCCTGAATCCACCACATTTACCCAGTGTGCCGTGATGGACACGTAACGTCCCTGGCCATGCCTACTGGTCCATGCATCTGTTGTCAGGTGCACCTTTGTGCTCACAGATTGCCTGAGTGCATGGACGATGCGCTCTTTAACATGCTGGTGGAGGGCTGGGATGGCTTTTCTGGAAAAAAAGTGTCGACTGGGTAGCTCGTAGCGTGGTACAGCGTAGTCCATCAGGTCTTTGAAAGCTTCGCTTTCAACTAACCGGTAGGGCATCATCTCTAACGAGATTAGTCTAGCTATGTGGGCGTTCAAACCCTGTGTACGCGGATGCGAGGCTAAGTATTTCCTTTTTCTAACCATAGTCTCATGTAGGGTGAGCTGGACTGGAGAGCTGGAGATCGTGGAACTAGCGGGGGTGCCGGTGGACATGGCAGACTGAGAGACGGTGGGAGATGGTATTGTTGCCGCCGGTGCCCTAGATGCAGTGTTTCCTACTACGAAACTGGTGATTCCCTGACCCTGACTGCTTTGGCCTGGCAAAGATACCTGCACAGATACAGCAGGTGGTGCGCTAAATGGTGGTCCTACACTGCCGGAAGGGATGTTGCGTTGATGACTAGCTTCATTGGCCGAGGGTGCAACAACCTTAAGGGACGTTTGGTAGTTAGTCCAAGCTTTCAAATGCATGGTGGTTAAATGTCTATGCATGCAACTAGTATTGAGACTTTTCAGATTCTGACCTCTGCTTAAGGAAGTAGAACATTTTTGACAGATGACTTTGCGCTGATCAATTGGATGTTGTTTAAAAAAATGCCAGACTGCACTCTTTCTAGCATCGGATACCTTTTCAGGCATTGCAGACTGAGCTTTAACCGGATGGCCACGCTGTCCTCCACCAGGTTTTGGCTTTGCCACGCGTTTTGGGCAAGATACGGGCCCGGCAGATGGAACCTGTGGCGATGTTGATGCCTGCTGCGGCCCCTCCTCCTCCTCTGCTTCAGAACTGCTGCCGCCTGCACCCTGTTCCCCCAATGGCTGCCAATCGGGGTCAAGAACTGGGTCATCTAATAACTCTTCTTGTACCTCCTGCGCAACTTCGTCTGTGTCACCGTGTCGTTCGGTGGTATAGCGTTCGTGATGGGGCAACATAGTCTCATCAGGGTCTGATTCTTGATCAGCACCCTGCGAGGGCAATGTTGTGGTCTGAGTCAAAGGACCAGCATAGTAGTCTGGCTGTGGCTGTGCGTCAGTGCACTCCATGTCAGATTCAATTTGTAATGGGCATGGACTGTTAACTGCTTCACTTTCTAAGCCAGGGACGGTATGTGTAAAGAGCTCCATGGAGTAACCCGTTGTGTCGCCTGCTGCATTCTTCTCTGTTGTTGTTTTTGCTGAAGAGGACAAGGAAGTGACTTGTCCCTGACCGTGAACATCCACTAACGACGCGCTGCTTTTACTTTTACCAGTTTCACGAGATGAGGCAAAAGAGCTAGAGGCTGAGTCAGCAAGATAAGCCAAAACTTGCTCTTGCTGCTCCGGCTTTAAAAGCGGTTTTCCTAATCCCAGAAAAGGGAGCGTTCGAGGCCTTGTGTAGCCGGACGACGAACCTGGCTCCACAGCTCCAGACTTAGGTGCAATATTTTTTCCCCCACGACCACCTGATGCTCCACCACTACCACTACCCTCATTACCAGCTGACAATGAACGCCCCCGGCCACGACCTCTTCCACTAGACTTCCTCATTGTTTTAAAAACGTAACCAAACTAACGTTATTTGTTGCAGTCACACAACTTACACGGTGAGCTATAACTTCAGTATGATTTAGCTACCCCTTTACAGGTTGGTGAGACCACAGCGAAAATCAGGCCCAATGTTACACACTCTTTTTTTGGTGGCTGCAAATTAGAGAGATGCCCCACACGCAGGACTGTCACTGAAGCACAAATGTTAATATTAATGTCACACTATTATTTTTTTTTTATTTTTATTTTTTTCAGGAACACTTTAGAAACCCCCCCAAAAAAAAAAAAATAGATTTTTGCAGGGAGAATTTAGAAAACAAATGTAACAAACTATATGCTTTCTATGGGCCACTGAGTGAGAGATGACGCACACAGGAATCAGGAGTGGCACACAAGCCCAGAGGCCAATATTTTTCTACCAATGATTGATGGAGTTATTTTCTCTGGTAGATTTTGGAACCCAAATCAAGGAAAAAAAATGTAGGCTTTCTATGGACCACAATTGGAGAGAGAGAGAGAGAGAGATGGCACACCCAGGAGTCAAGACTGGCACACAAGCAGAAAGGCCAATATTAATCTCCCACTGTTTTTTTTGGTTGTTTTTTTTTTTTTTTTTTTCAGGGAGACTTTAGAAAAAAAAATAATAAAAAAAATATGATTTTATCAGGAAGAATTTAGAAACCAAATAAAATAAAATGATTTTTTCAGGGAGAATTTATAAAACAAATAAAACCAAAAATAGGCGTTCTATGGCCCACTGACTGAGAGATGACGCACCCAGGAGTCAAGACTGGCACACAAGCAGAAAGGCCAATATTAATCTCCCACTGTTTTTTTTGGTTGTTTTTTTTTTTTTTTTTTCAGGGAGACTTTAGAAAAAAAAATAATAAAAAAAATATGATTTTATCAGGAAGAATTTAGAAACCAAATAAAATAAAATGATTTTTTCAGGGAGAATTTATAAAACAAATAAAACCAAAAATAGGCGTTCTATGGCCCACTGACTGAGAGATGACGCACCCAGGAGTCAAGACTGGCACACAAGCAGAAAGGCCAATATTAATCTCCCACTGTTTTTTTTTTTTTTTTTCAGGGAGACTTTAGAAAAAAAAATAATAAAAAAAATATGATTTTATCAGGAAGAATTTAGAAACCAAATAAAATAAAATAATTTTTTCAGGGAGAATTTAGAAAACAAATAAAACCAAAAATAGGCGTTCTATGGCCCACTGACTGAGAGATGACGCACACAGGAGTCAGGAGTGGCACACAAACCCAGAGGCCAATATTTTTCTACCAATGATTGATGTAGTTATTTTCTCTGGTAGATTTTAGAACCCAAATCAAGGAAAAAAAAATATAGGCTTTCTATGGACCACAATTGGAGAGAGAGAGAGAGAGAGAGAGAGAGAGAGAGAGAGAGATGGCACACCCAGGAGTCAAGACTGGCACACAAGCAGAAA